>NC_088857.1:19202259-20402259 GCF_963853765.1 Magallana gigas | reverse complement strand
TGAGCAAACTGTTTTATTGTACCCCAGGATAACAATGAAAAGAAAGATGATAAGAAGAAGGATAAGGACAAGAAAGAGGAAACCCCCAATGCTGACCTGTCCATGCAGCAGGGTAGGTTCTGATTCTTATCTTGTTGAAACACTCCGCATTTTTATGTCAATTCAAGGAAAAGTAATTTGTAATTGTACCTATGACTGCAGAAAAATTGCATTTGTATGTTGATTATTGTACATTGCAGGCATTGCTGTATTAGGAATCGCACTGATCTCAATGGGAGAAGAGGTTGGAGCTGAAATGTCTTACAGGACGTTTGGACATCTGGTAGGATTTCAGGATTTGAATTTTTTATTTGAATATTTAAATTTGCATTACATAAATACTTGTTACATGTTCATTTTTTATTCTGAATCCTACAGTTACGCTATGGAGAGGCAGCCATTAAACGAGCTGTACCACTAGCGCTAGGTCTCATCTCAGTGTCCAATCCTAAACTACAAATCCTTGACACCCTCAGCAAGTTCTCCCACGACAGTGACCCAGAGGTGGCCCATAATGCCATATTGGCAATGGGAATAGCTGGAGCAGGTGGGTCATCTTGTTATACAAGACAAAGAATCATTTACATTTGTTCTTAGTTTTATTATTGGAAACTTTGAAGTCTGTTATGCAGTGCTTTATTTGAAAGGTTGTCAAGCAACATGACTTGCATGTTCAAATAAAAAGTGATTTATGATGCTATCTGATCAAAATGTAAAAGATTGCTGTACAAAATCTGTAAATTATTTTGTAAAGAACAAGTTACCATAATCATGTACATATACCATAAGTATTGTGTTTTTATTTCAGGAACAAACAATGCCAGGCTTGCTGCCATGCTCAGACAGCTTGCTGTGTACCACCAGAAGGACCCCAACAACTTGTTCATGGTGCGTCTGGCCCAGGGACTCACCCACCTGGGGAAGGGGACCTTGACTCTTTGTCCATATCACAGTGATAAAGCGTTGATGTCTCCTGTAGCAGTGGCTGGGCTGATGGCCGTTGTCACTGCCTGTTTAGATGTCAAAACCTGTAAGTCTTCCGCATTAATGTACACATTTTTTTCAGAATCGTTTTACTAAATGAATGTTTATTTCAATGTGGTTTAAGAAGAGGTTCGTACTTACCGTATATACTCGCCTATAAGTCGGATCTTTGGGAGTAGAAATTTGAGTGAAAAGTGGGGGTCCGACTTATAGGTGAGACATAGTAAAAAAATTTCAGAAGAAAGAAGTAAGTTATATTTCTTTTTAAATAATAAACAGATAAATGCATTGAACCTGTGATCATAAAAAGAAAAGTCAAGCAGTCAGTTTTTCACACCTAAGGTGATAATAGATATAGGGGTCATGTCACCTAAAACAACACAAGCCAACACCACAGTTTAAGGGGCTAATTACCAACCTAATCAGTCAGTAAGGAAATAAATCACTATCATCAAATTTTCAAAACGACTCTATTTAAATACTTGGTAGTTTTGAAGCTATTACCAACTTGTAATTAGTGTTATAAAAAATAATAACATTTAAAATCAAAAGTTATTAACATCATAGACCCATGATAGAAATAGTCTATAAGCAATTATGGGGTGAAATAAGGACAAATTTTTTTAGAACTCAAACCATGTATGAAAAAATGTGGTATTCTACTGAGAGTATCTGTACATCAATTGTCCTGAAAAAGTGACCCGACTTATAAGGGAGTCAACAGCAAAATCTTCAAATTAAAGCTGGAAAAAGGCAACCGACTTATAGGCGAACCGTACTTATAGGCGAGTATATACGGTACTAGCCTTGACTGATTGCTTTTTATTACGTTACTTGTTTTGGAGTCATGAAGTTTTATTAACATCACTGAAACTTAAAGTTTGCAGAAATGTAAAGAATGAACATACTTCCCCAATTACATGTACATCTTTGATTTAATTTCAGTAATTCTTGGAAAATCACACTACATCCTGTACCATCTTGTGTCAGCCATGCAGCCTAGAATGCTCACTACATTTGATGAGGAATTACGACCTCTGCCTGTTCATGTGAGAGTTGGACAGGTAAAATTATTTTATTAATAGCAATACTTTAAATGTAAAACCACATGCTGAACTATATCAGTAAATTAGTAATGTCACAGTTATGAAAGTAAAATTATAAAAGGAACTGTTAATATTGTTATCAGGGACACCAAAAGTTATGGCTGTATCTCTGCAAGTACTACTGTATACAGGGAAATATTCGCCCCTGTTTTATTTTCGCCCCTTTCCCTTGTTGTCAGCAGGCGAATTTAAGACTGGGCGAATTACAATGTTTCAAATGACCTCTCTTTAAACGCAACTTTGTCTGGGCGAATTCAAGATGAGGCAAATCTGTTAGGAAGTGTAGAAGGGTGAAAATTACACGGGGCGAAAATAACCCTGTCTACAGTATATCTTTGACCATACATAATGAGTTGTAAGATATACATATTTACAGGTCAGATATATGCACTGTACTTTGTTTTACAGGCAGTGGATGTGGTTGGACAAGCTGGAAAACCCAAAACAATAACAGGGTTCCAAACCCACACTACCCCAGTGTTGCTGGCTTATGGGGAGAGGGCAGAGCTTGCTACAGAGGAATGTATCCTTACAGACAGCAATACATGCTAAAAAACTACTGCTTGTTCTTATGTCTTGGTAAAAAAACAACAACAAAATCAGTATGATTAATATAAGTTATCAAGTTTCTTCAGAATAATACATACAGTGTTTTTAGCTCACCTGAGCTGAAAGCTCAAGTGAGCTATTCTGATCACATTTTGTCTTTCGTCCGTCTGTCCGTAAACTTTTCACATTTTCAACATCTTCTCAAGAACTACTGGGCAAATTTCAACCAAACTTGGCACAAATCATCCTTAGGCAAAGGGGATTCAAAGTTGTGAAAATTAAGAGTCACACCCGTTTTCAAGGGGAGATAATTAGAAATTAATGAACAATTTCGAGTAATTTTCAAAAATCTTCTTCTCAAGAACCATAAAGCCAGGAAAGCTGGAACTTGTGTGGAAGCATCCTCAGGTAGTGTAGATTCAAAGTTGTGAAATTCATGACCCCCGGGGGTAGGGTGGGGCCACAATGGGGGGTCGAAGTTTTACATAGGAATATATAGAGTAAATCTTTAAAAATCTTCTTCTCAAAAACTAATAAGCCAGGAAAGCTGAAACTTGTGTGGAAGCATCCTCAGGTAATGTAGATTCAAAGTTGTGAAATTCATGACCCCACAGGGGTAGGGTGGGGCCACAATGGGGGGTCAAAGTTTTACATAGGAATATATAGAGTAAATCTTTAAAAATACTTTTCTCAAAAACTAATAAGC
Organism: Magallana gigas; assembly: GCF_963853765.1. NCBI lineage: Eukaryota > Metazoa > Mollusca > Bivalvia > Ostreida > Ostreidae > Magallana > Magallana gigas. Next base: position 20,398,875 of record NC_088857.1, on the reverse strand, counting down.
CAGGAAAGCTGAAACTTGTGTGGAAGCATCCTCAGGTAGTGAAGATTCAACGTTGTGAAATTCATGACCCCCGGGGGTAGGGTGGGGCCACAATGGGGGGTCGAAGTTTTACATGGGAATATATAGAGTAAATCTTTAAAAATCTTCTTCTCAGAAACTTATCAGCCAGTAAAACTGAAACTTGTGTGGAAGCATCCTCAGGTAGTGTTGATTCAAAGTTGTGAAAATCATGATTTTTGGGGGTAAGGTGGGCCACAAAGGGGGTCAAAGTTTTACATAGGAATATATAGAGTAAATCTTTAAAAATCTTCTTCTCAGAAACTAATCAGCTAAGAAAGCTGAAACTTGTGTGGAAGCATCCTCAGTTAGTGTAGATTCAACGTTGTGAAATTCATGACCCCCGGGGGTAGGGTGGGGCCACAATGGGGGGTCAAAGTTTTACATAGGAATATAGAGAGTAAATCTTTAAAAATCTTCTTCTCAGAAACTAATCAGCCAGAAAAGCTGAAACTTGTGTGGAAGCATCCTCAGGTATTGTAGATTTAAAGTTGTGAAAATCATGATCCCAGGGGGTAGGGTGGGGCCACAATGGGGGGTCAAAGTTTTACATAGGAATATAGAGAGTAAATCTTTAAAAATCTTCTTCTTAGAAACTAATCAGCCAGAAAAGCTGAAACTTGTGTGGAAGCATTCTCAGGTAGTGTAGATTCAATGTTGTGAAAATCATGATCCCTGGGGGTAGGGTGGGGCACAATGGAGGGACAAAGTTTTACATAGGAATATATAGAGTAAATATTTTGAATTCTTCTTCTCAGAAACTAATCAGCCATGAAAGCTGAAACTTGTGTGGAAGTATCCTCAGGTAGTGTAGATTCAAAGTTGTGAAAATCATGATTTTTGGGGGTAAGGTGGGCCACAAAGGGGGTCAAAGTTTTACATAGGAATATATAGAGTAAATCTTTAAAAATCTTCTTCTCAGAAACTAATCAGCTAAGAAAGCTGAAACTTGTGTGGAAGCATCCTCAGTTAGTGTAGATTCAACGTTGTGAAATTCATGACCCCCGGGGGTAGGGTGGGGCCACAATGGGGGGTCAAAGTTTTACATAGGAATATAGAGAGTAAATCTTTAAAAATCTTCTTCTCAGAAACTAATCAGCCAGAAAAGCTGAAACTTGTGTGGAAGCATCCTCAGGTAGTGTAGATTTAAAGTTGTGAAAATCATGATCCCAGGGGGTAGGATGGGGCCACAATGGGGGGTCAAAGTTTTACATAGGAATATAGAGAGTAAATCTTTAAAAATCTTCTTCTCAGAAACTAATCAGCCAGAAAAGCTGAAACTTGTGTGGAAGCATCCTCAGGTAGTGTAAATTCAATGTTGTGAAAATCATGATCCCTGGGGGTAGGATAGGGCACAATGGAGGGACGAAGTTTTACATAGGAATATATAGAGTAAATATTTTAAATTCTTTTTCTCAGAAACTAATCAGCCAGGAAAGCTGAAACTTGTGTGGAAGTATCCTCAGGTAGTGTAGATTCAAAGTTGTGAAAATCATGATACCTGGGGATAGGGTGGGGCCACATTGGGGGGGGGGGGGTGTTAAAGTTTTACATAGGAATATAAAGAGTAAATCTTTAAAAATGTTCTTCTCCGAAACTAATCAGCCAGATGATTCTTTATAATTGTTAAGACTTTGGCTCCAGGACAATTCTTAGGCCTCACAAGAAGATTCAGAGTTTGATGTAGCTTTATATCTCATATATAAACAATTGTTAAGGATCTTTTTGAGAACTGCAATACTCAACATGTGATATGACTATAAAATCATCCTGTTAGAAAAGGGACAAATGATTATAAACATAAGAATATCCAGGGGGAAAATGGATTTTATTTATACAGGATCTACAAGTATTATTGTACATTGTCCAGATTGTTTGTATTATGACTCCATTAAGCTGAGTTTATCATACCTATTGTTCCTCAGGTGAGCGATGTGGCCCATGGGCCTCTTGTTGATAGTGACTTCGGTAGGGACAGGTATTACAAAATGAAAAATATACAGTGATTTAAAACAAAGGGTAATATATTAGATTCTAGTAGTTAGAAAATATGCATGTTTTGATAATAAAGTCAGGATATGGTAATTTTTTCCAAACTTTATTATTAAAAAGTCTTCTAATTCATAAAATGTATATTAAATACATAATTCAACTCTATTTACTTTTATTCTGTTGACTGCATATACCGGAACTTGGATGTATGATAATTTTATTCATATCGGGTCAGTATCTTGTTTTGAGGGTTTCCTTGACAGACTGTAGATATACCTTTGAGCCCCATCATGGAAGGATTTGTGATACTGCGAAAGAATCCAGACTATGAAGCTTAAAGTTCTCTGTGAAATATTGTCTGGAACATGAACATTTGTTAAGAAATTTGTGTCTTGTAACATTTATACATGTAAATCTATTGATAAAAAAAATCAATAAAAACATGAAACAAAAAAAAAGGTATTTTTTTAAGCATTGCAAAGGGTACACATGAATTTTAATAGCTTTCATGGATATGCAGGGATTTCCAGGTGGGGTTGTATATACCAAATAGCAGTGAAGCATTCAATATTGTACATGCATTTGCCTAGATTATTTCAATACAAATGTATATTTTCTGAGTATGGGTAAGAATGAAATAAAAACTCCTGCTCCTACTATGCATCTGCCAAACCAGATAGAGATTTTAATGTGTAACAGTAATTAGCCAATCTTGTTGCAGTTTGAATCTCCTAAGCAAATCACAGTTGTACTATTTTGTTTATATCATTTTTGCAGAGCTTGTTCACTGGCAAATTAGTGAATAGTTGTAGAGTGATGTATATGTATCACACCCCATCAGAACCTGCTACCTGTAGTATCCTTGACCTTGGAATGAAATGTCAAGGTTATATCTTGGTCACAGTGTCACAAAAGCTTTAGTTACTTGGCACATATGAGTATTATATTTAAGACTGCAAGTATAATTTGGTTACAGGTCCTTGTATTGATTGTCTTAAGAAAGTGTTTAAGGTGGTATGGGGCATCTGTCAATATAACGTAATGTGGATAAAAGTACATTATGATTACTTTGACAGTTTTAAAATTTTACAATATTTGACCAAACCATGTTTCAAAATTTTTTAAAAAGGTAAATATATAAAAGCCCTGGTAGCATTCAAAATTATGACATACAGATAAGTAGTAACCTATAAGGCTCTAACCCATTGCACTATGTTGTTAGGTAACAATTTTGGGAGAGAAAATTATTATAAAATTATGCTCGATTTCATTGTTTATTTTGATATAAAGTATGTCAGAATAAGGATGTTTGTCCCATACCACCTTACTATGGTTGAAGAATCTACAATAAATCTTTTTTTTTCTGCTTTCTGAGATAACTGATAAAAAAAACACAAAGTATTTTATCTTTTTAATTGTTAATTATCAACTATTGTTTTATTCATGGTCACACAGGAGCATGAAATGAGATTTGAACAGTGATACATTTGTATCTTTATTTTTTACATAAAAAATTGTGTGATTTTATAAATTCTAATATAAAAACAGCAAAATCTACAGTCCATATTACATGTACAACATGTGACTGGTAAATGTATAAAAATATATATTAATTTCTTCTATGTATAAACTGTAAAATGGACGGTATGACAGAGATTCTTCAAAGTTTGTCTACAATTCAATGGAATGTCTACATCTCATAAATAAAAAAATACAAAACATTAAGGTACTAAGGACAATAAAATTCAAAACTAAAAAAAAATATATAAACTATCACAGACCATAATGAGACTGTTTGGGGCAAGCATTGCATGTTGATTATGTTTGTTTGAAATTTTGTTTACACAATGTACATGCAAGTCAAACACTTTCAAAACATACACTACAATGCATACATTCATCATTACATACTAATGTTACACACACACACATACACATAAGCACAGATATGAATTATCAATTCATATTGTCAATATGGTACTAAGTTATAGTTATATACTTTACATGAATTGAAGTCATTTCAAAGTTCAATCAAGTTACATGTATAAACCAATGTAGTCTTCCAATTGTCATAAAAAGTAGCACTATACTTTACACAAAGAACAATAATATTTTGATTGCATTAATTTTGAAAATTATTGTCTTCATGCCAATTTATCATTTGAGAAAAAAAAAATGGAATTTTAATATCATTTGATTACTTTTCCCTGAATTAGAATGAAATATCCATCCCCTTTGGCACTATAAAACAGGTTGAGTTTTATCACCAGCGGGCATGTTTCTTCTTTTCTTGATATTTCCTCCAAGCCATCTGAATAACTTCAGCCGATTTTCTGGCTTGTCGAATTTTATTGACGCGATCTCGCTGTTCGATGACTTTCCCCATAAATGAACTCTCCGCTTCTTCATCAGGCACAGCAGTCACTGATTTGAATTTCGATTCCTCAATCACAAGACTGTTAGTCCGCGAGGGATAATAATATTCTCCATTCACATCTGCATTATCTACAAGAGTAAAATATCATTGAACTACAATTGTTCTCTGCATTGACAAGTGTATACATCTTTTCATTTTCACAAGCTAAGGTTTTCGGGCCACTCCACTCCCCAATGGAGCAGAGTCAACCAAAAACCCTTGGCTAGTGAAGATGACATATTCAAAGTACTTGTTGTCAAAAGTACTTTTAAGATTGTTTTGATTAGTACAATGGAAATAAATCAAGAAGCATTTATTTAAAACAACAAAAAATGGAACATTTGTTACATAATGTCGCTGTGCTTATTTCTACAGAAAAAGGTTAAATAAACAATCAACGAATTCAGCTACTACATGTAGGTACATGTAACTCTACACTCCAATAATTTGCATACTAAGTTCTGCATCATCCTTAAATTTAAAATGGAGATCTATTTTTATCAAATGTTTTGTTCAATATTATTTTTGCAACAAATCAAAGTGGGTATAATTAAGCTATTTCAATCAAATATTATTACAGCAAAGTGACAAGCTAATGATTTCTGGGTGATAAATAATTTTATTCTGCTTTTAAATTATTTCAGTACCCGGTACTTACTTTTTGGTGGAGGGGTCTCAATGGAGAAATTAGCTAAGCGGCCTGCTATTGAAGCATTCTGAAAATTGACACACCAAGTAAATAAAAGAATCTACTTCTATCTATTTAAAATATCTACAGACAATTTTAAAAAATCTAAACTCTATTTAGCACACTTACAATAAGAGAAAATAATTTTAATTAAATCAAAAAAATTCCATAAATTATCTTGATAAAAGAAAAAAAGTTAGAAACATAAAAAAAGAGAAAAAATCATCTGCCACAAAAAAAACTACTTCTAAATATCTAAATGTATTTCACTTTAAAATCTAAATCAATCCACAATTAGTCAGATCTTACCTTGGTCTGTGGCCCCCAGTTCCTGTAACTTGACGGATTCTTTTTCACCTCCTCCTCCTCACTTTCAGTTGAGTACCTATTAGATGCATAGTTATTGGATTTACTCTTTTTGAGTGGGGAGTTTTTACGACTGCTCCTTGCTGAGTTTTTCTGTAACATTCTTCTCTCCCAGTCCTCTAGAGACTTATCTCTTTTGACCCGAGAGGGGGAATTACTTCTCCGGGGTCTCCCATCAAAGTCCTCATCGTCTGAAAAATAGCTAACTGGTTTCTGTTGCGTCTTGGGACGACTCTGACGCATACTCTTGCTACTTTTTAAAGGAGAACCATAAATGGCTCGAATGTCATTCTCTCGGGATCTCTGGGATATCGCATACATCTCTCTGTCCATGGGACTCTCTCTGTCATAAGAGCGCGTTTTGTTTGTACTTGCATACTGATCATAATCCTCGTGATTAAAATACACATTTTCCTCTGCTGCTTCCAACATCGATGCAAGAGCTGCATCAAATGTAGTAGAAGAAAGACCCATTTTCTTTCCATCAAATTTGTCTTTTGTTCCCATTCCATGCACATATTCACTAGGAATGAGTGTTTCAAAGTCCTCTAATCCGTCATCTATCCGGTTTGACGACCGACTCGGTGCTGGTGGGGGCTTGGACCTTGCCGTCGATTTTCTGGATTCCTCTCGCGCAGACTTCACGTCGTCTGTTAGTCCATACTTGATCTCATCTTCACTGTCGTCAAGTTTTTTAGGCTGCATGTAAATGAAATCAATCTCGGGCTGCTTCTGACTACAAGCTGTGGAAGGCCGGGAATAAGAGGACTCCCAGCGAGATGTGGGATCCTTCTCCTGCTTCCGTTTAGCATAAAACTCACTGTCAGGAATAACAGATCTTGTCGATCTAACACTTTGTCGAGATACTGGTCGACTGTCCATGGGTTCCTCTTTCTGGGTGATGGCCCTTGATTCTCGAGTATGAATATTCCGTGATTCCAGCCCGTTATTGATATGAGTGGTAGCAGCAGTATACAAAGTCCTCTCAGGACTACCGGTCCTTTCATGCATGTCCTCAAGTCCAACTTCCTCTCGGGCTTTCAGTCTCTCTGGTCCCTCACCAAATCCTGGGGCAGTCACAGCCCTTGGATCATTAGCATGCCCAACATGTCCATCAGGAAAGCCTGCTGAGTGGGACAGTCTCAGCAATTCCTTAAAGTTCTGCAGCTTCTGTCGAGTTGCAGCTTCTTTCAGCTCTAGTTGCTGGCTTATCATTACCATTCTTTCATGTTCAAGCTGATTTTGAATCTGAAATTACAATGTTTTAATCAAAGTACTGATATACACTTTATCACAATCTTTTTTTTAATTCTTAACTATACTTGACGTTGAAAAATGTAGATCATCCATATCTTCAATTCTTAATTTGCATTGAATTATTACAGGTATACAAATGTTTTTTTAGAGACTGTACAAACTGCTGTTGTCCGTTACCTTTTCCTGTTTCTTTTCCTCAGAGCGCAGCATGTCATACACCTGCCTGGTGTTGAGACTGCCGTCCCTCTTGCGGTACTTCCCAAACTGTTCCCGCACGGTCGGCTTGGCTTTGGTCAGTTCTTTGTCCACCTCCTCCGAGTGTTCAACAAGCTGTTTACGTTTCTCTTCAATCACTTCAATCTTCTTTGTGGCTTTTGCCTGATGTTTGAAAAGGAAATTCATTTCTTTCTTCGTGGTAAATGTATTATAAAATGTGTCAATGCATTATACATGTCATAAATTTGTGAAATCTAATGCAAATTTTAAAATATGTACCTCTTTCTTGCGTAATTGCTTTTCTACTGTTTTCTCCCTCTCTATAGTTTGTTTATCAGCTTCAACAGTTTTCAGCTGTTGTAAATAAGCTCTCTGATCAGCTAGCTGTTCCTTTGTAACGTTCAGTTTAGTTCTGTAAATAAGACCATATTGTCTGATATTTAATTTTATGAAGCAGAGCAAAAAAATCTATTCAACCAATATGTAAACTTAAGCTATCATTCAGTTAGTAGTCTCATATTAATTTTGATTGCAATATTATTGATCTATTTTCAAAGGTCTTGCATATATAAAAAGAAAATCCCAGAATATTGTGTCATTTATGATGACAATCATTGAGTCATTTTCAAAAAAAGCTAGTATTTAATTGAATTCTACATTTCAGAAAGACACATACTACAAAATACACTAGTTTCCTTATTGCAGTTAACTCCAATTTTTTTTATACTTGGAACATTACAATAAAATTGCAATGAAATTCACAGTCCAATCATAATCCTATTCAATCCTCATAAATCGCCTCACTCCTACTCCTCACCTGACTTGCTCCTCCATGAGGTTCAGTTCCTGTTCCGCCATGTTGATTTTCATCTTGACTAGTTCCCCCTCCTTACTGATCTGCGTCTGCTGCAAAGTCTCTACCTTCTCATTCAATTTCTTGATTTCCTTGATTCGTTTCTTCTCAAAAGGAGAATGGTACTTTCTTCTGTTTCTACTCCTGCTCTGCCTGAGGATTGTTGACAAATTTTCTGCATCTGACCGTTTTTGGGGAGCTGAAATCCAGTTTAAACTTCTTTTTAACTTTATTACTGTAGAAGTCAGGACAAAATACCCATAAATCCTTTGACTAAAATATTGTGCATCTTCTGCTCTTTGCTATGTAGTGACTGTTAGTTAAGCAAATATTTCTTTTTAAATTGACAGACACTAGAGCATTGTAATCAACCACGAATAGGTTACTCAATGGCTTTATAAAGTTAGGACAATGGAGTTTGTATTCTTATCTCAGAATATTTACAAGATGATTTAAATCTGGATGTCTTCATTGTGCATGAACTATGCAGTTGCTTATATTTTTTTTTAAATCGTTTCAGAGCAAGTTCTTTTCATATTATCAGATGAAAATAAAATATTGATTATAAATGTTCTTTGCTGCTATTATAAAATTTAAGGATGTTATTGTGCTTTGTTTACCCAAAATTTCCACTGAGTAATAAAAATTTTGAATCCATGCTCAGCAATTTCAATTCCAAATTGAATGTAAAAAGCACTCCAAATCTTATTTCTGTTGATTATTTTGAATTGATTTATGAATTCATTACTGAGCTCATGGTCTTTGCTAAATATGCTGACTTCAGAACAGAGAAAACTACATTCATTTGATTGTTATGGGGTTCGATTTTGTTTGAAGGAAAACAAGTTGTTCATGAATTTATTTGAAGTCTATCAAATTGGCAAAATGTGTCAGCCCAGAATCAAATCAGCAGTAGAAAAATGGCTGAAGCCTTATTCAGGCTTGGTAGTTGTAAGTTAAATATATATAGTCAAAGCCTTATTCAGGACTTACTGTAAACCAACTTTTATTTGCGTGCGAGAAATTTTTGCGAGGTACGCGAGAGCCTCGTCGTCGCGAATATTTTTCGCAGCGAACCAGTCTTTATCGTATGGTTGTTATAACAAAAAACGGGTCTGGATAAGGCTTGGTCGCGAACATTAGTAGTCGCGAACCAGTTTATTGGAAGTAAATTGGGAAATAAAGTCGCCACAAATAAATGTTGGTTTACAGTAATTGTTTCAGCATTCCTTATTTAGGAAACTCCATCTCTTATTCAAAGCTGAGCAATACAACAACTCTCCTATAATCAACATAGTCATCATTTATATAGACAATAATCCTGTGACAAACATAAAGCGACATCTAAACAATTTTGCAATTTACATAATAAAAGGGCAATGATTACAAAATTCCTGAAAATAAAAGTCTCTTTTATGATGTCCATAATATGATTAATAATTGCTTTTGGAAAATAGTCCAAAAGGAAAATTTTAAAACTTGCTTTTTAATACATGAAACAAAAACTAGAATTTGGGGGGGAAAAACAAGCAAAAAAGTAGAAAAAAAACCCAAAACAAAACTGCTCAATTTTTTAGATTATAGTTGTACATGTATCAAAATCAAGCGAAGAATCACACTGGTGAGGCAAATATCCTAAAATAAAGTGCTTTTAGCTGTACCGTGATTTTATCAATTTCCATGATGGGCATCAAATTCAAGAAGATTTAGTAAAATTCCCAGCTTCGGAGAAAAATAATTTCATGGACAATAGTCCTAACTGTAAGATCTGCAATCACAGGTCTGAATTGATTGGTAATTGATTTCTTGGATCAACAAAACAATGATATCAACAAACGATTGACCCACCTGGCTCAGCATCGCTCTCTCCTGCCGTCCTCATCCCCTCTTCGTCCGTGTCCTGCGGGGGCCTATGTGGCCTTCGTCTCTGTCGATGGTGGGGACGATTCAGGGGTGGCTCTGGGGCAGTAGTGTATGATTCCTCTCCCCAGGCATTCCGTGCCGGGATAGGAATTTGTACCGTTTTTCTGAATTTGTAAATTGTGACATATTCAGCTTGAGAGACTGATATCATTTGTTGGTAATAGTCCATTTTTTTTCTTCAAAGCTATGAAATATCCTGACAGAATTGGAGCACTAATATTATGTAGTAACACTACAATACACTGAAACATGCAATTTTTATGCGTTATTCTACACAAATTGCAATCTCGTGTGCACAGCATGAAAGATCATGTTAATTAATGACCACCGGTAATTATTTCAGTAAGTCGCATTAATACTGCACTGTGTACAGAATAACACATAATACTCACAATTAGAAAAATCAAAAGCCTTAAGAACATTTGTATTATGATCAAGGATTAATTGACATAAACTCTTTTAAACTTCATTTTGACCTCAAAATCTGTTTAAATACTAGCTTTAAAACTGCTAAGACATTAAAGAGTTTAGATTTTCTTTGTTTGCGCTACAAGGTAAAGAATTGAGTTTCTGAATGCACAAACGACTAAGAGCATGGTAAAAATTCTATCATGTATTTAAAAAACACACACACAGATTTCTAATTACTGGTATGTTAATGTGATCTGAAGTGTTAAGAATTACACCATATTGGTTCATTAATCTGGCCTAAAATTATAAGTACTGAATGGAATGCAATTAAACTGTATAATATATATCTCGATCCCTATTTAAAAGGACCAACCCTGATGTATCAGGGTTATATGGAAATAGAACCATTTTAACAAGAGCTTGGACTTTGGGTTGTGTCAAACAGCGATGTGACGCGGGCTCTCTGAAATCAACAAGATTTTTCTGGCTTTTGAGCTAAGACTACGCAATTGGTGAATATTTCGCTTGAAACCATGTCATTTTAACTTGTTTTGATGCAAGAATTAGATACGTCCTACTGAAAGTACAAGGTCTTGTTAAAATGGATTTTACTTTCTATGTGTAAAACAGTATATAAACAGAGTCCCACAAATACACGTCCCAAAGAGTAGCTGATATGACAATAAATTGTCAACCAAAAGGACATCTTATTTTGTGCTTTACTCACTTCATTCAAATATGACATGTTGTTTTAAATACCGGTAACAAAAAATCATGACTAATGAGGAATTCAAGTTTTTTGACATTTTATTCAATGCATTACATTGAAGGCATAAAACTGTAACCAGTGAAGTTTTTCATTCAAATTCTTTAATTAATTTTCCCCATCATATTCTTTGGTCAGAATGTAAATAATATGATGGATATTTAATCCAATTCTTCAAAATATCATTAACATACACACATAAAAACTCCATGCAAGCATTATAATTTGATTCAACACTAAAACATGCTTAATTAGAATGAAATGCCAGAAACTACCAACTTTGATTCATTATAAACATAGTCCTTAATTTTAAAAAGAAAACATTATAAAAAAACCCCACAAAATCAAGATTTAACAAATTTAAAATCTTTGTTGTAAGCATTTGTTAGAATTTGTTAGAGGCATGTTTACTGTAATTGTGTACATGCATTTAAAATGAGAAATCTGCTATTTTAAAGCAACTTTGTTTTTTTTAATATACAGACACTTTAGCATATAACTTGAAATGTGTGTAAGATTATTGTAAATTCCTAATCAAAAGCAAGAAATTAATATCCGGGTAATTTCACAAGAAGAAGATCTCGCGGATTTTAAAATCTTGCTTTTATTTTTTGGATGCATGTAAACTATAAGAAATTGTGATAAAACTTGGCATTCACAATTAAATACTCTCACGATCTGATGATTCAGTTGAATCGCGGAATTAAGTACTTGCGCAAAAAAAGGAATCTACAGTAGGTATACATTTATATACTTACTCCTCATTCTTCCTCTTGTCAGAGTGTACTTTCAGCACCTGGTTCCCTTTCTCTGGGGTGGAGCTAGCTCTGATGTCATTGGCTTCCTCAGAAGACATTAAAAAGTTTGGCACATCATCTGGGTTAGCACTGCTGCCCAATCCTTCCAGAATCATTTTTTTCAAAATTTTCATGCACTCTCGGAATTTGTAGGGATTGGTTATTCCTGTAAAAAGAAATCCTTAAGTTTATTTTGTCTTAGTTTAAGAAAGGTATTCCATTTACCATCGTCATAGGACAATTCTATAAGAAAGTTGTTGCAAACCTTGTGGAGTTTTCTCACATGGGAATTGAAATTCCATTGATTACTGTATTTAAATCATTGCACCTTAATATACCACTGCTTTCCACTCTAGAAACCTGCATTTGGGATTGCACTGTCTAACACAATGACAAGCAGCAATAATTGGTAGGTGGGATTTTTTTAATCTAATTTAAATTAGAACTTTTATACGCTCCTCATAGAATGGATGGAAGTTCTAATTTTAATTACTGTAAATTGGATTTTCTTCTACTTCACTACAGGCACATAGATTGCCTGTTACAATTAAAAATCATGGAAATCAATTATATTGTCTTACCTTCACTAACGGGATCTGCGACCTTTCCATCAAGGTAGGACTTGATGACCTTATTGCACTGAATTTTGTCTTCGTCTGTCAGTTTGGCATTCATCATGTCAATACTAAACTTGACATCCTCCTGTGTAATATAAAAAAAAAATGATTAAATACTCTGCATTTGTAAAGCTAATTAATACATGTGTTACTGATGCAAGGAAATTATTTCGACCAAAAAAATGCAAATCATGTCTTAATCTTCTAATATTTTATTTTTAAATAATTTAAAAATAATTATTTTTAAGGCATATTTTCTTTAAAGCAATATGAGCTGTATTTTTTAGAATTTTATTTTGCTGTAAAAAACTGCTAGTATAATAAGTCTGCATATAACTTAAACTTTTAAGATAAATAAGGTTGGAAAAAATCATTAATTTTTGTCAGAGGAAAGATATCTCTTCTAAGGAACATATAGCAAATCAATTTTTGTACAGGACGACAATAATTCAATTTTGCTCCAATTAAGACTCCTTAACGGCCCTTTTCACAAAAATTTGGCAAAAAGAAATTTAAAAACCATGATAGTTTTGTCATTTTAGTAGAAAATAACATTTTCATTAAAAAAAAATTTCATAATGAAAATTGCAGCTCATATTGCTTTAATCTTTTTCTGTTAATTCACATGAAAAATCTATCCATGGTATTGTTATATATTTTTTCTTTGTACATTAGGATCACATTACCTTGGCCATTAACAGACATGATAGTTCACTTTCTAGTTCTGCCACACGCTTTCGTAGTTTCTTAATTAAAGCTTTTTCATCAACCTCTTCGTTTCTCCTATAAAACAAATGGTTAACATCATGGTTTATGTATTTAATAAAAGTACCCGGAATTTGAATGCAAGCAAAAACGGTCTCTCAAAAAGAATATTATATCTGTGTAGGTTTTGGAACACACACAAGTGATATACATAATTATGTATATGGTAAAATTGAAAAGTATTAGGATAATACGAAGTATTTAAATATACATTAAATATGAATTACCGTTGGTTAAGGAAAAAGTCAAATTGTTAATAAAATACACACAGATACTGATTGTATAAAAGATTATTGATCATTTTAATGCAATAGAAAACCGCTGTTAATATTCCGGATAAATAATTTCTTTTCAGATAGATAAAATACATATCAAAAGTTATATTTGTTCAAAGCAAATATTTAACCCAAAGCTTAAGAACTGTTGATAGGCAGCCCAAACTTTACTCACGTACGTTAATGCTCTCAAAAATCTTCATGAAAGAAATTCATTCAAATGTAAACATTATCAAAGATGCTGTACATGAAAGATTGATCGAGAGTTTATACTGTAAACATGGCTGTTTCTGCAAGTACTAAGTGAAAACACATTTCCATTTTAAAAGTAATACTGTAAATCAACATTTATTCGTGTGTGAAAATATTTACGAGATTCGCAAGACCCTTTTCGTTGCAAAAATTTCTTGCTGTGAACTACCGGTTGTCTTTGCTGTATGGGCGTTATATCAAAATGAGTGTGGATAAATTATGGTCACAAAAAATAGTTGTTGCGAACCAGTTTATCTCCGGTAAATCGCGAAATAAAGTCGACGTTAATAAAAGTTTGTTTACAGTATTTGAAAGGAGCATAAAAATGCTATGCAAGCATGTGAAAGTTGGCACACATTGAGATGTTTCCCTTTTTAGAAGCATAAGTTTCCATGTTCACAGTACCAGAAAAAAATGTTTAAAATATGAAGATGAATTAATATAATCTTAGAAAATGAAAAAAAAAAAAGCCAGAGATTTAAGCAAAGGGTTTTTTTTCTAATTTTTGAAATGGAGAGAGAGAGAGAGAGAGAGAGAGAGAGAGAGAGAGAGAGAGAGAATATGAACATGCAGAGAGAGGAGAGGACAGAGAGAGAAAACAAAGAGAGAATATGAACAGAGAGAGGAGAGAACAGAGAGAGAGAATATGAACAGAGAGAGGAGAGAACAGAGAGAGAGAACAGAGAACAGAGAGAGAGAGAGAGAGAGAGAGAGAGAGAGAGAGAGATGCATAAGAAAGAATACATAAAATGACAGAGAGTTCCCTCACCTCAAGGTGTTAAAACTTAAAATATAACAAAAAATTAAAGTTGTGCATCTATAGTTCTACATGGAAAAATCACCAACTAAATACATTAATACCAGTAATTGTAAAAATAAACACCCAAAAAGAAATTCCTCTACAAATATAAACTAAATGCTAAAATTTCTATTTTTAATCTATTTTTAAAGAATCAGGGATAAGATTAATTCTTACCATAATTCACATCTACAGATGATCAAATACAAGGAAAAACAATTATAAACACTAGCAATGCCAAATAAAAATCTACCAAATCATTAAAAAAAAACTTTAATCTAGAAAATGGTTATTCTCAACCCTTATTTCTTTTTTGCACTGTCTAATATAAGTTAACTACATGTAATATATACTACCGGTATGTACGTCACAACATAATGAGGTACAATTCTCTACATCACTCCTCTATAAACCATTAAAGACACCTCTACAAGTATGGTACAAAATTAATCTCATTCAGGTACCGTGCAACTACTTGTATAATCATATTCATAAAGTCAACATAGTGCATAAGCTTACCAAACAAAAGGGTCGCTGCACAAATTTTTAAAAATCCATAAACAATATCATCCTCTACTAGAAATGTGTTAGTGTGTGGAAATCTTTGCAAGAAAACACAAGACCCTCAGCATGCTCAGGTCAAGGAATACAAAACTAGGGAAAATTTAGTCGAAATACAAAAATACAAATACCGTAGGTGGACTGTGCTTATGGGTAAATCACTTCAATAAGTGAGAAATCGATAAAAATGGTTACTGTGGTAAAGACATGAAAAACTCAGTTTTGGAATTTTGTGTTAAAAAAGCAGTGTAAAATTAAAGGGACAATCGGGAGATGAAATGATCGATACAATGGATTATTTGTTCTGGTGTCAATCGTTGTATTTTGTTCAACATTCAATGTTTAATGATTTTCATATAAATCAACAATCTGACATCAGAAATACAATAAGACAGCTACAAACTGTCATTCTATATTTGGAAAATCTCATTTAAATTTGACCAGAGATGTCTTAAATTCCGTTTGAAGGAAAAGGTAGAATACCACACAATTGCAAGCCAAAACTATCATTATAATACATAAAATAATGCTTTTATAAAGTACTAGCCATTTTTATTGAACTGATCACATGACTGGTGATCGTCTGATTAAATTAGTACTTACTTGACACTGTTGGCAATACAGGCCACACGGCCAGCGAATCGACAGGTAGATAGGGTCTCTCCTAGATTACGATACTCCAATGAAATAGTAGCTATCATACAGGTCATGCAGTTACCACCTGTAACCAAAGCCAGAAAATTCAAATTAGACTTTTATTACAAAGATTATAATTCAATTCTTGACCATTTGTGGTGTTTTAATCTGATCAGTACACTTTTTTTACGATTTTTACATCCCTGAAAAAATCATCACTCTTAATTTTAATTCAGGATAACAAAATCACAATTTCATTTCTTGGGAGATCAATTTTTATGATAAACAATTCAAAAAATTCTATCAATAAATGAGCAGCACTGGTCAATATTTTAATCCACTAGTCTATAAAATAATAAAATGATACCCCAGTATTAAATTAGACTTGAACGTAATGTAAGTCAAGTGTACCCACCCAGGCTGTCCCTGAGGACCATGGTAAGCAGTGAGTTCCTGTAGGGGACATGGCGGGGACCTGTTCTGCTTAAACCTTCTGCTGTGCTGGGTCGTCCGTTTTCCCTAGTCTTTGACCTCCTGTAGAAAATCACATCCACACTCTCAAAAAAATTTCAAAGATGTTTTTAAAGTATATTTTTCTCATCAATATATACATAAATGAGTAATAAAAATGTTCCAGGTAATGGATTTTTAGTCAGGCTAACACACTTAAGGGAGCAAAATGAAACAATCAGGGGCTATAACTCATACACTATGAATTGTCCAAAATAGATCATATTACCACTGCTATACAAAATTCAAAAACTTTTAGTTTGTTCACTAAGAACAAGGCTTAATTGTGTTGCGCTGGTGCTTATATTATAAAGACCTACCCCCTCTGATGTCCAGCACTGCTCACTCTTCCTTTGTTATCGTTACTCCCAGAATCCCCTTGAAGTGCGATGATCACTGACTCCAGGAAATGGAGGGACAAGTTAATACACTTGGCCTCGTTCAGCAGGTTTCCTTGCGCACCAGTCTTTGACACTCTCTCTGATCCTGCTAAATCCACCAGGTGAAGTTTAGACCTAAGGTGATAAATGAGGAATAAAATCAAATAAATCTACATATTTCTGTTTATAGTGACACCAACAAATTCTTCAGGAAAGTCCCTGTTGCTGGTTTGTACTCCCATATTACCATAGCTCTGTATGGATCAAGTGCAGGATATTCTTCAGAATTACCAGAGGTTTCCTTAATTTGGCTTCTTTACATTAAGTTGTAAACCCACAAATGGAAGATGGCTGCATGAAGTTTTAAAGGATTACAGGAATTTTTTGTCTGTCCAGACGCTGAGAGGAATAAAGTGCCTGTTGCTAATATACCACTGAACTACGATTACTATGTAAGGACCATTTACAGAGATGACATACTTCCAGGCTTTTATTGCTTACACAGCTATTATCCATTAATCCAGGTTGATAGGACCGCAGTGTCTCTAATCTTGACACTACATACCCAGGATACTTAAAAATTGAAAAATTTATCAACAAATGTATATATATGAAATTAGATCAGCAATCTTCTAATTCCCTAAAAATTTTCTTTGTCGAATCACAATGTACATTTTATGTAACTCTCCAAAATTGTAACCATTAACTACCTACCATAAAATCCTTGAGAAAACTAATTTTAAGGAAATTCCTATTGGACTGAATTGTTAGAAATCTTCTTCATAGTGATAAGTGCTAGCCTTTGATAGAATTGATTATTGCAGTCCTTAAGAGTGAACAAAACCAAAACAATGGCCCAAACCCACTAGAGCCTGCTGTCAGGGATTAGAGATCCCATTTAGTGGAGTTCCCTTGCTTAGGGATCGGAACATTTTATAATAAATGTGAATTCATTTCTTTACTATTTGACAGTTATTCATTAAAAAGGTAAACATAAAGTTTGATAAACGGTATTCAAAGAAGAAAAAAACGCCATCAAAAACAGCATGACTCAATGGCAATCAGTAAAAAAAGATCATGCTCTTTCATCAGATAAGAAGATAAATCCAAATTTTGTTGCCCAAAAAAAACTCAGTTTTAAGCACCACTGCAAGTTTAAAAAGCAAATGCAATTTGTTTGAAAACAATAAAAACAAGTGCATCGATTCCATTTGAATAACAATAAATAAATGTCGCTTCCAGTCCAAATTTGTTCTGTGTCACAAAACTGGCACCATGTGGGTTTGCTCTATTCAATTTCAGAAGTTATCAATAGACATGCAGATTTGATTAAAAATTTAATGTTATCATGTTTGAACTTTCAAAGCAGAGTAGGGCAGTATATATATAGGTAAAAATAAAAATGACTATTCTTCAATAAGCTTTTGCATATATAGTTAATGGATGGAAGCAATAACTTACAGTCAAAATGGACACCAAGAATCCCTGGGAAAAATATTTTTCAGCCTGCAAATGTAACCCAATGATATCTTATGCCCATCTCATGATTGTATCAAAGCTAATCTACACAGTTGACTGAATGACTCTTGACAACAATTCCCCCAAAAGATTTTAAAACCAACACAATAGGGTATTAGTGTTGATGTAAGCCATTGAAAAGCAAAAAAAAATACATATTGCTTTACGAACTCGCCTCCATAATGCTGGACAAATATATACTTCAGTTGTAAAGTCATTTTCTTTTAATGGTCATAATATTTTCCGATGGTTTACAAGCAAAAGGTTGTAGCAGCTTTCTGATGAAAGGTTACTGTGTATATATTGATACTGGTCTTTAATTAGATTACACATAGCATAATGCCTGCATTGTTTGAACCAACACTGGTTGATACTTTAACGAGTTAATGGGTCTAATCCCGTGACCAAGAACTTGTTTAAAAGGCAACACCAAAAGAAATATTTGTCTTCAGATGTGGGAAAACGGTAATCTGCTTTCTGCATACCCAGAGGCAAAGCAATTAATGTCCTACAAATCCTGGAATGCACCATCAAAATTATTGACGAAATTTAACCTTTCTTTAAAACTTTAATGGAAAAGGTTTAATCCATTTCAACTAAATAGTAATTTAGAATATAATACATGTTTTGCACATTACTTGCAACGTAGACTTCAAAGAACTTTTTAATCCAAATATTAGAAATTGTTCAACAAAAGTGTGTGTGTGGGGGGGGGGGGGTTACATAATTTACATTTATATATTTTTTTTCACTAATTAAAATTAAGAATTAACAGCATGAAACTGCATTTTAAATGTGAATTTAATAAAACTACACATGTATATAGTACATGTATCATATTTGTAGGAAAGAAGGTTAAAGTTTGTAAAGTGAACTCTATACATATTGCATTAGACCTACTTACTATAATAGGTAGATTTTAATACATTCCTTTCTTTTTTCACTATTTTTCTATTTTTAAAAGTTTTATTTCATAAATCTCATTTTTGTACAAATACAGCTTCATATTTTTTTCATATGTATTTCTCATTACTCCACCATCAGAAGATTGACGTCGACCTGAACTGGTTAATGTGTATTTATGAGAACTTGCAAGTCTCACAAGATAATGTTTTTATGTATAACAAGAGATGTTCATTGAGAAACATAATTTATGCCCAAATGTTCTAAGCATATTGAAAATATAATATTTTTTTTTTCTTTGTCAAGAGTAGTTGACCCCTTGACCTTTAAACAGTGACATAATATCTCCCCTAGGTGGTACCCTTGTATCTTAAAACAAAAGTTTGATGACTGTCAGGATAATAAGGACCAATTATGAAAATACTTAGGAACAATAAACATATAAAGCATTTGCATTGAAATTTTATCTGAAAATCGAATTAAATTCAATGTCTGTAATTTCATGCATCTAAAATTTCACAATCTGCTGTGTTAGTACCATTCACAAAGATTTCCACAGAGAGTCAATTTTCCTATAATAAAATAATCATGCTTTTATAAAACTTATTTCTTATGAGTAAGGAAAATCAATAAAATTATTTTTCTTTCCCTTGCTTTATTGTTTACTTAAGTCACAAACATGAAGTTTGTAGCAGTGCAGTCAGGTTAAAACATTAATTTTATGTCTTAAGCTCTTTAACTGTAAATGCTACGTGAAAAATAAAAATATTATTTATGCCCTATTCTCATAGTGCCTTATTGTTTGTGGAATATTGTCTTATTTAAAATATATTTATTAACATAAATAACAAATGGAAATCTAAATCATCGTAATGTACAGTATCTGTGTTTTAAGTGAAGAAATGAATACAGAGACTACTAAATTAAAAATCAAATTCAACAAATTCAAGTCTTAATTGATATTAATTTTGATGTATTTATAGATATAACTTATTTTATGATCAACCATTAATTAAGCCACCATTTTGACCATAAGTTTCGATCTATACAGCCAATAGGATAGGGGTTTGAACAAACAAATAGCTACAGCATATCATCTTACTTCCAAATTGACTCAAAATACTTTATCAAAGAGAAGGGTTTACCGGTAATGCATGGATATATGTATGGATGAAGCTATAGAAATATGTGTATATTGAGGATATGAATACCAAAGTTACTTTTGTTAAGTAAATTGCACCTATATTAGGTATACGTATGAGTAAGACAATTTCTAACAGAATCTTGGTATCTGTACCAGTATATCATGAAAGAAAAATTATTCTGATTTTTCTGTCCACAAGAGTATACAATTAAGTTCTTGGCTTGCTTTTTTCTGTATTACACATTATGATCAACATTATAAGAATTCTACATTCTACAGAATAAAATATCAATAACTTACTTGACTACCACATCCGAATCCGACTTCTTTGAACTCAGCTGTATAGTGAACACTGCATGGGACCGCGAAGATCTGTCGTGAACAGCAGTGGCAGCTACGCGGCGGTTGGCCTGACCCTGAAGCAGGAGGTTCTGTGCCACATCTTCTGTGGCGGCATAATGAACGGACAGATTCTTCACCATCCACACCCCCTGGGAACCCTCCATTACAGAGACCTAAAGGTCAAAAAGTACCAGAGATTGTCAAATATTATAATTGACATTATGGCTAGGAATGGAGCTACTTTTAACCACTCCATAAGGATATACTAAGCTCCATCGTCACCAAAATTTTAAAATCACTCAACTCAGATCCTTTAAAGAAAAGTGCATAAATTTGAGGTCAATACTCAGACTTGAGGCTGAGTATTGACTTCATAAAAGCCGGTGATGGCGGGGCCAGATACGTAACTTCTGCAGTAAAACTTGCTAGAACAATAATGAACACTGCATGGTATCTTGTTAAATGTTTATTAATGATATCTTTTTATTTTTTAGATTAATTGAAACATTATAGAATTAAATCTTAATGATAATAAACTTTTTTCAACAGTCAAGAAAATTTGTTATTTACTGTAGAAGCACATATACATGCATTTGCTGGGTTAAAATTTTGTTGTTTTAAAACCAAATAAAATTTTGTCATATCGTAATCTCTAAAATGTATCATATGTATCATCTCTTTTTTTTTTAATATGGATTTAATTTTATAACAAAAACAATGAAATCAACGAATATTTCTGCTTGCACAGTATTTATTCGTTATGCGTTTAGTTGTATTTGTTTCTTGTATTTGCAAGTATTTCTTTTATATATTCCAACAATTACTTATCATGCCAATCATTGCTCTGTCTTTCTATTGAAAAATTCAGGCAGGCACAAAAAAATTAATATCATAAAATAATGTATTGCATTGTTCAAGTTGACTCAAAAGTATAAGGGATTATTTTTATAAGATTTGCATATTATTTTTAAAAATAAGGAATACATCAATAAATAAAGTAATATATAAAGTCATGAACCCTTGTGTATAACTAGCATTTGTGACTTACTGAATTACGATGGTCATTCATTTGAATTCAAGTACTAGACTTATAAGGCTAATTTCTTTATGTATCAAACAAGCCTCAATATCCAGAGGTCCCTACTATCAACCTAGGTCTATCAGTCAACTTGAGGTTATTAAAATAACCTTACATTTGGAAATGGAGTAACTAACAGACTGGGTTCTTACCTTTGGAAATGGAGTTACAGCAGACTGAGTTCTGGCCCCTGTACTAAGAAGATCAAATCCTGTTTCCTTGTAAATCTCTAGGTAGGAGATATGAACACTGATATCCTCGTCAGTTCTCTTCTCCAGTTCTTTGTAAATCATGGACAGAGACCTAGGATATTCAATTTGCACAACTTTTAAAACCAATCAAATTAACATCCTTTTATTCATAAAGAAAGCAATGGAAAAAAATTAGTAAATTCATTAATTTTCATGCATATAAGCAAACTTATTTTGTTTTGGGAAAAAGCAATTGGTTTATTGCTAGGTTTTGATAAATAGATTACAACTATACATGTAAAAACAAAATAAGCATTTGTTAACTTTGAATAATGGTAATATACATGTATTACGTTATACTACTGTTCGTTGGAGAAATGACTGTGAAAACAGACACAATATAAATTTAAATGAAATGAATCTTTAAGATTTCACAATAAGCATACAATTTAAAACAGAGATTGAATATGAATGATATTTCATGAGAAATAATCTATTACAGAGCATAACAAACAGCATATTATATACCTGGGTTCCAGTCCACGAAGCTTGTACTGTTTGGGGCTACCCTCAACAGTGAAGGTCTTTCCTGTCCCTGTCTGTCCATAGGCAAAGATTGTGCCATTGTATCCATTCAGGAAGGCTATTGGATAAAGTAAATCACATACAATGTACTCTAGATACACTATAGTTACCACCTAGCAAGATGAGTAAAATTTTATGTGATTCATAAAATACAAGAAATTGAATAATCATTCAGATTTTAAATAAATATTATTTAATTTACAAAACCATTCAAAAAACTTTTGTTATAAGCAATATTTGTGTCTCAAATAGATGGAATTAATGACAGATAAAAATCTTGACAAACAAAAAATGCACAATAAAATCAATCAATAGACCCTTTCGCGATAACTGTGGTACTGCTAACTTGCAAGGCAAATTGATATACTTTGCCGATGTTTCTGTAGGTGGATAATTGAATGACGTTATTGAAACAATTGATGTTACATCACATTTCACCAAATTATGTTATTTTGCCCTGCAAAAGAGCAGTACCGCAGTTACCGTGAAAGGGTCAATGCATCATTCATGAGTAAATTGTCCTACCTTGTATGATTTCTTTGGCGGCCACTTCAAACACTTCTTCCTGTGTCGCAGTGTTCTTAAAGATGTAATCAAAGTTGAACTCATGGCTGACGTTGGCCTTTCCACGGACGCTATTTTCCCAGTTTTCCCTAAGGACCTCTGGTACTCTCAGGTACAGAGTATTCCGACTGGCTTCGAATTCTGGGTAATATTCCGCCGTGGGTTTGATTCGACACAATGTGCGAATCTGCGGCATCCTG
Organism: Magallana gigas; assembly: GCF_963853765.1. NCBI lineage: Eukaryota > Metazoa > Mollusca > Bivalvia > Ostreida > Ostreidae > Magallana > Magallana gigas. Next base: position 20,375,813 of record NC_088857.1, on the reverse strand, counting down.
ATGAGAAATGAACTATAGCCACACAAAGTCTACCAGGGGATGAGCTGCTAGGTAGAATCCCTCCACACCGAGCGTTTCACCATGTTAGAAACTGCTGGAAGAAAAATAAAATTAGAAGACTGCTATAATAATACCCTCTTTGTAAAAATGTGCCAACTGCACATTTAATAATAACTTTTAAAAGGCATGCACCTGAATATAAGCGAGATTATTGATTAACAAGCGGATTAAAAATTTTAAAATAACTGTTCAATTCAGGTACTCCAAATTCGAAAAAAATGAATGACACTTTCATCTCATTTTTTAACAATGCCTTAGAAATTCATCTTAATAGGTAAAAAAAAGCTATAAAATGATTTAATGCCTACTGAAAGTGCAATAAACCAGCAACAATGGTGTTATTTTCCTATCTAGGAGAGTGCTTTGGTACATTTAATAGCTCAATCTGCCCACCCATCCAATACATCGGTGAGGTCGTAAACAGGTGAACAATGATGTACTGTTTCACATGTATAACAATCAAACAACAAGAAAAGAATGGTTGCTTTCTTCTTCCTTCTTTAAATGAAGGGGTAAACATTCAGTACCAGAAACCAATAAGTTTAATTAAACACACAAGAGTTATAACACCTATGTATACACATGGTAACCTTACAAACATCTATCTGCATGATTTACAGCCTTTCCTCATTTTCTACTGGTAATCAATCACCTCGTTCTCTTTACATAATATAAAACTGTATCCAAATCATTCAGTATAATTGTCAATAATATAATCACAATTATAAAATTGACATGTCACATTTGCATACATTTATAATAAAATTACCTGATAGTATTATTGATTCAGAAATTCTTTTCCATTTATTAAGTTAACAGTTGCACAGGTTACCAGCATTTATAAGTTATGACACACATGTACCAAAACACAGGTACACTTTAAATCAATATACATGTATTGCACCACTTTTATACAGGAATCTTCCCAGATCTTCTAATAAAACGGGGACATGAAAAACCAATAAAAATTCTTATCAAATATTTCATATTCCATACATGATGTACAAAAGAGGATTCCCTGCTTCAAATATTAGCCAACTACCCGATTAAGTCATCAAAATCACACATGCCTTATCTTGCAGACAATTCCATTTAGAATCTAGGTAAACACTTTACTTTTGTGGACACTTGAAATATCAAATATGGAAGGAAAGAGAACACAATATGATAAGATAACAATATGCCCTGAAGATGGTAAAATGTCAATATTTTTTTATCAAAATATACCAGATTCTACAGCTATCTATAAATAGAAACTAATATGGTAAGAGACTCTACAGTTTATTTTTTTTTTAACAAGAGAATATTCATTATTCATATCCAGAAATCAGCACTTTTCACACAACCCTTACACAATCATGGACCAACGCATAGATTGCTTGGGGCATCAAATGTTTAGAGTGCATGGGGCTAAAAGATGAGAGATAAATACTGAGTTTGAAACAGGCAGTTAACTAAGATCACCATCCCATAGATGTTTCTCTAAAAAGCATATTTGATGAAACAATACTCTTTTCAGTATTAATTAAGAAACAAAAGATGAGGCTCTTTGACAGGAACCAGTACCAGTAATCTCAAAATCAATTCCATGCAAGCAAAATTCACAAAGAGCCAATTCACTGTGCATTTTTGAGCATCCAAATATATAATACCGTACATGCAGACAAAAATATTTACTGGTACACCCCCCACCCCCCCTCCAAACTAAGAGTGTTGAAGGGTTAGAATTCGGCCTAAAACATAAGTATTTTTTCCCATCAGAAATGATGAATCAAAACCAAAATAATAGTTGAACAATATGTACGTCATATCACTCCTACGTACATTTCTGAAGACCCTTTTTTATTTCAAAAATTTCATTATAAAATCAGTTTTTTTTACCTGGGTTAGTTAAAGGTTGTCCATGTGACCAAATCTTTGCAAAACATTGTATTCAGACAGCTAGATCCTAGATTAACAATGAATCAAACCTATTCATACTCCATATTTAAATCACTAATTCTTATTTTTGTGTATCAGCTACTCTAAAAGCGGATTATCTGCTCATGTCCAATGCACAATGCTAGATTTCCCCAACAGTTCTTATTAATATATAAACAGAAATTCGTTTTTATCTTTATTTAGCCGTAGGTTTAGAGATGTCATTTTTTTTAACTAATGTTAAAATGCAGAAAATCATCTTGTATGCATCAAGCTCCATATGAATATATACATGCATATATCATTAAATTCATATTAACTATTCTTGGAATTCCATTCACTAGATAGAAGTATATTTTATGTCAATCAATTAAAGTTGAAAATCCAGATAATGGCAAAATGCACAATCTATGCAAAATAAATGATCTTATATATATATAAACATATAGTAATGACAGAGAGAGAGAGAGAGATTTTGGTGAAAACCTTAGTGTATTTCTTGCATCAAATGAAGAGAGAGTGAAAGAGAAACATAAAGGCAAAATAAGTTTATGTTTATGGGTGACTTCACAGTGATCTCACGATAAAGTTAGAGGTGGATCAAGCATCTGTACTGCTGGTACCGATACCCACTATTTCAGTGTAAATTGTGATTCCTCAGTTTGTTAGTTTGATTTACAGGTATATTTCTTTTTTTGGCTTAGATAAAGAGATGATATACATGTACATGTATATAAACGAAGGTTCCATACTATACAGTCATATTGATCCAAGCTAATTTTGTATACAGCATGCATAAGTGGAAAGAAATTTTAAAAAATATACTGTTATCAAATTTACAACTATATCTCTTTTTTGAAAAAAGGAATAAAAAGAATTCAAAAGTTAACCATCTATGTACATCTTGCATATGGCCAAACCATTCAATTGGAAAATAGGAAATTACACAACTACAAGGAGGTGGGGGTTGGGGGTTGGATACAATGTATATTTAGCATGCAAAAAAAAAATACCAAATCAAAATATAAGATTTATGAATCAGGAGGAAAAAAATTCAGATAACAGCAATTAAGGAGCAAAATAAAAAAGTAAAAACTATCGTTTAAAGATTTGATCAAATAACAGATTACAGATTGATTAATTATTTTCAAAAGGACTGTTTTAGAGTGGAGCAAGCTAGTCTGTTGAATGCATTTTGTTTATTAAAAAAAAATATATAAGAAAATCTCTCTCTCTCTTTCTCTCTCTGTAAATTAGTACATGTATAATAAAAAAATCGCATACTAGTTGACAATGATGCAAGAATTAAATGATTTAACAGTTAAAACGTTTAGATGTCTAAACCGTTAATCCTTAAAGCAATATTATAATGCATGCAAACATCTCGCATCTTATTGTGTTATTTTATGTTTTGTTGCCTCTACAAATTCGTTAAATATTAGAAAGCAAATCCACAAATTACATCAAAAACCCAGTATTGATTCTCATTCTATTTGATAGGTATATGTCAACTGATAGTGAAATGTAATGAACACAAAAACAAATCAGGTAATCTGAGGAAATTCGAGAGAGCCAAGAATTAAAAAACCCTAAGTTTGTTCTGTCATATCATTTTATCACAATAACGAAATTGTTAATTCATTGATCATTTGTAGTTATTGTGACTTTATCAATATACAAACTGCATAATGACTTACTTTTACAGCTTGTTAAACGCAATAATCCCGATCAATATCGAACATGCAACAATCTTGTTTACGAATACCGCCATTTGTATCTACGGTCTTATTTTTAGAATTTAATAATTTGAAATCTACCAAAACGAAAATTGTCTTAAGCTCTATATTCTCTAAATAAAGAAATTTTGAACACCTAAATCACATTTATGATAAAGTTTTAAGTTATTTTTATGCATTTTTTTTAAATATTGACGAGTACTTTGCTTTTTTACAGACTTTGAAAATAGTTTATTTTTCTGCTTTTTATTATTAAATTTTGATCAACATCCTTTGACAGGTTCTCCCAAAGTTGAAAGTAGGATTTCATCGTTTTATCATGTTTTATGTGTTAAAGTGAATTAGGTATCGTGTTTAATTATTTGTTGATTAAAAATAAATGACAAATGATTGTTATCCATGTATTCAATATTACCTGTATTCAATATTACACCTGTACATATATGTACATCACTGATTATCAGCTGTTCATCATTTTAGTGCTCAATGGGAAGTTCATCTTCAAGAAATGCTGAGGCTTCTCAGAGGCGCTATCTTATAGGGACATTGAACAAAAAGTCTAGGGTGGAACAGAAATTCTTTGGACTTTCACAATTAATTAATCTAAAATGTACTTCTCAAAGTAAAGGGTCGACAGGGAAGGGCAATAATCATCATGATCATAATGATGTTAAAGCCCAAGACAGAGAAAACATGGACTTGTGCATTACCAATGAAGCAACTCTATATAAACCTCTGCCTTTGAATAAACCTTTGTATGCATCAGAAACATTTGTGAACTGGAAATCGCATTATGATATTGAAAGAATGCAGATGAAACTAATGCAAAGAAAAACTGCCGTCTATTTAGTACCAATTGGAAGTTTCCCATCTTTTGTCATGGACTTTAAACTGAATATGAGTGGTAAAGTCTGCTCTCTGTTTGAAATTCTAGGAACTTTTTTGGGAATATTTTATCAAGAAATGTCTGTCAGTTGGTTAGATTCTGTTGATCCAGAGAAAGAAAACTGGAATATAACTACAAGAAATCACAAAGTTACAGGAAAGAGACAGTATCTTGTGTCTGATTTCTATCCTCAACTCAAAAAATGGAAGCCCAAAAACACTTATGGTATCTTGGGATTAACATGGACTGACCTATATCCAACTGAGAGTTTAAATTTTGTTCTGGGAGAAGCGTCTAAACGACACAGGTCAGGAGTGATAAGTTTTGGACGATTTGAACCAAAGACATTTGATCCAGAAAAAAGCAGAGATATAGAAGACATCGATCCTATTATTATGTGGAAATTATTAAAGGTAATTTATGAAAAATATACCCAGGTATGTACTGTCATTATTTCAGTGCTTTGATTCTATTTTGATTTCACACTTTAGTACTTTTATTCAAGTATTGAGCAGTAAAAATATCAACAAGGTGGGGTCTTAGAGCATATATAGCTACAAGCAAAATGTGAAAATATTTGCCATTTTGAGATAATTTTCACGAAATGTGTAGAAATTATTTATTTACAATTACATATTTCGATCTCCTTCCCAATTTTCACAAATGCAGGAATCTATCGCAAATCCAAGAATCGTGTGAGTAAAAATAAATGAATCTGAAAAAGTATGATGATTTACGAAACAAGGGATGCAAATGAGGGGGGGGGGGGGGGGGGGGGTTAGAGAGAAAAGTGCCAATTAGACAATTTCTTTCCATATTAATAATCTGATTGCCAATAATTTAATTTATAATGTAATTAGCCCCATTTTTTCTACATTTTCACATTTAAATTATTTAGGTATAAAAGTAACATCTACAATGTACACATTCTGTGTTCAGCTGTCAAAGTAGCAGTGTAATATGTCTGCACAGTGTCTATATTGAGTTTAACAGCACTTTGTTATTTACAAATTTTATCAACTGTATGTACCTGGCTGTAGCCTATGTCGGCTGCAGGGATACAGCCCTTTATCTAATGCTATAGACATAGAGCCATGTCAAGACAGAGATGAGGCTAAGAAGACCTCAGACCTGTGCCTCGGATACATGTATAGCCATGTGAGAGATACATCCCATAGTTAGAGCCCAACCCTTTTATTTTTTTATGTAATTGTTTTGTATGCTAGGGATAGGTAGCTAGCTTTTCTTATAACTTCTAGTAACCAGTTACTTGAAGCTTACTTTACCTATCTGGATATGTAGCCCTTATAAATATCGGTATACGTTGACTCTTTGTTGTTTTGTTCTAATCATTCATCCTTTATAGCATACAGTATTATAAAAACACACTCCCCAGACTTATCTTAATCACCAACCCAAACATGTTACAATTTTATTATTCCCCCCTTCAAAGAAGAGAGGGCATATTGCTTTGCTGCTGACCGTCTGCCTGTCTGTCAAGTCAGTCGGTCCACCAATAGTTTCCGTTCACTTTCTTCACAGAGGTTACACATATCAAAATGAATTTAGTATACAGATTTATCACAATAATGTCTAGGTCAAGTTTAATTTTGGGTATGATCATGCAATCTTTGACAGATTTATGCCCCTTGGACTTAAATTGCCTCAATTTTCATTCAATAAAAGCAATTTGAGCTGCAATTTTAATGTTGGAAAATTTTATTGTGAATTTGTATTTTGTAATTTAATACTATTAAAAATGACAAAAAAGATTTAAACGGCACATACACTGATTGGCAGATTTAGTACATGTAGCTCAAACCGCACAGCCTATCGGTTTATAGAAAAACACTGTGGATTGTAACCCTTGGCTGCTAGATGTGATTTAAGAAAAATTACATTATTGTCATCTTGTACAAAAATTGGTTGCAATTGGCTATATATTCCTTATTAGAGAAATTACTTTGACTGAGTAGAGTCCAGAGTCTATTTAGTACTTTGATACTATTAGATATTTTTACTTAATTTAGTACTTTAATTCTACTCACATGACTCAACACTTTAAATCTCTTCAGTACTTTGGTTCTTTTCAGTACTTAAATCTGTTGAGTACCTATTTTATTCAGAAATTACTTAGTTCATATTAGTATTTGTATCCTAGTTTCAGCACTTTAACAGTATTTAGTACTTTGCATCTGTTCAGGACTTTGATTTAATTTAGGTACATATAATTGTTAATGTTTTCTATTGTCAGGTCTCGAGTCATGAACTAGGACATTTGTTTGGCCTCTCTCACTGCGACTTCTTCCTGTGTGGGATGAATGGCAGCTCATCAGTGGAGGAGGCCATGTTACAACCTCTCTTCTTCTGTCCAGTCTGCATCAGAAAACTCCAGTACGCCTGTAAATTTGACATTGTTAAGCGATACACAGAATTAAGACAATTTTTCACTGAATTAAATGGCGCTATGCCATTTGATAGACTTCAGCAATGTGTTGAGTGGTTGGACAATTGTTTAGATTTTTTATTAAATGATAAATAAAAAAATGAAATTTAATTGAAAAAGATAAATCTGTATTGCTTGTTTAATTTATTACAATAATAAGATTTTATGTATATTTGAGGGAACAAAAAAACCCTATTCAAAAATAAATAATTTCAAATTTCACAAAAGGAACTTTCGTTTGTTATTAAAACTGCTTTGTATAACGTTAAGAAATATTAATATACATGTACCGTAATTGAGTTCAAAAATATCTGTTTACAGTAAGAACTTAATAGAATAGTAGAATATAGTATTGCCTCGCAAATTTAGACCAGACAGATAATATACATGTTATACCAGACAAATAAAGCGTAAAAATATTTTGAACCTTTGCTTTTCTTGTAATATAGAAAAGTAACTTTAAGTCTTACTTTCAATATAATGCAGGCACGTGGCACCGGTGACCCCCCCCCCCCCTTTTTCTCGCAGCAAATTTTTATTTTTTCATTCACAATGTTTCACATAAATAGAACCATTTTAACAAGACCTTGGACTTTCGGTTGGACGTTGCTATCTACATGTATTTCTTGCGTCAAAACAAGTTAGAAATGACGCGGTTTTAAGCGAAATATACACCGATTGCATAGTCTTAGCTCAAAAGTCAGAAAAATCTTGTTGATTTCAAAGAGCAATGGCTGAGTGGCCAGTAGTGAAATAGATAGGCCTACGTCACATTGCTGTTTGACACAACTACCAAAGTCAAACCTCTTGTTAAAATGGTTCTAAAATTGAATTATAGTGCAGTTGACAACGTTAATAGAACCTTTTTAAGTAGACCTTGAACTTTTGGTATGACGTAACTGTATTTCTTGCATCAAAACATGTTAAGAATGACGCTGGTTTTGAATGAGATATGCTTTTAATTCAAAAGCCAGACAAATCTTGTTGATTTCAAAGGGTGGCCAGCAATGAATTAGACAGGCTTCCGTCACATTGCTGTCTGACACAACTACGTAAAAGTCCAAGCTCTTAATTGTTGAAATTGTTCTATAATATTGTGCAATGTAATACACATGTATATGTAACAACGCTAATACCGCCGCCGAGATATTCCCGTACGGCAGTGAAGACTTGCCGTAAATATTCCCCCTTTTATTTTGTGAATCACCTGAGTGTATGTTTCTCTGACACAATTTAATATTTCTATTTTGAGATTGTGATCTGATTTTCTTTTTTCTCAACCTTCTATAACAGACTGGTGAGGGGACATTTATTTTAAATTTAGTGAACAAAATAAAAGTACTTCAGGTATAAGTATAGTCAAAATTTTTTATAAACATTCAAAAAATGTTTTAATGAGCGTGCGCAAATTGCCAATTACAGAATGTTTTGATTCTTTAAGAAATGTGGTGTCCACAAGGCCGATGAAATTATTCCACGCTAAAATGGTTGAACTTCTTCAAGATTATCAGTAAATCCAGCTGCAATTCATCGTCTTTTATTACGAAAATAACACAACATTCCCATTCTGTATATATTTCCCACTGTACATAGTATTAGTATTAGTCAAATCAAAACAAACAGTAGTCAGTTGACTTCCTTGTGTTTCTGCTGCCAATATTCGTGTGATTTTTCGGCATTTTCCTCCTCGTCATCATATTCTTTGGTTTTGCAAAAAAGACTGATTCCCATGGAAACTCCCGCCAGGAGACCGATCGTTCCGCCTGCCGAGGACAACGCTAGCGACCACCCGGCCACGCCATCCTTGGTCTCCATGGCAAATCTTTCCGTAAGCCCTGCCTTCTTTTTGACGAATAATAGAATTCCGACGAGGATGACAGCCCCTGCATGAAAACACGAGAAACACACGAGAAAATGAATACACCATATCTAATAAATGTTCCATAGCGCTGCGAAAATCATGCAAGTCCATTAATTATCAATGATTATAGTAGCAAAGCTTTCGTGAAACTAAAATCACCGATCACACTGGTAAACATCGTAAATATCAAAACGAAAAGTGATGGAATTTTGACGGACCAATTTTAACAGACACTAAGGCGCAACCAATAACAGCTTCCGCCAGAAAACAAGTTACCTTTCATGCATTTTCCAAAAGTATGTACGGAAAGAAATGTGTATAAAATGTTAAAAAACGCAAAATAGTGAATTCATGTCTAGATATATTTTATCAGTGTGTCCGTATATGTAATATTTCATGTTTTTACTAACATTTGATTTATTTAATTAAAAGATTAAAGACATTATATAGATAGAATAAAGGCTCCCACCTGCTCCACTTAAGATGACCACATATAGCTTTTTAAGGACGTCAACATTTAGGTCTCTCACGGCTCGGTATACCAGCATCACTGCCACTGGGAGCGCCAGGGCATATAACACCACGGATATAGTCTCTATGGCCGCCACCCCAAGCAACCACGCTGCAAAAAATTTAAACCTTGTCCTTATATATTTAATTTTTAAAATGATAGAAAACATATTTCATTTGCTAAATGAAAATAATATAAAAAGACTTTTTAACCGTGCAATTTCCCCTTCCTTACATCATGACATTGTAAAATGCAAATTTCGTGAGATGATTTAATTTTGAATTCTTTAAAAAAAAAAAAAAAGCTTTACCAAACACAAAAAATATTGAAACCAGCGTTATACAATTCAAGATATTTACGCACCAAGTTCTCCAGTTAGGTCCCGAGAGGTGGAAGAGCAAACATCATCTATACACGTGCGAGTCCACCAGATTCCGAAGGACGTCGACACCACAGTTCCATTGGCAAACTGTTCCGATAGATTCCACCAGTCTGCCGTGCATATCCCAGTGACATGGAGACCAAAACAGACAAATGCAAGGAACGAGAAAACAGCTTCTGTTGGATGCAACATGGTCTCTACACCGTGATTCTTAAAAAGGACTGTTCTAGAGACAGAAATGTTTTCGTGATTTTGGAATGCACATTGGACCCTGGAATTGTTCACATTTTCTAAACTTGTCCAATTGATGTATTTACAATGTTATCTCGAGATACAGCCTTGTCACGTTTGCCAAAGTCACGTGACACCATGCGTCCAGTTGGGCTTTTATTGCACCCATGGCGTATTTGTAAATTTGTTATTTACAGTCTCATGACTAATTTGGATAAGACAATGTCATCGTAACAGCGAACACCTTCATTGTAAACAAATATTGTTCTGACAATAGTGTTGAGCATTATAGCACATGAATATTGATTTGGGTGACAAACCATGCAAGCGATCTTACAGAAAGTAACCATACATGTCTGTTAAATGAAAGAGTTCAAAACGTTTCAACATTATCTTAGTTGACTGAATTGATTTTGACTCAAACAGGTTTTCCTTTGTATCTTGATCTGTGAAAGCGGAAACGTTACTCGTTATTCTACATTATTTTGATATGTTTTAGAGAAAATGCGATCTTATATTTGCTGTTGAAAAAAACATGGAATTTTTTGAGATCCCCAAACAGACCATTCGATGTTAAGGCGGAGGCCATAAATCAATGATCTCCATCCCACAGTGTCGAAAAGGAGGAGCAGACTGTAACCAAAACACAAATATTTTATGTCCTTTGGAATATCGGCAAGTACTGAGCCAGGGGTACAAATCATCCGACAAGTAGACACTACTCTTAAAGGGGCGGTATATCATACAACAGGGAGGGATGTAGTTCAATATAGTCAGATCAAAAGTTTTACGACCCAAAAAGCAAAACTTGAACCAGATTTATGGGTACTCTGAGTATGTCTGAATGGCTTATCTATCTGATTTAGGCCACTTCTAACCCTTTGATGTACTTTAAGATTCACCATGACGTCACTTGACTGACCACCGATGACATTGTTTTGTTACTATTATTAAAATAATATAAAAACAATATAAAAATTATTTAAAAAAACCCATAACATTATAACAAAGTTCACACTTGTTTTAATCTTTTTGCAGCAGTATGTGATATATGATGACTATGACAAAAGTTTAATGAAACATTGGTACAATGATCACTATGATCACTTTGCTCCATCAATTTGATAGGGAAAATCAAGTGGACTTTGCACGTGAAGTCATTTCGTGGTCCCTATTGTCATCATCATCATCATCATCATCATCATCATCATCTTCTTCTGTTTTGCTAGACACGTGAAGTAGCTTTAGCCTGCTGTACACTGGTTGAGCGCTCTAGGAAGGGATCTCTGGGCGGGACCGGTTTGTAGTCCATGTTTATCAATAACCCCACAGCGACGATGGTCGCGAGGAGGAAGGTAAAGGACATGAACATGATGGGCAAGGTGTGCGGGCGGAGAATCGTGTCCCTGTTAGGGAAGAAGAGAATGGCGGAATATCCATTCGTCAGGTTTTTAATGCGGTCGATTATCACACACGTGATGATGAAAAATAGAACTCCTAAAACAGAAGAGCAAAATACAACAGTTATAGTTGAAAAAATATTTTAAATGTGTTAGTTTTACGAGTTTTTACCTAAGTTTTTAGCTATAATCTTTAATCTCTTTCATCCATTCGCATGGGTAAGATTGGTAGAAAATTTAATTATAATTCGACAGCTATCAATTAATATGTCATGAATGAATACATTAGTACTCGTGTCCAAAATCTTTGATACTGCATAGTCCGTTATGGGTATACCGGTACATACATATACGAGGGTTGTCCCAAAATAGCGTAGACAAGTGGCGTTATTCAGTTAATCGGTTAAGCGTTTAAGGCGGCGCAGTAGTAACTGATACAATTTTGTAAAGACCGTGAAATAAATCATAAGCGGCTTTGGAAGGAAATGAAATTAACAAAATGAGTTTTGTGAATAAGTAGTTAAACAACATTGAAAATATATGAACAAGTATGATGACAATAAGTGGAAAAAAGAAACTCCGAACGATATCAATGGACGTCAAAATGTTGAACGACACATTTCGGCAAGACGGACGTTAGACAACAAGTAATACAGGGCAAGTTTGGAGCCGACAGATCGTTTGTACTTAGAAAATATTAAAAAAAAAAACAACAACAAAAACAAGAAATTTATGTTGAATGTGCACTCAGGGTACATGTTCAAAGAGAATATTTTTTCTAGGACATTTTCGGAAATAAAACGTAAATGTTATCGTAAAGGATGTGGAGGGTTTAGCAACAACGTAAAACTGGAAATTTTCGACGTCGCACTTTGCGCCGCCTGACAAAACCTGTTGTTACTAATTATTCATTTTCTCGAGAAATAAATAAAGTACAGATTAGAACTTTTCAGCATTGTTTGCCAAAGGGTCATTGAAGAAAACATAGAAGTCTAATGAAATTGCAGTGAACAGATTTTAAGTTATGTGTCCTGTCTACATTATTTTGGGACAACCCTCGTACATGTGTATATGTTCAAATGTTACCTGCAATAAACATAACCCCAGCTGAAAATGTCTTCAGTGTTGGGGTTTTCTTCAGCAAGTACACAAGGTGTACCAGTAATCCCAGACCAAGTAGGGAGGTCCCAAAGGCGGTCGTAATTCGTACAAACTTCACCCAACCTGTATAAAACAAATAAACAGACACTTGCATATCAATATATATCCAAAACTCATTTTATGCACAATCATGTATATATACCAACTATTTAAATTCTTTCAATGATTGTAACAATTATACATCTTTAATATGTCATAATATAGTGTACCTACATGTAGATGTATAATGTGTCTGTTTGAAAAAAAAAATAGATGGTCTTTGAATCTTTAATTAAATTAATGAGTTAAGACAATTTTCCCTCTTGGATTGGAAAATTTGTTGTACCCTTTTACATTCGCAACTTTTAAGGTGGTTTGGGACATCTCCACATTGTGACGTATTTCCGATCGAAATGAACAATAAAATCAAGTATAGTATAATTTGGTTAATCTTTTTTCTTTGAAACGGCCACCCAACAGCGTAGCACCATGGGGTACAGTGCTAGCTACGAATCTGAAGTCACGAGTCCAAATCCCACCGGGACTTTTATAATTTGTACCTTACATTTTTTGGTCAAATATTGTAAAATTTGAAATTTCAAAAACGGTGAAAGTATTTTGATTATTGTGTACTTTTATCAACATTAATATAAACAGGTGTGGCATACCACTTAAGTTATTTCTAAAATAAAACGATTTTATAAATCACCTTATGCATAAAGTAGTTACACCTCGGCCTCAAAACTTGAATATATTTGTAGTGAGGTCAAGCCTCTGTGCATTATATTTATTTTTATCCTTTACATACTGTCAATAATGAAAGATTTCATATTGAAGTGGAAAAGGCACACCAGTCAAATTTCATGGTTTCGAACGTGAAATGGTTGAAGATACAGAAAACTGGATGGTTCTGGCCATTTGTAGGCTATATTTACCTCCTAATGAAGAAGAGCTTTCTATAAAAATATAGGAAAGTGCTCAAGTTTTAAAGCTACAATATTTGAATTTTTACTAAATGCTAGCTTATGACTGTAACGGGATGGGAGAAATGATGGCGGACCAAATCGGATTTCGAACCCGGCCCCCCTTGAATCTCTATTCAGGCGCTCTACCAACTGATATATCTGGCGCCGGTATTATATGTGTTATTATATGTATATGTATTTTATATGGCCAAAAACATATCTGTCAAAGTTTAAGGCAGACCACCCAGCCTCCTTTAGTAAAACTGAAGCATTATGAGCTTGTTTCTTCAAAATGGTGATTTATAGCTGGAAAAACCATTTTCACTTTTCATCATTAAGTCGCAACATCCTTCTTTACATTGCTTGTGTAAAGATAGTAATCTATCTATTTTTTTCGTTTAGAGAGACATAAACGAATACTATACCATTATTATCGTTGTCATCTTTGAAGCAAGCGTAGGTAGAAAAATTCCCCGCACCAAAGAGTGTTTGACCACAAGTTACTTGAGTCCAGAGCCCGAGGTCAACAGTCGATGATGATGTCACATTCATCTCCCACCAATAGTCCCCTAAAAGGCCCACTAGGGCGAATATGATGGACAGCACAGAATTGAATACCAGAAGCTTGTCCTTGAAGTACGTGTTCATTCGTTTGGACGGCATTTTGTTGGTCGGAGGTCGCTGCTTTCACGTTCGAATGAACTACTTGCTATGAGCTAGTATTGTTAATACTGGGAGCAGGATGCCGAAAGCAGGAAGGATATACTTCGTCATCCACTTTAAGCTCTACATGAGTAGTTTAACAATTAAATCCAGCGAAGATGATATTTATATAAACGAGAGGAAGTCTGAGATTATTATTTTGTCGCGTTTTGTCGTTGTGCAGCTGTTACATATATATATCGACAATTGGTCATTTTTGTCCATGTATCAAAAATTCAAATCACATTCGACCGTTATTAATTCTTGGTATTCTTGCATATGACCGAAGAAAATTGTATTGTTTTGTTGTGAACAAAAATTTTCTTTTGTTATGTCGTACATGTACATGTATGTTAGTCGAAATATAGCCACTTTTCTACTTAGTTTATACTTCTCGAGCCATATATATATTCATTTCCAATATGATATGTTTGGAATCAGAGTACTTATATAATAGTACATGTATTGTAAATGAAATGCACATTAAAATTCGGAGTTTGTAACATAGAAACTTATGAAATTACAAAAAAAATGAACATATATCGAATAATATCCATTAATATAAATAGTATAGAATTCTATAAGACGTGACGTCATAGTCAAGCTAAAATGAAGTAACGTCACAATGAGTCCAACGCAATAATCATCGCTAAACCCAACAAATCAGGTAAAGAGTACTAAAGACTGATGAGTGAGTATAGCTCTGTAAAGTGATAATTCTACTGCATATCAAATACTACATATGGATCAACATTGATTTCATAAAATTTTTCATTTCAAAACCTGTAACATAAATATCTCTCGATCGTTTTAGACAACAGAATAATGGATTCAAAGTCTGATTCGGTAAGTGAAGTTTCAAACCAATACTATATTACGCTTTTTAGATTTTGTCACTTTATAGATTTTATAGTGTGTGACACTATACTGCATATTATTTTCTTCATTCTTTGGTTTTTCTTTCCGTGTTTATATCGTAGATGTTATTTTTGTTACATGATTAATTAAAATACATAAATTATTCAGGAAAATTCCTGTACAGCGGTACGGGATATTCCAGGCACGGATGAAAAGAAAGCAAACAATATAATTACAAAAGGGAAAATGCATCCAAAGAATGACATCGTCGGATGGGAAGACAGGAGGCGCCTTGCATTAGAACGACATATCAAACGAAAACGAAAGAGGCGGCCATATGTGAAAAGGAAATCGCAACTGGATTCAACAGAGCATGCTTTTAGCAAGAATCTACCAGATCAAGAAGGAAAGAAGCAAGACGTTCCTGGAATGCAAGAGAGAGCGGACGAGAAGTTAGAAGTGGAGCTAATAGAAGATTCTACCGAGAAACAACTTGGCAATGCTGATTGTCATGAGGTGGACAATGGTTTGAATGTGGATAAATTGGAACTTTGCCATGTGATGAAAGACAATATAAATGAAAAAGCAAAGAAGGATTCACCAAGAAGGAATGCAGGCAATGAGAAGCGACAAAAAGTTGAAAAACTGAATAAATTGTTGGAAAATTTGCTAAACAAAATAAAATGGGAAACTATCATCAAAGCAAAGGTTGAACAGGAATTGAGGAGTCGGTGTGAAGAAAAATTATCCGAAAATGAAAAGGAGGGGCCAACTAAGGACGGCATAGAGGCATGTTGGCGGGATAGTGATCAGAATACTGGAACTCTCGGGGAGGTGGGAGAAGAGAACCTCCTGAATGACAGACATCTTGAGAAACTTACCCACACCGAGGAGAAAGAGCATACAAATGCTACTGACAGTGAAAGCAGAATGGCCGAGATAAGGTACATGATATGAAGATTATGTTGTTTTACTATTTTTTTTTAATTCTACGGGACTTTAAGGTAACACATGCTTCTGTTGTTTTCAAGTATACCTGTACAGACCAATGACGAATAAAAAAATAGTTAATTGCTAGTCTCGCTTACCCCAGACCACAGGCACTTGTTTCTGAGAAAAAAAAATTTACCCTATGGTATAATAATAACACCGTGTTATTATTATACCATAGGGTAAATTTTTTTTTCTCAGAAACAAGTGCCTGTGCCCCAGACTCTCGCTCTCGAGACTTGCCTCTCACGAGCGAGAGTCTGGGGTAAGCGAGACTAGTTAATTGCAGGATTTATTTAACTTCTTATTAGAATAACACCATCTAAAGTATCTATGATAAAGAAATTCATGTATTTAAAAAAATACTGTTAAGGCATAAATGGAACCCTTTTTAATGCGGAACACGCATACATGTGTGTGTATGCACACATTGGAAACAATCTATTTTCAATGCCTTCAAATTTCATTATACAGAGAGGGTGATGGATATGATGAAGAAGATGATGATGACGATTGCGATGGCTTCATGCCAAGGAAATTATTTTTCTTCAGTTTTGATCATTTTAAGGTAAATATATACTAGTATTTAATGATAAGTAAAACAAACAAATACAGAAATTAATGAAAATCAGTTGGCAATATATTTGTTTCCTTGTATTGCCTGTTCACTGACTTCAAATTCGACAATTAGACTTTTGTAAATTTCATTCTTTCATTTTTATCTTCTGAAACATTATCTATATAATTAGCTATGTCTTTAATTTAACAAAATTTGAAATTCAGTGTAAAAAAAACCCACCTTGGTTTATGATGTACTGGCTTTAAACGTTCATAAACATTCTTTAACTATTATTGAAATTATGAACCCGGTATATATTTATTGTATCTTCTGAAACATTATCTATATAATTAGCTATGTCTTTAATTTAACAAAATTTGAAATTCAGTGTAAAAAAACCCCACCTTGGTTTATGATGTACTGGCTTTAAACGTTCATAAACATTCTTTAACTATTATTGAAATTATGAACCCGGTATATATTTATTGTACATATTTGTTAATGTTTTGTAAAAGTACATTTTTATAACTACATGTATATAACGATTATGTTTATTTTAGAAAGAGGAGCCACTTGCCTAAAGGGAAGAGCGTCTAATGAACCAAGGAAAGGATAAACTAAAAACATTGTCATCATTTTTTTCAGTAGTATAACGAGCATTGTAACTAAGTAATAAAAATTCTAGTGTACTTAGGTTTTGTTCTCTTTATCTAATGGATACACTATAGAGCAATATAAATTCATCTATTCACAATCTTCGCTAGCCAAGGATTTCTGATCCGCCCCGCTTCTTTTGAGAACCGGTGCGGATCAGAAATCCTTGGCTACCGAAGATGTCTAATCACACGAGCCCTTTTGAACAAATGATATATTTTCATTCACAATCTTTGAATATGTCTTGGAAGGATTTTTCTCGGTCCCATTTAATTATTTGAATATGAATAAATCCCTTTTATAAATTTCAATTATAGTTTTTGTTTCCAGGTCCTGATTATACAACGTTACATTTAAGAAATTATTCAACATCAGTTTCTTTCAACAGTGAACTTGTATAGAGCAGACTACTTCTACCTATGGGATAATTTTTAATTTTTGCAACTGAAGATAACTTAATCTATAGTCAGATTTAGAGAATTTTTAATATGAGTATATATATATTATCACGGGATTAACTATCTAAAAGTTAACAGACTCACGAATGTGAACAATCATTCATTTTAAAATATAATATTTAGCCTATACTCACTTTGAAAATGTTAAGAAACGGGGTACGGAAAATGTCGGTCTTTCATATCAAGATTAAGTCAACTAACAGTTACAATTTCATCCTATGACTTCGTTGGGAGGTCGTGCATACGTGCATGGTCACCACTGAAAAAAATCTTTTTATGCATATACCGAACATGCGCGGATCCGAGGGATGGGGGTGGGTTGGGGAGCTCCGAAGAATAATTGTGTTTGGTGGGGAGGGGGGGGGGGCGAGGCCTATATTTTCCGGGGGGGGGGGGGTCATTAAAAAAAAATTAAGCTATTTTTCAAAACCTGTAATACACGCAAACACATGCAAAAGGGATACTGTTAGTTGCACTAAAAATTTTAAATTTCTAAATTGATAGCTGATTGCGAATAACCTATTTCAACATGCGTGAATCCAGATTTTTTTCTCCAAAGGGAAGGGGTTTAAGGGATAATTTTGTTTTTGGTCAATATAATTGGTGAATTTTAACAGTTTGAATTTTCCACATATATAATTTACATGTACATTAGAACGATTTTAACAAAAGCTTGGACTTTGAGTTGTCAAACGGAAATGCGACGTTGGTCTGCATGTCTATTTCATTGCAGGCCTCTCAGCCATGGTTCTTTGAAATCAACAATTAATGAAATCAGCATCATTTTTAACTTGTTTTGACGCAAGAAATAGACAGCTACGTCCTACTGAAAGTCCAAGGTTTTGGTTTTGTTGAAGTAGTTCTATATATATGTGACGAAGCATGACCATGATTTTGAACATTTTCGCGGGATTTTACTTTCACCGAATTACAACCAATCGTCTTCAACATTACATCTTCTCAACCAATGATCATTACATTCGGCAAGGAGTCAAAGGTCATTCACAATCCACTTCCTGCAGACGAGATTGAAACAAACATGGGATAATTGTATGCCGTGTAATGTATAAATTAACAAGGTAAGTAGCAAAGCTGTTTGTATGTTTAATTTTATGAAAACAACTGAATTGGATTTGTTCACTTCAGTAAGATGAATAAGTAGCCAAAAAGAATGTTCTTTTTTTATAGAACCTTCTGTTACTCGCATGGCAAACGACCTTGTAAGGTGCTGGTCGATTTCCTCCTCATTATCTGCAATAGATAGGATTAGAACTAATGAACAATTTTATCACTGGTTGTATTATTGTCTTCATTACGCCTTTCCAAAAATGTTACCGAGCATGTCAAGCATCTGTAGAGAACCCCATTGGCCCAGGCATCGTTAATGTACAACGATTCTGTGCGACTATAGTACAATATAGACTATAGGCCTATATTATAGTTCGATTTTTATTTATAAGGGGGCTTATTCTTAATGTTTTAAATGGAATTAATAGTTAACGGGGATACTTTTTTATTTAGTTGTTGACAGTATGAGTTCCAATGACGATGATAGCCCTAGAAATGTCCCCACAGTATCCATTAACATTCATACCTCAACTACTTTTCACGGATTCAAAGAACTGAAGCAGAAAATAAATTGTCAAAATTCCACAGCATTCCATGATTACAAAGATGAAATACATGTTTTGAAAATTCACACCAAAAATGATAAGCGGAGAATCCATGTGTACCCCCCTCTTAATTCAAAGAAAAGGCACAAGAAAAGGAAAGACAAAAACAGGTTAAAACACCCTATTCCAACATCAATGATCAATTCAGATGAAGAAGGTGAGTTTAAATGATTTTATAACTTTTTTTAACATAAAATGTTTGAACATAAATCTTAATGTATATGCATAAGATTATTAAACTCACCTTAATATTATTAAAACAGTGTTTTGAGATAAATGCCTTTATGTTTTGGCTGGATTTGTATTCTAAATTTACCGGTATTCTCTTTTGAGAAGCGAACAGGCATAGCCTTCATCCATGCTATGCCTGTCCACTTTTCTAAAGAGAATATTCCAAATTATGTTCAAAGTAAGTATTGGATAGAAAAAAATTAAAAGCAAAAATATTCATGGATACATTGGTCTTTAAGTTGTTTGTCGCGCTATATAGTCGCAAAGTCAGTACTGCATTTACTTTGGTTGAAAAAAATATTTACCTACTTTCCTCCCTGTTTTGGGGTCTTTTTTGTCCTCCAAGTTTACTCTTAATGTTAACACAACTTAATTTTAGATGAATCCGATTTTGAAGAAAGAAGTAAAAGTATTCAAGAAAAGGTTTCCAAAGGGATATACTCATTTACAAAGGTATGGTGTCATCTTCTCTAGCCAAGTTAGGTTTCTGATATGCATTGCCCCACTTGTTGCATCAACAGACCACTGTCAATTAATTAACAAATTTATGCATTATATATGAGAGTATATTTAGTGTATCAATTTTCTAAAGACATATAATGAAACTTTACATAAAGTGATGTTGTAGGTATTGAATTTTCACATTCAAGTGATAATTGATATTTAAATTTTTTTTAAAATATTTGAAAAAGATAAAAAAAATGTTAATCTGAGATTAAAAGATGTGCATTGTGCAATTTTGCAGTATGAAGAAAGAGATATTCATGAAAGGGCAGAAGAATACTGCAGAACTATTTCTGCAGACAAATATCATTATGTAAAGCCAGGAGACATTGGTTATGATATTCAGGAATCATCTAATTTGAATGGATTTCATCTGAATTGCCCGCTGCCAAAGAAGAAGAAAAGACGGAATTACCTGACCGACAGCTGTTACGTTACTGCCTGCGATTTTCACGATCCGTATGATAACACCAAAATGTTACCCACTGGTAATTCTTAATTATTTCAGAATCATAAAAGTAGTTCTGCAAGGGAGAGAGGCCAAAAATGATTTAGAAGGATCAAAGTTCATTAAGAGTTCACTACTAAGAGGTGGGGTGGCAATTAATCAAAGTTTACCTATAGCCAGAGAAATTGCTTGCCTTAACACCCTCCCTATATACTTACCTTAAAAACCTTGAGGACAAGTGACTTATTACTATTTATTATGTAATGATTACACAAACTATGTCAGCATTTTCTTTCTTACAAAATCAATGTCAAAGAAAAATAAGTTAGTATTTTCACTGAATGAAAGTGAAATTTCGCATGCATGTATTAAAAATCTATAGTGGTCCTGAGCAAACACATAAGTTTAGTTAACACAGAACCAAAAAAAATGATACGTATATGAGGTTTTTAATTCTTTTGCCTATCAGAAATGTTACAGACATTCTACATATATTTCTTCTTTTGATAAAGGTACTAGATTGCTGCGACCATCAGGAAAGCTAGTACAACTTGTAGCCAAAGTACTGCAAGAGAGTCCAGATGGCCTTTTGCAGGTGCCTCAAATATATGCTGCCCTACAGTGAGTTGATCTGATGAAAATTAAATTTTAAATCTTAATCCAGCACAATATTTTAGATGGAGGGGGGAGGGCAGACCTTTCTGACCCTCCCCCTCTAAATTTGTTCATGCTTAAGGTATATGCTTTTGGATAAGACTAAATAGAGCCAATGTGTTGCAACTTCTTCTTATAACCATGCAGTTCATTTTCTTTTCAAACAGGAACATGTATCCCTACTTCAAATACATGGACCCATCTGCCATCAACAGCTGGAGGGTATGGATTATAAATGATATTTGATTCATGCAGGGTTTATTTCAAGAATCAAAGCAATTTTTTTTTTCAATTTTCCATAAAGTTACTTAAAATAACTATAGCAAAGATACAAAATTAAGGTTTAAATTTCAAATATATTTAATTTAAGTTGCAAATTTTGACTAAATTTAGATAAAAGAAAGATAAGAAACAGTTAAATATATCTTTTTTGGAATAAAAATGCTTTGTAAACAAGGTTTATTTAGAATTGCTTTGTGATTATTTGTTTAGTCCTCTGTTCGTCATGCTCTGTACCAGAAGTGGTTTAAGAAGATCAAGTTTACGGTGCCACAGATCTGTTGTAAAGGTTCCTATTGGGCCCTCAACAAAGACTTTGGACTGCCAACAACAATGACAGTGCCAGACAACAATGTCAGCGATTCTATTGGAGGGTCTAACATTTCCTATCCAAAAAGTATGTTTACACTCTATTTAGGGAAAAGCCATAAGCTTAATTTTTATTGATTATATAAAAATAATTAAATATGTACATCATACACATAGCAAACTGTCAAGAATAAACAATTTTGTTTCTCTCTGAATTGTTATACTTGTAGGAATGTTGCTTTGCTTTATTGGTATAATTCTATATTATTGATACATAACAAGAGCATTCCTTGTTATGCAATGTTTCACTATTGTGCTTGTCAGGGGAGCAACTAAAAAATTTGTAGTACTGTAGACAACCAGGTTTTGTAGTACTGTAGACAGTCAACCAGGTCCTTCTGATTTTCAACATAAATTGTAGAGAAAAGAAGATATCGAAAAAAGAAATACACAGGAACATGCAAGATGCAATTTAAAGCAAATGGAGAATTAGTTGAAGTCACCAGAAAACAGGATACAGATTGGAATCACAATGTTGGCAATAGTTTGCAGGTACATATTTTGTATATTTAGATAAGATAAATAGAGATTTGTTTTGCATCTAAGAATGTTCTTTTTAAAATGATTGAGCCACTCCAGAGAAATACACAATTTTTAATTGCACAGGTTAAGGGCTTGTTCAGACTATTTTGTTGTTAAAAGTTTTGAAAACCAATTATACTACATTTTCAACCTTTGCTGCAAAATTTTGACTGATTTTATAATAATATAACATTCATAAATCATTTATGAAGAAGTATCAAAATTATTTGACTGTTTTTATTATAGTAGTTGGGGCTAAATGGACTGTAGATATCGGCCTGAATAGCTCAGTGGTAGACCTCCTGACTCGAGTTGCAGGGGTCCCAGGTTCGATTCCTGGTCCAGCTATATGTTTTCATTATTCCTCCTTTCCTATTACATTTGGTGCCGTAACCAGGATTACTACAAATAAGGGGGAGGAATGTGACAGTCAGACCAGTTCAAATACTGGCGCCAGAGAGCTGAATTGGTGGAGCACCTGACTAGAGATTCAAGGCGCCCGGGTTTGAATCCTGGTCTGGTCCGTCATTTATAATTTCTCCCATCCTGTTACATTTGGTGCTGTGACCTGCCCCTGGAACTTACAGGTTAACTCTTGCCAGGGGAAGAACCTGGGGTGATCTTCGAGGGCGAAGAACATTTAAAGAGGGAGGAATGTAGTAGTTGGGGCTATATGGACCATGGATATTTGCCTGGGTAGCTCAATGGTAGTCTAGTAGAGCTCCTGACTAGATATGCAGGGGTCCTGGGTTTGATACCTGTTCCAGCGATATGTTTTCAATATTCCCCCTTTCCTATTACATTTGGTGCATTAAGGAGGGAGGAATGAAGTAGTTGGGGCTATACAGACCATGGATATTGGCCTGGGTAGCTCAGTGGTAGAGCTCCTGACTAGAGTTGCAGGGGTCCCGGGTTTGATTCCCAGTCCAGCCATATGTTTTCAATATTCCTCCATTCCTATTACATTATAATAAATATAACATTCATAAATCATTTATGTGGATATGAAGTATCAAAATTGATTTTTGCTTGCACATTTTTGGGGAGGAATGATTTAATTATGTTTGTGTTGAAATAATGTATGCGGTACTTTTAAATGTTTTGATATTGTATACTGTATTTAACAAAGTAAAGTTATTTAGCAACTTACATGTAATTGATTCACAGTTGGAGATTACTTGTCAGGAGAATGATGCTGACCATGTGCGTTTTGGTTGGTTTTATATTATAGGAGCTCCTAAAAATTGCCAAACAATATGGTCTAAAGATATCTTTGACGACCACTCCTATACAAGAGATGACTGAGAATAACCCTATTTGTAAAGGGGATCCAGTGCTTTTCAGCTTACCATCAGGTATAATGCATGAAAATTCATTCATGATAATTGAATACTGTGGTTTCATCAATATTTGTTGAATACCAAATTTTCGGAATTTCTTTGTTGAGTTGATCCATGAAATTAAATGTTTATTGAAGTGCAATTTCTAATAAAGAATTGTATTGATAGGGTCATTGTCCACAAATTTACATTAATCCTTGAAACGGTAATATTCATTTAGATCTAATTCACAAAATTGATGCCAACAAAAATTGATCATACCACAGTAGTAAGGGTTCACCCGGGATTAAACACCCAAAAGCAAATTCATGTTCTGACTTTCAATGCTACAAGTTACTGGTAGTACAATCCAAACTAAATGATCATATCAAAGTTGATTACTTATGGTATATACTAGCTATGGGTCCAAGTGTACCGTAATAAGTGAGAAAGATCTATAGTTATGATATTGTATAACAAAATAAGAGTAAAGGGCATCCTGTATATTATATCTTTCAGCATCTATTGAACAAGCACCAACTTGCATTTATGGATGTGACAGAGAAGAGAAGCAGGGAGATGGAGAATTAGTGACCAATTTGTTACAACCCCAAAACAGTGATTCATTTGTTGTTCTGTCTTCCAGCAAACCATGTGTACCGGTACTCCCAAGACAAAGCAGTACTTACACTGCCTGCCAAGAAACGCTTGGCAATGTGCAAACCATTGTAGCAAATTCAGAAACTCTGTATGTGAATGAACACACAGATTCATTCCCTGATGAAGATGATTTCTCAGTTGGTGGATGGAATGAAGAAACCGATGAATCCAACGACTCCGAAGAGTTGCTCTCAGCATTGTACCCAACCTGTGGTGTATCAGATGAATGCACACACCAAACCAGTGAAATTGGAGAAGAAGGAGCAAACATAAGAGATGATTTCTTGCCAGAATTGGACATGTTTTCATGTGCTTCAGATACAGCTAATTTTGATTGTTTTTCTCTGCCTTGTATTGTTGATAATGACTTTCAAAGCGATACACTGGATCAATTGCTCAGTGTACTGCAGCCTTGTGATGACCAGGCAGAAGAAGTTATTCTGGAGAATAGAGATCAGGTAGATGGTGATTCTCTCTTTGATATCTCTTTGATAAATGATGATTCCTTCTTCCAGCAATGCAAGTTTTTTGATTAGCAAGATTTGGTATTAAGGGTAATGCAGAAACAAAGAATGCATTTTTTGACATATGCAGTATATGTAAAACTGGCATAACTTGCGCAGATAGTCTGTATGATTGATTATCACCATACATATATAATATACTATGTTTGCAGTTCTGACTTTCATGTGTGTGACTGGTAAGTCAAGCATGGGAAATATTATTTATTAAATGCATGTAGACAAAGTAGCATGAAACACAATCCTGCATGTCAATTTTTTTTAAAGTAAATAACCAGTAAACACTGAATTTTATTACACAGTTATGATTTTATTTTAGCATGACAAAATGTAATTTCACAGCTAATGTTTTGCTATTGATGCTTCAATTAATATGGCTTTTTAACTGTACACAACACATATACACTAACCTGAATCAGGTTTTATTTTTCATGTGTATGTAAAAAAATTTCATTAAAACTCTTTAATTGAAATACTCTTGCATTTTTTATGTATAATTTACCAGGTTAATTGATGATGGATATTAGCTATATATATGTATTAATTACCATAATTATTGACAGCATTCATGAATGAAGGTGTACAAGTTGTAATTTGTTATACACGTTTCGGTTTTTCAGGTTATAAAACATTTGTATGAAGAAAAAACTTCATGCATGTGTAAAATTTTCACAAAATGAATTCTTTCTTAGTTTCAAAAGTTTGAACCCTATAACAACAGCTTTCAGTTTACGTTCATGGTTATGTTGGTTATGTCAATCTAAATACTTTAAAAATCATAATGTTTTATGAATTCTCTGTGGAATTTCCTTAATGATTTGTCTATAAATGTAAACTTTTATCAAAGAGGAGGTCTTGTGATACTGACAGTATCTACCGGTACTCTATGGACTAACCATCTTTGAAAGAAAACTTTATCTTTTATGACAAGGGTGATTTTAACCATGGCCTATGCACTTTTCTTACTGTACAAAGATGCTGGCCCTATGTACTAAGAAAAATTATTAGGGTCCGTCATTCTGGCTATCTTTCTGTCCGAGATCGCTTGTCCGGAGCATATCTTCTCTCCCCTTCGCCGAATCTGGCTCATACTTCACCCACAGAGTGCCTATGGGTAAAGGGTGTGCAGTGACATTGAACCATGTTTCTAGTTTAAGGTTAAGGTCATAGCAGAATTAAATATAAAATTCTTGTCCGGGGCATATCTTCTCTCCCCTTGGTCCAATCTGGCTCATACTTCACTTTACAGAGTGTCTATGGTCAAAGGGTGTGCAGTGACCTTGAATGAAATTTGAGTGTCAAGGTCATATCGGACCACTAAAAATTCCCTTTTTGAGGGGATATATATTTTCCACTTAGCCCTATTTGGCTAAAACTTCTCATGAACAGCTTTTGAGTAAAGGATGTGTTGTGACATTGAACCAATTTTCAAGGCCAATTGTAAAGGTCAAAGCAGAAAAATCCTTGTGCGGAGCACATCTTCTCTCCCTTTGCTCCAATCTGGCTCATACATCACCAACATTGTGCCTTTGATCAAAGCATATGCATTGACCTTGAATGATGCTTGTAGGTCAAGTGTCAAGGTCATATTGGATCACACAAAAATCCCTTTTTAACATCATATCTCTCCACTTGGCACTATTTGGCTAATACTTCAACAGAGCTTTTTGGTTAATGGTGTGCAGTGACATTGAATCAAGTCAATGTAAAGGTAGTAGTTGATCTCTTTATAATCAGTTTAAGACCATAGATTATTTACCATTTGATTAATCTTGCTCAGATTGAACAAAAGTACCTGAATGTAAGGGGTAATGATCGATCGAGATTGAATTAGAAGTTCTTTGCCAAGTGGAAAATTGCTAAGTTATAGGTCAAGGTCAAAGCAAAATTCTCTGAATTTCTTTTCATCCTATTTTCAATTATTTCAGTGGGGCCCTTTGAGATGGTCACCATCTCTATGTTGTCTAGTTTAGATTAATTATTAATTTTTTGGATAACAAAATTCAGTATGCATGTATCAGTAAGTACATGCCGAAGGACCAACAGTTTTTATTCAAATGAAAAATAATAAAGAATTTGAACACCAATCTATAATTTAATAATTTGAGCAAAATTCCCAACCAACACTTTAGTAATTAACACAAACAATTTTTTCTGTTGAAATAACCAAAAATATGAATTAAAGTACACTGTATAATGAATACAATCTAACTAGTTGTTTACAAGATGTATAATTAAAAAAAAAATATATTGCACTAATAACAAACATAAAATGTACTATGCATTTTATATCCTTGTAAATTGGTTGTCATAATTTTATGTTTCAAATATGTCTGTAATGAAAGGCACAGTCGACTAAATGTAGTAAATATCATCAACCACAAATAAAATCTGAGTATTCATAGACTTATCAGGGTTTTTTCTGACTTAAAATCTGTAAGGGTCTTCATTCCATTAAAGTATAGAAAAAAAGTAAGCAGTAAATATTATAAGTTCAAATGTAATTTTTTCATTCTACAGTACTTAATAATATGTGAATTTCATATATATACATTTTTTTTTATATTAGAACTTGATTGTAAAAATAAAAGCAAATATGGGGAAGCATTGTATTGTGAATTGGTGTCCAGACCAAAATATGTCAGAAACCCAAGATTTAGTACATGTATTCACAACATGTATTGAACATATCATAGGCAGTTTTTCAGATCAAATTGATAAATGTATAAATTATTCTTGACCAAAAAATTGTCCAAAGAAAGCAAGCAATACAACTACATGTAAGTATAACCCAAACCCTATCAACAAGCAAGCTAACAGTATAGGAATCATATACAGTATATATACGTATATAACAAAAATAAAACAACAGATACAAAAACAAAACTTTAAGTAAAATGCCAGTAGAACAAATAAAGTTTGCAAGATACCAACAAAGAATGGTATAAAGCCATTGCATTATACATTTAACCAGGAAATGCCTGATCTAAGTACATGTAATAGCAGCACACACAAGATGAAAACTGAAAAAGACAATAGAATGTAAAAAAAAATTATACATTGATATTGGTTGATTGTTGGTGTAAATTGAAATGCATAGTCACACTAAATTATATATTAATTTTAAATCATACTGTAAAGACAAAATAAGTAATGTCAAGGCCTCACAGAAAAGGTTAAGGCCAGAAAATTATGATGCAGTTGAACTGATCTTACCATTATGTATTTTTGTTTGAAAATTGAATTAAAAATCTTGAACTTTAAGTTACAAACTAGGCTAAACATGAAAAAAAAATAAAAAAGGAAAATAGAATCAAGGTCTTAGAGAAGGTTCAGAATATTGTTATACAATCATAGACAAATTGCACTATTCAAATTTGAACTTTGATAATGTAAAAATCTTAAGTTGAATGTCTTTGATGAAAATAAGCTACCAGTGGTTGCAAAAGCAAGGTGAACCATCTTGAATATATTTATTTGAAACTGAGCTAAACATTTCATTATGAAATTCAAAGTGTAAAGGACAGAAGAAAGACAAACAATATATTATATGCACCAGCCTGATATTTGGTACCAGCAGAATAAATCCATCCCTGTATTGTAAACAATCCAAATATGAACTTGATATTTCATGCATATACAGTCAAACTTGTATTAAGCATATATATAAACTGATATGCTACCTAACATCATTTTGGTTTGTGATGATATTTGAACACCTGTAAACCTGCTGATTTTTATTCTGAAAATCAGAAACAATTAGGAAATTGTGACTGGTATGTGACATAAGGCTTTTGAGGTATTGGTCTGATAATATCTGATAAGGTTAACGGTAGATTCCTTAGTGCTAGAAAATGAAATCGCAATCGCCAAACTTGCAAGATTTTTTAAAAATGTGAGAAATACTTCTCAAGATTTTAGGTGGATACATTAAATAATTGTTTAATTATGAGTTTACAGTAACAATGTAACTACTGATCTCTGACTCTCTGTAATAAAAATTCAATAAATAAAGATCATCAGCTTGACAAGGCTAACCTGTGAATGACATTTGATGAAAGTCATGGAACGAAAATTTCAGTCAAACACTTTTGATTTTTGAATTTAAGTTCATATGGCTACCAAAAATTGGTCAGTCATTCTATTACCTATTTTAAGAACTGATAGATTCCAAACAATTGAATTAGCCAGACCTTTGATCAAAATTTGTTTCTGAATCTGCATTCTACAGTTTCAGAATCTACTGTGAAATTACTATTGCTTAAAGCTGCATTGAAATAGTTGATCTAGGAATGTATATGTTTTAAAAAAAAAAAGCATACAAAAATATATCTTCTATGCTAAAAAAACCCCTCTTAAGTGGGCATGCCTGTCAGTTAGTCCAGCCATGGCCTCCATATGCCTCCATTGACTCGTGGATTTCCAGCTGGGTCAAATGGTTTATTTCCAGGGGGTACCATCATTGTGCTCTTGTACTCCACAATTTTAGCCAACAGTTTTGTTACAATATCCATATGGCTGCTTGCTATGTTATTGTACTCACAAGGATCCGATGGAATATGGTACAAACATGGCACTTTATTGGCTTGACAATTTGTGCTGGCATTGGCAGGCTTAGGACCGCATTGTATTGTCACTGGTTTGCCAGTTTCCTGTAAAATACCTAGTTCACTCCTGTTGGTGTGTTTATATACACTCATCTGCATTTTGTCATAACTCAATTTTTCAGACAATTGATATGGGGGATACCAGCCATCCCAATATCCAGTAATAGGTCCGTGTAATAGTTTGTAATCTCCAACTCTGATAGCTTCAGTTTTGTCCATTGGGTCAATGTTGTGGAGAATTTCAGTCCTGACCGGCTTGCCATTGGTCTGCAGCACCCCCCACTGATCAATGCCATACAGATTGTGAAGATCTGATGCCTTACCACCAGCAGCTGTGTAGAGGGTAGGTAGCCAGTCGGTGACGTGGATCATCTGATTGGATACGTAGCCTTTGGTCTGGAGTAAAGGACTGGAAAGGAAGCCAACTCCTCTAACTCCCCCTTCCCACAGTGTGGCTTTAACTCCTCTACAGAGAAAATATTACGATTTTAAATACAAATTATGGTAGAGAACAACACATATTCAAACTCAACACAGTAATTGTTTGTAGAATGAGTTTTTTTGAAATGCAAAGAACCAAGTTAAAAGAAATTAAAAGTCTTAACAAGGGTAGTTATTAGGCTGTAGTAAATCTTGTATCAATATTGAGAAAAATAGCAAAAGCATGTACATTTTATTTTCTCCTTTTCAAAAACTATGAATATTTTCACCAAATATCCTTTTCAAATATGCATGCATTTTTAGTTAAATTACAAAGTGCATGCTTTACCTCAGAGGAAAATTGCTGGCCGCATTGCCATCAAATCCATTAGCAGGTCCCCCATTGTCTGTTGTAAAGACAATTATAGAATTGCTATACATGTTTTTGTCTTTCAGTGTTTGCACAATTGATCCAACAGCATCATCTAAAGCAGACACCATTGCTGAAAGTATAAAGAAAAGTCTGTGAAGCATTATTTTCTTTGGTGCTATCTAAATATTACACATACACATGTATAGTCAACAAAAGAATTTGTTCTAGGCCTTTATACCTTCTAAGCTAAACACGTACTATATTGATTTGTCTCTTTATGTACTCCCCCTCTCCAATCCCCCTCAAAACAAAATCCCCCATCAACCTTTCATGATGAATGTTGTTTACCTGCATATGTCTTTCTCTCTGTATTTTTTATATGAGGGAATCTTTTGATGTATTTTGTTGGTGCTTGAAGACTCTTTCCACTAGGAAGGTTGCCACTGTGAACAGCTTGGAAAGGCAGGTACAGAAACAGGGGCTAAAAGTAGAACAAGTGCATAGACAACTTATAATAAATACTGTGGTTTCATCAATATTCGTTGAATACCAATTTTCGTGGATTTCTTTGTTATGTTGATCCACGAAATTAAATGTTCACTGAAGTTCAATTTCAACTAACATTTTGTATTGATAGGATCATTGGCCACGAAATTACGTATCCTTGAAACTGTGGTTTTCCGAAAATCCACGAAATTTGATACCCACGAAAATTAATGAAACCACAGTACTTAGAACACATTATAACAAAACAATAATCAATACTGCCAGGGTGTATACACAATCATTTCTTGCATGTAGGTCCATTCATACCTCTGATGTGTTATGTTTCTGTATGATAGTGTTTGCTTCTTGTCTAAACAGTTCTGTTGAGTACTGGCCAATTCCTGTAAAGTCCACGGTAGTGTTTCTCATAAAGTCAAACCCAAAATATTCCTATAAAATACAAGATACAATACTTGATTTATATAAGTATTCTTGAACAGGCATTCAGAAGACAGCTGATGTATTTTCCTTCCAATGTACTTTTTTTATGTACATGCATGAAGATAGCAACCTTGTATGATGTATTAAGACATACTCCAAACATTGCATATACATTTACCTTCATCTGTGATATAACAATTAACTGCTTCTTTGACTTTAATAGAGTCTTAACTCTTCTTCTGAATTTTATCATTCATTTTTTTCTAAAAGACTTTTTCTTTTTAAAGCATAACAATTACTCATCTTTAAAATGAATATAAAAATTACTTTATTTTTAAAATACCAGTATCGAGGTAATACACATTGACAGACTGACAATATATAAATAGTGCCTGTTTGGGAGGGTAATAGTTGAAATTGACACCCCGAGAAAACCATTGTCAACCGACGCGAAGTGGAGGTTGACAATGGTATTCTAGGGGTGTCAATTTTAACTCTTACCCTCCCAAACGGGCACTTTTTATTTTATTATACCGAATGTCTTTTTTTAAAAGAAAACTTCACTGGTTTTATATAGGAATGAGGTGAATTCTATGGGGAACTGTACACGCATGATTTACGCGCATGTAACAATTCGATGTGTTACCCGTTGCCAAGTTTGTTGCTAACGCTTAGGGTAATAGAACGAATTATCAACTGCGTCTTTACCAATCAGAATTCAGTATTTAACATGAAAGTATAATAATATATTATGTTTACCTCATTGGCTTCTGAGGTGTGATCATAGTAATCTCCACAGCCCAGATAATATCCATAGTGAGTCTCAAAGCCTCTGTACATTGGGGTAAACTCCTTCTTGTGGAATCCAAGGTGCCACTGAAGAAAGGAAAGTTTAAGAACTGCTTTAAAAAACCAGCACCCTTAATGCTGATTATTGCATCATTTGAATTCCTTTGTTAGCAGGCCTACCTTGCCCACCATATGTCTCCTGTAGCCCAGTTTCTGGAAGAACTGAGGCATGATGGTCTCATTCAGTGGCAGTCCATAGGGCTGAGAAGCCACTATCACTCCAGACTGGAGACCTGAATGAAAAAAAAAATATTGGTACAATGCAACTGCATATACAAGTGCATTTGAAAGGAAGATTTAAAGTCAATTTAGAGAATTACAGTACTACAGAAAAATCCAGATATTTAAACAATAAAATGCTCTCTTTGGTGATTTATGTGGGATATGAAGGTGGCGACATTGTAGTAAAAAGACATAACCCGCAAAGTGGGTCATATGTAAGTTTTTTCTGCAATGATTGCTACCTTCAAAACCCACAAGAATCATCAAAGAAAGCATTTTATAGCTTATATTTACAAAGAAAATGTTTTACATCTTTCTTTAACAAATTAATTAAAATAAGTTAAATTAACTTAAATACAGTTAATGTACATCAGTACGTTAGCTAACTGAAACAGTCAAATTGTCTCCTATGAGAATTTGAATCTGACATCAACATAATTATTTTATGCAATCCATGATATTTCTAAGGTCGCTATAAGTTTCGACCAATTGATAAACAGGGTGTGTATATTTAAGTCTTGTCAGTTTCAGTTGCTGTATAGGTTTCGAGGGAATCATACTCGGTAGATGTAAATACAAATTAATTGTTTAAAGTAGCAAAAATGGTTATATTCTGCAACTTATTTAAAATAAATTCCTGTTCAGTTCACTGCATGACTGGATATTTGAAAATTAATACTTATAATAAAAACATAATTATTCAAATTTTGATTTTGAAATGGACACACTTACCTGTCTGTATAGGATGTCTGCCTGTCATGAGGGCCCCACGAGTTGGGGTACAAATAGGGGACACATAGTAGTTGTTGAGAATAATCCCTCCATAGGCTAGACTGTCTATGTTGGGGGTTGGGATTTGGGCGGATCCATGAAAGCTCACATCATTGTAACCCTAATCAGAACAACATACGGTACCTACTACTATGATATTTAGTGGTACTTGTGCATTTCCTAATCAGGATTTAAGATATAAACTACTTCTTAGAAACTTGTAGTACATGTATTTCTACATACTATTAATGCATATCATGTTTTGAATGTATTTCATTAAGGCTACTACTGAATAGAATATCAAACAATGAAACAGAATACATGACAATATTACTGTTTTGACAACTTAAAATAGTTATTATCAATCGCAACTTCTCGGCCCTTTCCGACAGGCTTGGAAAAACACCTCGAATGTATTACCTAGGCGTCCATGACAACCCCCCTTTTTAAAAAACCTGATATATTAAATACAACACATTTTACGATCTGTTGAGATGTAAGCTAGACTTCATTAAAGTAAATGATATTTCCTAAAATATAACACAGAAGCGACTTATAAGGCTGTCTAGCTGATACTTATTTTGATAGGAAGCGACTCCATTTTGTATAAAATTCTAACATCCAGTAATGTTAATACATTTGAGGTGTTTTTCCGAGCCTGCCAGAAAAGCCTGACAAGTTGCGATAGTAGTAATTATATGACACAAAAAATTTAAAATCATTCCATCACAATGACTATTCTGAAAACTCAATATTGAATACATATCTACTACATGACCATGTGTTTATCAACAAAATGCATAAAAATAATCCTCTTACCAAATCATCAGCAACAATGAGAATAATATTTGGTCTGGTTGTTGCAACGAAAACCCTGCACAGGATAGCAACATCCAACAACAGTAAAGCAAAGGGTCTGTGCATATTTTTCACAACCATGTTCTACAAAAATAAAAACAGCTTATCAGTATATAAAACATTTTGCTGCATTAATAAAAAGCATCTGATTTTTACTTTTTTCCCCTGAACAAAAGCATTTCTATGGGTCATTTCAATGCATTGTCCTCAGATAAACCTTTTGAAGCAACAGCTTGGGCTTAATAAGTTGGAAATCCTCCCAGTTTTTAACAAATCCATGAACTTCACTAAAAAAGCTTGAAATCTGGCAAGTGTTGCACACTAGGATCATGACAGAAATCAAAGATTTATCTTTCTATATAGTAATGGGGAAAGGTTATGAATGATTAAAACATTCAGAAAGGGATCTAAATACCCTGATTGAAAATTAAAATGTTTTTCCTTGAAATTAAAATTTCTTCAGGATATGTGGGTAATGACCAATGTAGAAAAAGTTTCTATAACCCTAAAAATAGTAACTTGATAACTAACAATCCACATTTGGTTGATTAAAACCTTTAGTTTATTGAGAATTCTAAACAATACAAATAAAAGAAAAGTATCTGAAAATTTCAGTGAAAATCATTGCTATATAAACTGTTTTCTTATGAATCCATGTTTTAATGACCATTAAAGATAACACGTATATTTTGGGCACAATATCAATTAATGCACATGAAACTCAACATAGATACACTAGGGCTACTTCACATATAATTGGTTTTCGGCTACATATCAATCTAACTAAAATTTATTTCGTAAAATTGCTCATCTATGATATATATATGCTATATATAAGATGTACAGATGTTTTTCACCTGAAGAAACTTACAAGAGCGGATACATTATTTCTTAGAAACTTGTAATTGGAAATCATCCATGGTACTTTCAGGTCGTTTGCAATCCAAGGCCTCCATAGACTTTATTTTTAGCTGTGTATTGAAACCTGACAAGGGGGCATTTCAAAAGAGGAGTGTTGAGATTTTTTTGTACTATTGAATGAACATTGTCCAAAACTAGCATAAACAAGTTTTTGTGTGTAAATTGCAACTTTTTCACACATAAGGAACTGTAGCTATAAGGTCATCCATTCGAATTTTTTCATACACAGAGCTACAGACTAGACAGACCTGCAGCAAAAATATCTTGGGATAGTGTATAGACTGTTAAATACTTTCAGTACTTTGATTTTAGAAAATGTAAAAGTAACAGGACATCTTGGGGAATTAAAATTTAGATACGTTGTCGTTGATTTTAAACATGGCGAATTATTGCGCCAAATGACACAATGCAAACTGCATATATTAACAAAATGTCACATGCTATGTGGACTACATACAGCAGTTCGGTCAAGAATAAATAAGTTAATATATTCAAAAAGGACAACTTACAAAAACACCACTGAAGTGTTCATTATAGCCATCTCGTACCTTCACACAGTAGCCAGATCAAAATGGATTCCGATAGTTCTTTCCACATCAAAACACACTGCTACAAGTTCATAGCATCGTTAGACAGTCCCGCTAACTGCTGTCAGATGACTAGACAAACTCCGACCCCGATCTAAATAGCAATATCAAATTATCGAGAAAAATATTACAGTATAGGTAGGAAAAACCTGCTTTTAGAAAAAGAATTCCCTAATATAAAAATAATTATTACGTGCTAAAAAATCAAAATTTAAGATGAGTCGTAACTCAGAAATCTAACTATAATAGTAACTGTAGACTCGACGTCTTTAACTCGCAAAGAGAGATAATTCCCGCTTGTGTATTGTACCGGCAAAATTTTTCTCAGGGTACCACACACGTGTACCTGCAGGCATGTTCACGAAAGTTTCCTAAGATATTACCTAAGTGTGTTCCTAAGATATGACTTATAAAAAAAAAAGTAAAAAAGTTAGGAACATTCTAAGATCAACTTAGGACACGTACATTTTGTAACTTAGGAACATATTAAGTTAGGATATCCTAACCTTCTACAACCATTCTTATTTTTCACATTTATTCATAATAATCGAATTTGAGAGACTTGTGCAGGGATAAATCATCAAACATGTTGCCACAGAAATTGTACGTGGCGGTAGTTATATGTATCACAATAGGCTAAAAACTAGTAATTTTAACGTATACATTTTTAAAAATTTACATTAACTTATATATCAGTGAACAATTACAACTTATCAATTGTTAAAAATACCCCCCCCCCCCCCAAAAAAAAAAATAAAAAACAAAAAAAACCACCACAAAAAACCCTACAAAAACAAACAAACAAACAAAAAGAAAATAAGATAAAAAAGTTTTAAAAAATTAAACAGCACACCCAGAAATCCCAATTACTGATTTTTTCGATTAAAATATGTATCAGGACAGAATTGGCTTACAAGCAAATAATTATTTAAATAACACGTTTCCATTCTTTAAGTGTAAATTAACATTTGATAATCTTGTCATTCAAGTATATGTTACACATGAACATGCGCTTTTCATAGAATATAACGTTACATGTAGAAACACAACCAATTTCCCTTTAATCTGTTATATAATAGAATACACGATGGTAAAGATGAAATAAGCTGTAATATATCTATAAAATTCATAGATACAGTTTATTCAAAGATTATTTTTTTTTTCAGAATGAAGTGAGAAAAATTCGAATGATCCCGCCTGTCTTATATAAACCGATGTTTTGCTTTTTAGCCAAGGAAATTTGAATAATCATATCCAGAAGTAATCAAAACAATGAATGTAACTTACTTAGTGTACATTGTATATATTAAAAACAAGTGAACAATTTCCATTTGTCAAACAGAGACAGTATTGGGGGGGGGGGGGGGGGGTGCTTAATTTGTTAGCTCCCAGGCAAGCATGTAGCAACGGGGAAGTTGGGGGGGGGGGGGGGTTCAGGGTCCCTCCAATTTATATTGACAAAATGAACGTACATGATAGAATAAATGACTATGCCGCCCCCCCCCCCCCCTCTCCAGGATTAGGAATTGGGTTTTTGTTGGAAATACTGGAACTGTAGAAAATATTAATATTGCTTTAATTATTATATCGGTCTTAGGAAAAAGCTTCACAACAGCCCCAATATCCCCAAAAACGTTATTACAAAGCCTAAGGATGGTCTTAGGAAAAGGTAAGTGATGTCCTTAAGTTAAGACAAAGTTATGACGTTTCCTAAATTAAGGATCCTCGAGCTTTGAGAAACAGACTTAAGATTAAGACGTATCCTAAGATGTATTTAGGACGCACCTTGGTCCTAAGATAGCTTCGTGAACATGCCTGCTGGTCAGCAAAGCAGAACTGGGAACAATTAAGAGTTTGCATTGGTACAGGTTTACATTGTTAATATTTTCACTTTATGACCTTTCAGAGAGCAGAATTGCGTATAAAAATACATGTAGGTTGCCTTATTAGAAACTGCCACAGACAGATTAGCTCATTATATTGCATCCATATCAGACGTTTTCAATTTCTCTATAAAAATGTCAAATAATTTCAACAATTGGCGATGCCTGCTAACCTCCTAGTGAATGACTTTCGGTAGCCTAAGGTAAATCATTTAGAAACCAAGTCTGGATATTATATAATACCATCGCGAGATATCCAAGGTTGGTCTTGTTTTTATCAAAAGTTCCCGCGACGATGTAAAAGAATTAAAGATGAATTGCATTCACAGAAGACCCTATAACTACAAAATACTTTTCATAACCAGTGAAAGAATAAGATGTTATCTGAAGTGATCAATAAATCTACTTTTTTCTACACAATGTAAGTCAGAAATCATTCTCTTTTGTATACACCTCATCCTGATACAATTTTAATAGTAAAATTTTAAAATATCTAGCACTTTCTACAGTACCCAAAAGATCGTTTACATCGATTTCTCTTATTAACCGAACTTCAAACTATGGTTTATGAAAGCGAAAGAATAGGAAAAAAATATGCGAATAATAAACAAAAATCCAGCAATCCAGGCGTTGAAAATCAATGTGCTATGAGTGCACTAATCGATGTGCCCTAGACTAGTGAGAAGTGTTCACATATCAAGCGTACCTTGTTACCCGAAGCCTTCCGAAGTGTTTGCACCATCGGAAGGCATCGGGAACCAGATAAGATTGGGTGCCTTAGCCTAGTGAGTAGTGTTCACCGACCAAGAGTACCCTTGTTCCCAAAGCATTCCGAAGAGCTTGCACATCCGGAAGGCCTCGGGAGTTATGCTATATGCAGGCGTATTTAGGCCAGTGAGTAGTGTTCACCGATCAGAATGTCCCCAGCCAAGTGAGTAGTGTTTACTGATCAGGTATACCATGGTTTCCGAAGCCTTCTGATGTGTTTGCACACTCGGAAGGCATCGGGAACCAGATAAGATTGGGTGCCTTAGCCTAGTGAGTAGTGTTCACCGACCAAGAGTACCCTTGTTCCCGAAGCATTCCGAAGAGCTTGCACATCCGGAAGGCCTCGGGAGTTATGCTATATGCAGGCGTATTTAGCCCAGTGAGTAGTGTTCACCGATCAGAATGTCCCCAGCCAAGTGAGTAGTGTTTACTGATCAAGTATACCCTGGTTTCCGAAGCCTTCCGATGTGTTTGCACACTCGGAAGGCATCGGGAACCAGATTAGATTGGGTGTTCCTAGCCTAGTGAGTAGTGTTCACCGACCAAGAGTACCCTTGTTCCCAAAGCATTCCGAAGTGCTTGCACATCCGGAAGGCCTCGATAGCTATTCTATGTTCAGGCGTTTTTAGCCCAGTGAGTAGTGTTTACCTATCAGAATGTCCCCAGCCAAGTGAGTAGTTTACTGATCAGGTATACCATGGTTTCCGAAGCCTTCCGATGTGTTTGCACACTCGGAAGGCATCGGGAACCAGATTAGATTGGGTGTTCCTAGCCTAGTGAGTAGTGTTCACCGACCAAGAGTACCCTTGTTCCCGAAGCCTTCCGAAGTGCTTGTACAATAGGAATGCCTCGGTAGCTATTCTATGTTCAGGCGTATTTAGCCCATTGAGTAGTGTTCACCTATCAGAATGTCTCCAGCCTAGTGAGTAGTGTTTACTGATCAAGTATACCCTGGTTTCCGAAGCCTTCCGATGTGTTTGCACTTTCGGAAGGCATCGGGAACCAGATTAGATTGGGTGTCCCTAGCCTAGTGAGTAATGTTCACCGACCAAAAGTACCCTTGTTCCCGAAGCCTTCCGAAGTGCTTGCACATCCGGAAGGTCTCGGGAGTTATGCTATATGCAGGCGTATTTAGGCCAGTGAGTAGTGTTTACCTATCAGAATGTCCTCAGCCTAGTGAGTAGTGTTTACTGATCAAGTATACCCTGGTTTCCGAAGCTTTCCGATGTGTTTGCACACTCGGAAGGCATCGGGAACCAGATTAGATTGGGAGTCCCTAGCTTAGTGAGTAGTGTTCACCGACCAAGAGTACCCTTGTTCCCGAAGCCTTCCGAAGTGCTTGTACAATCGGAAGGCATCGGGAGCTATTTTATATTCAAGCGTATTTAGCCCAGTGAGTAGTATTCACCGATCAGAATGTCCCCAGCCTAGTGAGTAGTGTTTACGGATCAAGTATACCCTGGTTTTCGAAGCCTTCCGATGTGTTTGCACACTCGGAAGGCATCGGAAACTACACTTTATTAGGCGTCCCTAGCCCAGTAAATACTGTTCACCGATTAAGGTTCCCTAGCCTAGTGAAAAGTGTTCACAGTATAAGCGTACCTTGATTACCGAAGCCTTGGAAACTAGTCTAGATCAGACCCAAGGTTCAAACTATCTTGAGTACAAGCTCACACCCAAAATTGTTATCGTACTCTAAATGCTCAGGGTTTAAAGGTTATAAACCTTTTTCATACTCATGCCCCGACTGAGTACAAAATGGCGATTTTTCAAGTAAGCTATGGAGCTAACTCAAAGTCGTTCTCAAAATATTTTATACATGTCGTAATAAATCTAAACAAATGCCGTGCAAACAAAATAGATTGTTACATCTTCTAAAACTGATGTGTTTTACGCTATAATTTCATTATCGTCACTTATATAAATTAATATGGAAACTTTTCACCATTTAAAAAAAATTTTTTTTTGGAGAACTGGGGTTAATTATAAAAATTGAAATGGGGTTACATATAACTATAACACTTTCTATAACTTATTTATCATATTTGATATTGACTTATGATACATTTTATAATTGTAAACCACAGGCCTTGAGTAGGGGGATTTTTTTTTAGAATTAGTGGGTAATTATTCCAAAGGGAATTTTAGAGGGTTGGAACCCTCCTTTCAGTGTAGCTTTTTCAGATTCATAAATACATTTGTATATACTTTAAATTTTTGTGAAACAGCCCCTGACTTTCCAATTAAATACAGGCTTTTATAAATCGTCTTTTCTCCACAGTATCAAAAATACGAATATCAAAATGTTATAAATTTAATTGTATAAAAAAGGAAATTATATTGCAGATTATCATTAGATAATGCATATGCAAGGACTGATATTTATACATGTACGATATGATATATTTGTTGATCTATAGTATAGTTAACAGTCCATCTAACTTGGCATCTCATATAAATTGTCATCACATTATCTTTTGGGTTTTTTTTTTTTGGGGGGGGGGTCCAATATCTTTTGATTACAAAATGTAGTTTTCCACTATTATATTTGCTGCTCAAAAGTTCAACGCCATAAATTAGGACATTTCCATACTTGCAGATATAAAAAAAATTTGTGTACAGACAACTAGCATTGGCAGGGGAGGGACCGGGTTGCATTTCTTAAAACCTTTCACATGTTATAAATAACACAATCAGGAACATTTTCTGCAAAATATAAGGGCTATTCAACTAATTGATGTGCACTAGTGGACTGTTGGCGGATCCAGAGGGGGGGGGGGGGGTTCCGGGGTCGGAACCCCCCTTTCTCTGGGACATATTAAATTTTTTGAAAACGTTTAATGCCTACTTAAAGGCAATTCTTCCCATTTATAATAGAAATACTGTTATTATCTCAAATAAATGCTTTTAAAATTGCTTATTTAAAGAGTTTCGTACTGCGTCCCATAATTTTGTTCTTACATGAAAAAAACTAATCGATTTTTTATCGAAATAAAGTACATTGTACTCCCCTTCAGCATCTGGTGTTTACTACACTGAGCAAACATGTGGAAAATTAAAGAAAAAAATACATAAA
Organism: Magallana gigas; assembly: GCF_963853765.1. NCBI lineage: Eukaryota > Metazoa > Mollusca > Bivalvia > Ostreida > Ostreidae > Magallana > Magallana gigas. The sequence goes on along the minus strand of NC_088857.1, from coordinate 20,334,612 downwards.
ATTAAGCAGTATCGCTAAAAACACAGATTTATAATAACATCCTCAATGAATTTCTACTCTATTTCTTTTTTAAAAAATTGATTATAGTTCATATACAGTTTTGAACTGTCAAGCCATCGAGTAAAACGTTTTACATTAAAACCGATTTCAAATGTATTGTTTAGTTAATTAACTAAAGTAATTATAATAGATGAGTTTTACTTCGTTTCATACGAAAAATACAAAGAAAATTACATGACCCGCTTAAATACCGTGTAAATGAAAATGCCCAACTTTTCAAAACTTTTCTAAATATGATCGCATTTGTACTAGTGCCGGTGTAATGAAGAATAATGACCGGGGGTCATTTTTCTACGTAGAATAATGACCGGGGAGAATAATGACCCCCCGGTCATTATTCTACGTAGAAAAATGACCCCTTTGCCTGAAGAATTAGTGTCATTTCATAAAAATGAGCACACTCCACATGAAGAAAAGTGACCCCTGTAGAATAATGACCCCCTTGTAGATTAAAGTTTTTCAGTATATTTTTTTTATGATTTGTGAAATAGTCTTTACATTATTGTAATTTTTACTGCAGCAGTTTACAGAAAGTAACAGAAATTATAATTCATATTCAATTAAACTTAAAGTGAAAGAAGGGGTATATCTTAGAAAATGAAAATCCTTCCGTTTTAACAAGATATTGATTGTATTTCATCGGGGTATGGTTGTCATCTTAACAATTACATTTACATATATCAATGGTGTTCCGATAGGGCCACTTCGACCTAAGTTGCAAAAGCGATAGTGCGAAGGCGAAGGAGCAAAAGTACGAAGATGCGACGACGAAGCGCGAAGATGTGATGCCTAAAGTGCGAAGGTGCGAAGGCGAAGGAGCAACACGCCTTGCTCATGCATGGATCTAGAGGGGGGGGGGGGGGAGGGAAATTTAATATTAATAATTTTACGCAGTAAAACGGGAGAAGGAGTCCGGAGCCTATCCCCCTAGATAATTTTATTAATTTTATAAAAAAAATTTCCAAAATATGCCTCGGAACCCTTTAAACTATGGAGAGCTCCGCAATTATAAAACATAGGTAATCACAGACTACAACGCTCACCGAGACGAGGCATCACCTTTATGAGGCATCACCTTTATGAGACCACCTTTATCATATTATATGAAAACCATATGCATCCTTTATGATCTTGGATATTCATGGATTCTGTTTTGACACAATATCGTATAACATCTGTTAAACAATTTTATGATAATCATATGTTAATCAATACAATAATATATAATTAAAATTGCAACCTATCATAATTACAATATATATCATATACTACCATAAAATACCGTTAAAAGTTGTGAGATATGATATAATAGCGTATGATATGACATTGTATTGTGTAATACATTATAATTGTATTTGATCAAATAATAGAATATCATAAAACATAATACAATATAGTATTATATGAAACAATATCATATTGCAATAATACATCATAACATTGAAACATATGATATTATATTGTATAAATAAGCATTCAAACATTATTTTTTGAAAGATGTGGTCACATAATTGCAGCGGTGTGCATACGAATTGTATAACGCGCGCTAGCGCGTTATGAAAATTTGTTTTCACTCATCGTTGCAGTTAAAGACCTCATCTTTCAAAAAATAATAAATCAATGCTTATATTTACGTTTTTAAACATGTATTTCCTTCCCGCAAATACATGTGTATGATTTTTTTTTTTTAAAAAGCTCTGTCTTATTCAACGAGTAATGCGAAATGAACGGAATGGCCACTGGAACAGCCGAAATATGCTGACAAAAATAGTGCACAGCGTTTTAAATTCTAATAACACAATTTTATTTTCTTTCTGTAATTTAATGAATTTATTCTTGGTAAACTAAGAAATTAATCAATTGAATTCATTTAACTGTCAAAATATATTTACATCAATGAAATATTTATCAGCGTAAGTATAATATCAGGTCGTTATCCGGTTTGAAGTCGCGAGAAGAGTCAGTTCTTGTTCTTTGTGAAATACTGAAGGAATACTAAATGTATTAATACGCACCAGATTTGGTGATTCGGTCTTCTGTGTTGTGCGTAAATATCACTCAAATGAACCAATGTAATTTAATAGAAGGAAAGAAAGTTAATGTAAATATTATATTATGATATTATATTGAATGATACTGTATCATTTTTGATACATAAAATGATATTGTTTTATATAATACAATATAATTTGATACAACATTGTATCATATCAAATGAAACAATATCATGGGATAAAGTAAAGTATTATATAAGTATCATATGATATAATAACATATATTAAAATATATTAAAATAAAATTTCAAGTGATATGATAATATATCATATAAACCAATATCATATTATACAATATCGTATGATACGATATTTCATAATATTACAATATCATATATACAATTTCATGTTATATAATTCTATATTACAGAAACCAATATCATAACATAATATTGTATGATACAATATCATAGAATATACAATATAATATCATAGGATGCAATATTATATATTGCAATATCATATGTAATAGTATCATGTGATTAAAAATATAAATAAATAATACAGTATAATTATACAATAGTGTATCATATTAGTCAATACTATACATAACAATATCATGATACAATATGATATCATAAAATATAAAAACAAGATGTGTTTGTAAAACACTTATGCCCCCCTCCCTTGGAAACATCAACAAAGAAAATGAACTGCAAATAACTGGAATTTTTCTATGTCCAAGGGGTATAACTCTGTTGAAAATTGCTCGATCGTACCCAATATCGAACGTGACCTAGATACTATCATGATAAACCTGTATACAAAATTTCATTCCAATATGTTGATCCTCTGCGAGGAAAATTAGCGGAAACTGCAAATAACTGGAATTTTTCTACGTCCAAGGGCCATAGCTCTGTCGAAAATTGCTCGATCGTACCCAATATCGAACTTGACCTAGATATTATCATGATAAAACGTATACCAAATTTCATTTCAATATGTTCATCCTATGCAAAGAAAATGAACGGAAACTGTTAACGGACCGACCGACAGACCGACAGCAGCAAAGCAATATGCCCTCCTTTCTGCGAAGGGAGGGGGAATAACAATTGATACAATATTTTATAGTATCATATAACGTTTTTCAATATAACATATGGTATCATATCGTATCCTATTAAACAATAGTGTTTCAAATCATACATTATATATCATAGGAATCATGTTACATCATTTAACAACAACCACATCTATCTTTCAAGCAGGTTTGAGTGAGGTAAGAGATTTTTCTAGCATCCTTGATAATGGAGATCAGGCTCTGCGTCTAAAGCAACCTCTGCGTTTCATTTATAATATAGTTACATCAACTATGCAAGCTATTATCTATAAAACATGTGACCTGTTCCAAAAAACTAAACCTCATCAAGAATCATAAACATATGGCTCTGAATCAGCATTTAGGCCTGTCAGGTGCATAAGTATCATAAGACGCACCATCCATACAAGTTTAATGTAGTCCAGTAGTAACTAAGATATAATCATTAGAGGGCACTTGCAACAAAAACTTTAACCAGCTCCAAAAACCTTAACCCCCTCCAGGATCCGAAACCTATAGCTCAGATTCAGCACTCAAGCCTGTCTGGTGCATCAGTATCATAAGACATACTATCCATGCAAGTTTGGTGAAGTACGGACCAGCAGTAACTTAGATATTGCTATTAAAGGGCACCTGCAACAAAAACTTTAATCTGCTCCAAAAACCTTAACCTCCTCCAGCATCTGAAAGTTAGGAACCAGATTCAGTAGGTCCAGATGCATCATCCATTTAATTTTGGTGAAGAGAGGACAGGTAATAGCTTAGATACAGGAGCTGCAACTAAAACTTTAACCAGCTCCGGACGCCGACGCCGGGGGTATAGCATATGCTCCCATTGACTTCGTCTCGGTGAGCTCAAAAGGCGAAAGCGCGAAGATTCGAAGGCGAGAGTGCGAAGTTGCAAAGGCGAAGAAGCGATAGTAGTATCACTTCTTCGCACTTAACATAGCACTTTCGCCTCGCATCTTCGCGCTTCGCCGTCGCATCTTCTATATTCTTCATATTGTTTATGAATTATACTTGCATTGAGGATTTCCCCAATACAAACTGCTGGGTACATACAAGTTCATCACCCAGAATTAATGATGAAACCCAAATTGTTAAAAGTTACTCCACTGTTAGGCATTATAACCAAGCTGAAGTTAGTAGGCACTAACAGCAGCCATTACGCCAGTAGAGGTTAACGGCCAATAAGGAAAATCGTCAAAGTACTGAGAGTACTCTTACAGAAAATATATTTTACTTTACCCTCGGCATACTTTATTAAGTTTAGTTAATATCAAGATGATTAATGCTTCAGTAGTTTATATGAGCATTGGTAACTTTGGATACAATAAAGATCGTGTGATCAAAATCAAGCGGAATATAAACCCATAACATCGGCTCTAACCTCTTATCAACGCTTTTAGAAACAATCTTTCTTATTATAATCGATCAGTGTTTATTATCTATTAAGATTTACTATAGTCAGGTATTCTTCACAAATTTGCTCTAAAAGAAAAAAGTCTATTTATGATCACAAAACAACATTACAACAAATGTTTAGAATATTGATGTTCATGTATTACGTAGAAGAAAACAAAACTAACGCAGAATGATTTTTTAAAAATCACTTTCCCCAAGAAATGTAAATAAGAAGTATTCATATTCCTTCGTTACCTGTCCCCATAGTCTTTTTCCATAAAGATATACACATGTATCATTCTTCGATTGATAATTCATTCAACAATGAATATTGCTTATATCATTACAACAATTATTCTTTCATGATTATTGTTCGTTAATCATCTCACAATATCTTCATTGTGTATGAATTTTTCTTTATTTGCGTCATTTCCCGCCGTATGTCGACGAGAGAAGTAACGTAACTGTTAACAATCAATTTGTGGAAATGTCAGAGTGTTTTGCGTGTGCTTGCTACGAATTAAGTAATTTCAAAGTCATATCTTGTATACGGGGTAACCAATTTCTATTCATGTTTACGGGGGGGGGGGGGGGGTCATTTTTCTATGGGGGTCATTTTTCTTCATGTTTAACATTAAAAAAATAACCCCCGGGTCTTTTTCCTTCAGAAAATTCCAATTATTCTTCAGCTAGGGGGGTCATTATTCTACGTAGAAAAATGACCCCCGGTCATTATTCTACGGGGGTCATTATTCTTCATTACACCGGATGATGTAGCGCACCCATTTTGATTACAGAGGTCAAATCAAGTTCCCTGGGACGACAATTGCTTTTACCACTGTATAACACACGTACCATTTATTCAGCAGATAAATTATTCCCATTCTTTTGTCATATCCTATCATTTAGACCTTTATTTAAAAAATCAAAATTGATAAATAGTTCAGAATTAATTTAAGGTAGCTCCATACTCGTAAAATTCTCTGAGGAAAGTTGAAAAACCGAACTGATTTCGACTTAATAGACTTAAATGTCATCAATTGTTAGAAAAAATATACATGTCATCACACTTTTTGAGATGCCAGATAAACATAAACTAAAGCATATTTTAGCATTAGAAAAATGTATTTTTTTTCTGTTAAAAGTAAAATCTTGTAGGCAGAAATTTGTTTTTCTTGTTTAATTTTAATGTCAACTTTATTAGAAAACTAAAATTACAAAAATATTTTAAAATTAATCGTTGAAATAAGAAAAACTATAGCATTTAGACATACAACTTAGAGAAAAGTCAGAAAAAGAGTTATTTCCCCTTTGCATAGATAAAATATATAAAGATTTGGAAATTTTGTATAAAATTAAGTGCGAAAATATCTTTAACCTACCAATAATTCTAATTACATCCATGTGATTATATTCACATAAAATAAATAAAACTATCTTGCACAATTTTTAAAGAATTCAAAGTTTTACAAAAAAAGTGTGACGTCACAGAACACTGGATCTACTTTAAAAACATCAAAGACATAAAAGAAATTACCAAAACATCCATTTTCATAATAGTTTGTCGTAATTAGTCTGAGTTATTTTTTGTTTCTTAGTGTTTCTTTTCTATCAAGCATAGACGCACTTTCTCATTGCTGGAGACTTGAGTTTCTTGAGGTTAGATATTATGCAAATCTTCCTTACCTAAACCAAAACGGCAAAACGCTCAATAATGCAGTGCACTCTGCTGTTGAAATAGATGTGAAATATATAGTGATGAGATAAATGTTTATTAAATACAGTTGTATACGCACGGAAAACGTTCAAAAAGTCCTTGTTTATTGACAAATGATGAATTTTGCACATATTGGTTTTCATCAAATGGAACCCCCCCCCCCTTTTTCAAATTGCTGGATCCGCCTCTGTATAAAATATTCGGAATTCATTAAAAAGATCAAGGACTTTTTGAACGTTTTCCCGCGTAAATTAAACCAAACATTTATCTCGTCACTATGTATTTCAACAGAAATAGCATGTGGTGGGGCTACATACATGGCATAAGGAACTCATTATAATGGAAACAATGAATTAAACGCCATGTATCAACACGTCGCTCGCCGGCTAAGAACTGAGACGCCTTATCATCAGGAAACAGAAAACCCACACCCGAGCTAGGCACAGTAAAGACCAAGAGACCCAAGGACCCAAGGACCCAAGATCTTGTAATGCGGTTCAAATGCTCAAATGGCAGCTACAGAGAGAATCCAGAAGAGCACATTGGGCTTACCTGGAGGATGTTGTTAGTGATGACATGCGTACCAACCCAAAAACGGTTTTGGTCATACATCAAATCGAGAAAGCAGGACTTATCTCAAATAGTGACACTCAAGTCAAAAGACGGCGACACCACTACCAGCAAAGCCGCCATCCTGAACGGACAGTTTCAGTCGTTGTACACCCGAGAGGACCTAAGCAGAGACATAAATGACATGTTATTTATGTCTGTGACCTAAGCGACTTGCCTGACCTAGGACCAATTTCATACCCTTGGCCTACTATGATCAACATCACTGTCCATGAAAGGGGGGGGGGGGGGTATTGACTATTGAAGATGCTAAAGGGACTGCGCCCATTCAAAGCCACAGGGCCTGATGAAATACCAGCATTCATCTTGAAGCATAGGGAAGAGTCCCTATCCCCATACCTAACAAGGATGTACCAGCTTAGATCAAGAACAGATACCAGATGAATGCCGCAGAGTAAACATCGTCCCAATTTACAAGAAAGATGAGAAACACCAACCATCAAACTACACATGCGCGGATCTGGATGGGGGGGGGGGACCCAATCCCCCACCCACCCCCTGGAAAATGAAAATTCTTTAAATGTACATAGTAAAATTATCGCAAATATGCCTCGGACCCCCCCCCCCCCCGACAAACACAATTATCCTTCGGACCCCCCACCCCCCTGGAAAAATTTTCTGGATCCGCGCATGCTACTTACCAGTCTCCCTAACATCAATAGCCTGTAAGCTACTGGAACATGTGGTATACACAGAACAGTTATGGATCACTTCGATCGCCACAACATCCCATGTGATGAACAACATGGCTTCCGACCCGCCGATCATGTGAGACCCAACTGATGATTAAGTTGGACCAAATTGCCAGGAGCATGGACCAGGGGCATCAAACACACATTATACTACTGGACTTTTCCAAGGCGTTTGATAAAGTACCCCAACAACGACTTCTTATGAATCTGGAGCACTATGGAGTATCTGGAACAACACTAGGATGGACTAAGGTCTTCCTGAGGCAGAGAACCCAAGCAGTGCTCCTGGATGGTCATACATCCTCAGCTCTTGACGTCCTCTCCGGGGTGTCACAAGGTACCGTCATAGGGCCACTTTTGTTCCTGACCTACATAATCTACCATCCAGAGTGCACTAACTCGTATGACAGACTGTTTGCTGACGACTGCCTGCATGGTATATCGATAAATTTGAAGCCAGAGAGATGCAGCAAGACTACGGGAAGATCTCACTGCCTTGAAGGATTGGAACACAGGTGGCAGATGAGTTTCCACCCGGAAAAGTGCACAATAACAAGATACTGCCACTGTTAACATCCTATGCTTTGCACGGACACCTGCTGAAAGTTGTGAAGAGGGGGATGTATCTTGGCGATACCATCTCCCAGGATCTTTAGTGGACAAACTTCATCCATACCACCATATGCAAAGTAGGTTTGGCTTTCTGAGACGTAACCTGGACCAATACACACCAAAGGCAACAGCATACTGTACCCTGATCCGACCAGCGATCAAATATGCATCGTCCGAGTGGGACCCCCACCAAGCCACACTCACCAGAGAAATTGAGCAGGTAAAACTTAGCGCTGCCAGGTTCGTATACAACAACTATTGTGACACCTCCCCGGGTGTGTAACCAGACTCCTGCACCAACTTGAATAGGATTCCCTCTAGTACAGGAGAACTATACACAGACTAGTCCTCTGCTATAAGATCAGAAATCAGGTTGTGGACATAAACCTAGAGAATTATTACACACCCGTTGACAGACGAACAAGAGGGAAGCCACAGACTCGGACAGCCTTGGGCCAGTAAAGAAGTATACAGGAATTCTTTCTGCTCACGTTCGGCGAGGGACTGGAATCGTCTACCAGATCCAGTCACAGAAGCACCTACCATCGGAGAGATCAGGACCAGACATTCCAGGGTCCCCTAGACTCAGCCGCAACCATGGTACACGACACAACAAACTTGTAAATAGTATTATATCTAATAAACAGTTTTCAAAAAGGAAAGTCCTGTGTTTTAAAGTTAAACCACGTCGGAGTTTCTACCCGGGGGAGGGGGGGGGGATAATTTTGCTTCCCTGAGGGGAGGGGGACTATTGGGTGGTGCTCAAGATAAAATTTCCGGGAGCAGCGGACCACATGACCCTATCCTTTCTAGCTCCTCGCATGGAATACCTACAAAAACGGGTTATAACTCCAGAAAGTCAACATCCACCCACCTTACTATCTTGACTTCCTCGCTGGCCAAGTCAAAGAAAAACTGTCTGCAGAAATAAACAACTGAACAAATACATATAAATAACTAGTATTGGTTTACAACATGACAACTGAGGTGTCCTGTTGAAAATTTTGTATCTACGCCCACCCAGTAAATTCAAAATCCACAACATGACAGTAGATTGAAAAACGCAAGCCTAAATTTTGATTGCATCAAAAGTTACATGATTAATATCAATAACAATTCATTTATGTTTTTTTTATTTTTGGCAATAAAAATACATCAAGTACTGTGAATTTAGTTCAGATACATGTACATGGGTATACAAAGGAGTCCACCTACATGTACACCTTCAAAGCCCGGTCAAACCACAAAATATCAACATGATGTGCCAAAGTTCTTCAGTCGGTGACATTGAATTCTGACATCATTTTTAAGTACATCCAATTAGGTTGATCATTGACAAACATTGTCAGTAATTAATAGTTTTATGTCAAATTTAATTAGCTAAACGAGAAACAGGCATTGCCTTGTTGTAAATTGAAGTGATTACATCTGTGTCTAACGAATTCCACGACCCCAGTTAGTAGGAATCTCGGTCAAAATTCACAATGGTTGGCGATGCCCGTTCCCCCCGTTCTTTTCTCGACCCACGAGAATGGTGGACCGCTGTAGTAATTCTATTCTTATTCCAGGCAATTACTGCAGGTATATACAAGTTGCTGTCCTTTAAAAAAGGACTACAATACGTGGACCATTTGCATGTGTTTTCAACGAAAAGGTGTCATAACAGTATTTCAAAACATGGCTGAGCCAAAATAATTCCCGAATTTTCCTTTGAATTTGGGGCGTTTCCGCACACGACAGGAGCTGAATTTTTTTATGAGATGAAAAACAATGTGTAAGAGGTCTAACTATCCCAGTTTTGTAATAATGCGAGGTCATTTGAATTTTTGATGCGTGTTGTTTCCGGAGGGGGGTGAAAACTCCCGGGCTTGATTTTCAAGCACATGTGTAACTTCGAGGTAAACAAAGTCTCACGCCTTGCTGGATGCACGTGCGAATTTTGCTAGAAAATTGTAAATGAAAAGATGTCAAGAGGACTTTTCCAGAAGTTCGTTTTGAATTAGTAATCTGTATGTAAAGTTGTGCAATTTTGGTAAGAATATATAGTAAAATTTAATACTGTAGTGACACCTTTAAGGGGCATGGTCACGATTTTGGTCAAAAGTTATTATTCTGACTTGAATAATTACAATGCTTCAGTAAGGCATTCTTAATAGGTAAACAAAATTTGAGTGTCATTTGTTGAGTTATAAGCGAGTTACTAAGCTTACAATTCTTTGACATGTAAACAAAGCTTTTGTTTACATTTTGAATGTTGAAGTAAAAATTTCAAATTTAGACCTAAAGTGAATGTGTTAAACGTTAGGAACTGCTTATCTATGCTTAAAATGAATAAGAAGATAGAAAAGTCAGCTAGAAGAAGGTTTTTAATTGGTAAGTTGAACCTATGTGAACAAAACAGGGCACGAGCCTTGTTTACATGACACAGATTTGTGAGCTCTGTATCTTGCTTAATACTTAAAGACTGACTCTCAAATTTCATTTGACCATTAGAAATGCATTTCTAAAGTATTGTAAGTAATAAAAATAGAAAAATTGAATTTGACGAAAATCGTGACCATGCCCCTTTAAGATTATCAGAGATTCTACCGACTCTAGCCCTCTGCTTTTAACCACTAAATTTGTACGTTGCATTACGTATACATGTAACTTTACTATGTATATATATCCCTGACTTTTTATCTCAGAATTTAAAGGATTCATACTTCTAAAGTAATTATGATCTATCTATGAATGAAGTTTGCATGTATAGTATCAGGCATTCGGTGAATTCTACTATTTGCGCACACATTACGATTCGTACTACTTTGTTAACTATGCAGTGACAGCTTTGTGTAAATTAAAAATTTCATATTTTGATGCATTTCTCTTGAGATTTTAACTTTTATACAGTGACATAATTATTCAATCATACTTAAATGCTTGAAAAAATTTTACGGGAAGTTTTCTAGCCTCGCCTATTATAAAAGTAAAGTTAAGTTACATGTGTATTCGGAAAATAACAAAACATTGCAAATTATGCTAGTTGATGCATGTTGTAGTTTCGGCTTAACATTAACTCATTTCATAATACTGATAGTTCATATCACATGCCAATCATTTCTTTAAACGTATAGGCCTACTTTGTTTCTGTACTGTTTACCGACAACTTTACAATTACAGCGCCTTTGAACTTATGTGTGCATATGGCACGGAATCCCGATCCCGATTCAGATGTGTGCTAGCCTGGTTCCCTGAGCTACCCATTACGTACAGGAACCAGGCTAGCTCTTGCGCAGACTGAATTTTCCCCATAGATCCGGGTTAACCTCGCTTATATATTTTCTGCGTGGACCTCAGGGTCCACGCAATAACGTTGATTCTTATTTCAATTCGGAGGAACCGTATTTTATATATTAATAAATCAGAAATATTAAATTAGGGTTCTATATATTTTGTCAGATAGTTCTGAACGGCATAAAAGTTTATACCTTTCCGAATTCTTTTGAAAAGCTAATTGATCCTTCTAAAAATCACAATTTTGTATGATCTTCAAAGGTTACTTCTTAGAGTATCTAGACCTTTGTAGCCAAGTTCTGGATTTTATGAAAACGAACTTAATTACACAGAGGAAGACAGATCACGAAGATACTGATGTCTTTGCAACTCTCCCTTACAAAGCCGACCCAGGCTGGATTTACGGATTCATATATTACTATATTAAAATAATAGACTCGAATTTTAAGGCTTTAATACAGAGAAATCGAAAGAGTACTGTCTTTTGTTTTATGTATTCAAAACATAATTGGTACTTGAGGATTACCAATTTGTGTTTATTTTTTTCTCAAACAAGCTTCGCTAATTACATGTAATAATCAGCGAATATTCCTTTAAAAATTCCGGAAATTATCTGGATTTTTTGGATTTTACAATCTTGCGCTTGCGCATTACATTCTCGCTTATTCACAGGAGGCTCTTTAGTTGGATAAACTCAGAAACGATTATAGCAATACGTGTAAACTTTCATTGGAAATTTGCTATGTATTCATGGTGTGTAAATTGGAAGCGAGTAAAAACGTTGGTAAAAAAGTGTTGAATTTTTTCTCAATGTGAATTAAATTTTTAGATGAAAGGTATTGACAGCCTCAAAATGGGTTGTTATGAATTATTTGACTATTATTTTAGATGCAGCTTCATTAATTCTCTCCAAAATCGTTTCGAAGCGAATCTTCAATTTGATGCTACAACTGTGGTGAAGGCCTGTCCCGAGACACAGTTAGATTATTCTAACTAAGCAGAGTGTTGTGAAATTAATAGCATTGTTTATTTTAGGCTTAAAGCTTGGTTCTGTGAATGTCAACAATACGGTGTGTCTTTTTCTTAAATGTCCGATATCATATATGTAAACCCGTGCACGCACGGGTCAAAGTCTAGTGTTGTTTAAAATGTTCACTAAGCTCATTTGGCTCCACTTTTTCGTTGTGGTTGGTGTTATATAAAGGACTCCTTTTTCTCCCGAAAAGGCGTTTTCTAAAGTCTATCATGTACATCGTATTGTTCAACGAGAATTTACTTTAAATATTTTGAACACTATTTTATTTCGCTTCGAGTCAACAAGATGATCCTATATTGCAGACCATTACGAGTGTCCAGACGGATGGGTCCGATTCAAAGACTCCTGTTTCTTCTTCAGTAAAACCCAGGCCACGTGGGCTTCATCATCAGTCAGTACTGTAAACGTCCTTAATTTAGCGCAAACAAAATTTAGCGCAAGCTTTACTGATAAGCGTAATTGGTTTTGATTCATATTTGTTCCACCATTTATTAAGAAATTATAAGTAAATTGAATGAGTAGACAAGAAAAAAGATACGAAGGACATGAACATGTTTTTTATATTGCGTAAAATAGATTTTAAATCATTAATGTTGCAGTTTTATCTTGTGTATTCGTCATGTTGAAGATTTGGATTTACTTATCTTGGAAGTAAATTTTGTGGAACTATACGATAACTGATTCGTAATGTAATGGGCTATAGAATTAATGTCTGCATATACATGTATAGTTATTCTTTAACATCGACATCTGGATTTTGTCTTTGACAGTACATGTGTGCCGAGCTGGGAGGGACCTTGGCTCACATGGAGACACAGGATGAAAGCGATTTCCTGGAGAACTTCGTCCTGAACCAAGGTTTGATCCCTTTATCAAGTTTTTGTAGATTCAAGCATATCAATTGGCACACTGCATTGAACTGATAAATAAAACGGAGACGTTTTAGAATCATTTTAACAAGGCCTTGGACTTTCAGTAGGATGTAATGTTCGAACTATTTCTTGCGTCAAAGCAAGTTAAAAATGACGCTGATTACAAGCAAAATATACATGCTTACGTCACATTGCTGTTTGACACTACCCAAAGTCCAAGTTCTTGTAAAATGGTTCTATATGTGTTATTCTCTCTCTCTCTCTCTCTCTCTCTCTCTCTCTCTCTCTCTCTCTCTCTCTCTCTCTCTCTCTCTGATCAATTTCTTACCATTTTTTGGGCAGCTTATATTGGATGTATAAACGACAGAGAGGTTCGCATCCTAGATGACGAGTTTCACTACAGTGACACTATGACAAATAGAATGTGTACAGTAAAATGCAGAGAAAGATTCTATAATTTTTCAGGAACACAGGTACTACATCTCATTTTAACAATACTGCATTTCATTTTATTATGAGACATAAATTGATGATATTTACTGCTCGTTGGTACAGACAGTACTTTTAACTGAACTGGTGTAAGAACATATATGAGTCTTTCTAAACAAATGCTTATTTAAAATGATACAAACATAAAAATATGACTGCTCTCAAACGTGTTTTTCAACAAAATGTTTCTTAGTATTTCGGACAGTGTTTCTGTGGGAACGTATCGTGGGAAAAGTTCCAGAGTTATGGCCCGTCCCCAGAGGACCAGCGTACGCTGCCCTGTCATGGTGATAAGCAGGAACGGTGCGGGGGTCATTGGAGGTCATCGGTATATTTAACAGGTGCTACATATGCTATTTTCGATTTTAATGATATTGAATAGGTAGTAAATGTTCATCAATATGGTACTTGGCACTTACTGGCTTAATTAAATACGAATAACTTGGGTTTCAAAAACAGAAAAAAAAATGATTTTGAATGAAAAAATATATAACAATATTTAAAATATATCAAACTTTATTTTCTGAAGCACAGAAAAAAAACGAGCAAAGGAAAATAAAATGTTGTTACCCACAGGTGGCCGAAAACACTGGGTAGGGGGGAGGGATATGACGGAGGAGGGAAAGTGGGCGTGGTTTCCCGGCAATGAACCTGTGACGTATACTGATTGGCTTCCGACAGAACCAGACAACAAATTACATTCGTCGTTAGAGAAAGAACACTGCATGACATTGTCGCCAAGCTCACATAATTTTTACCAATGGAGTGACGAAATATGTAGCGAGCTATTGAATTTCATATCTGAGAGAATCCCTATAAGGTCGGGTGTTTAATGGATTATGGTACGGTGGTTTGTTCGTTTGGAGCAGTCACCTGAAATTCTCGCTTGCAATTGTCACGAGTATGATCGTTTAAAAATTTTAAGAAACTAGTTTTCATATATTTGGTTATCAATAACACAAAACACTTTTCTTCCTCCTTGTAATAAAATATATATAATAAGGGAAAGGTAAATTAAATGTAAAAATGTATGTAGAGAATGTATTTACAATATATGTTTCATTCACATATCTTTATCAAATTTTATGAAACTTCGTTTATGTTATTTGAAAACTTGCTTGCATCGCGTTTATTGCATATTGACTGGGTGTGAAGACTGTTCCAGCTTGTTTCACCCAGAACTCTAACGACATCATTATTCCTTTTACTCTTCTTATTTTCTACATGCATACTGTATAGAAAACCACGTCATTTGCCAATTAATGTATTTTTAAAAAATAAAGAAAGTATGTTTTATAATATATTTTGTTCTAAAATGTATGATACATATACATTAGTATTGAAAAAAAACACGGGTATTCTAATTCTATGCGTTGTAACAGTGCCCTTTTTATTAGTAACATATCACAAAGACGATGACGAGGAAGAAGTTGATCCCATCACCAAAACCGCCAGAATCCAGACAGCCATCTTCATGGCCCTGACAATTCAGTATAATCATTGGAGTATGATTTCACTTTTACAAATCGGATAGGTCATTCATGTTCAACTTTGATTTGATTTGACTTTTGATACTTTCTGAATTGATTCAGTTAACGTTACGTTACGAGAATGTTAATTTTTGACTGATCACATTTAAAATTCTTGACTTTAATTTAAAGCATTTACATTAAAAATAAATAATGTCATTTTTCATGTTTTAAACATAGAACCATTTTAACAAGACCTTGGAATTTCGGTAGGACGTAACCTTTCCTTGCATCAAAACAAGCTAAAAATGACGCTGGTTTCAGGTGAAATATACATAGATTGCGTAGTCTTAGCTCAAAAGCCAAACAAATCTTGTTGATTTCATAGAGCAATGGCCTACAATGAAATAGACAAGCCTACGTCACATTGCTGTTTGATACGACTACCCAAAGTCCAAGCTCTTGTTAAAATGGTTCTAATTCCATCGTTTTGCAAAAAAACCCACCTTCCACTTTTGAATTCTTTCATAATCCTTTCACTACTCGTGAAATGAAGCACAGGTAAGAGGGCAAAGGGTAACTGGACGCTCTGGAGGACATTTAACCAATTGTTCATCATGTCAAGGTCATTTGTTGCTGCCAAGGCAACGGTAATAGTGGGCACCATCGCGATAGATCGAGTTAGTAAAACTCGTTTCCATTTTGCCCACTTAATTTGAATAAAACCCTACAAGGATAAAACAGACAATGTGATTGTTCTTCTCAACAGATCAAATATAATGCCTACCTGCATGTAAACGGTACATAAATGTCACCGGTTTTATATTTTATTAAAGCGGTATGTACCGGGTATGTGTTATAAATTGTGTGAAATACCTCTATGGTGAAACATTTAGGTGTAACGTAATACAACAATCAACTAAGAACTGCTACTGAACAGAAAATTCGGAAAAAATTAAGAGGATTTCAACCTGAATGTTCCACCAGATCTACATGTGCAGTTGTGTAACTGCGATGCTACAAGTTACGTTAGAGATAATCACACAAAAGCTTCTCCGTACAGTGGTTAAAGACAACTTATTGTCAACCAACCGGCTTTGTTTCTGATGTGCATATACACATTGCGTATAAATTTACGTATAATTATTCTATTACGTATAATCATTACCTCCATTACAAACTGACCAGCATACGTCCCCTAAAATAAAGTAAACAATGGTATTAAAAATAATAAATAAAAAGTTTAAAATACAGAAATTGAAATAATGTATATACAAAGTACAGATTTACCGTCATAGTGGAACACTGGCCTGCTGCTAAAATGCCTACTCCCAATACTATCTTCATCGAAGAAGGCCTCCAGCTTCCTTAATCCAAACTGTTCCAAGAAAAGGAACGTAAATGTGTCAACCCCTGTAATCAGGACTCCAGCCCAGATTGGAACCCTAAAAGAAAAGAAAGGAAAAGTAAATTAGAAGAATTAACCTATACCAGAAAAGAGAAGCGTTAAAAAATTAACATCCAACTGAAATGCATAAGGAAACTATAAGTTAAGACTTGGGTTTCAAATATCAATTATCAACAAATTGTGAGCAGAGCAGAATTCTTTATGGTCTTTGAAATTCAATCAATGACTTCTACGATGTCTTTACTAACAATTTGTTGGAGAGTAGATTGATGGCTATGGCCGATGCTATGACTTCCTGTATGTCACTTCCTATAATTGCAATTTCAATCATGATCCAAAGTGTGTACCGAGGAACTCTGGGATATTCCAGACGGCAAACTTAAGCTTCTGCGAGATTCATTCCTGAAAAGAAATGTCTGTACATAAGAATCTTTGTAAACTTATACTTAACTATGGAGATATGAATGAAATATGGTTGAGGGATACTAATACTAATACTTATGACAAATATGAGTATATCAAGTGAGTTTGCTTGATAAAGTACGTGATAAAAAGAAAATCGTCTTGTAGGAGCACAGCCACACTATGTCAAACAGATTATTCGCGTCGTCTGTTTTGGGGTTCTGATGACTCGTGGTTCAAAATAAAAGTAATAATGGGAGACGTATTTGGAGCCCTGTTACGTTTCTTTGTGAGTTAAAAATTTACAAAAGGGTTTAAATATATGGAAGCTACAATGTAGCATCTTACCTAGGTTAATAAAACATTTGTATGAAGAAAAAACTTCATGCAGGTGTAAAACTTTCACAAAATGAATTCTTTCATAGTTTCATAAGTTTTAACATTATAACAACAGCTTTCAGATTTACGCTCATGGTTATGTCAATCTAAATACTTAAAAAAATTCTAATGTTTTATGAATACTCTGTGGAATTCCCTTAATGATTTGTCTATAAATGTAAACTTTTATCAAAGACATGGTCATATAATACTGACAATATCTACTCTATGGACTATATAACCATCTTTGAAAGAGAACTTCATCCTTTATGACAAAGGTTATTTTAAACAGACCTATGCACATTTCTTACCGTACAAAGATGCTGGCCCTATATGTACATTTAAAAATTATTAGGGCCCCACCCTATGGTGATCAGTTTGTCCGTCCTTCCATCTGTCTGTCTGTCCAAGATCGCTTGTCCAGAGCATATCTTCTCTCCCCTTAGCTGAATCTGGCTCATACTTCACCCAAAGAGTGCCTATGGGTAAAGGGTGTGCAGTGACCTTGAACTATGTTTCTAGGTCTAAGGTTAAGGTCATAGCAGAATTATATAATTATTATAAAATTTTTGTCTGTGGCATATTTTCTCTCCCTTTGGTCCAATCTGGCTCATACTTCACTTACAGAGTTTCTATGGTCAATAGGTGTGCAGTGACCTTAAATGAAATTTGTAGGTTAAGGGTCAAGGTCATATCGGACCACCAAAAATTCCTTTTTTCAGAGCATATATATTTTCCACTTAGTCCTATTTGACTCATACTTCTCATAAACAGAGCTTTAGAGTAAATCAAGGGCGTTTTGTAACCTTGAATCAATTTTCAAGGCCAATTGTAAAGGTCATAGTATAGTTATATAAAAAATCCTTGTCCAAAGCATATCTTCTCTCCCTTTGCTCCAATCTGGCTCATACATCACCCACATAGTGCTTTTGATCAATGGATATGCAGTGACCTCGAATGATGTATGTATGTCAAGTGTCAAGGTCATATCATCTCACACAAAAAATCCCTTTTTATATATGAATATAAATATTTTATATATATATATATATATATATATATATATATATATATATATATATATATATATATATATATATATATATATATACACTCTCCACGTAGTCCTATTTGCGTAAAAGTTCAACAGAGCTTTTTTGGTCAATAGCGTACAGTGACTTTGAACCAAGTCAATGTGAAGGTCATAGTTGATTTCTTTATAACCATTTGATTAATCTTGCTCAGACTGAACACAAATGCCTGTATGTATGTTAGGGGTAATGAGATTGAATTAGAAGTTCTATGCCAGGTGGAAAATTGCTGAGTTATAGGTCAAGGTCAAAGCAAAATTCTCTGAATTTCTTTTCATCGTATTGTCCATTATTTGAGTGGGGTCCTCTTAGATGGTCTCCATCTCAATGTTGTGTAGTTTAAAGTAATCAGTAATTTTTTGGAGAACAAAATTCAATATACATGTATCAGTAAATATACAGTAAATGCTGAAGGACCAACATTTTTAATTCAAATGAAAAATAACAAAGAATTTGAATTCCAATCTATAATTTAATAATTTGAGCAAAATTCCCATCCAACACTTAAGTAATTAACACAAGCAATTATTCTGTTGAAATAACCAAAAAGTATTAATTAAAGTATAATGAATACAAATTTGCTACTAGTAGTTGCTTACATGGTGTATAAATCAAAAAAGATATATTGCACTAATAACAAACATAAAATGTATTATGCATTTAATATCCTTGTAAATTGGTTATCATAATTTTATGTTCAAATCCCGGTATGTATAAGTAATGTAAGGCACAGTCGACTAAATGTAGTAAATATCACCAACCAAAAATAAAATCTGAGTATTCATACTCATCAAGGGTTTTTCTGACTTAAAAACTGTAAGGGTCTTCGCTCCATTAAAGTATAGAAAAAAAATAAGCAGTAATATGTTCAAATGGAATTTTTTTTTTCAATCTACAGTACCTAATAATATGTAAATTTTGTATAAATGTTATATATATTTGTTTATATAAGAACTTGAATGTAAAAATAAAAGCAAATATTGGGAAGCATTGTATTGTGAATTGGCGTCCAGACCAAAATATGTCAGAAAAACCCAAGATTTAGTACATGTATTCGCAACATGTATTGAACATATCATGGGCAGCTTTTCAGATCAAATTGACTAACGTATAAATTGTTCTTGACAAAAAAAATTGTCCAAAGATAGCAAGCAATACAACTACATGTAAGTATAACCTATTGCCCTATCAACAAGCAAGCTAACAGTACAGGAATCATATATAGTATATATACGTATAAAACAAAAATAAAACAACACATACAAAAACAAAACTGAAGTCAAATGCCAGTAGAATAATTAAAGTAAGGAAGATGCCAATAAAGAATGGTATAAAGCCATTGCATTATTCATTTGACCAGTATATGCCTGATCTAAGTAACAGCAGCACACACAAGCTGAAAACTGAAAAAGACAATAGAAAATTATACATTGATATTGGTTGATTGTTGGTGTAAATTGAAATGCATAGAGTCACACTAAATTATATAATAATTTTAAATCATATTGTAAAGACAAAATAAGTAATAGTAATGTCAAAGCCTCACAGAAAAGGTCAAGATCAGAAATTTATGATGCAGTTGAACTGATCTTACCATAATGTATTTTTTTGTTTGAAATTTGATTTTAAAATCTTGAACTTTAAGTTAGAAACTAGGCTTAACTTGAAAAAAATAAAAAAGGAAAATAGAATCAAGGTCTTGGAGAAGGTTCAGAATATTGTTATACAATCAGACACAAATTGCACTATTCAAATTTGAAGTTTGATTACGTAAAAATCTCTAGCTGTATGTGTCTTTGATGAAAATAAGCTACCGGTGGTTGCAAAAGCAAGGTGAACTATCTTGAATAGTTTATTTGAAACTGAGCTAAACATTTCATTATGAAATTCAAAGTGTAAAGGTCAGAAGAAAGACAAACAATATATTATATGCACCAGCCAGATATTTGGTACCAGCAAACATGTTGATTTCTGTTCTGAAAATCAGAAACAATTAGGAAATTGTGACTGGTATGTGACAAAAGGCTTTTGAAGTATTGGTCGGAAAGTATCTGATAAGGTTCAATGTAGATTCTTTATTTTATGCAAATACTAGAAAATAAAATCTCAAGCGACAACTTTTGTGGTACTTTCAATATCATAATTCACAAATGTCATAAAATGTGAAATTTTAAGGAAGATTATAAAAAAACGTGAGGAATACTTCTCAGGATTTTCGGCGGATACATTAAAGCCTTGTTAAATTAAGAGTTTACAATAATAATGAACCTACTGATCTTTGACCCTCTGTAATGAAAATTCCATAAATAAAGATCACCAGCTTGACAAGGCTAACCTGTGAATGACTTTTCATGAAATTCAAGAAAGGAAAATTTCAGTCAAACACTTTGGATTTTTGACATCAAGTTCATATGGCTATCAAAAGTTGGTCAGTCATTATATTATCTATTTTAAGAACTGATAGATTCCAATTAACCAGACCATGATCAAAATTTGTTTCTGAATCTGCATTCTACAGTTTCAGCATCTACTATTAAAATACTATTGCTTAAAGCTGCATTAAAATAGTTGATCTAGGAATGTTTATGTTTAAAAAAAAAAAAAAAGAACAAAAATATATCTATGCTAAAAAAACCCTCTTAAGTTGGCATGCCTGTCAGTTAGTCCAGCCATGGCCTCCATATGCCTCCATTGACTCGTGGATTTCCAGCTGGGTCAATTGGTTTATTTCCAGGGGGTACCATCATTGTGCTCTTGTACTTCACAATTTTAGCCAACAGTTTTGTTACAATATCCATATGACTGCTTGCTATGTTATTGTACTCGCAAGGATCCGATGGAATATGGTACAAACATGGCACTTTATTGGCTTGACAATTTGTGCTGGCATTGGCAGGCTTAGGACCGCATTGAATTGTCACTGGTTTGCAAGTTTCCTGTAAAATACCTCGTTCACTCCTGTTGGTGTGTTTATATGCACTCATCTGCATTTTGTCATAACTCGATTTTTCAGACAGTTGATATGGGGGATACCAGCCATCCCAATATCCAGTAATAGGTCCGTGTAATAGTTTGTAATCTCCAACTCTGATAGCTTCAGTTTTGTCCATTGGGTCAATGTTGTGGAGAATTTCAGTCCTGACCGGCTTGCCATTGGTCTGCAGCACCCCCCACTGATCAATGCCATACAGATTGTAAAGATCTGATGCCTTACCACCAGCAGCTGTGTAGAGGGTAGGTAGCCAGTCTGTGACGTGGATCATCTGATTGGATACGTAGCCTTTGGTCTGGAGTAAAGGACTGGAAATGAAGGCAACTCCTCGAACTCCTCCTTCCCACAGTGTATCTTTAACTCCTCTACAGAGAAAATATTACTATTTTAAATACAAATTATGGTAGAGAACAACACATATTCAAACTCAACACAGTAATTGTTTGTAGAATGAGTTTTTTTGAAATGCGAAGAACCAAGTTAAAAGATATTGAAAGTCTTAACGAGGGTAGTTAATAGGCTGTAGTTAATCTTGTATCAATATTTAGAATATCCTTTTCAAAAACTATGTTTATTTTAACCAAGTATCCTTTTCAAATATGCATGCATATTACCTCAGAGGAAAATTGCTGGCAGCATTGCCAACAAATCCATTAGCAGGTCCCCCATTGTCTGTTGTAAAGACAATTATAGAATTGCTATACATATTTTTGTCTTTCAGTGTTTGCACAATTGATCCAACAGCATCATCTAGAGCAGACACCATTGCTGAAAGTATAAAGAAAAGTCTGTGAAGCACTATTGTCTTTGGTGCTATCTAAATATTACACATATCGTACCCATGTATAGTCAACAAAATAATATCTTCTTGGCCTTTATTCCTTCTAAGCTAAACATGTACTATATTGATTTGTATCTTTATGTACTCCCCCTCCCCAATCCCCCTCAAAACAAAATCCCCCATCAACCTTTCATGATGAATGTTGTTTACCTGCATATGTCTTTCTCTCTGTATTTTTTATATGAGGGAATCTTTTGATGTATTTTGTTGGTGCCTGAAGACTCTTTCCACTAGGAAGGTTGCCACTGTGAACAGCTTGGAAAGGCAGGTACAGAAACAGGGGCTAAAAGTAGAACAAGTGCATAGACAACTTATAATAAATACTAGTACTTTGAACACATTATAACAAAACAATAATCAATACTGCCACGGTGTATACACAATCATTTCTTGCATGTAGGTCCATTCATACCTCTGATGTGTTATGTTTCTGTATGATAGTGTTGGCTTCTTGTCTAAACAGTTCTGTTGAGTACTGGCCAATTCCTGTAAAGTCCACGGTAGTGTTCCTCACAAAGTCAAACCCAAAATATTCCTATAAAATACAAGATACAATACTTGATTTATACAAGTATTCTTGGACAGGCATTCAGAAGACAGCTGATGTATTTTTCTTCCAATGTACTTTTTTTATGTACATGAAGATAGCAACCTTGTATGTTGTATTAAGACATACTCCAAACACTGCATATACATTTACCTTCATCTGTGATATAACAATTGACTGCTTCTTTGACTTTAATAAAGTCTTAACTCGTTTTCTGAATTTTGTCATTAAATTTTTCTAAAGGACTTCTTTTTAAAGCACAACAAATACTCAATCTTTGAATAAGCATATAAATTACGTAATCTCTTAATTACCAGTATTGAGGTAATACACATTGACAAACTGACATTATAATATGATTTGTTAATGAACATCATAATAAAAGCCTAATATCTAAGCAGTTAACAGTCATTTATAAAGAGGAATCAGACCTTTGTGCTTAGTATTGCTAGTACCAGTAATTGTTACAAAAAAATCTCATTAATAAGTATGAATTGATTCACAACCTTAAGCAGATATGTTACGTTTTATTATGTTTACCTCATTGGCTTCCGAGGTGTGATCATAGTAATCTCCACAGCCCAGATAATATCCATAGTGAGTCTCAAAGCCTCTGTACATTGGGGTAAACTCCTTCTTGTGGAATCCAAGGTGCCACTGAAGAAAGGAAAGTTTTAGAACTGCTTTAAAAAACCAACACCCTCGATGCTCATTTTCGCATAATTTGAATTTCTTTGTCAGCAGGCCTACCTTGCCCACCATATGTCTCCTGTAGCCTAGTTTCTGGAAGAACTGAGGCATGATGGTCTCATTCAGTGGCAGTCCATAGGGCTGAGAGGCCGCTATCACTCCAGACTGGAGACCTGAATGAAAAAAATATTGGTATATATAATGCAACTGCATGTGCAAGTGGATTTGAAAGGGAGATTTAAAGTCAATTTACGACAGACAAATCCAGTTATTCAAACAATAAAATGCTTTCTTTGTTGATTTATAAATATGAGTTATGAATGTGGCGACATGTAGAACAAATTCCTAACCCCGTAAGCGGGTCATATGTAAGTTTTTTCTGCAAAGATTGCTACCTTCATAACCCACATGAATAATCAAAGAAGACATTTTATTGCTTATATTTTCAAAAAAAAAACTTTAACAGCTTTCTTTAAACAAATTAATTAAAATAAGTTAAATTAACTTAATTACTGTTAATCAGTACTTTAGCTTAAAGAAACAATAAAATTGTCTCCTATGGGAATTTGAATCTGACATCATCACGATTATTTCGTGCAGTCTGTGATTTTTCTTAGGTCACTGTACGTTTCGACCAATCAATAAACAGGATGTGTATACTTCAGTCTTGTCAGTTTCAGTCGCTTTAGGTTTTGATCAATCGATAAACGACATTAAACGCCTAAAACGGGCGTGTAGATTTTAGGCCTGCAGTTTCTATAGAGCTAAGAATTACATGTAACAATAAGTTTCCATAGGAAATAGAGGGAATCGTGCTTGGTAGATGTTAATATAAACTGTTTAACTCTAATCCCCCTGGAGCATTTTAGGTAGCAAAAATGGTTATGTTCTGCAACTTATTTAAAATAAATTCCTGACTGTTCAGTTCACTGACTGGGTATTTGAAAATTAATACGTATAATAAAAATGTAATTATTCAAATTTTGAAATGGACACACTTACCTATCTGTATAGGATGTCTGCCTGTCATGAGGGCCCCACGAGTTGGGGTACAAATAGGGGACACATAGTAGTTGTTGAGAATAATCCCTCCATAGGCTAGACTGTCTATGTTGGGGGTTGGGATTTGGGCGGATCCATGAAAGCTCACATCATCGTAACCCTATACAGTTATAACAACATACCTACTAGTATGATACTTAGCAGTACATGTGCATCTCCTAATCAGGATTTAAGATAAACTCCTTCTAAGAAACTTGTAGTATTTCTACATACTACCAGTAATAAATAAATGCTTATCATGTTTTTAATGTATTTCATTAAGGCCAATTTTGAATAAAAAATGAAACAATGAATTAAACTGAATACATGACAATATCACTGTTTTGACAACTTGACAGTAATATTATAAGTATGACTTTAAATATTGTATATCATTTCATCACAATGACTATTCTGAAAACTCAATATTGAATACATGACCATGTTTTTATGAACTAAGTGCATAGAAATAATCTTACCAAATCATCAGCAACAATGAGAATAATATTTGGTCTGGTTGTTGCCACTGCAACCCTGCACAGGATAGCAACATCCAACAACAGTAAAGCAAAGGGTCTGTGCATATTTTTCACAACCATGTTCTACAAAAATTATAACAGCTTATCAGTAAAAAGGTGTTGCTGCATTAATTAAGAGAATCTGATTTTTATTTTTTTTTTCTGAACAAAAGAATTTCTATGGGTCATTTAAAATGCCATATTAATATATAAATATTTTCCTTATTATATATGTATATACGTTGTCTTCACAATTATTTCCTATTTTTGTACGATTGACTGATTTTCTTTATGTATCGAAATTTATAACATGAAATCTCCGCAAGGGGGAAATAAAGATTTAATAAATTCACTTTAAAAACTTGAAATTTTTCCGGCAAGTGTTGCCCACTAGGATCGATCGAGACAGAAAAAAACCCATAAAATGAGAAAATCAAAAATTTACTTTCCTATCTATTAAAGGGGAAAGGTTATGGATAATTTCAAAAATTCAGAGAAGGGATCTAAATACCCGGTTTAAAAAATAGAATAATTTTTCCTTGAAGTTTCTTCAGGATATGAAGGTAATGAATACTAATGATCAAAAAATTATAACTTTTTTGGGCTATAACTATATATAACAATCCACATTTGGTTGATTAATATCTTTTAGTTTATCGGGAATTCTAAACAATACAAATAAAAGAAAAATATTTGAAAATTTCAATGAAAATCATTGTTATATAAACTTTTTTGTTATGAATTAATTCATGTTTTAACGACCATGATATGCTATATAATAACATGTACATTCACCTTAAGGAACTTAAAAGAGCGGATATATATTTCTAAATAGAGACTTGTAATGGGAAATGTTGACATCTTTTCTCCATTCAAAGGTACTTGGGACACTTCACACAAATTTTAACCCTATCATCCATGGTACTTTCAGGTCGTTTTTAGCTGTATATTGAAACCTGACAAGGGGGCGTTTCAAAAGAGGAGTTTGGGGATTTTTTTTGTACCACTGAATGAACATTGTCAAAAACTAGCAAAAACAAGTTTTTGTGTATCTTAAATTGCACCTTTTCTTTACATGTAACAAATTGTAGCTCAAAGTTCATCCATTCGAATTTTTCAGACTAAGAGCTACATACCTGCAGCAAAATATCTTGGGACAGTGTACAGACTGTAGATTGTTAAATACTTTCAGTACCTTGATTTTTGAAAATGCAAAAAGGTTTTTGTCTTATGTGCACCTCGTTGAGGAATTAAAGTAAAGATACGTTGATTTCAAACATGGCAAATTATTGTGCCAAATGACACAATACAAACTGCATATATTATCAAAGTGACACACTCCACGCTACGTGGACATGTACACAGTCAAGAATAAAAAGTTAATATATTCAGAATATATTCAGAATGGACAACTTACAAAAATACCACTGAAGTGTTTATTATAGCCACCCCATACCTTAACACGGTAACCTGATCAAAATGGATTCCAATAGTTCTCTCCACATCAAAACACACTACAAGTTCATAGCACCATATGAAATGGCAGCAAGCGAAGGCGGTCACGATCCGGGTGGCGGGGGCAATCTGTCCAATATTTCGAGCCGTGTCAACTTTGGGCCTGATTGCAATGGTGTTTCTAGTGTAACTTCTGATGGTCTTCTTACTGATTTACTTTGTTGTGATAATTTTGACGAAGGGGAGGAATTTGTACAGCTTTTTACCTCGCACCCTACACCACCAGTGAGTAGTATTTACGAGAATGAAGGAGCGTTACCTACCGACGACCATACATCTACAGGTATTGTCTGTTATAACGATTACTCTGATTTAGATCACAATTTGCAAAACCTACCAAAGGAGTTGTACTTTGAAAAGCTTATTGAACTAGCATCTAGCAATGAAAATTTATTATTGACTACCGAACCTCTCTGTGCAGTAAAGCTAAATCAATCGACAGCTGCCCCCCCCCCCCCGGAAATTTGACTGTCCGAAAAACGACCATTAAGTGTTCTAGCGTTATGAAGTATGCCAGAAATTGACTACAAGTTCATAGCATCGCGTCGTAGACAGTCCCCCTTGCTTTGTCAGCTGACTAGACTAACCCCTACCCCGATCTAAATTAGAAAGAATAATCTTACCGTGACCAGGCTACGCTCAGTTAAACCGGGGGCCCGTTTCACAAAGTTGTCATAAGATTTATCATAAGACATGTCTTAAGATTGTCATAAGATTTGACTTATGATAATCATAAGATATGACATAGCTGTTTCACAAAGCTGTCATAACTTTAACTTATCTTAAGATAATCTTAAGATGATTATTATAGGAGCGATTACATAAAAATTCAATCAGTGAATTGTAAAGTAAAGAATTTATTTACGAAATCTGCAGCATAAATATATATTTAATAACATTACTGGATACTTTATAATGTACCGTATGTTTTTGTACTTTCTTTTGATAAGAACAATAAAAACAAACCAGTGAGGAAAATAGTGTTCTTTTATTGATTGATGATTATTATCTTTAAATTACTATTACTTTATTATTACCAGTATATAAAGCAACAGAAACAATTTTGAAATTTTAATAAAATTTGAGTGAACACAATATTCAAAGGAAGGATGGCAATTACTTAGTTCTCAAGATCGAGTTTGAATTAATCTTCTAACTTCGGCACCGTCATTGTTTACTCCTTGGAATATAACATTGTCTGGTTGTTGAAAAACATGATAATTATTTATGTTTTCATGGACGTTGTTTTTGATGCAAATATTATGTAGCACCACATAAGCAGTCATGATTCCAAAAGCTCTCTCGGGCCGGAAAAGTAGGGTCCCTCCGGAGCGTTCGATGCATTGGAACCTCATTTTAAGGACGCCAAACGCTCGCTCAATGGGGGCCCTGGTTTTAGCGTGGGCATCATTGTATGCCTCCCCATGGGGGTTGCTTGGGTTCAAGACGGGTGTTAGTAAGTGATTCTTTAACGGGCACGCACTGTCACCAACTAGACAACCTCTGTTGATGTTGCCATTCTCAAACATTTGACACAAAACAGAATTTGAGAACACAAATGCGTCATGAGATGATCCAGGCCACTTTGCCTTCAAATTCAAAAAATTCAAATTGGAATTGCAAACTGCCATCACATTTATTGAATGAAAGTATTTTCTGTTAACAAACAAATACTCATGAGTTGAAGGTGCCTGAATAGGAATATGTGTCCCGTCTATTGCCCCTATCACATTTGGGAATTTACATATATGAGCAAAGTCCAGTATAGTATTGTTTATATCTCTGTCAGTAGGAGGAAATTTAATGTAGACAGGACGTAAGGCAACTAGAGTAGATGTAACAGCGTAAACAATTCTGGACACACTTGCATTACTTATACCATGAAGATCTGCGCATACAGCTTGAAAACTTCAACTTGCATAAAAGCGAAGCGCAACAATGACTTGCAATGATGTTGGAAGGGCATGTAATTTTTTGGTTTGGTGCTCTAAACGATAATTAAGCTCATTACATAAGTCAAAGATAACATGTCGTGGCAAACGGAACTTCTCTAAGATGTCACAATCGTCCATATAATCTAATGGGTTGATTCTGTCCCTGAATACACGCTCGCGCCTTTTAAGCCGCCGCCATGTTTAAAATTGACTTAAGAGAAGTATCTGGGTGTCTTAAGATTTTGAACAATCTTAAGATTATCATAAGTTAAGACACTTTTGTGAAACAGCTATGATAAAAACTTATGACAAATTTTAGTCTTAAGACAGATATTTGTCATAAGATAGCTTTGTGAAACGGGTCCCGGGTCCGTAGGACATCTGTCATTTTAACGATAGAACATTCTATCTATTATGTTCTTATTCACCAGATAAACCGAACATAAATTATTTATAAAATAAAACACAAACACATAATTTATAGGATAAGCTCGCATGCAACAGACTTTAATAATCATATACATGTATAATATAGTACAAAGTAAACGGCTCTCAGTCTCTTTACTTCATAATTAAGTACAAGCATACCCATTCTACAAAAGAAGAAAAATTCATGTAGAAACAAAAAGCTGACAGAAATTCAATTTTAGCATTTGGGAGGGGTGGGTAGGGATAGTCTGTTGCAAAGTGGCATCAAACTTCGAATAACTTAAAACCCCCCAAATTCTTTTTATATGTGTACAAGTCATGCGTAGCACAGAATAATTCACCCTATTCACCGTAAACAGCCAATCGATATGTAGTATCGACACGCCCACTTAATTCAAAACAAACACACGTATTTTCTGTAACTTTTATAAATATATGTACTTGATCAGGATCCCATCGAGCGGATTGCAAAAAATGGTTTACATCGATTTATCTTATTAACCGAACTTTCAATAAGGTTGTGAAAACAAAAGAATAGGCAAAAATATGCGAATAATAAATGAAGACCCAGAAGTGGATCCAGCAATATGGAAAGGGGGGGGGGGTTCCAATCGTTGGAAATCAATACGTGTTACAAAATATTCAGAATTCATAAAAAAACCCAAAGACTTCTTTAAAGTTTTCTCTATGTAAAATTAAACATTTATCTCGTTACTAAGTATTTCGACATAAGCAGCATGTGGTGGGGCTACATAAAGGTACTCATAATGGAAACATTGAAACACCATGCTCCAATACGTCGTGCTTCGGCTAAGCACATACAATGTACATCCCTGGGTTACCTCTGAACTGAGAGGCCCTAGCATCAGGAAGCAGAAAACCCACATCCAAGCTAGGCGCAGTAAGGAACCAAGAGATGTAAAGCGGTTCAAGACACTCAAAGGGCAGCTACAGAGAGAAGTCCATACGAGCACACAGGGCTTACCTGGAGGATGTTGTAAGTGATGACATGCGTACCAACCCAAAACGGTTTTAGTCATACATCAAAACCAGAAAGTAGGACTCATCTCAGATAGTAACACTCAAGTCAAAAGACAAATTCCTCCACATGGACACTACCAGCAAAGCCGACATCCTGAAGGAACAGTTTCAGTCGGTTCAGTCGGAGAGGACGCTTTGCTTGACTTTAGACCAAGTCCATACTCTACTATGAGCAATATCCATGAAAGGGGAGTATTGAAGCTGCTAAAGGGACTGCGCCCATTCAAAGCCTCAGGACCCGATAAAATCCCAGCATTTATCTTGAATCATAGTGCAGAGTCCTTAGCCCCATACCTAGCAAGGATGTACCAGCTCTCCTTAGATCAAGGACAGATACAAGATGAATGGCGCAGAGCAAACATCGTCCCTATTTACAAGAAAGGGGAGAAACACCAACCATCAAACTACATGCCAGTCTCCCTAACATCAGTAGCCTGTAAGCTACAGGAACACGTGGTATATATACACAGTACAGTTATGGATCACTTCGATTGCCACAAACATCCTGTTTGATGAACAACATGGCTTCTGAGCCTCCCGATCATGCGAGACCCAACTGGTGATTACCTGTACGTTAGGTCAAATTGCCAGGAACATGGATCAGGGGCATCAAACACACATTATACTACTGGACTTTTCCAAGGCGTTTGATAAAGTACCCCAACAACGACTTCTTATGAATTTGGAGCACTATGGCGTATCTGGAACAACACTAGGATGGACTTAGGTCTTCCTGAGGCAGAGAACCCAAGCAGTGCTCCTGGATGGTCATACATCCTCAGCCCTTGACGTCCTCTCCGGGGTGTCACAAGGTACCGTCATAGGGCCACTTTTGTCCCTGATCTACATAAACTACCTTCCAGAGTGCACTAACTCGTATGACAGACTGTTTGCTGACGACTGCCTGGTATATCGATAGATTTGAAGCTAGAGAGATGCAGCAAGACTACGGGAAGATCTCACTGCCTTGAAGGATTGGAACACAGGTGGCAGATGAGTTTCAACCCGGAAAAGTGCACAATAACAAGATACTGCCATTGTAAACATCCTATTCTCTGCACGGACACCAGCTGAAAGTTGTGGAGAGGGGAAAGTATCTTGGTGTTCCCATCTCCAAGGATCTTCAGTGGACACACCACATCCATACCACCATACGCAAGGTTACAAGTAAGCTTGGCTTTCTGAGACATAACCTGGGCCAATACACACCATCGGCAAAGGCAACAGCATACTGTATCCTGATCAGACCAGCGATCAAATATGCATCACTCACCAGAGAAATTGAGCAGGTAAAACTTAGCGCTGCCAGGTTCGTATAACAACTATCGTGATACCTCCTCCGGGTGTGTAACCAGACTCCTGCACCCACTTGGTCGAATGAGATTCCCTCTCCAGTACAGGAGAAATATACACAGACTAGTCCTCTGCTATAAGATCAGAAATCAGGTTGTGGACATAAACCCAGAGAATTATTCACACCCGGTGACAAACGAACGAGAGGGAGTCACATACTCAGACAGCCTCGGGCCAGTAAAAAAAAGTATACAGGAGTTATTTCTTCCCACGATCGGTGAGGTACTGGAATCGTCTACCAGAGCCAGTCACAGAAACACCTATCACAGAAGAGTTCAGGACCAGACTTTCCAGTGTCCCCTGGACTCAGCTGCAACCATGGTAGACGACACAGCAAACTTAATTGTAAGAGTTTTAATTAACATCTTTTAAAAGGGAAAGCTTCGATCCTTTTTAAACCTCACCGGAGCTATTACGCACATCAGTGCACTGCATTAAGGCATGGTACTCGGTCCCCCCATTTCCCGGGGCGGAGAATGGAGGGGGGGGGGACTAAGGGATAAATTTGTTTCCCTGAGGGGAAGGGGGGGGGTGACTATTAGGTTATGCAGCGTGACCCCGTGACCCCCCATCCCCCTCTAGCTCCGCGCATGGAATACCTACAACAGCGGGTTATAACTCCAGAAAGTCAACACCCACCTACCAACTAAGTTGTCATGTTATAAATTTTGTATTTACGCCCACTCAGTAAATTCAAAATCTTCAACAATGACAGTATATTGAAAAACGCGAGCCTAAATTTTGATAGCATCAAAAGTTGCATGTTTCATATCAATAACAATTCCTGATCATTTATGTTTTTGTTTTGTTTTTTTTTGTTTTGTTTTTTTTTGCAATGAAAATCCATCAAGTACTGCGAATTTAATTCAGATACATGTACATGTGAACACAAAGGAGTCCGCCTTCATGTACACCTTCTTAAGCCCGGTCAAACCACAAAATATCAACATAGTTCTTCAGTCGGTGACATGGATTTCTGACATCATTTTTACGTACATCCAATTAGGTTGATCATTGACCAACATTGTCAGTTATTAATAGTTTTATGTCAAATTTTATTAGCTACACGAGAAACAGGCATTGCTTTGTTGTTAATTGAAGTGATTACATCTGTGTCTAACGAATTCCACGACCCCAGTTAGTAGGAATCTCGGTCAAAATTCACAATGGTTGGCGATGCCCGTTCCCCTCGTTCTTTTCTCGACCCACGAGAATGGTGGACCGCTGTAGTAATTTTCTTCTTATTCCAGACAATTACTGCAGGTATCTATAACGTTGATTCTTATTTCAATTCGAAAGAACCATATTTTAGATATTAATCAATCATTGATATTAAATAATGGTTCTTTATTTGTCTGATAGTTCTGAACGGCATAAATACCTTTCCGAATTCTGTTGAAAAGCTAATTGATCCATCTAAAAATCACAATTTTGTATGATCTTCAAAGGTGACTTCTTAGAGTATATCTTAAAATTCAATTTAGACCTTTGTGGCCAAGTTCTTGATTTTATGAAAAACGAACTTAGATTACACAGAGTAAGAAAGATCATGCAGATACTGATGTCTTTGCAACTTTCCCTCAAAAAAGCCAACCCAGGCTTGATATACGGATTCGGATTGTTGTTTAAAATGTTCATCAAGGTCAACTTGTTCCACTTTTTCGTTGTGGTTATTGTTATATAAAGGACTTCTTTTTTTCCAAAAAGGCGTTTTCTATAGTTTATCATGTATTGTTCAAAGAGAATTTACTTTAACATGTTCGAGCATTATTTTATTTCGCTTCGAGTCAACAAATTGATCCTATATTGCAGACCATTACGAGTGTCCAAACGGATGGGTCCGGTTCCAAGACTCTTGCTTCTTCTTCAGTAAAACTCGGGCCACGTGGGCTTCATCATCAGTCAGTACTGTAAACGTTCTTAAATTAGCGGGCACAAAATTTAGCGCAAACTTCACTGATTAGCGTAATTGGTTTTTATTCATGTTTGTAGTCATATTTGTTCCACCATTAAGTAAATTGAATGAGTAGACAAGAAAAAAGATACGAGGTACATGTACATGTTTTGCATATTACGTGAAATAGATTCAGATCATTAATGTTGCATTTTTATCTTGTGTATTGGTTAAACTATTCGTTCTGTTGAAGATTTGGATTTACTTATCTTGGAAGTAAATTTCGTGGATAATTGGCTGTAGAATTAATGTCTGTATATACGTGTAGTTATTTTTTGACATCGACAACTGGATGTTATGTCTTTGACAGTACGTATGTGCCGAGCTGGGAGGGACCTTGGCTCACATGGAGACACAGGATGAAAGCGATTTTCTGGAAAACTTTGTCCTGAACCAAGGTTTGATTCCTTTATCAAGTTTTTCAAATTCAATGATATCAATTTACACACTGAATTGAACTGATAAATAAAACGGGAATTTTATGTGTGGTATTCTCTCTCTCTCTCTCTCTCTCTCTCTCTCTCTCTCTCTCTCTCTCTCATAAATTTCTTACCATATTTTGGACAGCTTATATTGGATGTATAAACGACAGAGAGGTTCGCTTCCTAGATGGCGAGTTTCACTACAGTGACACTATGACAAATAGAATTTGTACAGTAAAATGCAGAGAAAGATTCTATGACTTTTCAGGAACACAGGTACTACATCTCATTTTAACGATACTGAATTTCATTTTATTATGAGACATAAATTGGTGATATTTACTGCTCATTGGTACAGACAGTACTTTTAACTGGAGTAAGAACATACATGTTTATTAGTCTTTCTAAACAAATGCTTAATATTTAAAATTATACAAACATAAAAATAAGACTGATCTCAAACGTGTTTTTCAACAAAATGTTTCTTAGTATTTCGGACAGTGTTTCTGTGGGAACGTATCATGGGAGAAGTTCCAGAGTTATGGCCCGTCCCCAGAGGACCAGTGTACGCTACCCTGTCATGGTGATAAGCAAGAACGGTGCGGGGGTCATTGGAGGTCATCGGTATATTTAACAGGTGCTACATATGCTATTTTTTATTTGAATGATATAGAATAGGTAGTAAATGTTCATCAATATGGTACTTGGCACTTACTGGCTTAATTAAATACGAATAACTTGGGTTTCAAAAACAGATAAAAAAAATTGATTTTGAATGAAAAAATATATAACAATATTTATAATATATCAAACTTTATTTTTTGATGCACAGAAAAAAAGTAAAGGAAAATGAAATGTTGTTACCCACAGGTGGCCGAAAACACTGGGTAGGGGGGACAGATATGATGGAGGAGGGAAAGTGGGCGTGGTTTCCCGGTAATGAACCTGTGACGTATACTGATTGGCTTCCGACAGAACCAGACAACAAATTACATTCGTCGTTAGAGAAAGAACACTGCATGACATTGTCGCCAAGCTCACATAATTTTTACCAATGGAGTGACGAAATATGTAGCAAGCTGTTGAATTTTATATGTGAGAGAATCGCTATAAGGTCGGGTGTTTAATGGATTATGGTACGGTGGTTTGTTCGTTTGGAGCGGTCACGTGAATGGTCGCTTGCAATTGTCACGTGTATGATCGTTGAAAATTTTTAAGAAACTAGTTTTCATATATTTGATTATCAATAACACAAAACACTTTTCTTCCTCCTTGTAATAAAATATATATAATAAGGGAAAGGTAAATTAAATATAAAAATGTATGTAGAGAATGCATTTACAATACATGTTTCATTCACAAATCTTAATCAAGTTTTCTGAATCTTCGTTCATCTTATTTGAAAACTAGCTTATATCATGTTTATTGCATATTGACTGGGTGTGAAGACCGTTACAGCTTGTTTCACCCAGAGCTCTAACGGTATAATTATTGCTTTTACCCTTCTTAATTTGTGCTTACATATGTATACTTTATAGAAAACCTCGTCATTTGCCATTTCATGTATTTTTAACAAATGAAGAAAGTATGTTTTATAATATATTTGGTTCTAAAATGCATGATACATATACATTAAAATTGAAAAAAAAATACCCGTATTTTAAAATAACGTATTAAGTCAAGACGCGGTAAAATAAAAGTAACAGTGTCAATCTCTGTAAAAGACATATGACAGGTAGATGGCGGCATGCGTTATTAACGTCATAAAGCGTGGATGTTTTCTGGCTGGTATGTCAGGGAACTTCGTCTTGCTATTTCATCGATAATCTCATCCTGACTCCAGCCAAACTTCTCTGATAGATATTTCTGAAATCACAGAAAACATTGCCAGTTTTTGATTGAATATAGCATAATTGGTTAAAATAAGGGACACTCCTTTAAATGACTTCCTAACGGAGGTTTTCCAACAGATTGAAATTGTAGTGTACATCGGCCTTGAACATTACCGTACTGCATTTAAAAGATTACCTTTACTGTCAAAACCGTTCCAGGTCCCAAAGCCTGAATGACAAAAAAAATGCTATACCTCTTTTATCAATATTATGTAAAATAAATAAATTTTAAAAACTTCTTGCAGTAAACAAGAAGTAAATGTTATCCAAGCAAATATAATTGCAAGTACATTGTATGCGTATATATGTATTCAGCTACGATACACAATTGTTTCTGAGTGCTGTTATCGTACTCACAATATAAGCAACAAACATGGAGTAAATAAGTAGAACGACCGTTGTTACGAGGTAGATGTACCAGGCTTGTCCAGTCCCCTAGAAAAAATATAAGATAATTTCACAAATAAATTTATTAAACAAATGATATACCCTCAATGGTAAAAATACAATAGTATTTATCATTTTAATACTTCTACACGTATAAACATTATACATGTATTTTTTTTTAACTTTGTATAGGGAATTAAGAAAATACACAAACAGATGTCTTTAATGAAAAGATAAAATTAAATAAATGCAGTGTACAAGTAGTGTAGTGTAGTGAAAAAAAAACCCATTTCAATGTGGGTTGTTAATAAAACCATTTTAACAAGAGCTTCGACTTTTGGTAGTTGTGTCAAACAGCAATGTGACGTAGGCCTGTCTTTTTCATTGCTGGTCTCTCAGCCATGGCTCTTTGAAATCAACAAGATTTGTCTGGCTTTTGAGCTAAGACTACGCAATCAGTGCATATTTCGCTTGAAACCGCGCCATTTTTTAACTTATTAACTTGTTTTGACGCAAGAAATAGATAGCTACCTCCAACCGAAAGTCCAAGGTCTTGTTAAAATGGTTCTATTTTCAAAGTGCGTGGTAACAGTGCCATTTTAATTAGTAACATACCACAAAGACGATGACGAGGAAGAAGTTGATCGCCATCACCAACACCGCTAGAATCCACACAGCCAGCTTCATGGCCCTGACAATTCATTAAAAGCCTTGGAGTAAGATTTACCTTTCACAAAACGGATGGGTCTTGCGTTTTTCAACTTTGATTTGATACTTTCTGAATTATGTCAGTTACCATTAAGTTACGTTACGAGAATGTTAATTTTTGACTGATCACATTTAATATTCTTGACTTTAATTAAAAGCATTTACATTAAAAATAAATTATGTCATTTTTCATGTATTAAACATAATTCCATTGTTTTGCCAAAAAAACCCACCTTCCATTTTTGAATTCTTTCATAATCCTTTCATTACTTGTGAAATGAAGCACAGGTAAGAGGGCAAAGGGTAACTGGACGCTCTGGAGGACATTTAACCAATTGTTCATCATGTCAAGGTCATTTGTTGCTGCCAAGGCAACGGTAATAGTGGGCACCATCGCGATAGATCGAGTTAGTAAAACTCGTTTCCATTTTGCCCACTTAATTTGAATAAAACCCTAAAAGGATAAAACGGACAACGTGATATTGTTCTTCTCAACAGATCAAACATAATAGCTAATTTCATATAAGCGGTACATAAATGTCGCCGGTTTTATATTTTATTGAAGTGGTATGCATGTGTTATAGATGGTGTGAAATACCGATGTGGTGAATCATTTAGCTGAAACGTAATGCAACGATCAACTAACAACTGCAACTGTTTCAAAAATTCTGAGAAAAAAATTCTAGAGGATTTCAACCCGAATTTTCCACCAGAGCTACGTGTGGAGTTCTGTATAATTGTGATACTACTAGTTACGTTAGAGATAATCACACAAACGGTTCTCCGTACATTGGTTAAAGACAACTTATTGTCAACCAACCGGCTTTGTTTCTGATGTGCATGCATACACATGCGCGGATCCAGAAAATTTTTCCAGGGGGGGTCCGAAGGATAATTGTGTTTACCAGGGGGGGGGGGGGGGGTCCGAGGCATATTTTCGCGATAATTTTACTATGTAAATTTAATAAATTTTCATTTTCCAGGGGGGGTCGGGACCCCCCCGACCCCCCCTCTAGATCCGCGCATGCATACACATAGCTTCTTTATGTATAATCATTTTATTACCTCCATTACAAACTGACCAGCATACGTCCCCTAAAATAAAGTAAACAATGGTATTAAGAATATGAAAGTTTATTTTAAATACAGAAATCGAAACAATGTTTATATATACAGATGTACCGTCATAGTAGAACTCTGGCCTGCTGCTAAAATGCCTACTCCCCATACTATCTTCATCGCCAAGCCATAGTTTTCGGATAACCAGTTGCCCTATTGAATTTAATTTTTAAAAAATACGGTGGAGGAAAAGAAAAGCTTAAAGACAAAAACTATTCAACAATATTCAGTCTTCTCACTCATTTATGCAATATTTACCCAATGTATTTAATAATTAATCAGTATTGGGAATATGAAAGATGCTGTACTCACAATAACCTGATATTTGAACACCTTAATTTTAAAAGATACCATCCAAATGTTTGAGAAGCAGTAGCGGATACAGAACATCTAATTCTAATTAATAAGATTAATAGCAGAGGGACTTTTACATTCATTATAATTATGTCTTCGTCACGCTATCAAAAGTATAACTAGAACAGAGCTCGTTGCAAAGCAATGAGTGGGTCTTCCGTTAACTTCAAAAGTTGTTTGTAAGAAATGCATAACAAAATCCGCAAATTCTTCAGAAGGAACGATTCCAATTAGTTCGGACAAGCCACGATTTAAAGAGACCTGTTCATAAATAGCCTTATTTAATTCAGTGTCAAATCATTTATGATTGCAAAGGTAAGAAAGAAAAATAAGTGTTTCATCATTTACAAAAAAAGACAATGAGTAAACGTTGAAAGACAAAGTTTTATATCATTGCACGAGATTATTACACTTTTTCTAAATACGATTATCACTTTAAAATTAAGTTAATGTGTGATTCCTAAATAGGACAGTGAGCTTTGCTGTCAACCTAGTAACGTAAGACCGTTTGTGAGGACTCTTTTATTTACTGCAAGTAGAAGTCTACTTACTGCTATCCTCAGACTGGCCTGGTCGGCATAGATCGGGTCGGAGAAAGCTGCTGCGAACACGGAGACCACGAATAGGTTGACAAGGAAAGATACAAACAGGGCTATTGCTGAATCAAAAAGCGGAATAATGTGAATTCACCAACAATCATGGACGCTCAATTTTCGTGGATTCAGTAGCTATCCGCCATCCTTATTGATGTCGACATCAAAGGTATAGGTTATTTAAAGTTCAAAATCGTATCAAGTCAAATAGTATACTAGTAACTCTATCACGATGGAACCGATTGAGCAAAGTAAGAGTAATCAGCATTGATTGACAAAAAATAAATGTTTAAACACTTTTTTCCGAACTGCCTGACTGGGTTAAGTAATAGACTCTTCCGCCGTAGTTAATTTCAAGTTGTCACTAAGCAAAATGATACTATTACCTTCTGAAAAAAAGCACCATACAAACGCGTTAAACTTCATATTTTTTTCTTATGTGTATCTATTGTAAGCATAATTTGAAGTTCTTTAATTTTATTTTCCTGTTTCAACTATTACTGGCGTGTGCGGGTTTTTTTTTTAAACGTCTTTAGTTTTCATCTTACCTGATTCAATGCTATTGTACATAATGGATTCTTGAACTTCTTTCTTGTCTTTTCGATCAATGATACGGGACTGTAAAATAAATTCAAACTGGATGTAGATGTGTTAGTATGGCATGAGTTTCCAATCAACACGCAAGATTACTGACTTAATTAAGTCATCAAATAGCTAAACTCAGAACGCTAAAAATGTTAACTACGTGTACGTGTTTAAAAAAATAAGCCAAACACTCTTTATAGAATCTGAAAATTCTAACTTTAAAGGATTTTTAATGTTGACTTCGAATATGATTTAAGTCTTTAGACTGAGTCTAAAATACCAGTTCAATGTCAAGCAAACAAGTCTTGAAAACGGTTGCTATCAGTATTCCAAAATATTCGAAGTGAAATGTTTTTAATATACACCCCGGGTTATTAGACGGTTAATTTACTCTAAAGCCTCAATGAAGTCGATGTTCCTATCTTATATAAAAAAGAAATTTGGTAAAAATTAACATCGTTATGGAAGAACGGAAAGACATACGACAGGCATTGGTACTTTATTCCCTAGTAGCG
This sequence comes from Magallana gigas, assembly GCF_963853765.1. NCBI lineage: Eukaryota > Metazoa > Mollusca > Bivalvia > Ostreida > Ostreidae > Magallana > Magallana gigas. Next base: position 20,294,553 of record NC_088857.1, on the reverse strand, counting down.
ATTCCTTTTTAATGAAAAACTTACTAATACTAGTGAACTGTGGAGATAAATGTTATGTGGCATGATGACGGCGCCCACAATGCCAACTAATTGTTGTATGGCGTCCTTATCACAATCCTGACACCATGGAAACCACAGACCAATCAGAATGTCTCCCTGATTTGGTTTAATTTTGATGTACTGCAAATACAAATGTACATTTATTTCATTGGTCAACTTATTTCGTGAAATGCATTTATACAATACATATTTTAAGATTTATATGAAAAAATATGTTACAACGAAATTTTTTTTGGGCAGAAATGTTCTCTCACTATGTATAGAAACGCCCCAGCCATTATTGTTATGAGGGTGCAAAAGAAGGCCTCCAGCTTTCTTAATCCGAACTGTTCCAAGAAAAGAAAGGTAAATGTGTCTGCCCCAGTAATCAGGACTCCAGCCCAGATAGGAACCCTTAAAGAGGGAAACAGTCAATTAGAAGAATTAACCTATACCAGAAAAGAGAAGCGTTAATATCCTACTGAACTGCATAAAGAAACTATAAGGTAAGACTGTGTTTCAAATAACAATTATCAACAATTATGAGCAGAGCAGAATTCTTTATAATCTTTGAAATTGAATCAATGACTTCTACGATGTCTTTACTAACAATTTGTTGGAGAGTAGATTGATGGCTATGGCCGATCCTATGACTTCCTGTATGTCACTTCCTATAATTGCAATTTCAATCATGATCCAAAGTATGTACCGAGGAACTCTGGGATATTCCAGACGGCAAACTTCTGCGAGATTCATTCCTGAAAAGAAATGTCTGTACATAAGAATCTTTGTAAACTTATACTTAACCATGGAGATATAAATGAAATATGTTTGAGGGATACTAATACTAATACTTATGACAAATATGAGTAAATCAAGTGAGTTTGCTTGATAAAGTACGTGATAAATAGAAAGTCGTCTTGTAGGAGCACAGCCACACTATGTCAAAGAGATTATTCGCGTCGTCTGTTTTGGGGTTTTGGCTACTCTTGGTTCAATAGAAAAGTGAAAATGAGAGACGCATTTGGAAGCCCTGTTACGTTTCTTTGTAAGTTAAAAATTTACAAAAGGGTTTAAATATATGGAAGCTACAATGTAATAACTTACCAGTTACACAACCCAAGCGGGCTGCTAGCAGTTGAAGAATTAGACCCAAGACGGTTGACCACATCAACACCCATAGCAGCTAAAATAAAACATATCCTCCATCACATTCAAACCTTTACCGTTAAACAGAGTGTCTCCTAAATTCTGAATCTTCTTGAAAACAAATTCCGTATAATAAATTAAAAGGTAATTTTGATTAAAAAAAAATAATGAAAGAGATATACTGGTATATTTATTGTTTGAATAATTCAATAATTAAGCATATATTACTTGCATGTTGATATGCGTTTTCATATAAAAGTTCATGCAAATGAATGCTTTTTAGAACTTGCCAGTTCATTTGCTCGCCATTCTATCTTATTACCTTATATTTAGCGATGGCTCCGGCTTGGAGATCAGACTCAATGTTTCCAGGGTCAAGGTACGCGATGCTCATCAAAAACCCGGGCCCTGTGTATGCCCAAAGCTTCCTAAAGCTGAACGCCGTCTATGAAAAGATCATCATAGTTACTCATTCTACATAGACAATAGCAAGGAGCCATGTGTGAAGAAGCCAGGAAGTAAACCCTCCTCTCTTGAAATTTCAACTACTTCATCCTTGGTCATCTTCATGGTCAAGGATAAAAATGATAGGTAAACTATATCAAGTTGCATTGTTTTAATCTAATATTAGCTTAATATGTTAAAAAATACATTGATTACCTTGCTTTAAGAGAATATTGATTGGTCTCGTTGTATAAATATACATGTACATGTATTAGCCTAATTGTTTATATTGTTTTAATGTTAAATGTTAATTATGACAAAATTTTGATTGGTAGAACAGATATATTTAGTGAATGTATGGCATTTTTAAAATGATAATACTCTGGCTTATTACGCCATGATAACATTGTATGACAATACAATATCTGGATACATGTCCAGATGGCAAACCAGCAACACAGGGTATCACTGTCAGTAAACTTCCATTGGAATAACGCATGCATTTATCAAGCATTAACAAACTCATTAGACCTGTTCAAAATTAATCGCTAAGCAAAGACCTCGAAATAATTTCCGTCAAGAAGTAGAACAAACACTTACCCCAGTAGACTTTGGAATCCTGACCTGACCGGCAGCGATCTCGAACCCCCTCCCCTCCTTCTGAATGGAGGGCTCATCTCCAGCGACATCGGCGACGTCCTCGTCAAGGGTGGCGTATTTGTTCATGTGTCGATTTTGTTCACTTTGTGTCTATTTCCTGTACCCTGCATGGATTTGATAAAAATTGTCCATATAAAGTCATCACTCTCATACGCATCGTGTGTAAAACTCTGTCATAAGTTAATATAGAAATGTTTTCCTGAGGGTCTTGCAAAATACGACTCCTTTTTTAAAGGTTCGGAGTGTCTGTCAGACTCTTAGAATTCGCTTGATCTTGACAACAATTAAAGACGTCTTAAAATCGTTCCTAATCAAATCAGTACTACTCATCTTATGAAGAAAGTTAAGAGTACTGGTTTGATTTGGGGGGGGGGGGGGGGGAGTGGGTGGGGTGGATGGAATATGAAGACATTTTCATATTTCATTCTTGTATTTGACGTTACGAAAATGTTATTTTTTGACTGATCACATTTAATCGCGAAAACGTCAGTGCTGTTAATTCTAAACCTAATTCTTCATATATTTTGGCGTTGATTTTGTCTTTGATGCAAGAGGACGACCATATATTACTTGTGTGGGTGGGTGAAAAAGGGGGAGAGAGGTTGTATTCAAACACCGATCATTACTCTACAATGGGTTGCGTAATGGAAAATGTGTACTACAACTGTCGTGCATAAGGATTTCTTATGTTTGATAAAATTTTCACAAACGTTTTGTGCACGTGATCAAATCTGAAAGCTACAGCTATTAATGTCATTCACTTAATCGTACAAACGAGTTTCATAAAATTATGTGTGTTACACAAGCTGAAATGGGTGTAACAAAAATGACCAGCAAACATGATACGATGTCCAGGCGTCATGGAAAGCATGTACATGTACAATGAAACTTAAATGTTCCGTTGATTTTTGAATGGTCATGATATGTATATATATAAGTATAATTAAGTAGGTCATAACACTTACCTTATTCATTTATTAATTGTACTTATCAGTACATCGTCAGGGGTGCATGTATATATATTCCGCAGATAAATCATCCGCGGCCATATGTACATGTAATATCAAGATTAAACAGTTGATAGCCGTGTATTTGAGTAAACAACGGCAAAGGGTCACATGAGAATTATTTATATAACAGCAATAGTGCCTTTTGTTTTTAAATAATAATGTATGAATAATACGTACACACACCATTTTAAATAAATAGCCGGTTGTGTTAAAGTAATAAGTGTTAAAGTCCACTTAATATAAGCTGCACTAAAGATTGTATAGCTACAATAATGTAGCCCTCTGTCTTCTTTTTTTTTTTGAGTCTCCAGTAAACATCAGATATAAAAAATCGGAGAGGGCTACATTATTGGAGCTATATAGATCGTAGTGACTGTGATATAGCTGCTAGCTTCAGCTCTGTCGCTTACCTACTAAGGAAAAACAATTATATTTATTCTAAAACCCTAACCTCCTTCCAACCCTGCCGAATAATAGATTTGTACTTTATATTTTCCGACAAGCTAAAAATTTGGGTGGGGGGGGGGGGGATTCAATTGCCTTTCCGAACACATCCTCAAATTAATATGTTAAGTGGCGTCGGAAGCAAATTGAAAAGGGGGGGGGGGGATAGACTGATCATCAGAAATATTGACAAGCAAAAAAAAAAGCTTAATTCCCCAAATCATGAAAATCTTAATTCGTGTAATCCGTGGGGCGGGGGGGGGGGGGGGGGGGGGGGCAGAGGCTAGTATACCTATGAGTTTAATTTTCATTATCACTATTAATATTTCTATTTTTTAAGGTTTTAAGGTTTTAGGAACAATTATGTTTCTGCGAGAAAAAGTGGGGGAGGGGGAGGCTAGCCCCTCCCCGATGCTATGTGCCTAATGGTAAGGTCTAACTTTGCTAAAAAAAAAAGTGGGGGGGGGGGGCTAAGCCCCCCCCCCCGGTTCCAACGCTTATTGTGTTAATCTACGGGGATGGTAGAATGGGGGCAAAAGTTACTAAATGGGTTTTCTCTAATTTTCATGTATAGTTTAAAACCTAACTACGGTCAATGTTTTGAGTAACTCTATAGAACGGCCACCAATTTTTACAGGGCGGAATTCTCTTTTCCTAAGTTTATTATGTAGATCAATTCAATCCAGATCTGCGCATTGCATGTTGTCATCTTCAACATGATACTTAAGGTATAGGCTACGATCTTCTACGCAGCTGCTTAATTTATACTGTATGTTCGATTATTACTGTCAACTTGTATAATTTTCATTGTTGAAACAGAGGACGCAATCAATCTATGATATATGAACAATAATATTGTATTTTACCAGAGACATAATCCGATTTTACTACAGTTTTATTCATAAACTATACATGTGTACACATGTACTTTCACAGAAAATCAAATGTGCATCTCCGATACAAAACAGATATTCCGTCGCTTACCAGCAACTGTGTCTCTGTAAGTACGTCAAAACCAAAGTACTATCGTCGACAAGTACTACTTGTGTGGATCTAAATGGGATGGGGTTTTGAACTCCCCTACCCTATTCTCGCTCCCTGGATAAAGACCTCAGTTGGAACCCCCCCCCCCCCCCCACCGCCCGCCAAGCAAGTCTGAACCAATCCCCTTGTTGTTTAGGGGTTATTTTTTTTTGGGGGGGGGGACAAATTCTTTATCATGTAAAGTGTAGTAATAAAATTTAATTTGCATGAAATATTGCAAGAACATTATAGTTTTGATAATAGAATATAGTCCCCCCCCCCCCGGGACGTATATACTTAGTATATACGTCCCTGCACCCCCCCCCCCCCCCACCCCCGGAAAGAATTCTTTATCTGCTCTTGTCAAGCTCATGTCAGTATTTTCTGTGGAATATCACAAGACCATTTAGTTTTGATAATAAACATTTCGCAATGTATCTAGCTATATAGTTTGAAATTCCATACGCACTGAGTCATCTATGTAAGAGTTATCAAATTGAAAAAGAATCCGACACATTCATGACGCGACTTGATTTTTATTTACAAAAAAAGATTTCTGAAATGGCGAAACATGGTGAATCAACAGTTGTCTGTTTAAGAATTCAATGGGAGCTAGAAAAGTAGATCCAATTCGCGTAAGTAGTTTGAAGTGTATGATGAACGTTAAAGTACATTTCTGAAACTCGTTTTCGAAGATAAATTCACAAGTTCAATGTCAACGGTCTTGCAACATGTTGCTTCTGCTTTCAGTTTTGCCCAATGATAAACGTCCGTATCAAGTCTATTTTTAAATCTTGCCTGATGTCACATACATTTCATCAACAGGGAAGAATAAATTTTTAACATAATAAACACTATTGAAAGAGGACCCGAAGGTTAACAAACAGATAAAAACTGGTGAAGTGTAAATGTGACATGATCAACTGTGATGTAATAATATTCTTCAGGATTTAGTCGACATGGAGATGCGATTTCAGAATCAGATGATGAATGTATGGAGGAGACATCGCATTCGCCATGCACAAGAGATCTTTCCTGTCCGTCCAGCAGAACCTGGAAAGCCTCGATTTGAAAGAGTGATGGTAGATGGTGACATTGTAAGGTACAAAACAATAATATCATAATCATACCTGACTTTGTAAGGGATATATAAATGGAATACTTGTATTAGAATGAAATGAAGGAACAAAATGACTCTTGTTGGTTTGTTGGGTGACAAAGAAATATATTATACAGTCTGTCTCAAGATATTTTTCCCATACATTTTCTTTAATTATTCTGTATTTATAAATACCTCTGGGTTCAAGCGATGTTCATTCAATATTTTGAAAAATTTCCAAAATTTTCCCTTTGAAACGCCCCCTCTAGCTTCTCATGTTTCAATAAAAGGCTAAAAATAAAAAGTATACGGGGATTTTGCATTGCGAGCGGGATGAAAGTATCAATATTCTGATGATAACATTGAAAAATTGTGCGTGGTATTCTAAGTGACTTCTGAACGAAGAAAAGATGTCAACATTTCCCTTTATAACTCCCTCTGTAAGAAATCTGTTTTCGTTCTAGTAACTGTTATGAGTAAAAAATGATAATATGTCAATTAAGATATCTTGGATATTTTCCCTTTCATCAATTTCAAGTGCATTTTTTCCACAGGTATGTGTATTTTCATTAAAAAACGTCCAAATGAGCTGCATGAATATCTTGAGACACTAGACTATAATAAATATTCATATATGATATGTCAAAAAAAAATTTGTATGGATATGTGTTGACTCTTTATTTCATTCCCTTTTAGTTAATGTTACTAAATTTATTTTTTAGTTACCTAGCAAATCCCCATAATCAAGTTGGAATTTATATTGCATCTGATCCCTTAACCCCAGAGGATTATTATTTTGAAGTTGAAATCCTTGACAGTGGCAACTTTGCAACTATAGGTGAGATGACATTATTAAATAGTACTCTTTTCTATAATTTTCTCTCCAACGAAGTTACGATGGTGAATCTATTGCTTCATTTTTTAGAAAACATTAAATAATTGTATTGCAAATTGATCTCTGGATTAAGTTTTACATCTTTGAATTGCTATGTATTTATGCCTAGACATAGAGTGTTACCCTGTTCTGTCATGACATCCTTCTGTGGATCCGTCATCATTAACTTTCCATTCCTTATCTCGGCAACAATTGCAAACATTCGACTCAAATTTTATACATGTATATCGGTATGTCATAGAAGTACGCTCGTCATGTTCAGATTAAGTCCAAGTCCGATCTTTGAACTTAGGGAAAAAAAAAGAAATATTCTGTGCAAACAAATGTAAAACGTAAAATAAGAAATTTTGGCTGCAGCAGGGGCATTTAGTTTTTACGATATACCTAGTTCTCCTTTTAACTCTTATTTCATACTGCTTAAAGGTGTGTGTGTATGATTTAAATATCCAGGTTTTTTAAGGCATTACATAAAGAATAAACTAATAACGCAGCTATTTGTATTCAGGAAAAATCTTCAAAGATTAAAAAAAGCTTACTTTACTATTTACCAAGACACTTGGCTTATGCACTTTATATTTAACAGTGTGCTATACAGTAAAGAAATATTTTGTTTTACAGGTGTTGGCTTAGTGCCTCAGCGCTACCCCACAGACTCCCAGCCTGGGTGGAGGGCTTTCTCAGTGGGATACCATGCTGATGATGGGAAGTATGTACATGTACTGAAAAAATAACCACCCCATTGTTGCTTTCTTTTCTCTGCGTGTGCTAATGTTATAGAAACACACTTTTATTTAAAAGGCAATATTTGTATTGAAATCCATTGTTCTATCTTCTGATAGTGTTATAGAAGTGTCAGCATGTTTTTATAGTGCTCTATATGTACAAGGGAAGCAATTTAACAAAAATAAAAAAATAAAATTATTATTTTATAATTAGCAAAATGAAAATGATTTAAATCCACTTCTGTTTCTTCTCCAGGCTTTACAAAGCAAATGGCTTTGGGAAACCATTTGGTCCCAAATCTCAGGTAGGGGACAGGATAGGGTGTGGAATCAAGTTCCCAAAGCCAAGCGCTGATCAGGAAAATCCAGCAGCTCAAAACATGGCCAAAGTCTTCTTCACACATAACGGGAAAGAGGTAAAATTTTTGTCTTTCTTATGAAATAATCATTGATAACCCAGTAAGACTTCACAGATTATCAGATATAAAAGGAAAATACTTACACTGTATTTAGTTTGTACCATATATAAACATGTAGCTTATGATTTAAAGAAATAAAATTTAGTTTGTATATGAACATGTAGCTTATGAGTTAAAAAAAATAAAATGTATGCAAAGTAGATGGACGTGCTCATGTATAATGCATATACATGTAATTCTCTTTGTCGAAGTTACTGAATATGTTTTGATCATTAAGTTTGACATGCCATTATGCCTTGTGACGTGACTTCTTTAGGAGGGCGGAGTAACGGCACTGTTGTTGTGTATTTGGATTTTAAACACATATAAAGTGCATATACATACAACTGTACATGTTTTGATTTTCTACTTTGTTTGAGTTATTCATTCACGTTTTGCACTGTGACATCTTTAGGTGGGCATCGTGATGGCCCTCTTACCTCCAGATGGCCACCTCTACCCGGCAGTGGGCATGCACTCTGAGGGAGAGGAGGTCAAGGTCATTCTGGACGCGGAGTGGCACTATGAGGATCTGGAGCTGATGGCGGTGGACGATGGGGAGGATGACTGGTCCCGCCTCTACGACGTCAAACTCAATGGAACGGTAAGACTACCAATGATCACTGGTATACTGTGGTTTCAAGAATATTCATGGGCATTAATTTTCATGGATTTTGTATATTTTCTACAAAAATGCTCAGTTGCAAGGATACAGGGGAACATTTGATTAAAGATTTATTGGCAAGATTGTTTTTAACTTTGAAAATTTTAAAAAAAAATTTGATTATTTTTCAGTTGCTAAACTTACATTTACCAATTCGTAAACAAGTGCAAATTAATTCAAAAATATTATTCATACTCTTCATCTATCTAAAACCTGCGTAGTGGTATAAATAAAGAATGAAAATGACATTAACAGGTTTAATATGCCTACCAATTGTAGATGCTGGAGTATTCAGGGAGAGGTAAAAGTATCCATGATGTGGGTCTTGCTCAAGCCCGGTATGCACTGGACACCTCAAATCACTACTTTGAAATCGAAATTGTGGATCCAGGAGAAAATTGTTATATTGCCATAGGAATAGCTAGAAGGGTGAGCATCTTGTACATTAGAAATCTATGAATCCCACATGGGGTTCTTGGTTTGGCTGTCACAGTGAGCAGAACTCTATTTTCACTCCTTTGCATTCAAGTTTTTATCTTTTATTTTAAGAGGTTTTAAATATTCATGTGTATTTCAATGGTACATTTCTATTCTGGTATTCATCATATCAGTATATTGCAATAGGGTATTTAGGTGATAAAAAAAAATTACAGTACTATACTGTTTAAGTTGCATCAGAGTGTCTTGTATTTGTAATACATTTTACAATACATTTATTTTCAAACTTATCAATATTTTGATATCATTTCTCAGAATTATCCAAAGAATAGACATCCCGGTTGGAATAAAGGCTCTGTTGCATATCATGCAGGTCAGTGCTAGATCCTGGTTTTATTTATCTGCGTATTTTGGTGTAAAATTTATTACTGTTTATCAATCTATGTAATCACATTTATTTGCCTATTCATTTTACATCATCAAATCTACTTGTTAAAAATTTTTTTTGTCTTATTCATATTTAAATATTGCATGTATTCATTTTAATACACTGTATATGAATTGAAGGCTAATGTATGTTATCATTATGGTGTCAGGAATTTAAAATCTGTTTTTTACTTGTATCTGTCTAGATGATGGTAAAATATTTGTCGGCTCTGGTGTGGGTGAACAGTTTGGTCCCAGATGTCACAAAGGTACAGTAACTCTTCATTTTATCTTTACATACATCCAAATACACATGTTAACAGTTAATTTATATATGTGTAAAAAATCTTACAGGGGTACTGATTTCAAGTTTTAGTACTGTCATAACCACAGAAATTGAGCAGTATTTCTTGTGTTTAAGGGGATATAATGGGCTGTGGAATCCTTTTTCCGAATGACTACGACAGCGAGGCCGACAGTGACCAGTCTCCAGATGATCCGGATGTCAGTAATCGGGAACTGGATGAGTATCCATCAGATTCAGATTCTGAGGATGAGAACATGTGGTGGAGACAGGGCAATGATGAACAAGGAACTAAAGTTCAAGTAAGGAGGATTATTTTATCAAGTCATTATGTTAGTACATGTAATGGGTCAGCAGAATGTCTAACTAAGTCATCTTTTATTCATGTAAACAGATTGGAATAATTATTTATCTGAAAAAGAAGAAAACAATAACATAGATATATTAATTTTTGTTCAGTGAACCAACAATCTCAGATTATATACCCGGATCTGCATTAATTCTATGATGTTTCATAACTTCCAGGTGTTTTTCACAAGGAATGGGAAGATTGTGGGGACTAAGCAGGTGTCTATACCAAAAGGTGGATTTTTCCCGACCGTTGGAATGCTCAGTAGCTGTGAAAAAGTGCGTGTGGACCTCCATCCATTGACTGGATGATGCCCGTGATCTTTAGCCTTTTTTTTTGTTTTCTCTTTGAGACTAGCATTCACTAATGCAATGATCCAACTTTTGTCAGTCCCACACATCAAACTGCTAAAAAGCATTTTACCTTACCTTTATATCCAAGATGAATGTTACTAACCTACTACAGCTTTAAACAAGAGAATAATCCAACATACAGCAATGAAATTCAGATTCTTCCTCCTTCTTGCACATTTATTTGTTATTTTTTGAATGTCAGCACAGCCTGAACTGTGCTCCACATGTGTGCCAAAACAAATACGAAATTGTTTTAAAAATTGTCAATTGTTTGTAAAAATCCAAGCAAGACCTTGTTAGTGCAGGAAGAGACTGTACCATTGGAAAATCTGAAGCTTTGAATGACCTTACCTGTGTATATGCATGACAATTAACTTCCCTTCTCACAAATCAGCGTGGTATTCCGACTAAACAGAATATTTATATGAAAGAACTTCTCTTGCTATGAATCCAGCATATCAGAAATTGTGAACGTTTTTATGGAGTTCGACTTCATTGAACATGAGCTGTGATACACATGTAGTTAGGTATTTTGTTACGATATGTTGTTTGTGGGTTTGAGAGAGCATCACTTAAATATAAAGGTACATATGGACGGATCGGATGTTTAGTACATGTATTCTGTGTGTATGAGGCTCAGATGCTTACATCCTCTAGCTAGGGCTGTTGTATTGAAGGCCTACATGTACAGGTTTCAGTTATTATTTTTTTTTCCTTGTTTTTATTTTAAGTCCTAATGTCTCATGTAACTAAGCTGTTATTTTTCTCAAAATGTTTGAGATATACCTGTTGGCACTTTTTTCACAAGCAAGTTATAAAAGAAGTACATATCTTTTATCTTTATTTAAGAACATCCCTTTAATAACGTTATGTAAAGAATACAGAAATTTCCAGGCAAAAAGACCTTTTTTCCTCAAAGATCATTAATTTTGTTTAGTGATACATGTATATAATAAGATACTGGCATGTCTTTTTTTTGTATTAGGAAAACTTAAAAGAAAAAGGATTTAGATCTGGAGATTTTCTTGTCCACCGGTAATTTTTATTGTTTTTTTTTTTCCTGGAAGCTAATATGTTGCCAGGTTATTCATCAATTTTAATTTTTTTCTTGCAATTGCATCATGCTATTTGCTTTTTATTTTCCATTTACCGGTAGAATATATAATCTTGGGTTGAATTTCTTTCTGAGTGCAATGCTTTTCTAACTTTGCATGTAATACTTAAAATCATCATTATTAAAAATTACTAAAATATAAAAAATATAAAATATAAAAAATGTTGATACTGTATGTGATCATCATTTGATATTCTGTATATTTCTCAACTAATTTTTGTAAGTATTTTACAATCAAGCAAACTTTCTTGTTGTTGATATAAAATTAACAGATGCGTATTCTTATGCTGTTTCATAATGTACAGTATTTGTGTAATACATGCAAATATTTTTTTTTTCATTTTTCAAATTGTTGGTTATTTCATGCTGATTCAAAATCATGCATGCATAAACTATGACAAAATCAAGCTAACTAGCAAGATTTATTCTAAGACAAGCAACCATGCAGTATTAGAGTCTGTAGTTTTGGAACAGTTGTCATTTTGTTGTTCAGTTGTCCATGTAAAAAGAAGTCGGAGAAAACTGAGATTATAAGGAATGTACTTGACTGTATGGTACTGGAAATGTCTACTTTATGTTGTTGTTTATATACATGTATTTTGTTGTTGTTTGTTTTTTTTTTTTTGTTCCCCACACATGTATATTATTGCATTGAAATAGGTATTTTTCTATGAAGGTATTGTTATTATTATATAGTGTTTTAGAGTTTACGATTTGGCAAGTGAAAAGTACACAATTTTCAGGATAGAATGCTTTGACTTGAATATCTTGAAAATTAAGAACATAGTTTTGAAGTTTTCATTAATGATAATTAATTGAAGTAAAAATGCACCATGCAAATAATGCTTATTTTACAGTACATTTGTATAAATTGTTAAATTATTAGTGCTTTTTTTTGTTAATTAATATTTTAAGGGTTATAATACATGTATTAACCTTTTTACATAAATACTTTTTTATATATTGATTTATTCTCTTTTTAGAAGTGGACAGGCATAGCCTTCATCCATGTAGGCTATGCCTGTCCACTTCTGAATGAGAATAATATTGATTAAGAGAATAAATACCATGCAATTCAACCATACAGTGTATGTGTATTGTTGTGAAATACATGTAAAGAATTTTTCTAGAGGATTTTTAGAATTTAGTTCAATGTACCCGGTACATAATGTTTTTTTGTCCAAGACATTTTTTTTCTTATGATCTGCAATATTATATTTGACTGTTATATCTACTTGATGTAAAAGCTAAGATAAAAATTAACTAAACTTGTTAGATCGTAATCAAATAAATTGAAATAATCTATAGGTATTTATGATTTTGACATAAAGTTGATCTGTTTGAATATTTCTGTTAGAAGTATTTTAATGTAATGACAGCATTAAAAATGTAATTAAATGATGTGAAAGTAAAGAATTAGTTAATTTCCTAAGATTATCAAATTAAGCAAGCTTAAACGTGTATAGATTTATAGACAAAACAGCATGGTCACATTTCAGAACATTCGAGAAATTTATAATATCTATATACTGTATACAGGGAAATTTTTATATTTTAGGAATTTGATACATGTAATTACATGTCAGTTCTCTTGAAAATTGGTTAAAATATTTATATAATACAGTAATACACAGTAACAGTAAAACCCCTTATTTAATGTAAATTTATTTTACTACCGGTATATCCTTCTGTTGTCTTCATTGGGAGATGAGCAACCTTGCTATATGATATGATAAATGGCAAAAGTTGTTTTCCTGAATCTTGTTGATATAATATTCATTTACTAAACGAGTCAAAATGATGTATGTTATGGTTGTGTAGCCTCTGAAAGTGAATAAATGCTTCATGCTTTTATCTTTCACATCGACTTTCCTTTGACGTCATGATGAAAACACACTGGTATATGTTTTGCATGTTTGTCTTCAGTTGGAGAAAAAATTTGCTATAAAAAAGTACGTATTGTACATCCATTTAGAAGGCATGAATATTCATACCCAGACCTTGATTTATATTTTTAAATTATTGTACTATTTTCGGTTATTTATAAACCTAGACTTAGTTGAAAATTTCTGCTCTTCAAACATTGTATCCAAAATATATATTCTGATTTGTTGCTAACAGCAAGTGATTTATTTAAAACTCTATTTATTACATGCAAGAAATTTCCATGTCTCATCAGTTGCAAATGATACCTTCTTCAGTCAAGGTGTGTTTATATATATGTACATGTATTTCTCCAAATAAGCATAATTGCAAGCGTAAATAAGGTTTTTGAAGAATGGGATGAACCAAATGTTTTTGACTGGCAAAGGTATGCAAATGGCAACAGAACAGGGTGTACTGTGTAAAATGGAATCACTCGCACATGAACAAAAACTGCTCAACAACTTTGGATTCTATACTTTGTGATTTATTATGTTTACGTACCGGTAAAAATTGTACATATAAACTTTAAATAACACTTATTGCACTATGTTTCACGTGTCACACACATAACAAATGAGTATCACAGATTAATGAACACTTGCATAAACAAGCATCTGAATTCAAGTATCTACAGGCAATCAAAATGCCTTACAGTCTTGATTTCGTGATACCATTCTAATAAAAATATACATTTAATGTGCATTATATTGAATATCTGATCTCGGAATGTTGCTTTGGCCATGTACATATAACACAGATATCATTATGTATATACATAATTTATCTTCTACATTTCTTATTCACCTATTTTGTAAATGAAATTTCAACAATTCACTTTACTCCTTTTTCACTCCTTTTCTTTACTGTAACAATTTGGTTAAGTTAGATTTCTTGTATCCAGTACGTGTTTAATGTATACAATTACACGTCATGCACCTCTCTCACATGCATAATTATCCACATCATGATTGATAGGCCTCGACACCTCATTATCGCCGGCTCCGGTCCATTTCCTCCACAATATTTATAAGCCTTTGTCTTGATTTCTTGTTAATATGGTCAACCGAGTTTATCAAAGCCAGTAACTGTTTGTTTGAATATTCCTGCAAAACAGACAATGTTATTTATAGGCTGAATGTCTTGAATGTCAAGATATTGAACCATGCATTGATGCTCATTCAATATACAAGTTCTGTGACATACAATGTACATGGAAATGTGGCATACATGTAAACAGTCCTTGTTTCAATAGCTTATTAAAGGTTAATCTAAAAGCTACTATTCTACAGCAACATGTAACAATTAAGAAGCCTTATTAATCTTTCCCTTTTTACCCTTTAAAAGTATATCTGACACCAATACCTTGTGATCTTGAAGCCAGGAATCTAGCTGACTTTCTGGGAGATAATAGGCCTTTATATAACCCTCTACAAATTCCTTCTCTGGAATAGGCCTGTAAAAACATGCAATACACAACAAGTAAATAATCTTTTACCCTGCATCTACATACTTTGTTAATTTAAAGCAAATGCTTCACCAATTAAATATGATTATCATTGATCGTTGCTCGATTATTTTGACCAATAGTCTGGCATACTTGAGATCCATGATAGAGTCTAATTTCATTAGAAACTGCTGATAGTCAAGCTGCATTAATGCCCTGCCCTCGTTGCTGCACTTTTTGGCATTTGAAAACCTAAAAGAAGTAAAATCAACATTATTAGACTTTACTACATAAATGTGGTAGAATAAAAATATAAAAACCTGTTGAGTGATGCTGTGTTTTTAATTCATCAAAACATGTATATCAGACAACACAAATGTTTGTAAGATTTAACTTTCTTACTTCTTCTTGACCAAAACAATGTCTTACTCTCATTCAAAAAGGTCAATGGAGAAATATTTACATACATGTATTCCACAGAATTGTTTTACAATGTAAATATTGGAGTACTTCCAAACACATTGATTGTACCGGTAATAGCTGGATATATTGTGTTATGATCTATGTGAGGTTTTTTTCCTGAAGTACTCACCCCTCCACAAACGTCCTGTTGGCCAGCCTGACACAGTGCTCCCACAGGGTGTGGTAGACGACCCGGGGGATGGGCACTCTCCTGTTGATCTCCACCAACTGGTGGGCCACCGACTCAAAACTCTGACAACAGATACACACCACTGTCATTAGTATAGATACACACAAGTGTCATAAGTAAAAACATGTATGTACATATACACATTTGTGTCAGTGGTATTATAAAACAAACCAAGAGAATATACATCTCCCAAGAAGTGAATAATTTTTAAGTTGCAGGATAAAAAAATATAGTTTTATTAGGAAACCTTGTGCTTTTTAAATTGGGCCCAGTTTTCAATATTCCAATGGTACATTTTAAAATTTAGTTTATATGCACAATTCTATGCGAATACATTCGAATACAGTGTAAATGTAAAGGATCTACGACACACACTTGATTCCATGACTACTCTCTCAATTTTTACACATTTTTTGCAAACATGAAGATGATAATAACTCTAACCTATGAGCTCATGATAAGTTAGCACTTGCTCTGAGCATTCTCTCTACCTGAGGCACACACAGTCAGTGTTTACTCTAAATATTCTGTCTATGTTGGAGTACATGGTCATGAGGTCCTCTGACCATTCTGTCTAAATAGGATGCTGTCTATTTGAGTGGTCATGAAGACAGGACTTACCCTGAGTATGCTGTCCACATAAGGGTTGTGCTGGGACATGATGTCCTTGATGTCCCATCGCACAGAAGCCATTTGACCTTGAACCTGGTCATAGTTCACCGCCTGAGCGGACACGCTCCAGTACACAGGTTTCCTCACTTCTTCCGCCATATTTACCGTCTGAAAATGAATCCCACAGATTAAATTATAATGAATTTTAATGTACAAGAATAACTATTTTAAGCAGTGTATCATTAATAAATAAATTTGTTTTTGATCATTAATATGAAACAGAAACAATAAAAAGAGTTACCGTAATTTGTTTTACCTGAGAAAAGAATTGTTGTAAGAAAGCTTTTTTATTGGTGGGAATCATGGCTTCTAAATGTGGCTGGAGCAGTTCTAGCTGCTTGGCAAGGAATATCCTTTAGACAAATAAAAAAGAAGATACATAAAAATATTCTCAGATAAAGTATCAACACTTGTTTAAGTAATTTTCTGTTGTTGCATAAATATAGATGACCTTGTGAAAGACATAACAATCTATTCATGAAAAAAATGAGTTAAATTAATTTTTTCCTCCTTAAGTTAATGTTGCTCTTACTTTCACATTCTATATTTTTTAATAGATGCTTTACATGCAACATGTGGCTGGTAAACGTGAGTTATGGAATAACATGCATGTTTAAAGTTGGTTAATCTGCTCTCAATCAGTAAAAGACAAAGCAAAAAAAAAATACATATCAAAGGACTCTTCAAGAACAGGTTGCAGATGTTGGAGATAAAAGAACCAATTGATTAAAGTGCATAATTATGGATCTTACAGAGATTCCACGGCAACAACACGCTCTGCTAATCCAAACAGTTGGTCCCTTCTGTGGAGATCAACAATCGGTGACAAGTAGGCTTGAGGCATTTTCTCCTGTGAAAAATAACCATATAAAACACCACCGTGTGGTACCACATTTACAGAACATGACATTAACAGAGATTATTAGATTAAATCAATTTTATCACAGTTTATACACGAGAACACAAAGCAATGTGAGAATAACAGAACTGTATCTGTAAATCGTTTAGCAGAGTAATTAATGTAGCTGTGACAGACAGGTACATCCTGACAATGATAAGACCTAACTGCCAGACTGACATCACCTGATTCTCAATGACCCTGACCTACTTACCAGGTTTTCGGACTGGTCTACGGGTGGGGCCCCAGGTACGGGAGATTCGGCGATCAGATTGTTATGGATTCTCTGCAGTGCTATGTTGAGTCGGTTGTTGATCGAGCGCTCATTTTTAGTCGTCTGCAAAACATCAAAACATAGGAGATTAATGCATTCCCATTAATATACCAAACTCCTTTGTTTTCTATGGGGGGAATGATCTACCATTACTCTCAACATTCTTCACCCTGAAATGAACACAGGAGAATAGTGTTTGTTTTTTCTGTTCGCTAATCAAACTGACTTTTCCTTACCATATATTATGGTATTTTGATGGGCTTTTTCATTTGATTGAAATAAAAAAATTGTCTACTATTCATTTGTGTGTATATGTGTCATAAATTTTGTGTTTCATACTCACCGTATCAGCACCAAAAAAGGAATACACCTGAAATCAGATAAAAAAAATTGATACCACTAAGAAAAAAAATATAAAGCACTCTGCTTTTACCAGTATATACCAGTACATAAAGATATAGTTTCAACTTACAGTGTAGAAATAGTAGTCAAACAGCTGGGACATACACAGTATGACATCAAATGCAATGGGCTTCAGTACTGTCATCATCTGCATGTATTTACCTGATGGGAATAGGTAAGATGGTATCATGCATGCACACTTATACCATTTTAAATTCTTAAGCAAATATATATATATATATATTCCAATTTATTGTTAAGCGCAAAAAATGTGATTTTAACAGCATTTCAGATAAGAATAGGGTCAGTTCATGTGTATATATACTGTTTTTATATGTATAATAATACATGTACATGGGATACCATTCTTTCCCCAAAAATCAATACATTTTGAAAAGTTTTCCTTTTCAATAACAGAAAAATTATTGGTAAAGAAAATTAACATGCTGATGTCTTCAGGCTTTTACCTGAAGATTTAAAAAAAAAATTATAATGACCTTGACCTACCTATGACCCTCATTACATTCAAGGTGGTATTTGTGACAATGGGAATAAACTTCTCATTTTTACTCTTTGAAAGTCGTCTCTTTATTTGCCTACTGTATAAAACAAAGAAAAAGAAAAAATGATCGTAAATACAACCCTTTACTTCTACAGAAACATTTATTGATCCGAGTTTTCATATACTTCAACAATTTGATAGACCAATTTAACACACAGATAATAGACCTCAAAAAATCTATTTCTTGACAAAATCATCAATACAACTTCTATATATCTCTGCAGCATGCAATGTTCTATTGATCAATTTCTCTGAGTTTCGAAAAAAAGAGAACAAAATTATGCAATCCCCCCCCCCCCAATCCCCAGCACCCCCATCCTGTTAAAGAATTGTGCAATATACACTATGAAATTAAAGAGTTCAAATGACCTGTTTGACCTTCCTTCTCCCGTCACTTCGTCAATATAATCTTGTTTCAATTCGTCGGGTACATCGGAATCACTGTCTGAAAGGTTACCGTTATCTTCGTCATCCTAGACAAAAAGGAGAAACTCATTTAGAAAAGGCTGCTGGATGAAGCACTCCACAAATTGATTTTCATGTTTGTGTAATTATAGGAAGACTGGCTTGTTTCGATGGTAAAGAAAGATAACATTACCATGTGCAATTGAATCACCTAAAAATGCCCTTAAGGAGAAGAATTGTTTCAGATTTTAAATTAATAATGAAAAGCATACCTCTGAAAGCTTTTAAAAAAATCTGATTAACATCCTCATGTGCAATGCTCTTTGCGAGATATGAATTAAAATCAACTTTCATTAAGCCAATATTACTTTGCCAACAAGTGTTGACCTCAAATCTATGCCCTTTTCTTTAAAGAATTCGAGTTGAGATCTGAGTTGAGTGATTTGATAATTTGGGGACAGCTGAACCAGAATCTCAAAACATTAATAATTAAAATTCTTTTTTTTTCATCATTTATTTTCTCCACTGCAAATAATTGCTGCTCATTGATTTCCATTAGAAACACAACATGACACAACTTCTTTTTTTACAAATAATATTAATTAATCAAACAACATAGTTTCAGACTTCTAATCAAACTAACGAGCCCATCATGCAAGGGATAAAAGAATGTAATTGAAATTAGATAAACTTTTATTACCAATGATCCTGCAAAGAAATCTTCATTTTCATCTTCATCAGGCTTTTCATCGAATGGATTTTTTGTGGCACTCTGCACAAAGTAGCGCCGCTTAGAAGGTTCCATCACAGTGCCACCACCTGAGGTATCTTCGGTGGTGCTCAAGTTCAGTGTTGAGTTAGGGGATTTCATCCATGACTTCATAAATCGGAATTCCTGTAATAAAGAAATATCATAATATTTCAAACTTACAGCAAACACTTCTCTTAATACATGTACACAAATAAATTTATAGAATTCTTTTTAACCTATTTGTAACTCTTATATGGGCATAAAAAAAGAAACTAAGATATCCAGACAAAATACTTATATGTATGTGCAATAAATTTAAAAGTAATCAACGTAATGTTTTAACTGGTACTGAAAATAATATTATCTAAATTCATTTAAAGTTAACTTTAATTAGAATTGGTTCATTGTCAACAACCATAATGTTGTATAATTTATTCAAATGACCTTACAAAAACATATTTATATAATTTATTCATATGACCTTACAGCGAATATCATAATGTAAATAAATGTATGTAAAAATACACCCAGCACTATAGCCAGAATAATGAAAAATGTTGCAGGACCACATTCTGAATATCTTGTTATTTATAGCCTATTGCATAGACTTCTAAAATTCAGCTTTCTAATGTGATACCAGAACATGCGCATGTTTATTTTTATGCATTAATCAAAACTCACGTGAGCATTGTGGCCCATGGGCCTCTATCAAAAATATAGGAATTACGTTGTCCCTAATGATCTTTTATCTAAACTTCGAAAATTGAAAATCATTCATTTAGTGCATAGTTATCAAATTCGTATTAAAATAAATGACATGTAGGCAAGTAGTACAAAGTGCTAGTATATGACGTTTTTCTTGCTTTTTTTTTTTTACCAATTTGATATTTTACTTGCCATGGAACCCTAGCAAGTAAAATATTAAAATCGTTAAAAAATAAACAGTCTGACGTTTTCCTGGCCTTTTAACCGATTTTTCAAAACGAATTTTGATAACTATGCAATAAATGAAATTATTAGCCGTTTTCCTAGCTTTATTTCTTGGCTTTATTTTATTTGCCAGGTTTTCCTGGCAAGTGAAATATCAAAATTATTTTAT
Organism: Magallana gigas; assembly: GCF_963853765.1. Classification (NCBI taxonomy): domain Eukaryota; kingdom Metazoa; phylum Mollusca; class Bivalvia; order Ostreida; family Ostreidae; genus Magallana; species Magallana gigas. Next base: position 20,273,877 of record NC_088857.1, on the reverse strand, counting down.
AAAAGCCAGATAATTCGGACAAACAGGTAACTAACTAGAAACGAAGTAAGGTTTTATATTTCTCATCAACACGGCTTCGTCATGGGCGTATATAAAAAAAAATCGGGGTGGGTGGGGAGGGGCATATCCTTGCAACTTTACTATCTTAATTTAATAAAATTCAATTTTAATAAGGGGACACCTGCCCCCCCCCCCCTCTTCTGGATCCACGCATGCTCGCGGTGCATACAAACAGCACAGCATGTGCATATCCACGCGTTTTGTTTCCGCGTGTGTATGTAACCTCAGTTTGTTGTTTATATCTACACATGTATCTACACAAACTCATATTCTAATGACAAGTGGGTCTATTAAATTTAACCTGCACATTTTTGGGTTTGTTCTACTTTACTTCGAAAGTTTGGAAAACACTTAAGAAATTCAATAGGCGTTTCTTTCTTTCTTGTTATATAGATTCAATTAACATTACCTCCATTTCATTACTTTTCATTGAGGAAGAATGCCATCAAGTAATTCCTTTTCAAAGCAGATTTAGCACTATATCAACATACATCATTATGTAACATTTTTTCCGGTGGTCAAAACTTTTAAGCAGGAAGGAAATGAACTTGGCGCTAAGTCTTTTATGGCTACATTGTAGCCTTTTGTATTATCAGACTACAATTAAATGATTATGGTTGAGTTTCAGTAACAATTTGCATGTGCTATCTACTCAAACATAAGCTTTCTGAATGCGCTAATCTGAAATATTTAATAACGCCAGATAGGCTCGGCTCGACTTACGTAAACTTCAAAGCCTACACTGTTAATTACAAATGTCTGTGGCGTAATTGATTATAAGAAGGAAATCTCGAACAACCATCTTTATAAATAAATCAATGATAATGGCGATATCGTAAGACACACCAAAACAGCAAAGCCGTACATTCGTCACAGTCAAATTTATGTGTTGAAAAAATCTCTTTTTTTTCCATATCGATCTAATATCTACGAAATGCGAAGCTAGCCTCGGAGAGAGGCGCGAGAGCTACAGTCCTCGACATCATTACATTCCCAGATAAATCACAATGTGTACGTCCTGAAAATGTCGTTCGCGAAACTCTAAGAATCCGATTTGACATGTTTTAATCCCGATTAACTGAGCAGGGAGAAAGAAACTGGGTTTTGCTCTATGTATCAACAAGTGAATCACGACTCATTTCCGTTTTCTCTTCAGTGGTATCTTCCGCTTGGCCGACCTTTTCCAGTTTCAGTGTGAATAAACGAACGGGGATATAGGCGTGATTTTCTAACAAAAACGTATGTATTTAGAACTACAACAGATTCTTGTTTTGTTTAAGTCCGTATAAATTATTATCAAAATAATCATTTGAATTGATTCCTGGTTAAAGAGAAGTAACCGAATCTGGTTAATTACATGTAATTGAAATCTCAGCTGCAGTTTTATTTTCACAACCACATAACACGTGTGGTGCCAAGATCCGCTTCATATTCTCTGTTAATCTAACTTCAGTATCTCTGTAGTCCATAAAATATTATAAATCGATACATCGACTAGATTTATACAGACCAATTCTCTAACGACCTACTGCCCTTCTCAATGTCCTTGTCGGCAAGCGCACGGCAAAAACTACACCCTATCATCGACAAACAATTAATCACGTATGAATCACAAACTATTATTGTTTAGTGTTTTTTTTTCAATTATGATTAATAATTTCTTCTTTTCATGTCTCTATTTTTTTTCCTAGCTTCACAATGGCAGGATTATCTCAGGCAGTCATCTTCCTCTGGCTCTTTCATTGCGCGTTAGCGCAAAGAATGCGTGAGTAAAAATAACTCCAACTAACACCCACTAGTAAAACTCTACTTCGATAGAGGATGTTGATATTTTTTCTTTCTCCCAAGCACTGACCTTCAGATGAGATATGTTCGCGAAGTCTTAAAAAACAGATGTCAAGATTCCTGATCGAACAGATCAAAGTGGAATAGTCACGTGGGAGATAACTCATACATGTAGAAATATTGCGTCAATAGCTTCAAGCAAATTTTGTGAAATATATAAAGACACTTGGAGAAATGCACTTGCAGACAAAGCAGATAAACAAATTGGTAAACTCAGAACATATGCCCTTTTCAAAACAAGATTTTGTAGAGAAACATTTTTCTGTCATTCACAATCCTCATGTTTTAAAATGTTTTACCAACTTTAGAATTAGTTCTTATTCATTAGCCATTGAAACTGGTCGCTATAATAATACTAAATCTGAGGTAGAAGATGAAATTCATTTTATATTTAATTGTACATCAAACAATACATTAAGGAGACCTTTTATAGAATCCTTGGATAGCTTATGTAAAAATTGTAAAAATCTATGTAATAAAGATAAGTTTATCTGGCTAATGTCTAATAAATGTGATGTTATTGAAATTTTTGCAAGCTACATTTATAGTTGTTTTCAGCTGAGAAAAGCCTCATGTTCAACTGAGACTGTCATAGACTCATCTTTTATGTAAATATAAAATCTCATTTAGAAACCATCTCTCTCTGTGTTAGTGTGTAGGTGTTGTTAAATTTCTTATAATTATTTTTTTTGTTTTGTTTTGTTTTTTTTTTCTTTGTTTTTCTTTACATGTACCTTTGTATGCCCTAAAGGGCCCAGAATTTGGAAATAAAATTATCTGAACTCAAAATGAAAACTTTCAACCCCCCCTTTCCAAATTGGTAAACGGTAATACCATAGCCCTAGCTAAAACAACTAGCTGAGCAAACATATGTTTTTGTTGACCCCTCATTGATAAAAGGAACAGAAAATTATAATAGATGTGAATAAATTATTAAAAAATGGATATTAATAAAGGAAAAAAAAAATCATCTCTCTAGTCTTTCATAGCAAAACTGATACACTGGTTCAAAGGAACAATTTGCAACCATACATGTATGTTTCTGGTTGACCTTCAGAAATAAAACGAATTGGAAATTACAGAAACTACAAATTAAACAAAAATGAAGCCTAGCAAGTGCAGCATTTTTAGGAATTCGTTATTACATCAGAGAAAAGCAGATACACTGAACGACTGTTCATAATAATATACTAGAGACGATAGTTATATTTAATCAATCAAGTTATGGCTGCTGCTATGTAAATGTCTTTTCTGAGATCATGTGTCATATTTCCTGCCCTTTTCTCTCATTGATTAAATTCGTCATGCAAGAAACATATTAAGTTTGCTCTACTCAAAAAAAATATCTTTACTTCCATGGAGATAATTTCCTTAACGCCCAACAGAAAATTATTTAGTCACAGATCTATGTTATCATGAAAAAAAGCCTGAACATTGTCTGTGAGGCCATAGGATTTAAATTAAAAATTGTCGTTCTTTGCACATAAACAATATAGTAATTTTGGCATCCCATATAGCAGTGGTTAAGAAGATTACTTCTAAGACAAATAAGACACAATCAAGCATTTTTCACAAAGAGTATTGTGCCTGATAGTTGTCCAAAGAACACTTTATACAAACTAATGCTGGCAGTCATAACAAAACATCAACCTTGTAAGCAGACATGCATCACCTTCTTAACTTGCTTATGCACAATGAGATAATGCTGATGTATTTTGCTAGACATATTACATGTATTAAATCCACATGTATTTTCTTTAATTAGAAAGGCAATGACAATAAAGCAATGATATAAAAGGGTTTGGTAATGACAAGGAAGGGATAGAAAGAAAAAAGACTGACATTTTCATATTAAAAAAAATTTAAATTTATGTAGTGTAGATATAAATTTAATTTCTTTAAAAGAAATAGACAGGTTCCCTAGCTACAACCTCATGTTAATTTTCACATTGATGTGGCAGTAACCATGACAACTATAGAGAAAAGATAGTCGTTAGGATTTTTTTTGTAAATATCAAAATTTCCCATACTATAACTTATAGTTTGTGAAACGTTTCAGTTTATATCAGTGGATCTACGGCCGGTATGAACAACACGTGTGGAGGGAGCTTCACCCTGGCCCCTCGCTCCACAGAGAACGTGACCCTTCTGGTCAGCAAAGACCGCCTACCCAGGGGCTACTGTGAGGTCACAGTGGGAATCAACAACTCTCAGAGATGCAAGCGCCAGATATGTGTGCAGGGAGCAGGTACTTTAGAAAATACTGGGATGATCTTCAAATTTACACCCAGTCCTAGTGGCCAACCAGATGAGGTGGGTTTATATCTGATTCTCAGATTTTCTTTTTTTTTTTGGTCCCCTTCGGCATTATAAGAGTACCGTTTGTTAAAATTACTGTACATCATTAATATACATGTATATGAATTTTCATTAAAATCAGACATATCAGTACATGTTCTGGCAAGGAAGGTTTTAAATTGGCACATACTGTAAATTCCTTATTAAACGCGAGTAAATTATATCTGCGTAAAATCGCGAGAAGCACCCGTCACAGATTTTAGAATCTCGCCTTTATTTTCTTAGGGTTGGGGACTATAGGAAATATGGATAAATGTTCCGCGTTCGCGATTTTATATTCTCCGGATTGGATAAAATACAGTGGGATCGTAGAATTAAGTACTCACAAAATATAAGGAATTAACAGTATAAAGACACTCCTTTTTTATCTGATTGTTGGATGATGTTAAACCTTTCTAATGTTATACATGTACTTGTTCACTTCATTTCTTTCATAATGTTACTGTAATAAACTGGGAAATATTCATCCCTGGTTTCTTTTTCCCACATTTTGCCCTCATTGTCAGCTGGCAAATTTAAGACTGGACGAATTCAAATGTCTCAAATTATCTATCATTGAAACACAACATTGTCTGGGCGAATTCAAGACAAGGTGAAAGTGTTTGCACATGATGAGGGAGATATACATGTAACAAGTGATAAGCTATCAATGTGGCAGCAAACCAGGTTTTCTTTTTATGTGGACTGAATCCATAATCTATTTGTCAACGTGAATTGATAAACACTACCGGTACCTATTCAGAGAAATGGAGTACCCTATACTAGTATGCAACATTCTGCGAGAAAATGACTAAGTTCGACAGCTAGTATTTTTTTCATAAATTATTGAAAATCAAAACCCAAGTAATATGCACATCTATGATATATGTCCAATGGTACTGCAAAACATCATTTGCTATTTTGAAAACTGTAGGAGGAGTTATCCATACAATGGGGGTACCCTATATGCAATATTCTGCAAGAAAATAACTAAGTTCAACAGCTAGTATTATTTTCATGAATTATCAAAAATCAAAATCCCAGTGCTATGCACATCTCTGATATATGTACAATTGATCAGCAAACCATCAATTCCCTTCCTTGAAAACTGGGGAAGGAGTAATCCGTGCATTAGGGGTAACCCTTTAGGCAACGCGTCCCCACGAACCCGCCATTTTCACCATTTCAATAACCAGATTTTTTGCTTTAGAAAACCCTGTTAAAAACACTAGGTGAAAATAACCCTGTATACAATATACTTGTTAATTCATTATTTTTTACAAATTGATTTGAATTTTCTTATTGATTTCAGTACAGGGGACCATATACAAATCTCACGAGTGGAAAATGTTTTGATGCATACTCATTATTCGTCAACATTAGTGAACCCGAGTCTGTCGGTAATAACTTTGACTTTCAACTGACTTTTCGTCCCACTTGTAATGACAGCAACTCAGCGTCTGACATCGCTTCATCCGATGCAGGTAAATCTTGTTCACTAGCTGCTTCACAAGAAAGTACAGCCATCCAATATCATGATTTATATAGAAAAAAAGATTGTGAAATTTATCCTAATCAAGTAAAAAAAGTCTAATGGACAATGTAGCACTGCAAAATCCAAAAACATTAAAATTCTTAAAGACAATACCGTTAATTGTTTGATTATTGTATCAATTTGATTTAGTATTGCTTCTTGCAATTTAAAAAAGTAAAAGAAAAGCATGGTTATAAGTACTGTATACTTCAAACAAGCAAATTTTCAATATTTCATGAATTGATAGGGAAAAGACTTGTTCGTATACGTTACGATTCTTTTCTCCTCAACAGACTAAATGATTCCATACTACATCAATATAAATAATGATTCCACTGTTTAAATGTGTCATAAATAATATAGGCTATCTCTGACTATAAGAGAGGAATGTGTATGTTGTATTTTCAGACAGCCAAGCTCTAAACACAAAGGAGGAGCTAGAGAAGGCCGTGATTCTGACCACTGTGTATGGGGCCATTACAGGGGTCTGTCTGGCATTCTGCTTCCTCATCATTCTCTTCATTACCTACTGCTATTACAAGTCCTATCCCTATGGCAACAAGAAACGCGAACCTGGTAAGAGTCTAGCTCTCTTCATTCTCTTCATTACCTACTGCTATTACAAGTCCTATCCCTATGGCAACAAGAAACGCGAACCTGGTAAGAGTCTAGCTCTCTTCATTCTCTTCATTACCTACTGCTATTACAAGTCCTATCCCTATGGCAACAAGAAATGCGAACCTGGTAAGAGTCTAGCTGATCTCACATGAAATACTGCAAATATGAATTTTTCTGTGGAATTCTACTATTTAAATGTGTACTTTTTTTTGTGGTATCATCTCACAGACATTAAATTAAATTGCATGAATTCAGAAAAGCGCAAAAATATATGTACCTATTTTGGAATCCAACCAAAATTCAAACCCATAGTTAAAAAACAGCAGAAGTGCATGTACTGTAAATTCTTTATATTACGTGATTACCGGTACTTAATTCCGTGATCTCACTGTTTTGTATCAAATTGCGAGAATATAAAATTGTGAATGTGGATCTTTTATTCTTGATTCTTATAGTTCTCAACTCTAAGATAATAATGGCGAGATTTTAAAATCCGCGTAGGATGCTTCTTGCAATTTTACACCAATATTAATTCCTCGCATCTAATTAGGAATCTACAGTATTGTTTATCATTGAACTTTTCTTATCAATCACCCTGGTGGCAAAGCAATTATTGAAGTCTGTTATAGGTTGTTTTGTTTCAGGAAACATATTTGAAAAAATAGGTATCCTGAAATTGTATTACTCGATCATCAGTTCAACATTAAATAAAGCAGAATTGCATACAGTTGAATTTAGATATCTCGAACACTGATATCTAAAATTTAACGGATATGTTGAATTGATTTGTGAGCCCCAACCACTTATTTTGTAAGTAGTTTACCCTCAATATATCGAATATTCAGAAATCTCAAAGATTTAAAACAGTCCCATCTAGTTCAAGAAAACGAAGTTTGACAGAGCAAAAGTTCATTCTACTGGTATATAGTTTGTTAATGTGGAGAAGGAGAGAAGATTACATTATTAACAACAGTAGTTTATGATGATCGATGTACATGTACTGTGGAATCATTAGAATTTGTGGTGGCTCAATTTTTGTGGTATTCGTTAGGTAGCCCTCCCCTTTGACTTTACATCCTCAACAAAAACCAAATTGGTTTTTGTTGAGGATGTAAAGTCAAATTGGTTTTCGTTGAGGATGTAAAGTCAAAGGGGAGGGCTACCTAACGAATACCACAAATTTAAAAAGAGAAATCTTTCTTATTGAAACTGAAAACATGCTGTCACATCCTTGAATTTCAATCCCCTTGAATGAGCAAAAAACCCAAAATCCACGAAAATTGGCCCCCACAAATTTTAAATGATTCCACAGTATATGATAATAAGAGATAATATAAATATACATTTGATTTTTTCATTGTATTCATTCTTACAACAGTTCAAAAGAAACAAGCACCTGCCAGCTCAGACAAAAAGGACATTAATAAGGAGAGAAACATGGAGGAGATGAAATTACTAGGACCTGCGGAGCCAGTCGGTGATTCTTCAGGTCTGGGTGTATCTGACGGAGATGTAGTGGACTTGGAGGAGGGTTCCAGCTCAAAGAAAGGGGAACCAGATAGTGGTGAGGAGGAAAAGCAAGAATCAGTCACTGTGGAGAAGGAAACCACGCAAGAAAATGTGGAGAAGAGCGAAGGAAATGTGGAAGAGAAGAAGGGAAATGACTTTGTAGATGTGGATTTGAAAACGCCAGAAGCAGAGAAGAGCCTGCAAGCTGCCTCATTGGATTCAGATTAATTAACATTGGACGTAGAAAAAAAAGTTTTGATTTTAATTCCAGTATGATATTTTTATTTTATATCTGATAAATAAAAACCAACATTTAATACATGAGCGCAAACTAGACATAACTGAATACCTGTAATTGTAGATTGTCGGATAAATGTTGTCATGAAATGTGTGTAAATGTTGACCTGTGTATAGTAGCTCAATGGAGTGTTTAAAATCATGATGTTCATGGGTTTTTTTTATAAAAAAATAAAGAAATTTTATAATTCTTGCAATTCAACATTCTGAAGTCATTCACAGAGAAGGAAAAGCTGTATGTTTGGGGAGAATGGATAAAATTTATGTTATGGATAACTCATGAATCAATAGATCATGCAGAGGTAATATATTAGAAATTATACTGATTCCTGACCTGGTTTATCAGCTGTGTTTTCCCCTGATAAGACAATGAAAATCATCTGATTTGGGTTGTATGATTATGGTATATCGTCTTGGTAACCGAAATATGTGTAGTTCTTGGAACAGCCAATGTAAATACAGGGTTGTGATCATCAGAGAACTCATTTCATAACAAACCGGATAAAAATTAATATCTGCTGTTGCATACTTAAAATTTATATGCCAAATGCTTTGAGAATTTTGAGTTTTTGTTGTTGTGTATGGATGCTCCATTAACTCGAGTGAATACTGTTTACAAGGAAATATGCCCCTTTTTTTTTTTGGCCCCTTTTGCACTTGTCAGTGGGCGAATTTAAGACTGGAAATTCCAAAGTCTCAAGTTATCTCTCTTTAACCAAAACTGTGTCTGGGCGTATTCTGGATGGGCGAAACTGTTTGCAAGTGTAGAAGCGCAAAAATTAGAATGGGCGAAAATAATGCTGTATACAGTATGTTTTCATAGCATTTCAATTATTTAAGTAGAATTTTAATATGGATAATCTCCTTTTATTGAGTTTTTTTAATTGAGTATAAATATTGATAAGATGTTATTTTCGTAATTTGCATCCAGTTCAAATTCTTAAAAAAATGGTTCCAGAAAATGGAGTAAGGAAGCATTTTATTCACGTTTCATAATCACTGTTGATATGATCATTGTTAACATTCGGCAAAAATATATCCCCAGTTTATGGTTTAATCAAAACTCAGAGGCATCAATTTTTATGGATTTTGTGAAAGTCACATTCTCAAGGATAAATGTGGCCAATAATCCTATCAATACAGTGTAAGTAGATATTAAATTGCACATCAATAAACATTTTATTTTGTGGATTAACTTGACAAATAAATCTGTGAAAATTGGTATTAGAACCATTTTAACAAGGAATTGGATTTTCAGTAGGACTAACTATCTATTTGTTGCATCAAAACAAATTAAAAATGACGCTGGTTTCAAGTGGAATATACACTGATTGCATAGTCTTAGCTCAAAAGCCAGAAAAATCTTGTTGATTTCAAAGAGCAAAGGCTTAGTGGCCTACGATGAAATAGACAGGCCTACGTCACATTGTTGTTTGACACCAACTACCTCTTGTTAAAATGGTTCTATGTTTACAAAGCCACAGTGATATCTAGAAACCAAGCAGGCCAATACAATAACGCAATGCCTTACCAAGAGCTGTACGTAGGAGAAGGATAGCTTGACAGGACACAGTTCCCAACCCTCGTTCTCCAGAAACATACGCAGCTCCTCCATGCGGTACCTGTGGGTAAATTGTACCATATATTACACACTGTGACAATATTACTGTGTTATGTTTACTGTGGATTCCTTATTATACGCAAGGAATTAATATTAATATCCGCATAAAATCGTGAGAGGTACATCTCGCAAATTTTATTTTTCGGACCAATGTAAACTAAACAGAACTACGATAAAAATTCAGCTTTCGCGATTTTATATTCTTGTGATTTGATGCAAAAGGGTTGAATCGCGGAATTAAGTACTCGCGTAAAATAAGGAATTCAGAGCATCATATATGAGACTTATCATAAGGATCTACAAATACATGTACATGTACATGTACATAACTGCAAATTTTTATTCAAACTTGTTCATGTGTACATATGCTTTAAGTCAAAGTAGTGAAAATACTTATTTGGGAGTTGATTTTTTAGCAGCATTGTTTGACCAACGACTGAAATGAATAACAGCTCTAGAAACAAATTTGATCAGTTCCTGGTCCTCACCTGTGGTGGTTTTTGAAGTAGTTCAGACTCTGTTGTTTTAGGGAATCCTGAAGACCTTCTGATTTGCTCTTACAGAATTCCTCTCCAATCTCTATCATTCTGATGTTGAATAAAAAAAATATTAATAATTGTTAGCATTTAATATATAAAAGCATATACTGTAGATTCCTTATAAAACATGAGGAATAATTGCCCATGTAAAATTGGGAGAAGCACATCTTGCTGATTTTAAAATCTCACTTTTATTTTTCAAACAGATTTCAACTCAGATTTCATATATAGTCTTGTGATTTAATGCAAAACAGTTGAATCGCAGAATTACCGGTAAGTGCTCACATAAAATAAGGATTCTGCAGTATTCAAATTATTCTGAGTTAATCTGTATTTACAGAATTGTAAATATAGTTCTGTAAATCTAAAGTACATTACATTCCATAAAGTGTATCTATTCATACAGGCATCACATGTATGACATTTACATATATTTTTGCATATATGGTACATAAATGTATATGCCATGATCTAAAATCACCTGTTGACTAGATCTAGCACGCGGATAAATTCCTCCAGTTTGAATCCGGATAAATCTGTTCCTAGCACATAGATCTTGACTTTCGACTGCACATCTTGCCAGATCCGACTGAGCCCGTGTTCCAGCTTCTGTTTGATGTAGTGTTTTGTAAAGTCTGCTTGAGCTTTACCATCTACAAACAAGAACAAATTGTCTTTATTATATTGTTAATACATGTAAATTATTTCTTCTTTTTTAAATGCATGCAGATAAGCATGTAATTAAAATTTGTTTCAACCTTAGTCAAATTGAATGATCCATTAAATAATCAAACAATTTCTTGGAATAAAAATCCATATTTAGTACCCACTTGTAAAACTGTTGAAAAATCCAAATTAGCATAATCAGTTATTGAGGATTTCTCATTTCAAGACCATTTGGCAATACATAAACATGTTATTTAAAGCAAGATAATGCATGATGAAATTCTTAATCTTTAGTCTTTACAGACCTTCTGTCTCCTCAGACTCCTCTTCATGCTCCTCATGCCACCGCATTGTCTTGTGATAGCTCCTCATGACCTCCCATAATGCTTTGCTCAGGTCAATCAGACAGGGTGTAAAACTTTCTTGTGTAACACTCTAATGAAAAAAAAATATTTCCTTATTATGCAATACATGTATGACTTTGATACACATGAACATTTTATTCAAAAGACAAACTGTTTTGTTGTATGCAGAGTGCCTAATGTTACAATTTGTAGTTATATGAGTAATACATGTAGAAATCTCCTTCTCATAAACTGTGCTCTTCGTGCATATAAAATTGAGAAGGAATATGTACACCCAATTTATCAGCTTTATGTCCACAAAGTAGGCCACATCAGCAGCTTATAATCCTTACCTTACATAGATCTGTATACTGTCTCTTGTGGAAATTTTCTCGTCCTGTACCAGAACACAGCTCTACGTATCCTAGCACTATCTGGAATGCTGTGTTGTGTATGGCACTGGTAAAATGCATGTGGAGTTGGTCCATAGCCGTCTGGAAAAAAAGTATATTGAATACTGAAAAGAATTTCTACTCTTTGCACACCTAGAGATAATTATGCTCTGACTTTTCGAGCATTTTTTTTTTTGTCATTTATATATTTTCTCTTTCCACAGTACGAAATGGAGGTAATACATTACACAGAGAACCTGTGTAACAGCCAAGCTTAACTATTAAATTTGAAAAAGATAAAACTTCATTCTGTATAATTCACTACATTCAAAAGATAAACATACTAAGTATATATTTTTCAACAAGATTTATGACTAAATTTCCTCAGACCTGAGTTTTCCCAAGCAGCCTGTAAGCTGTCTGTACTTTCTCATAGTGAGTCTCATCAAAATTGCTGCAGGTCTTGGACAATGCCACATCAATCTGTTCCTCTATCATCACAAGTGTATCCTGGAGTTTGGAGTTCAACTCACTACAATGATACTTGAAATATTAATAGATTGTGTATATTGACCTGATAAAGGTTCTGTGTGTATTGACCCAATACAGGAAATTGTATGTGTGTATTTACCAGATATAGGAGATTGTCTGTGTGTATTGACTTGATACAGGTGTTTATCTGTGTGTATTGACCTGATACAGGACATCATCTGTGTGTATTGACCTGATAAGGACATTGTCTGTGTGTATTGACCTGATACAGGAGATTGCCTGTGTGTATTGACCTGATACAGGAGATTGTCTGCGTGTATTGACTTATACAGGAGACTGTGTGTATTGACTGGATACAGGAGATTTTCTGTGTGTATTGACCTGATACAGGAGATTTACTGTGTGTATTGACCAGATACAGGACATTGTCTGTGTGTATTGACCAGATACTGGAGATTGTCTGTGTGTATTGACCTGATACAGGAGATAGTCTCTGTGTATTGTCCTGATATTGGAGATTGTCTGTGTGTATTGACCTGATATAAGACTTTGTCTGTGTGTATTGACCTGATACAGGAGATTTTCTGTGTGTATTGACTTATACAGGAGATTGTCTGTGTGTATTGACCTGATACAGGACATTGTCTGTGTGTACTGACCTGATACAGGAGATTTTCTGTGTGTAATGACTTATACAGGAGATTTTCTGTGTGTATTGACTTGATACAGGAGATTGTCTGTTTGTATTGACCAGATACTGGAGATTTTCTGTGTGTATTGACTTGATACAGGTGATTGTCTGTGTGTATTGACCTGATACAGGAGATTTTCTGTGTACATGTATTGACTTGATACAGGAGATTTTCTGTGTGTATTGACTTGATACAGCAGATTGTGTGTATTGACCCGATACAGGAGATTGTCTGTGTGTATTGACTTGATACAGGTCACTTGATAGTTATCACTGACCTGATAAGGACAATGCTACTGTATGTACTGACCTGATACAGGTAAAGTGTTTGTAGGTGCTGGCAGCTTTTTGGCACTCTAAACAAAGTTGAATGGCCCCACAATAATCTTCCTCCTAATATCAAACCGCAAAAACTATTAGTGCTTAATTTTAAACAATTATGTGCATTGGATATGTGATTTTATTTTCTATTGGTTTAACAATTTAAATATGTCTGAGTTAAAAGACACAAGACTATTTGAAAACTGGTTGGTGAAGTAGTAAACCTGACCTAAAATTATTCAAACAATAATTTTAATACTAATATGCATATAAACAAATCTGATGAACTTTGACTTTTGACCCTAAAGATCAATAGGAATCATCCTGTACATATAAAGGTAGCACTACTTTTAATATGAAGTTTGACGCTTGGTTCTTAAAATGATAGTAAAAAAAAAATACTATAAGGTTCATTGAATGACAGACTGCTTGACTGACTGAGCAATGGACCATAATCTTTCAAGAGACTACTATGTTCAAAATTCATAACAATCTTGTTCCTTCTTATCTAAAAGACATAACTCCTGAAATTAGAAATGTCACTTCCAACTATAATACTAGAAACTCCTCAAACTATTCTTTGCCTAGATGTAGATTAGAAGCTTTTAATAAGTCATTTTTTCCTGACACTATTAGTAAGTGGAATAGTCTGAATAATAATACCAAGGAAGCTACTTCGTTAAATATTTTTAAGAAATCACTACAGAGCAATTATACAAAACCTCCTAAGTATTTTTCTTTTGGTAAAAGATTCTTGAATATCATTCATACGAAAATAAGGCATAATTGTGTTCTCAATTGTGATCTTTATCGGTGTAACATAATAGCCAACCCAATGTGTTCATGTGGAAGTTTAGAAGATGCACATCACTTGTTCTTCGTTTGTAAAAAATATTCATCATTAAGACAATCATTTATGTATAATCTTTTATCACTGAACTTTTTGAATATAATTGATGTACATTTGTTACTTTGGGGTGACAACACTTTATCTTATGATGAAAACATAAAAATATTTAAAGAAGTTCATACATTTATACAAAAGTGTGGTAGATTTATCTAAGTTTTGAAATTATTTGCATAACTTTCTTATCCATCCTAATTCTAATTCTAGATTTAAAACTAATGATTTATTTGTATTTCATTACATGTTCTATAACTGTTATCAATGTCAACTGGCATTGTATGGCACTGTAATATATTATGTACAAGGAGAGGACATTCTAAGTTTTTGGAACTTGTGTCCAATCCTTTTGGCATTAGTCAATAAAATATGTTCAACACAACACAAGAGACTATTTTAAAAATACTTCTTCAATAATATCTATTAAAATCTTAAACTTTATTTTTGTTAAAAGTATCATAAATAAGCTATAACAGTTACTGTACCTCCATTAGTTCTCTTAGTCTCACATCTGTTCTTTGCTGAAAGAAGGGAAAGAAAACAAATAATTATTATGATTTTTGTGCTAAAAATTTCAGTGAGAGGTCTGCTTACTTCTTGAAAACCAATTCTATTCTATGAATGTTTACCAATGTTTTGATGGTTCTCAGCGACTTCATAATGCTAACCAGCTGCTGCCTCTTCCTATAATTGGCCAACATGTTCAGACTAGCTGCAGTAAAGGTATCCCTGGCAGATGACAACTGTCTGAAAATAGAAAAACAAATAAAAATTGTTCATATAATACAAATGCACCTAACTTCAATAATACCTAACAGAAACACATGTAAATATACTGAACATTACACTGTACACTGTAGGTCATAAAATAGAAAGAGGAAAAAAGACTGACAATTTTCAATAACAACATGTACATTGTACATGTAAATGTCACTTCATGTACTTGATATTTTACTTATCACATTGAGGCATATTTTAAAACATCGGCATTAGCTTTTGAATAAAGAAAAACCGCAAACCTCCTGCCGTTGGCACAGATAACAGTGGCGTATTGTAAAGTCTTCTGGAGGTCCATCACCCGCTGGAGTTCCCGGGCGTACGCAGGGTGGTTTTGAAGAACCAGGTCCGACACTTTTTTTGAAACCTACAGAAGCAATTATTTACTTGATGCTAATGTCAGAGATAAGAAGGATTTTGGCTTTTTTTTTTAAATAAAAAGAGGTAATAGACAGCTGCCAAATACAATTCTTACCACTTGCAGTTGTTTTCTGAGTCTCTTTCTATCTAAATCAATGTCACCTAAATCCAAGACTTCTGGGAGTTTCTGAAGTGGGAACATAAATAAATCAGAAAGCGCAAAGCAAATCATCACAACAAAATCAGTATTAATCAGATTTTCCTGACAATAAATATGTACTTTATAAAATAGCAAATCAGCTATGAACAGTTACATCTTACCTGTAATTCATAATGACTGGTGTCAATGCCCTCGGTGTTGTAGTAAACTTTATCAATACCATCCAATATCTCTTGCTCTTCGTGGGGGTTACTCGGTTTAACTTGCTGCACACAAAAGATGGTTTATCATAAAATGTAATTTTTTGAAGCAAAATCTTCCAAGGGGCATTTTTTTTATTGATCTTCATAGTGTTTTTATAATTTTCTTTAAACAATATTTTTTTAAATCCCATGAAATACTAAGGAACAAAGCTTTTTAGAAGAGAATTTTCTTTGGAGAGGGTTTACATAGCCTGTTGCCCAATCCTCTTGAATTATCAATAAAATATGTTTAAATCAATTAAGAGATATTATTCTTATTTACTGGTATTCATAATATAAGTACAATGATACATGCAAACTTTTGCATTATCCAGAGTGAGTCATGCACTACGTGCATAAGATATAACATTCATGAAATATAATACATGTAGTACCATCAAGTGCTTGTGACAACCCCTCACCTTATATTTGGTAACTACTGGTCCCCCGGTGAATGAATCATGGTTTATCACTTCCTCCGTGGGGGATACAAATGTATCCTGAAATCAGAGAAATATACGTAACTGATATTTTTTCTACTTTAAAAAAAGAGAAAATAAGCAGTCATCTATTTGTTTATAGATAGATTATTTGGGTATATATGAAATTTCAAGACAGATAATTCAATGGATTAATTTACAAATATGCAATACATTTTTTTTAAAAGAAAGAGTGGCTGATTATAAATATTGGATTTATATTATGATGACATTTCCTACCTTGTTTTATTGCATATATTTGTGTAATTGATTTAAAGCATTTATAAATTCAGATAAAAAAAATATTTTGTTGTTAACGCCCAACATACCCAGAGGCAACATATTAAAAACATCTAACGGTTCATACCTGGTGAATGATTTTGTGAAGTAATTTATAAAGCTATCAAATAAACTTCTGAATAACTGATAAATTGTGCGCTCAATCTCCTATTATCTAATAATCAGTTACGTGAAATCATTTTCTTAAGATGGAGTAAATTCGAGCGCATGTGTTTATCTAGCTGCTGACACGTCCACGTTAGTTTTCAGTTTGCAAATGACTTACCTGCTTTTTTAGAATTGACTTTATCTTATTTTTTAGGTCCATTTTAATTGTTAATATAATGGAGTTAAACAAAAATGCAGTTCATTATTTTTGTCAACTAACAGTTGTCTTGTATGTTGACAAAAAAAAATTGGACAACTACGAGCAGACAACCCACCCGGAAGTAAGTTTGGAGTTATCCTTCCTGGCCCGGGCTATGTAAACAAAAATTGCCAGTCTGCGTCCAAACAAGCAACATGATTAGTGACAGCGACGAAGACGATGTTTGTGTGACAGAAAAATACATTAAAGATAATGATACATTGAAGAAATATGGCTGGGCAGGTAATAAACAATTATATTATGTAATATGTAGTATATAAACTTAATGTACCGCGCATTTCACAATGTTTAAGACAAATTAAGTTCTATAAAACAGTCATGCCGGGCTAAATTGTAACATGTAATTATAAAGTACATATTTCTGAAAGAAAATATTTGTCAATTTGCTTTATGTACAATGAGAAAATGAAAAAAAATTGAGTCAATTTTTTTTAAACTCTTACCTGACTGTATGATTTATGAATCTTTTAATCAGACTTGCCCCTGAGACAGTATCAGCTATCAGGAGTAAACTGGCTGATCCACTGCACCAAAAAAGGACATGGAGCTATTCTGGGTGATGAAATGGGCTTGGGAAAAACCTGTCAGGTATTTACAACAATCGTATCAAAATTGATATTCGAATTGCAAGGAGATGAATATTTAATGTCAATGGACAAGGAAATGAAACCTTCGTCTGTGACCTGCTGAATCAAGGGGACTTGGAATCGGCTTTCCAATTATATCTTTACTCTTAAACTTTATCTACCCCACACTTCTTTTGCCTATTGTCCTTGACAACATTGAGATAAGAGAGGTGGGCTTATATACAGTAAGCAATGACCAACTGCCTATTTTAATGTATTGTTTATGGAATTGACATATGACATAAAACACGTATATAGCTAAACAGGAAAAGAACTTAAAGCCATTAAAAATATTTCTATATTCATCTATTTAAATGTATGTCCAGTATTATCAATTTAAATTGACATAGCTGAACATGTAACTTATAGCTAAACAGGAAAAGAACTTAAAGCCATTAAAAATATTTCTATATAATTAAGTGTTCTTATCTGATCTATTTACATGTATATTCTTTCATGTAGCTGCTCCCATGCATTTGAATGCAATCATTATATTTTTTTTCCTTCTAGACAATAGCATTTCTGTCATACTTAAAGAAGGCAAATCATCAAAACCTGGTTGTCTGTCCACGGTCTGTGCTGGAAAATTGGGCGGAGGAGTTTAAGAGGTAAGTAAAGAATAATATGAACCACAATCAACGATGAAGAGCCATTGACTAGACTTGATCTGGTCATTTCTGTATACTTAAGAATTGTTCTTAAGTACCAAATAAGGAAATTTATAGTCAAAACTTAGATTTACTATCGGAAACCCATGGCCAGTCTTGCTGCATTTGTTCCTAGATAGGATTTATCATGGATATCCATCTATAACATGACTGCTACTTTCAGATTTTCCCCTTCCCTTAAGATACAAACTTATATTGGAGACAAGGATAAGCGAGCTGAGTTAGCGTCCAGTATAAAGCATGATCTGAAAAAAGGAAGGGAACCCTTTCACATCCTTCTCACCACATATGAGGTAAGAATGTTTCACTTCAATTTTCTTTAAATTGGAAAAATGTATGGCAGTTTTTGGTTTAATGATATGTTAATTAATTGAAGTCCTTTCCTTTCTTTGTAGTTGTGCTTGAAGGATGACGCCTTCTTGTCCTCCATACCGTGGGGTGCTATGATTGTTGACGAGGCTCATCGTCTGAAGAACTGTGAGTCCCTGCTATATCGGACACTCGCTGATGTAAGATTTTTGCATGAATATCAGAACTTGTATTCCTGCCATTTTTACATAAAGACGTGCCAATAATACTTGTTTGTAAACTGACAATTGCAAGATTAAGTTTGTGCGGAGTGCATTCTCAGGCATTATGGATAAATATCTTATTAGTCTGACAAAAATGCACAAAATGTAATGGCAAATCTGGTGTATAAAAATGCATAGTGTCTGAAATCTGAATTGCTTTCCTCCACCTACATGTATATTCATATGCTGCAACTGTACATAAATAACAGGTCTGATCATTTAGTTCAATGTTTTATTATGTGTTGATTGTAGTAAGATTTAAGCACATTTTGAGCCAAACTTCTGAGTTTATTACTGTGGAATCGTTTAAATTCATGGGGGCCAATTTTCATGGATTGTGGGTTTTTTACTTATTCCTGTTGATGTAATTTTGGATGTGTCAGTTTTTAGTTTCAGTAAGAAAGATAATTCTTTTAAATTTGTTATGAATACCACAAAAATTGAGCCACCATAAATTCTAACAAATCCACAGTAGTGTTTCAAATCATGATCACTGGCAAGTAATGTCCATTTTTGTTTCTCTTGGTGTTTAGTGGGATATTGACTTCAGAATTCTGCTGACGGGGACCCCTGTACAGAACAATCTGGATGAACTCTACTCCTTACTGAGCTTTGTGGCTCCGCGGAAGTTCCGATTGTCCGGACAGGAAAAGTTTGTGAGGAAGTTCAAAGACATCACCAACAACAAAGGTGATTGTGCTTTTATAATGCAACTACATACCATGTAACTATAACACTCTATTTAAAAAAAAGTAAAAAAATAAATGGAATCTGTTAAAAATGCATTTTGGTAAACTAAAGATTAATAATTTTTATCGTACTTGAATTATAACCCATTTGATGAAATATTCTTTGTTCCTGAATGTCCTAACAGAACTTCTGTTTACCTTTTTCAAAAACACAAAAATTTAATGACCCCATTGATTTAAAAGTTACGACCAGCATATATTTCTGCTAAAATATTTGAATAATTTATCCAAAATTTGTGACTTTGTAAATGCAAGAATTACAAAGAAAGAAATGCCTTATAAATTTTTTTCTTCAGATGTGAATTAGGTCTTATTTTTTCATCAATTGCATGCTTGAAATTAGTCATTGTATGTCTTTTCCTAATTTGAATTGTCAAGTTTAATTGTGATGTGTTTATTTGACAGGTGCCTCTGAACTGCATGATTTGATCAAACCATATCTCTTACGCCGAACAAAGGAGGTCGTTCTGAAAGACTTGCCCAAGAAGTCAGATCTTGTGATGTACCATGGCATATCTAAAGTTCAGAAAAAGCTCTACAAAGCCATTCTTACAAAAGATATTAGTAAGGCTGTTTGTAAATGAATTTTGTGTTTAAAATTCTTGTCTTATTCATTTTAAACATTAAGACTGAATATTGGAGTATCAAATTGGAAAATTGCCTTATATAGTGTTGTCTATCTAAACCATATGCTTCTCTGTGTTTTCCAGGTGTTTTTGACACAAATCGACCAGGTGGAAGTTCCCCTTCACTCATGAACATTCTTATGCAGCTCAGGAAATGTGTCAATCATCCTTATTTGTTTGATGGTCTGTAAGAGTTATGTCCATTGGTATATATCCTTTGATTAAAAAAAAACACCAAAAAGCACTTTAAATCTCACAAATATTTTATTCTGAAGATTCAAAATTTGCGATTTTGGAATTTTCCTTCACTTGTACATGTAATAATCATTTAAACCTTCTTTTATACAAATTTTATGCTGTGGATTTATTTTGGTGACAGGGATTGAACCTGAACCGTTTGAGCTGGGTGAACACCTGGTGGAGGCCAGTGGTAAACTTGTTCTGATTGATCGACTGTTGAACTACCTAAAGACCACCGGTCACAAAGTCCTCATGTTTTCTCAGATGACCCACATGTTAGACATACTACAAGATTACTTAGGATACAGAGGTATATGTAACACTATTTCCAGACAAAAAATGAAAAAAGAGTATAGGTATCTGAATGCTATACATATAATTGTATTTATACTTTACTTTCTAATATATCTGTTATCCGTCTTTGAGTTAGTTGGAGATGTCTGTTTGTATTAAATGCATAACAAATGTATGAGTGTATTGTGATGTGATATTGTCAATGACCATTAAATGTATTATTAGGAAAGGAAAATTGAAATCTTTGAAAGTCTTAGGATCTTCAAAAGCTTATTTATTGTTTGATGAATATTAAAGTATCATATGGAAATATCAAAAAGATAGGGCACTGAAAGGAGATTTTTTTATGAATACTAATGTATATGCATAACAGTATAAATTTGATGTAACATTAATGACTTTTAGAGTATAGCTATGAGCGTTTGGACGGCTCGGTCCGTGGTGAGGAGCGATTTCTAGCCGTCCAGAACTTCAACAAGAACTCGGACACATTTGTGTTTCTGCTGAGTACCAAGGCAGGGGGCCAGGGTCTGAATCTGGTGGCAGCAGACACAGTCATTTTTGTGGACAGCGACTTTAACCCTCAGAATGACCTTCAGGCGGCCGCTCGGGCCCACAGAATAGGCCAAACTAGGTCAGATATTAAAATCTTCACATTCAACCAGATTCTTATATTCCCTCAAACATATATTTAAAAAAATGAAAATTATTATTTCATAAGAAAAGACCTAGAGTTTTACAGTACATGTACCAGAAAATTATGATGGACAGCTTATATATGGAGTAATTTGGAAGATAATACTCTAACCAATTTTAAATTGTAAAATTTTGTGAGCTTCGATAAAGTTTTAGTCCTAATATTTCTTACTTCGAACAAGCCTTTCAATATATTTTGTATATGTAAAGTTAATCTTCAAAGGCTATGTCAAGAAATTTATTTGCTGTTAGCCAAATCATTACTGGTAAATCATGAAATAAATCACAAATGAAGGTTAGTTTATGGTACTATTTTGATTTATGATGAGATTTAACATTGAAATTTTGCAATGCCGTGCATTAGAGCGACATTAAAAATTACCTGTAGACACAATTTTAATGAGACAGGCCGGTGAGGGTGATTCGTTTGATTGGGAGGAACACAGTCGAGGAGATAATTCTGAAGCGTGCTGAGGACAAACTGAAACTGACAGAGAAAGTGATAGAGGAAGGCGAGTTCTCTCTGGGCCTCAACAAACAGTCTCTGTTTACTGACAAGCATGTCCCCGTAAGTAATTACCTGTTTTGGAGAATGCATATATAAAGAGACAGTACGGCGCATCTTATCAAAAAACCGACTTGAAAAAATTTTCCAATCGGGTTGGGTATTTATATATATGTACATGTAATTGGAGGAATATACATGAATCTTTATTTACCAGTCATTGCAAGGGGGAGATAAATTCATGAGTAGCATACACCCCAAGAAATCAATGAAAGTTAAGGTTTTACAGTATAAGGGGGGTTCTTGCATTATTATCCTATTTTCCTATTATAGATGTAAATGGATAGCATCTTCATTTTACCATTACATTGGTGATGCATTTTATGACTGGACTCTTTAAAATCTTGTGAAGGGCACATTAACACTCCTCCCATACACTCAAATACCTAGGTCCATGAATTGCATGGACAACATTTTTCATTTACATGTATTTCAGATGCAAGACATTCTTAAGTTTGGAGTCGACACCTTGTTAAATGATGATGACTCAACAGATGCCGACATAGACTTTGTAAAAATTCTGGGTCCCTCGGTCAATGGAGAATGGCAGCTGGATGAAGAGGCCTCAACCAGTAACGACCAAGAGGTACTTGTGTTTATAGTAAACTTTTTAATTTGCATAAGTTTTTTAAATTTTTTTTATCAATAAACCCCACCCACCCTTACTGAAAAAATTCTAAAATTCTCAACCCATTTTCCTAACATTGTAATGATGCTTTAAGTTGCATTTGAACAGATTTAAAAAGTACTGACCAAAATAAGAATTGATGAATTGAATGCTAAATTATGAGCTTCTAACTGAATTAACATAAGGCACGTGTTAACTTGACAGAATAATGAGGAATTGGAGGAGGGGCCTGCCAGTATGTACGAGTTTGAGGGAGTGGATTATGCCAAGGAACCATCGGCAGCAGACAAAAAGGCATTTGATGACCTTTTGTCAAGTAAGAAAATCATATGTTGTGTGTTCTCATTTTGCTGAGTTACTGGTACTTAAATTAAACCCTATAATGACAAGCTATACTTTTAGTTGTTTTTTTTTTCATGGTTACTTAAAATAAAAATTGTGTTTTTCATAACAAATGCTGCTTAAAAAATATAAATATTGTCCCGTTTATCGGTAATCAATAGTAATTGTCAATAGCTAGACAGTTGAATTTGTAAAAAGTCAATTTTGGACTTAACATACAAGTCTCTCTTGTTTGATAAAGAAAGTTGTGGTTCTTTTTCAGTGGAGCAGCTTATCCTGGAGGAAGAGGTGTCCGGAGAGAGGTCCCAGAGGAAGAAAAAGTCTGTGGTGCTCCCAGGTCTTCTACCCGAGACCTCGAGGAGGACTAAGAAACCCCTCACCCCAGAGGAGATTGAGGAGAGGAACAAAAAGGTAGCCATTAATGCCCCTATACTGTTTTTACTCTGTCACTTCAAAGCAAAATGAATTAAATTTCATTGGAAGACTCTAGTGTCTGTGACAAATTTTCAAGTCTGCATCCTACATATCCAAAACAGCCTTTTATTATTTGAATTGATTTGGACTACAATGTAGGTGTTGAAATTAAATTTGTGATTTTTTTCCCCAAAGATCTACTGGTGTCACATGTTGCACATACTGTAAATTCCTAATTAAACGTGAGAAATTAATAACTGCGTAAAATCGCGAGAAGCATCCTTTGCAGATTTTAAAATCTCGCCATTATTTTCTGAGAGTTGAAAACTATAAGAAATAAGGAGAAAAGTTCAACGTTCGCGATTTTATATTCTCACGATTTGATACAAACCAGCGGGATTGCGGAATTAAGTACTTGGTAATATAAGGAATTTACAGTATGTGTAGTTTCTTGTAATAAAAAATCCATTTTGAAGTTACTAAATACATGTATAAAGCATCAAATGTTTTAACAGAGGAAAGAGACGTTAGAAAGAAAAGCCAAAGAGGCAGAGGAGCGAGCCAGGAAGAGAGCTGAGCAACAGAAAAGAAAACTGTACGTTATAGTCAGAAATCTGTATCAAATATATCAAAGCTCTCAGATAAAGTGATGACTTGAATTTGTACATGACTATTTCTGCAAATTTCTTTCAAATGTTTTATTAGTTTTTGAGTATTCTGCTTCTGATTAAAAATAATCAAAGCTCTAGTTATTATCTTGAATTTTACAAATATGTGAAAAGTTATTTTAATTGATCAGTGAGGAGCTGTGGAAGGACAACAGTTATGTCTCCAGCTGTGTGAGGTTCGACAGCGATGATGAGCAATCTGAAGATGAGGAAGATGAAGATACTGGAGGATTGAGGCTGGAAGATGAGGCGGATGATGATAAGGGACAAACTAGTCGAGCCATCCATTATGTCAGCGGGGATGTTACGCAACCTGTAAAGACCAAAACCAGTGTTAACCTCATCGTCCACTGTGCAGGTACTGGTAACCTAAAAAATGAAGGACATGCAAGTCAAGCAAATTAAATTTCAGTAGATTTGAGTTGGGGTTCAAATATTGGTTTATTTAAACTTGGAATGACCTTCAAACTTACTAAATACATTTCATCAATAACAGTTGACATGCTGGCCCTGTAAAAATCTTTGTAAAAATTTGGCATTGATTATTGATATAATTTCACTTGATATGGTAAAGATTCAACAAAGTTTTTAAGATTTAATTAAAGAATAAGGATATATTATGAAATGGCCAAGAAACCCCTAAACCCTATTCACATTGAATGTTATAATATTTTATGTACATTTTGACATCTTTCTCAACATCTGCAGATCTCTACAATCGGGGAAATTTTAATTTAAAATTCATGCACTGTAAATATATGTCTAGGTTAACTGCTGATACATACACTGTAAATGTTTTTTCCGGGTTAACTGATGATACATACACTGACTATAAATGTATGTCTGGGTTAACTGCTTATACATACACTGTAAATGTATGTCTGGGTTAACTGCTGATACATACACTATAAATGTATGTCTGCGTTAACTGCTGATACATACACTGTACATGTATATCTGTGTTAACTGATGATACATACACTGTAAATGTATGTTCCGGGTTAACTGCTGATACATACACTGTAAATGTATGTCCGGGTTAACTGCTGATACATACACTGTAACTGTATGTCCGGGTTAACTGCTGATACATACACTGTAAATGTATGTCTTGGTTAACTGCTGATACATACACTGTAAATGTATGTCCGGGTTAACTGCTGATACATACACTGTAAATGTATGTCCGAGTTAACTGCTGATACATACACTGTACATGTATATCTGTGTTAACTGCTGATACATACACTGTAAATGTATGTCTGGGTTAAGTGCTGATACATACACTGTAAATGTATGTCCGAGTTAACTGCTGATACATACACTGTACTTGTATATCTGGGTTAACTGCTGATACATACACTGTAAACGTATGTCCCGGGTTAACTGCTGATACTTCTTATGTTTCCCGGTTGCAGATGATTCAGGATGGTGGGGTAAAGGTGGTGTCTTCACAGCAATATCCAAACGATGTCATGCTGTTGAAGAGCAGTATGAATTGGCAGCTAAAATGAAAGGTATGCATATGTATGAACAGAGTTTATTTTACTGGTACTGTACTGGCTGTCCTTAACTGATGTTTGATGAATATTTTGTTGTTGTGTTTCAGACATGAATGTCGGGGATTGTCACCTCATTTCATTTGATGATGAAGGCAGCTCAAAAGATGTAGAAAATTGGGTAAAGATGACACACACATCACACCTCAATTGGAATATTGCACTTAAATAATTCTTCAATATATTTAAATGTATTACAAATGTACTTATGATCATAATCATATATTACTTTAATTGATATTATGGTTGTATTTTTATATTTTAAAAAATTAAATCATGAGGTTTGAACACAATTTCTAATGATTAGAGTTTATATCTCCCCCAGATCTGTCTACTTATTGCCCAGCACAGAGACAAGCGGAACAACTCCCTGTCTGGAATCAAACTGTCGGCTCTAAACGAAGGGCTAAAGATGGTGTACAAATTGGCAAAGGCTCGAAAAGGTACCTTGCTAAGCTACTCACATATATGACTTTTAACTTAGTCAAGAATTGTCAGCTTGTGTTCAATTGATTACTGTAAATAAAACAATTTACATTGAAGGAAGTGTCCATCTGCCACGTATTGGCCATGACACTCCCGGGTTTAACTGGTACGGAACAGAGAGGCTGATTAGGAAGCACCTGTCATCTCGGGGAATCCCCACATACATGTATCCTTTAATTAAAAACTTTGTTGAACCATTCCCTGGGTATTTTACATGTATTTACTGGCAGAGGGAATTCTATTCTGTTCATTTTAACATGTAATTCACAGTAATGTTATTATTCTATTGTTTGTGTGAAATGCTAAGTTCACGTAGAATGATATATACATATTACAATTTTTTTTTAAAACTTACCATATTAATCGTTATCCTAGTGCTCATTCAGAATTGGTCTAAATGCTATGAATTTTGATGTACAGTGAGAGTACAGTTTTTAAACATATTAAGAAAAAGTTTTTTAATTTATACTTACATTATAAAATATATCATTTAGGAAATATTCCTTAATGAATATTTATAGCTATTATTATCCCAGAAGACAGAAGGGAGTAAAGAGGAAGAATGAAGACACAGCAGCACAGGACACAACCTCTAGTAAGTCACTTGAAAGTTAATGGAGACATAAAATTACCAAGTGTGGTTAGATATTAAGGAAAGGAGAATAAGGTTTTTAAAAATCTTTAGGAAGAGGTGAATTACTGGTATGGTACAAATCAAAACATTCAGATATTATTGATAGGGCCTAGTTTGTTAAAAATAAGTGTTCAATTTCTAAGTCAAATTGATCAGTCACCTCAATTTTCCTTTATTTAACAGTGAAACATACCACTCTACCAAGTTAAATAGTGAATAAAAAAAGATGAAATATTTCAGTAATCTTAAAAAATTGAAAATGATCTTTATTTTCAGAGGAGAAGAGAATAGAATCTACTAGCACTTCTATAAATGGCAGCAGTAGCAGAAGTTTGTTGGACATATTTACTGGTACCTGTATCTACGTACATCCCTCCAACTTCCCGTCTGATAAGCTGAAACAGTACAGAAGACAGATTATTGCATATCCTTCGTTACTGTTTACAGATAACTAAATCTATGTTGCATTTTTATTGGCATCCACAATGTGAATTTTGTATAAATTTTATATTGAACCTTTCAGTTTTTGAAATCATGCTACCATATACTGGTATTACTTAATCTGTATTATCGATATATCGTTATATATATTTTTAATCATTTTATATTTTTTAACTTTTTAAGATATTGGTCATTGCTTTTAATTTGATTCATACATGTTCATGTACCTTAACCTTACCACTTATGATGGGGATGTTTCCAAAGAGTTTTCTTCAAAAGTAACCCATGTTATTGCTGATCCTAAATGTGAAAAGGTGGGTAGTTAATGATTGATTGCATAAAGTTTTGTAGGGGATATCAATTTCATGAAATGTTCATTTAAGCATTGAATGATTTTATTTTTGGATGTTGTCGGTCCTGTAACACACCAAGTGATGCAGACAAATTGAATACCGCGCGCATGAATTATCAAAGTATATTTTATAGAAAATTGAACGTCGTAAGTTTCCAATGCAAACATAAGGGGAAATATACATTGAATGTAAATATAGATAAATTGATGCTGTAGCAAATTTACACAAACATTATTACACATATTACGCACATTCTCATTTACTTGGTAAAAATTGACAAATATAGCCTGAATAACTGTTATTATTTGATATATACGATTCTGATTAAAATAAGCACAAGCTTATTAAGGTCTATAGGAGTATTACATTTTTTGTCTTGAATGTTTAAACACAAGTTAATGCATTTTTTAACAGACTGCTGAAGCATGGCTGAAATCCAATGTCAAGTGTCCATTTCTCACTCCTGATTGGCTAGATTGTTGTCTACAGGGGAGAAAACTCGTCCCAACTCAGACTTATGTTCATCCATCTTGTGACAGAACTTGAAGATGTTTCCTTGTTTATGCTGAAAAAGAAGCCATTTGACTATTGTTAGTATTCTAGTGACTGTGTAAACTATTAGTCTAAGAATAGTGGTAGCTGTGATATGGAATTGCAACATCTTATTGCACATTTGTTTATGAGATTATAGGATTTATATGTTGTTACTGATTTCCGCAGGATGATACCAGGGTACTTTATTTGTAAATCTGTTAAGGGTGTTATTTGTACATGAATAGCAATATACCAGTAAATAATATTATCAATAAAGTGCTTGAATCTCTTAAAAATGTGTCTTTAATATTGGGGCAATGGAAAACAGAAACGTGATGAGCCTAAGCCAAATAAGTTAGTTTCTAATAATTAGCTTGTTTTAAAGAAGTACATCTGAATGAATTTTCAGTTTATTTGTAAAATTTTCATTTATGAGGAGCTCGAAGTTATTGAAACAACTTCTTACAGTTTTCAATGCAATGGCGACTTGTATATTTTTTTTTGTTTTTCGATATTCCGAAATGTCAGATAAAAAAGAGTAAAAGGAAAAACTTTTTTTGTTTATCTCACTTCCCATTTGATATTTTAGGCCAGCCAGATTGATGATTTCTTTTTCTTTATATGTTCTTTTTTATCCCCAGACTTTGGTATTAGAAGGTAATTTATTTGAACAATAAAATGCTTTCTTTGGTGATTCATTCGGGATATGAAGGTAGCGACATTGCAGAAAAAATACATAACCCGCGTTAGGAATTATTGTATACCGGTAGGAATTATTAGAACAATAAAATGCATATTTGGTAATTTATGCGGGATATGAAGGTGGCGAAATAGTAAAAAAATACTTTACTTAGCGTGTTATGTAAATTTTTCTCTGCAATGTTCGCTTCCCTCATAACCTGCATGAATCATCAAACAAAGCATATTATTGTTTATATTAACATCTTTCTTCTGACAAATTACATTGTAATAAATTGATCGTCGAAAGTAAGTAAAATTAATTAAAGTTTTTGTAATTTACGTCAGTATATTAGATAAAAGAAACAGCCAAATCGTCCTCTGTGGAAATTTAAGTCTGACATCATCATGATTATTTCGGGAAGTCCGTGATTTTTCTTGGATCGATGAAGGTTATGACAAATCGATAAACGGGGTGTGTAGGTTTCAGTACTGTCAGTTTCTACAGAGTTATGCATTACAATTATTTTTCATAAGAAATAGAGGGAATTATACTTGATGGATGTGTATATATATATATATATATATATATATATATATATATATATATATATATATATATATATATATATATATATATATATATATATAGCAATAACCCAACAGAAATTTGCCTGCTATATAGCAGCCTTTACCCCGGGGGGAAACCTACTATATAGTAGTTTTCCAAACTTCCTTCATTGTAGGGTTTCTTCCTTACGTTTATGGTTCAGACTCTATAAAATTATTAATGGAAACCCAGTAAGGATTAAAATCAATGTTTTACGCCCCCAGGTTGCATATACCTATATTCATCTGTACAGGTTGATTTTCGTTTTGCCGATTTATCAAGACCATGCTGAAAATTGAACAACGTCTCATGAATACATAGAACTTAATTAAGGTAATTATTTAATAAATTACCCGATTTGACAAGATATACAATCATATGCATAATCCTGTGTTCTACATTTGTAAATAAAAAAGAAAACGTTTTGCAAATTATACGAATAAATCTATCAGCCCGTCTGTCTGTTGGTGCAATTTTGTCCAGGCCAAAATGTGACTCTTCTAATGAAACACACTATTGAAATAATTTATTCCAATAGTGGTTTTATTTCAAAAGTATTCAAAACTATTGAAATAATTTATTTCAATAGTGGTTTTATTTCAAAAGTAGTTGCAACACCACACATCAAACTTAGACTATAGCATGATTTCATTCGAGATAACACCTCTAAGTCATGCTACTTTACATATTTGTAAATGAACGTTAAAGAGTTTTATATTGATCTGTTTGTAATTTGAGTGCTTAATTCATAAACCATTACGATGTATATGTACCATAATTTATTCATGTCCGGGTGGTTTTTCCTCATTTGCACAATGTACATGCGGTACATATTATGTTTTGTATCAAACTTGATGGAAGAAAGGGGGTGTTTTTCAACAAGGAGCTGAATTTCAATGTGGGGAAAGGGCTCCACCTTTCTAACAGATATGGTGTTACTTAGAACTAGAAATCCATAACTCTACTTGCAACCCAAAATCATAGATCTCAATGATCAAGTATTAGTGTAAGACTGAACTTTATTCACCTGTCTATATATACTGTATACTTGGAGTATAAATTGTCATTACTATTTTTTTTTCTTCAGAGAACAACTTTAGCAGTCTATCAGACTATAGTAATGGGTTGGAGACTGTGCTTATTCATGTCATTGGCCGAATTCAGTTCTTTAAATAAGCTTACGTAAGTAAGGTGGAATGCTACACTAAAACAAGTAATAGCTTTCCAAAAAGCTTGCCTGACTAAACAAAATTATTCAATGGAAGCATGCATGTATCAATTAGGCTATATAATCAGTAATGAATTTAAATTTTCGCTGCTGATCATAAATTTATAAATGGAACGTGCAAATTTAAGACGAAATGTCAGTCTTTTTTTCGATCTAGAACATGTACATATATATTAGTATTACTTGAAATTCAATTATTTTATTAATTCAATTTTTTAAGGAATGTACACATGTCATATAAGTGCATGTAAGCTTGAAAGCTTGAGATTAAATAGTCATTTTTTTTAAAATTGTATTTGTTATATTAAGATGCAAAATCAACTGAAAGGCGTTTTTAAAAATGTCCAACCATTTAAATTTGAAAGGGTTACCCGGTATACAAACAAGTTTTGTTTTTGAATGGGTGTGAGGCAGCTTCATCAAAATCATCTTGACAAGCAATTAAAAAAAGGGTGAATTCTCAAATTCATGAAAAAACCTCTAACTGCAACTTCAATTCCTTATTTGCAGTTTCATTCATTACATGCTCCTACAAAAGTAGAGGGGGGGGGGGGGGGCAAATCCATGATATTTCAATTTTTTATATAAAGTTAAGAAAAGTGTCTGCTGCAAAAAAATTGGGGAGGGGGAAGCAGTCCCCCCTCACCCCAACCCCCGATGCTACGTGCCTGTGATGTTTACAGAGCACGGTGTGCTCTGTGGTATTCGCATGATCCCAACGGTCTCGTCCACTAATCGGCGCGCAAAAACTATGAATGTTACATTATATGGCGCGAAGTCCTGCTTTACCCTTCTCGCAACGGCTGAGATCTTGATCCAATTGTTTGAATGAACTCATCCATTGGCAGAGATCCATTGGGAGGGGCTCAGATGAATTTTTTGACATTTGTTTTGTAACAGCTACATACATGTATATTATACTTTGGATCGGATGTTTTATAAGAGATCTATCGAATTAACAAACACACTTGATTAGTAGTTGTTAAATGTAGTAATGTACATTTAGTAAGACACGCAAGTTATGACCCCTTTTCAAGATAAATGAAATCGCCCAACTGAACGAAAATCGGGCCGCAACCCGCTTTGGCGATTTAATTTCTTCATTAAACATTCCAGCTGTATAAATATATATTATATTTGTTTTAATCCAAACTAACAGTTTTCAAAATCCTACCTTTTTTTATTCAATTTTACAAAAAACTGAATGATGATAGTACTAAAACATTTATAGTATTAAACTAGGTATATTGACCTTACTCTGCAGGCATAAAACTTATATGAGGTCAATGATCAAAATTTTGAGATATGTCGTCTTTTATCGTTTTTAAGCATTTTTCAATATTTTTGTAATGTGTGTCATTCGACTATCTAAACGAAAAAGTGAAATAAAACCAACAGAAAAATGCAAAATTATGTTGACTAACAAATAAAATCTTAATTTTGAACATAACAGTACTACCAAAAATATTTCAGTGTAAAACAAAATCTGAAAATTTTAGTTCGAATTTCCTCTGTTTTGCTAAAAGTCCAACTTTGTTTGAGCCTAATTTCATAATGTAGTAAAAATATCTTTTGGTATGTCAATAATATTTCATTTCATGAATACTTTTAGTGTTAAGTAGAACAAATTTTACTCATGACATTGAACTTTATAAGAATCCGAATTTGAGAACTCAAGCCCCGAGTAAACAAGGTCCTTAAGAATTTAAAAAATAGTTATGGATTCGGAATTGTGTACAAATTATTTAGAAATCGTCATAAATAATACTGTTTGAGAAGGATTTCGAAAAAGCAAGAGAATTGGCATATAAATGGTATCTTTTGGTATGTCAATAATATTTCATTTCATGAATACTTTTAGTGTTAAGTAGAACAAATTTTACTCATGACATTGAACTTTATAAGAATCCGAATTTGAGAACTCAAGCCCCGAGTAAACAAGGTCCTTAAGAATTTAAAAAATAGTTATGGATTCGGAATTGTGTACAAATTATTTAGAAATCGTCATAAATAATACTGTTTGAGAAGGATTTTCGAAAAAGCAAGAGAATTGGCATATTAATGGTGTTGCAAGTTAAAGTTCACAATATTTTACTTCTACAGCAAATCATTGCAAAAATGTTTAAATAATTGCGTTGATTATGGTATCTAGCCCTCAGGTTAGTGATAAAATATCTTCCACCATAAGTGTCCTTTGTCCTCTAAATGATCCCTTGGTAATTCTCATAGCTAAAGATATTAGAAAGTGAAGTGTTCTTGGTGTGTTTATTTGTTTTTTCAAACAGTTCATCAATCTATACAAAATATGTGGTATTGTTTGTCTCTTTCTGTTTGTCTCTAACATTTCACTTTTTGGGGTTTGAAGGTTTAATTTTCTAAATAATCATAAATTGTCACATTAAAATAGAACATGTAACATTAAATATAAAGAGGTTGCCTGACACACCAGTACATTGTTTGATATTTAAGAATTGTTTTTGAAATGTAATGAAGAGATCAATATTGGCTTTCAATTATTTAATATAAACTTTTTTGTATTTTTCAATAGAAATATGAAACATCGTTTTAGCTGCGAGCAGGATATTTTAGAGCTTAAAATTTGGCATAAATTTTTGCCCATTACAATTATCTATAAATACATGTCAAAGACGGCCAATCAACTTTATATTTTTAATTAAATAATATTTAAGAAAATTATCAAGAATTGATATATTTTTAAACCTGTGTATAAAATCTACAAGTCAACTGACACTTGCATTCGACAACTGCTTTACATGCAAACATATTTGAACAAGAAATTGAAATGAAATTTTCAGAAAAATTGGGAAATTTTTTATATTTTAACCGATCCCAATTGTATTGAAAGGGGCATTGTCACGATTTTGGTCAAGTTCTATTTTTATCTTTTTATTATTTACAATGCTTTTGAAATGCATTTCTAATGATCAAATGAAATTGAAGAGTTATTCGTAGAGTTATAAGCAAGATACAGGGCTCACAATTCTTTGTCATGTAAACAAGGCTCGTGCCCTGTTTTTGTTTACAAAGGTTCAATATATACCAGTAAAAGGTCTTTTTCAGCTTATTTGTCTGTCTTTTTATTTATTCTATGCATAGATAAACAGTTCCTAACATTTAACACATTCGTTTTAGGTTTAAAACTGAAATTTTTACTTCAGCGTTCAAAATGTAAACAAACATTGTTTACATATAGCGAAGAATTTCAAGCTCTGTTACTCGCTGATAACTCAACAAATGACACTCAAATTTCGGTTGCCTATTAAAAATACCTTTCTGAAGCATTGTAAATATTAAAATCAGAAAAATAGTTTTTAACCAAAATCGTGACCATGCCCCTTTAAACTGATCCCGAGCAAAATCATATAAAGTTGAAATAATAACAATATTTGAAACAAAGGGGTTTTTAGCTTTAAAATGATATATATCAATTTCTCAGACAAAAATCCAGAATTTTTGTAAAGCTTAAATTTTATTCGGTATAAGTTTTTTTTAATCGAGATCGGTTCAAATTTAAAAAAAATACAAAAAAAAATTGCATTTTTGTTTCAATTTCCTTGTAAAATGTTTGATAAAAGTTTTATGTGACTATTTATTTTTCAATTTTTATCCACAGATTTAAAACATATTAAAGTGTGACCAATCAGAGAAAATTGAGTGATACGTACAGGTTTTGGCCATGGTTACAACCTTTTTCCCCTAAGACAATGATATGGACTGTGCCGATGCTCAATATACGCTCAATATAAGGAGGAAGTCGGGGGAAGAATAGAGTACAGTTACCGCAGTTCGACTGAAAGCATTTCCAGGAGAGAAGTGTAAGTAAATGCAACAAGTAATTATAGCTTTTTAAAAAGCATGTCTGACTAAACAATTTAATTATTCAATTTGAAGCATATATCATTTATATTTTATAAGAAATGAATTTGAATTTTTGCTGCTGTTCATAAATTCATTAATAGAACGTGCAGATTTAAGAAGCAATAAGTCTTTTTCTTTTGACTTTAGTTGATATAGATTACTTGCAATAAAATTATTTATTTTTTTAGTTTATATAATAAATCTACATGTATGAAATAATTGTAAGCTTGAAAGCAGAAAAACACAACAGTTTTAAAATGTTTGAATTATATTTGTTATCTTTATGAAGACGGCAAATCAAAGGCCTTTCTATCCTTTTCAAGCAAAGGAATCTCATAACAGGAAAGTTAAAGGAAAGCTTTTTTATAAAAAAAAAATAATAAAGCCGCATGTCTACACACGGTGCGCTCCGAAGCATCTCATTACAGGATAGCTCTTTCTGATCTTTTTTGGACTCGTCCACATTATTATCGACGCGTAAAAATTATAAATATGACATTGTGGCGCGGAGTCCTGCTTCAAACAATGCTTTGAATACACACATTCATGGATCCATGGAGAGGGGGAAATCTCAATTTTTTAACATTTGTTTTGTTACAACGATATACAATACAGTATATACTTATTATATAATAAGATGTTTCAGAAGGAATCTATCGAATCAACATACACGCGAATTGTTCAATGTATACGCAAGTTACATCCTTTTCAAGTTAAATGAATCTGCAAGGCACAGAACGGACAGATTCAGTAAGTGTGGGGTGATATTAAACAGCAGAACTGTTTATGATTTAAAATATTTTATTCATATTTCCTGACAAAGTTTAGAGTTGGAAGAATCAGAGACTGCAGTTTTTATTTGTTTGTCTGCGGCTATATGATTTCATTAACTGACAGCCATGCCCTAGTTAAAAGCATTGAAAATCCTTGTTATGTAACATTTTAGATAATAAAAAAATATTTTTAAAAAGAACATTGTAACAGTGTATATAGATAAACCTTTGTCACCCATCATAATTCAAAACATTTATAATTCCCTTTATCTCTCGTTCTGAAGAAATAGACAATCTCTTTAAATAACAAATTTTAACGCAATCCGCTAATGCTTTTAGTCATGAAAGATCACATTTAGTATACAGTTGCTATTACATGTACAAAGAAGTGCTGTTTAAAACACATATTTTATTGTTTAATTGTAATTTATGGAGTTTTAAGCTCACCGAGACGAGGTCATGGGAGCTTATGCTCTACGCCCGGCATCGGCATCCGGACCTGGTAAAGGTTCTTGTTGCAGGTCCTGTATCTATAGTCTGTCCCAAGATATATATGCTGCATATTTGAACGATTTTTAATAAAAATACACATACCTGTGACTGAAGTGCAATTAAAATCGATGAAAGGGAAAATTCCCAAGATAACTTCATTCACACATTATCATTTTTCCCCCGTAAAAATTCACAGGAACGAAAATAGATTTCCTACGGAGATTTATAATGGGGAATGTTGACATCTTTTCTCCATTCGGAAATACTCGGGACCCCTCGCGCAATTTTTCAACGTTATCATCCGGGCGTCTTCATCTCCTTGGCAATGGAAAAACCTCGTAGACTTTTTATTTTTAGCCGTGTACTGATACCCGACAAGCTAGAGGGGGCGTTTCAAAGGAGAAATCTTGGGATTATTTCATACTATTGAATGAACATCGTCTGAACCAAGAGGTATTTATAAATATTGAGTAATTTAAGAAAATATGCGGCAAAAATATCTTGGGACAGACTATAATCGGGGCCATGAATTTCAGGGGCCCGTTTCTCAAAAAGGCGTAAATCTGTGCCTAAGTTAGTCCGACTAACAAAGTTACGCCAATATTTAGTCGGGTCTAAGTTGCGTTTCTGAAAAAGGCGTAAGTTAGGGTTTAAATGTCGAAAAACTTAGACATCTCCGCTGAGTACTAAGCATGCGCATATCGTATTTTGTTTTGCTTTGAGGCTATGGTTATATGTGGTGGATCAATTTTCCAATTCATAGTACATGTAGTACAAGAGGTTTCAGAAACCAAATATGTGACAATTAAATGCATTGTAGATGATATTGAGGCACAATCTTACATATTGATTGAACGAAACAATACATAGAAATTAACTTCAATCTTCGTGTAAAAATATTTATAGAATACATGGACAAGGTACAGTGGATATGCCCCAATACGTCTGCAGAATGAGAAGTATGCTTCATAGACACTGTAGATTTTTAGATATTTTCAGATGCTGGGATAAGGCTTGATTCTTTTTTATCAATTCACTATATCATTTATAGAAAATAATATGACCATGAGTATAACAGCAACCAACTGAAATCGAAAATATCTACTGTATAAATAATATTACATGAACCTTGTCCATCTTCTGTTCCAATATTGAAAGAATGTAGACAATGACATGGAAACGATTCTTGATTTTCTGCGATTCAAATGATAATAGTTTTGAAAGATATTAATATCAACAATTAACAAGACAGGAATTATCAACATTTGAGGCCGGGGTCTCCCCAACTCCCTTTCCTGTTTTGGGTTTAAATCGATCGATTTTTTTTTGGGGGGGGGGGGTGAAAGTAATATACACCATCCATAAACAGGGAATAATTCGCCCTGTTTCATTTTCAATCATTTCACCCTCGTTGTCAGCGGGCAAATTTATGTTGATTTTCAATATCTAATATTAAGTAACTTAGGTAACAGCTGTGACTTGGCGAAGTCACGACCGAGTGAAACTGTTTGTAAGTGTAGAAGGACGGAAATATAACCCTGTATACAGTATCTTGATTAAAATAAAGATATAAAAGCACTTATCTAAGAACACCCTTCCTATTTAAAGAAAGATTTAAAAATAAAAGGCTTTTACAAGTTTAATGGAAAAGGCATCTAAAAATTCCCCTATCCCCTTCCGGATAAGACATTTTGCATCTTTGCGATTTTAACAAGTGCATGTGAGTTTTACTTTCTTCCTTTTTAAAGAAAGTTTTATAAATAAAAGGTTTTTACAAGTTTAATGGAAAATGCAAAATGTCTTATCCGGAAGGGGATAGAGAATTTTTTTAGATGCCTTATCTAAAAAATCCCCTATCCCCTTCCTGCTAAGACATTTGGCATCTTTGCGGTTTTAATAAGTGCATGTGAGTTTTACTTTTTTCCCTATCTGCTTTAGGTTATTGGGATTGGGTGTATACAATTGTTTATATAATAAGTATGACAAATGCAAGCTAGTTAAATTTGTAAATAATGCACACTGTTGTAAAACTGCTAAAACAACGCTTTTGTATTGCAAGTCGACAACTATACGTACATCTTAAATGTGATGAAACAAAACTATCATGAATTCAAGTAATTAAAGATCAATTCAATTAAATGAGTACAAATAAACAATGCATATGAATATGCACGGATATCATTGATAGTACATGTGCCCCATACTTTTTTTTTTAAAAAGAATTACGATCGATGTTAAATATGAACGCAATTGATCACTTCATCCTAGAATTAATAAGATTAATGAATTTGATTTCCAAAAATTCAAGGTGTGCATGTGAAATTTAATAATAATCGATAACCTTGACAAACGCTTGTCAACAGATCTAAAATTGATGCACACTCTGCACGCTTCTAAAACATATTTTTAAGTAATATTTTAGCAAAACAAAAACTGATTATATGTAAATGCGAGTTCATAAACATTCCAAAATACATGTAGCTTTCATACGGTTTTGTAAAGATACTAGGAGCAAAAAAAAAAAAAAAATGAAAAAGATAATGCATACGTGTTGTAAAGTTTTCAGTAATACATGCATATGTAAAGAACAAACAACCACACACAAGGACAAATTACAAATGTAAACGTTTTGAGTTGCTCCTATTCATAATTTTGAAATCAGTTTCGTTTCACAGGTTCAAATTTGATTAGAAACATTAAATTCTAGTTCATGCTTACTGAGAATTGATAAAAAAAATCAATAATCTATTCGTACTTATATACATCTATCTTCTTGGGGAATAAATGTTTAATTTAGAAATAAAGCATTTTTGGAATAATTGTGTTTATATCATTTATTGGGGTAAACCCATTCTTCACACTTTAGGTAAATTTCATTACGAGTAGTAATGTATATTACATACGTTTAATAAGGTGAGCCCATTATTTATCAAATTGATTTAATCTTATTTTTTTTTAGAAATAGAGACAGTTATCGAATAATAGGTATTTCTTAAAGTTATATGCACATGTAAAAAATAACACATAAAACAAACCAAAAAATAAAATTATCTGTATATTTTGCCTTAGAAACAAAACACTCGCCATTTTTTTGCACAGACTAAGAACTTACGCCTACCCATTAGCAGGCGTAGATTTAAACTCAAATTTAGTCCCGACTAAGTTTACGCCTTTTTGTGAAACGCAACTTAGTCTGGTTTTGAGGTCTAGTCCCTGATTTAGTCCGGACTAAGCTTACGCCTGGACGTAGGCCTTTTTGAGAAACGGGCCCCTGGGGCCCGTTTCACTAAAAGGCGTACGCCCGGCGTAACCTTACGCCTGTCGTAAGTCCGGACTAAGTCAAATATTTGGACTAAGGTCCGTTTCACTAAAAGGCGTAACTTAACGCCCGCCTTAATTTAAGACAAAAATCTACGCCTAGCCAAGGGTAGTCGTAACTTTTGGCGTAAACAGGAATTGACTGCTAATTCTGTTGCTGAGAATATCGGTGCTGACCGTAATGTTAAATTGTACAATTTGTCGTGTAAATTTTATTAATTTCATATGAAATTAAGAAAATAGAGAGTTTTGATAGGTGGTATCAATTCTCGATTAGAAACTTTCTTACCATGTTTTATGCACATTCTTTTTATTTGCACTTGCCGTTTACATGTTAAAATGACATATTTAGATAATCGATATATAGTTTTAATTTCATTATTTTTATTCAATAATTTGATTTACGTTTCATATTTTTTAGTAAATTGGGCAATGAATAATGCAGAGAATATACATACGTGATGCACATATGTATATTTGTATCTCGTATATTTGTATAAGAAATGTCTAGTATTCAAGCATTTCATCCCCCCAACTTCCACGCAAAATATGTGTGAGCGGGATATTTTGAAATTTAAAACTCACTAAGTGAATTATTGACTTGTATATTTTCCTCTTTTTTTATATTTCATTTTTGGTGAGTAAAAGGGGTTAGCTTAGGTAGTCTAACTAAGGTTAATGACAAAAGTATTTTCAGTATTGTTAAAATGTAAATACCAAAATATGATGATAGCTCCAACTATATTTTAGAGTCGTCAAAAGTCCCTCATTTTTTTTTTTAAATATTAGATAATTTATTTATCATACAACCGATGCAAAACATTGACTCCAGATTAAATAGATTTTATTTCGTAGGTTACATACACATCCTCTTTATTAGCTTCAAATTAATATGAAGCCTCGTTCAATATACTAAATACACATGTAAGTGTACTCGGGTAGTTTATGTTGAGTCCACTATACGTCTGACACACACCTCTGTACCTTG
Organism: Magallana gigas; assembly: GCF_963853765.1. NCBI lineage: Eukaryota > Metazoa > Mollusca > Bivalvia > Ostreida > Ostreidae > Magallana > Magallana gigas. The sequence goes on along the minus strand of NC_088857.1, from coordinate 20,233,961 downwards.
GATCTGATAACTTTGGTGAAACATTTACAAATAAACGTGCATGCACTTATGGTTTGTATGTACCCTTTCACTTAAATAATTCGAAAAAAAAACTTTGGAAACAAATTGTGTAAAAAAAAAAATTAGACTTGAAATTCATCAATTATTTCATATGTAATTTTTTCTCCACATTTTACATTGACACAAATCTTAATATGAAAGTAATAAATATATTTATCCGAGCCTCTTCGTTTTTTTTGGTTGTTTTTTTTTTTTTGGGGGGGGGGGGGTTGCATGAAATATCAAAACTTCGCTATTTTTTTCGTATGTGTTGTATAGTGGTTCGATGATTGCTTAATATTGCACAATCCATGGTTAAAAAGCTCATTACTGCATTAATTCGCTATATTTTCTATTTTTAAACAAATTCAATGATTTTCTTTCAATGATATAGCGAGAGGAAACCAGAAAATTTAATGAAACAAATATTTATACTCGGGCCATAATTGACGCATGATCAAAATAGAAATTCCAAGGGTGTTCGAAACATGGTTAAATCCCCGTAGATATCGATACCAAAATAGTTTCTGTTGAGTTAATAATTTTGAATGAACATATCCTATATGCTTCATCAACTATATCTTTCAAACAAAACATTTTAGCAAGTTTTGCTGTGTGATTTTGTCACTTAACAGAGTTAATATGCCCCAATAAATGATATAAACACAATTATTCCAAAAATGCTTTATTTCTAAATTAAACATTTATTCCCCAAGAAGATAGATGTATATAAGTACGAATAGATTATTGATTTTTTTTTTTTATCAATTCTCAGTAAGCATGAACTAGAATTTAATGTTTCTAATCAGATTTGAACCTGTGAAACGAAACTGATTTCAAAATTATGAATAGGAGCAACTCAAAACGTTTACATTTGTAATTTGTCCTTGTGTGTGGTTGTTTGTTCTTTACATATACATGTATTACTGAAAACTTTACAACACGTATACATTATCTTTTTCGTTTTTTTTTTTGCTCCTAGTATCTTTACAAAACCGTATGAAAGCTACATGTATTTTGGAATGTTTATGAACTTCAGCCCATATTTACGCCTTTTTGAGAAACGGGCCCCAGGTCTCCAGGGGCCCGTTTCTCAAAAAGGCGTACATTTGGGCCTAAGTTAGTCCGACTAACAAAGTTACGCCAATATTTAGTCGGGTCTAAGTTGCGTTTCTGAAAGAGGCGTAAGTTAGGGTTTAGATGTTCGAATAACTAAGACATCTCCGCTGAGTACTAAGCATGCGCATATCGTATTTTGTTTTGCTTTGAGGCTATGATTATATGTGGTGGATCAATTTTCCAATTCATAGTACATGTAGTACCCAAAAGTACGAATGTTATACTTTACCACTGAATGTGCATAGTTTAGGCTGTTCATGACATTTTATATTAATAAAAGTAGAACAAATGTCTATACACTTCTAAACATAATGAAATTTTAGAGAAAAACAGTTGATATGAAAGCGGCATATATATGACAATTAAATGCATTGTAGATGATATTGAGGCACAATCGTACATATTAATTGAACGAAACAATGCGTAGCAATTAACTTCAATGTTCGTGTAAACTTCAAATATTAATAGAATACATGGATAGAGTACAGTAGATATGCCCGCATACGTCTGCAGATTTAATGTTAAGTATGCTTCATATAGATATTTAAACACTTTCAAATGCTGGGATAAAGCTTGATTCTTTTTTGTCAATTCACTATAGTATTTATAGAAAATAAAATGACCATGAGTTAAACAGCAACCAACTGAAATCGAAAATATCTACTGTATAAATAACATGACATGAACCTTGTCCACGTCCACAGAAGGAAGAAAAGTTCCATTCTCTGTTCCGATATTGAAAGAATGTAGACAATGACATAGAAACGAGTCTTGATTTTGTGCAATTCAAATGATAATAGTTTAGAAAGATATTGTCAACAATTAACAAGACAGGAATTATCAACATTTGAGGCCGGGATCTCCCCAACTCCCTTTTCTGTTTTTGGTTTAATCGATTGAGATTGATTGTTTCGTTTTGGGTTTTTTCGGGGGGGGGGGGGGGTGGTAAAGCTATATATACTATATACAGGGAATAATTCGCCCCCGTTTAATTTTCAATCATTTCACCCTCGTTTTCAGCGGGCGAATTTAAGACTTGTTGATTTTCAATCTCTATAATATTAAATAACTTAAGTAACAACTGTGACTGGGCGAATTCGCGACATAGCGAAACTATTTGCAAGTGTAAAAGGGCGGAAATTACACGGGACGAAAATAACCCTGTATACAGTATCTTGATTAAAATAAAAATATAAGAGAAAGTTCTAAAAATAAAAGGTTTTTAAAAGTTTAATGGAAAATGCATCTAACCCCCCAACCCCCGGATAAGACATTTTGCATCTTTGCGGTTTGAACAAGTGCATTTGAGTTTTACTTTTTTCCCTTTCTGCTTTAGGTTATTGGGGTGGGGTGTATACAATAATTGTATATCTATTAAGTATGACAAATGCAAGCTAGTCAAATTGGTAAATAATGCACACTGTTGTAAATCTGCTAAAACAACGCTTTTGTATTGCAAGTCGACAACTTCGAAATAAAAAAAAAACATCCCTTGATATACATACATCTTAAATATGATGAAACAAAACTATCATGAATTCCAGTAATTAGAGATCAATTCAGTTAAATGAGTACAAATAAACAACACATATGCATATGCACGAAGATCATTGATAGTATATGTAAACCATACCTATTTTAAAAGAATTACGATCGGTGTTAAATATGAACGCAATTGATCACTTCATCCTAGAATTAATAAGATTCATGAATTTGTTTTCCAAAAATTCAAGGAGATGTGCATGTGAAATTTTAGAATCATCAAGAACCTTGACAAACGCTTGTCAATAGATCTAAAATTGATGCACAATCTGCACGCTTCTAAAACATATTTTGAAGTAATATTTTAGCAAAACAAAAACTGATTATATGTAAATGCGAGTTCATAAACATTCAAAATACATGCAGCTTTCATACGGTTTTGTAAAGATACTATGAGTAAAATAATGAAAATGAGAATGTATACCTGTTGTTAAGATGTAAGTAATATGCGTAAAGAACAAACACAAAGAACAGAAGGACAAACTACAACTGTAAACGTTTTTAGTTTATCCTATTCAAAGGAGTATTCTCAATATTTTGAAATCAGTTTTGTTTCATGGATTCAAATTTGACTATTGATTAGAAACATTAAATTCTAGTCTATGCTTACTGAGTATTGATTTAAAAACCAATAATCTATTCGTACTTATATACATCTATCTTGTTGGGGAATACATGTTAAATTTAGAATTATAACAACTTTTTAATTAGTGTGTTTATATCAGTTATCGGGTATACCCATCTTTCATTATTCTTCATACTTTAGGTAAATTTCATTAACGAGAAGTAATGAATATTACGTTTAATAAGGTCAGCCCATTATTTATCAAATTGTATTTAGAAATATATCGAACAATATATGTATTTTTTAAGTTATACGTATATATATGTACAAATATTCAATAAATGTGAATGTTTTCCTTAATAACACGAAAAATAACCCCCAAAAAATTGATAATCTATGTTTATTTTGCCTTAGAAACAAAACACTCGCCATTTTTGTGCACAGACTAAGGACTTCCGCCTACCCATTAGCAGACGAAGATTTAAACCCAAATTTAGTCCCGACTAAGTTTCCGCCTTTTTGTGAAACGCAACTTAGTCTGGTTTTGAGGTTTAGTCCCTGATTTAGTCCGGACTAAGCTTACGCCTGGACGTAGGCCCTTTTGAGAAACGGGCCCCAGATACCTTAGTGACATTTTTAATGTTTTGGTATACATGTACATATAGTTCTTTGAATTTTTATCATCAATAGAAGGATAGTCGAACTTTCTACTCGTCACAATACTTGAGTTATATGCATTTTGTTGTGACCTTGACTATGGCATTATGTTTTGTGCAACGTTAATGCGTTGCAATCTTCAATTAATTACCTATTTATTCATGAACGAATAGAGTCACATTTATTGTATTGTACATATTTATTGTATTGTACATTTGTATTGTACATATTGTACAGTTATTGTACATATGCTGTATGAACGTGGGAAGGCAGACATAAACTATATTACATAATATCTTTTAATTTTTTGTGCTTAATGTTGAATCTTTATATCAACACAAATGTTTATGTGTAAATGAATACGTGTAATCTATTTGCAATCTACGTTATCTTTAATGAACTCTATTTTAATAACAAATGCGGCAATCAACCGACAAAAAGCTACAGTGTTTTGTATATTAATTTAAAATTTTTAACTATTGTAACTAAACGTATGAAAATGTAAAGATTTTTCCTATAGAAAGCGAAAGCTATTACCTGCGTGACCCATGTTTGAACCCACGCATGGAATAAATTATTTCAAACAATCACGTGGGTTCTTCCAGGTAAACGTTTGTCAAATATGCTCACTGTAAAACATTGACACGTTTTAAATCGCTTTCCATCATCTTTGTATGGTCAGGAATGTTTGTTTGGTCACTATGGTAATATGCAACTTCAAAGCTTTATTTGATTTTTTTTCAGACGTAAAATAATCCATAAAGTATAATTCATCAAACGCGCCCATCGATCCACCAACAGAGCAATGTTGATTTAAATGTCTCCTCCCTGTGATAAAAATACACACAATTCAAGTAGGTTCGGTTCGATTTTTCCGGATTTAGATTATTTATAGGCATTTAAAAATCCTCAATTTTTTAAACTGTATGCTAATTTTGGTAAATTTAAGCGTGCATATAAATCAGAAGTATCCATCAGGAAAGGCGTAAATCTGGGCCTAAGTTAGTCCGACTAACGAAGTTACGCCAATATTTAGTCGGGTCAAGGTTGCGTTTCTGAAAGTGGCGTAAGTTCAGGTTTAAATGTCGAAGAATTTAGACATCTCCGCTGAGTACTAAGCATGCGCATGTCGTATTTTGTTTTGCTTTGAGGCTATGATTATATGTGATGGATCAATTTTCCAATTCATAGTACATGTAGTACCCGAAAGTACGCATGTCATACTTTACCACTGAATCTGCATAGTTCAAGCTGTTCACGACATTTTATATTGATAAAAGTAGAACAAATGCCTATACACTTCTTATCATAATGAAATTTTTGAGAAAAACAGTTGATATGAAAGCGGCATATATAAGAGGTTTCAGAAACCAAATATGTGACAATTAAATGCATTGTAGATGATATTGAGGCACAATCTTACATATTAATTTAATTATATTTATAGAATACAGGGAAAAGGTACAGTGGATATGCCCCAATACGTCTGCAGAATGAGAAGTATGCTTCATAGACACTGTAGTTCTTTAGACATTTTCAGATGCTGGGATAAGGCTTGATTCTTTTTTATCAATTCACTATATTATTATTTATAGAAAATAATATGACCATGAGTATAACAGCAACCAACTGAAATCGAAAATATCTTACTGTATAAATAATATTACATGAACCTTGTCCATCCTCTGTTCCAATATTGAAAGAATGTAGACAATGACATGGAAACGATTCTTGATTTTCTGCGATTCAAATGATAATAGTTTTGAAAGATATTAATAGTCAACAATTAACAAGACAGGAATTATCAACATTTGAGGCCGAGGTCTCCCCAACTCCCTTTCCTGTATTTTAATCGATCGATTGTTTTGTTCTGGTTTCTTCGGGGGGGGGGGGGGGGGGTTGAAAGTAATATACACCATAAACAGCTGGGAATAATTCGCCCTATTTAATTTTCAATCATTTCACCCTTGTTGTCAGCGGACAAATTTCTGTTGATTTTCAATATCTAATATTAAGTAACTTAAGTAACAGGTGTGACTGGGCGAAGTCATGGCAGAGTGAAACTGTCTGCAAGTGTAGAAGGACGGAAATTGCACGGGACGAAAATAACCCTCTGAGCAGTATCTTGATTAAAATAAAGATATAAAAGCAGTTATCTAAGAACATCCTTCCTATTTAAAGAAAGTTTTATAAATAAAAGGTTTTTACAAGTTTAATGGAAAAGGCATCTAAAAAAATCCCCTATCCCCTTCCGGATAAGACATTTTGCATCTTTGCGATTTTAACAAGTGCATTTGAGTTTTACTTTTTTCCCTATCTGCTTTGGGTTATTGGGGTGGGGGGGGGGGGGGTGTACAATTGTTTATATAATAAGTATGATAAATGCAAGATAGTTAAATTTGTAAATAATGCACACTGTTGTAAAATTGCTAAAACAATGCTTTTGTATTGCAAGTCGACAACTTCGAAATAAAAAAAATACCTTAATATACGTACATCTTAAATATGATGAAACAAAACTATTATGCATATGAATTCAAGTAATTTAAGATCAATTCATTTAAATGAGTACAAATAAACAATGCATATGAATATGCACGAAGATCATTGATAGTACATGTACCCCATACCTATTTTAAAAGAATTATGATCGATGTTAAATATGAACGCAATTAATCACTTCATCCTAGAATTAATAAGATTAATGAATTTGATTTCCAAAAATTCAAGATGTGCATGTGAAATTTTATAATATTCGATAACCTTGACAAACGCTTGTCAACAGATCTAAAATTGATGCACACTCTGCACGCTTCTTAAACATATTTTTAAGTAATAATTTAACAAACAAAAATTGATTGTATCTAAATACGAGTTCATAAACATTCCAAAATACATGTAGCTTTTATACGGTTTTGTAAAGATACTAGGAGTAAAAATATGAAAATGAGAATGCATACGTGTTGTAAAGTTTTCAGTAATACATGTATAGGTAAAGAACAAACAACCACACACAAGGACAAATTACAAATGTAAACGTTTTGAGTTGCTCCTATTCATAATTTTGAAATCAGTTTCGTTTCACAGGTTCAAATTTGATTAGAAACATTAAATTCTAGTTCATGCTTACTGCGTATTGATTAAAAAAATCAATAATCTATTCGTACTTATATACATCTATCTTATTGGGGAATACATGTTTAATTTAGAAGTAAAGCATCTTTTTAATTATTGTGTTTATATCATTTATCGGGGTATACCCATTCTTCACACTTTAGGTAAATTTCATTACCAGTAGTAATGTATATTACATACGTTTAATAAGGTGAGCCCATTATTTATCCAATTGATTTAATCTTAATTTATTTAGAAATAGAAACAGTTATTGAACAATAGGTATTTTTTAAGGTTTTACGGACATGTACAAATATTTAAATAAATGTGAATGTTTTCTTTAATAACACATAAAACAAACCAAAAAATAAAATTCTCTGTATATTTTGCCTTAGAAACAAAACACTCGCCATTTTTGTGCACAGACTAAGGACTTACGCCTACCCATTAGCAGGCGTAGATTTAAACCCAAATTTAGTCCCGGCCCCGAGGTTATAAAACTTTTTTGAGTACGATCTCGTACTCCAAATCGTACTCCGTGCTCCAAATTGTACTCCTACTCAAGTTATCGAGGTTATAAAACTTTTTCATACTCCTACTCGTACTCCGGCTGAGTACAAAAATGCGATTTTCTGAGTAAGCTTTGAAGCTTTCTCAAAGTCGTACTCAAGACATTTAATCTAAATAAAATGCAGTGCAAACATATAATATTGTTCATACTGTAACATTGCTGTATTATACGCTCTAATTTAATCATATTTACATGTATATGAATTAAAATGGAAAGTTTTTACCATTTTATTAATGACATATCTAGATATAAAGGAGGTGAATTTAAGAGTAAGGGCGAACTGCAACCAAGATTATCAAAATAACCTTTAGATAGTTTGCTTCATTAATTAATGTACATATACATGTATAACTACGTACAAAATACTACCGTTGAATAGCCTGACTTTTTAAGAATTCTGTTTTTTGTCAAATACGACCCATACACCCCATCATTTAAAACAAAGAAATCAATGTACATGTATCGTTATTAATCAATTTCAATCAGATGTACTTGCTGGGTCCATTTTTTGATTATAGTGAAAATGTAGGTTAGTTCTAAACATTACAAAGGATGGGGGATGCATAAAAGTCTAACGCTTTCTATTACTTACTTATTAATCAATTATCATTTATGTTGCATGCCACAAAACTTGGAAAGGGAAACATTTTATAGAATAAGCGGTAAATCAGTGGCGGAGTAAAGGAGGTCGCACCCGGCGTCCCCCCCCCCCCACAGCTCTAAAAAAATTGTCCAAATAAAGTTAAATCATACTCCTTCTGGCAAAGAAAATGTACAACTTGCGAGTCTTAATTATCTTTTTTTTTTAACTTGGGGGATTTCTCTACATTAGACTGTTTCAATGGTGCAATATGAAGAAAACGCGTGTGTTCAATGGTGTAACTAAAAAAACCCAGGAAAAAACATTTTGGTTACGCTGTCCTTGGGTTCAAATATGACCAGTCACCCATATACCCACCTTTAAGTAATTGGTTATACTAACTAGTGTTTTAACGACTCTTCCATTGTTATTATAATATAAGCTGGTATATGTAGTTACATGTATCTTGTATTAAAACTTCATTAATTTACATTGTCCCATTGAACTTGGTTTTTAAACTGATTAATTTACAGTAATTCGAAAGAAAAAAAAATAAAAGGATATGTTTCTTGGATTTCTACAAGACAGAGGAATTTGATGACTGTAGGTCTTAAATCTACAAACCTTTAAAAATTGTAAATAATTTTATTACTTTAAGTATACCGGTAATCACGAGAAGAAATATCTCAAACGTCTATTTAAAGACTTCCTTTTTACCCTACAAAATCTCTAGAATCCTGGAGCTTCCGGGGCCGGCTTTGCCCCCTGGGTCACCAACAGGACTTTGCCCTGGACCATTTGGAGGCCACAAAGCGGCCTCTCCAGACTCCCTGTCTTATACTGACGTCCCCTCTAACTTCACATTCTGGATCTACCCCTGGAACTAAATATTTTGTAAGAGGAGTTGGTGTTGGTGTGTGTGAGTGGGGGGAGGGGGGGGGGGCGGCGAATCCTACTTCCTATGGTTTATCTATACGATTGTTGTTGTTTTTTTTTATTTTCATAAAACAGTTACTGTCTGCATGTGGAAAATATTGGCTTATAAATCGCCTTTCCTCTGTAGTGTCAAAAACGCTGTGAAATTTAGAGTAATTTTGAACAAGGTTCATTTCTTTTTATCTCGAAATATCGATAATAAAAACCTATTTTGAAAGTTAACAAAAAGCAATCTTACTTGGAAATGTAGAAAGTAATCAAGAATCAGCAGTAAGCAATTAAAACGCATGTTAAAGGGCGTTAGATGTAAACATAAAGATAATATTTCGAATTTTTAAGTTTTGTATTGGCAATATTTTTAAAACTATGACGTACATATTTGGCTTCCTAGGTGACCATATACTACATCTAGCTGCAGAGATCTAGATGTGTTCTTTGTCTAATATAGACCGCAACTTCTTTTTAATTTTACTGCGGGAAGGTAGAGTATCCATTCCGAACCATCTACCAGTATTTGATTTTTATTTTCCAAATATTAAAGAAATTTTACCATGGAACATCACCTACCTTACGATCTTTATTCTTTATTTCGAATTAAAACATCGAGAGCATAGACATGTCTAAGTATACGTAAGGTGAAATGCATTGTTTGGTTTAACATTTGATTATAAACGCTCGAATATAAGGATGGTGGGTCCCGGTGACCCCATAGTCTAAAGTATTATATTAGTATTTTTCTACAAATAAAATTTGGTGTTATGACATCAAATTTTATTCTTAAATACACAGTTATGGAAAAACATTAAGTATGATCGACGTATATATTCTGTTTGAGAATTCGGGTAATTTACAGTTAATTAAAAGCTTGTTTATGTTAAAAAAAGAAAAAAAAGATAACACTTAAATTAATCATAACCCGCATGATAAAAGCTAGAATTTATGAGAGAGAGAGAGAGAGAGAGAGAGAGAGAGAGAGAGAGAGAGAGAGAGAGAGAGATTGAGATTTGAAGGGGATTATTGTTATTCTATGCAATCGATTGAAAACACATGTACTACTTTAAATAGCCTCTTTGCATTTTTATGTATGAGATTTTCATCTCTTAAATTGTTTAATTTTATTAGCAAGTAACTATTTAGATAATTCATATAGCTATTCCTTTGTTATCTAAAGTAACCAAATATCTATGTCAAATGCATCAAAATTAACACATGTATTTCGAATTTTAAAGATGAATAGGAAAAGGCTTGCTCAAAAATATCAATGGACGTTAGTTAAGATTAAAAATGACACAGTATGTATATATAAATTCTAAACACACATTTTCAAGCCTTGACTAAGTGAGAAAAACTTGAACCATAAATAAAACCCCACAAAAAGGGGTACAGCAACTTTAGTACACAATTTCCTTGAACACGTTGTTTCGGTTTAACGTGGTCCTCAAATTGGAAATTTCAAAAATATTTCAGTGAATTTTCTTAAACTCTCGTGCACATTCCCAAAAATATTAAAATGAGAAACTTTACGTGTGTCCTTGGCCTTTAGCATATGTTCATTGATGCAATTCCAACACCCACCCCCACCCCACCCCTTCAAGATATTAAATGTTTTTTTCTCACAAGAATTTTAAAAGGCAAATATAGTACTAAGTATGTTGCAATTAAATTGGAATACCCATATAATTTCCTTAGTGTATACTATATGAGTGTAAAAATAAACGGATCTTCTCAGTATTTTTGTGATTTTCCCAAGTATATGTTTCTATTTTTGAATTAAACTGTTCCCTGTTTTCCCAAATACAGGAACTGCTCACTAAATATCTTAAGAGATATCCACTTGGGGGCAGTGACTTTCCAGTTTTATATTGGCGTCGTTTCTGACCTTTTCCTAGCATGTAAAATATCAAAATCGTATAAAAGCCAGGAAAACTTAGATTTATCGAACTAAATTCTATGTTGAAATACTCTCTTCATATCCGTGTAAATTCTTACTTCTTTCTTTTATATTCATATCGTTCCTTACAACATAATTATACTTAATCATCACATGCATGAATCCCTATCTGAGTCTCATGAGAGAGAGAGAGAGAGAGAGAGAGAGAGAGAGAGAGAGAGAGAGAGAGAGAGAGAGAGAGAGAGATTTGACATAAACACAATTTGTTGATAATTTTACCAATTACACTGGATTTATCGTCTCTGTTGCTCAAAAATTCATAAGTTATAGATGCAGACACATCTCCATGCTTGCAGATGGAGAAGGTAATATGTACATGTAAATAATGTGTTACATTTTGTTAATAAATAATTAATCTGAATACATGTACAGTTTGCCTACATGCCAGGACTATTTACATGAATTACCGTTCTCTGTCTTTCTTCAGAGACGTAAAAATTCATCGATCGGCTTTTGGAGCATACTCAAAATAGTACTCAGCGGAGAACGTACTCCAACACTTTTATAACCTCGGTTTTTAAAGTCGTACTCAGTGGAGCACATACTCGGAGTACGGAGTATGAGTATGAGTACGAGTATGGAAAAAGTTTTATAACCTCGGGGCCTGGTCTAAGCTTTTGAAGCATTTGCCCTCTGATGATTATATCTGACTTAATACTGGTCCAAACTTCACCAAACTTTCATGAATGGTGCGTCATATATCATTTATATTTTATAAGAAATGAATTTGAATTTTTGCTGCTGTTCATAAATTCATTAATAGAATATAGCATAAAGGAAAGCTTTTTTATAAAAAAAATAATAAAGCTGCATTTGTACACCCGATGCGCATCGAAGCATCTCATTACAGGATAACTCTTTCTGATCTATTTTGGACTCGTCTTCTTTTTTATCGACGCGTAAAAATTATAAATGTGACATTGTGGCGCGGAGTCCTGCTTCAAACGATAAAAGATCCGATGCTTTGAATAAACACATTCATGGATCCATGTGGAGGGGGACATCTCATTTTTTTAACATTTGTTTTGTTACAACAATACAGTATATACTTATTATATAATAAGATGTTTCAGGAGGAATCTATCGAATCAACATACGAATTGTTCAATGTATACGCAAGTTACATTCTTTTCAAGTTAAATGAAATTACCCAATCGATCGAAAAATCGGGGCATTAAGCAAAACGCCCCGTTGCGGCGATTTAGCTCCTTTAGTAAATATTTCAGCTATATGAATTTATTTTTATTTTCATGCAAACCAATGATTTTTTTTAATAGCAACATCACATTTCTTACATTCTACTACAGTAGACAATAGGTAAAAACTTGTGACCCCCTTTCTACCATTCAAACTTTGCTATCTATTTTTAAATCAGGATTACACACGTGCATTAACCGAATACCTGTTGACAACACTGACTAATTATTCATGTCCGGGAGGTTCTTCCTCATTTGTACAATGTACATCCAATACTTTATGTCCATACATGATGCATTTACAGTAATTAAAATTGTTGATTGTCACATAATAGGAAAAAATGATGTTTTTAACATAGACTTGTGAAGTTTTAAAGTGGGTGAAGGAACTCACCACTTGAACAGATACATGTATAGTGTTGCGTAGAATTAGAAATCCATAAACCATCCCTGCAATCCAAAATCATACATGTAACTTTGAATTTTGACAGATCTAACAAATGATGATTCATCAAGTATTGGTGTAAGACTGATCTTTATGTACATGTTTATATACTGTATACTTTGATTAGTGCAAGGAGTATGAATTGTCATTAATATTTTTTCCAGAAAGGGCTAGTTAAATTAAAGAGGACAAAAATAAGATATTCTGACCACGTTAACAAAGCAACATAACATCAGCAGTGTACCATACTAAAGCAATGAATTGGAGACTATGCTTAGTCCTGCTACTCAGAGCTCTCACCTGTGTCGTCAGGGGTCAAGGTAAGATATACTGTACATTGACATTTTTTAGGTTACCTGATTTACTCCTGACAAATACCACATGACTGTGTAGTAAACATGTATTTTTTAAGGGTAATTGTCGGCCATCCGTTAACAAATACAATCTCAGACACATAAAGTGATATCGACCTAGCACGCTCGGTTGATATCACTTTTTGTGTCTTCGGTCGATATCGCTGGATATGGGTCCATAAAACCACATATTGACCGTTCAATGAAGTCCATAATAATATTATTGTATAATATTAAAAAAATTACGGGCAAGGACAATCACAGTCAAAGAGATATATATTTTTATGTGAAAATTCAGTGTTTTAAAACTGTCATATTTCATGGTGTGTCGGCTTTTCACGTTTTTTGTCTTAATAAATTAGTAATTCAATTAAAAAGTAATCAACATTCATGATGTAAAAGGTTAAGCAAAATAAAAAATGGGTATTCATCAAAATAAAATTTATTGCATAAATGGTACATGTAAGATTGGAATACTAAGTATGTATATGCCAGGGCATGCTCATTAGTTCAGCATACACATTTTGTTCATTGCTCTGGAGTTCACCGAGACCAGGCCCCGAGGTTATAAAACTTTCTTGAGTACGATCTCGTACTCCAAATCGTACTCCGTGCTCCAAATCGTACTCCTACTCAAGATATCGAGGTTATAAAACTTTTTCATACTCCTACTCGTACTCCGGCTGAGTACAAAAATGCGATTTTCTGAGTAAGCTTTGAAGCTTTCTCAAAGTCGTACTCAAGACATTTAATCTAAATAAAATGCAGTGCAAACATATAATATTGTTCATATTGTAACATTGCTGTATTATACGCTCTAATTTAGTCATATTTACATGTATATGAATTAAAATGGAAAGTTTTTACCATTTTATTAATGACATATCTAGATATAAAGGAGGTGAATTTAAGAGTAAGGGCGAACTGCAACCAAGATTATCAAAATAACTTTTAGATAGTTTGCTTCATTAATTAATGTACATATACATGTATAACTACGTACAAAATACTACCGTTGAATAGCTCGACCTTTTAAGAATTCTGTTTTTTTGTCAAATACGACCCATACACCCCATCATTTAAAACAAAGAAATCAATGTACATGAGCATAGACATGTCTAAGTATACGTAAGGTGGAATGCATTGTTTGGTTTAACATTTGATTATAAACGCTCGAATATAAGGATGGTGGGTCCCGGTGACCCCATAGTCTTAAGTATTATATCAGTATCTTTCTACAAATAAAATTTGGTGTTATGACATCAAATTTTATTCTTAAATACACAGTTATGGAAAAACGTTAAGTATGATCGACGTATATATTCTGCTTGAGAATTCGGGTAATTTACAGTTAATTAAAAGCTTGTTTATGTAAAAAAAAAAAGTTAACACTTAAATTAATCATAACCCGCATGATAAAAGCTAGAATTTATGAGAGAGAGAGAGAGAGAGAGAGAGAGAGAGAGAGATTGAGATTTGAAGGGGATTATTGTTATTCTATGCAATCGATTGAAAATACATGTACTACTTAAAATAGCTTCTTCGCATTTTCATGTGAGAGATTTTTCTCTATATAGCTTAGCTGTGGGAATATTCATCTCTGAAATTGTTCTGTTTTATTAGCAAGTAACTATTTAGATAATTCATATAGCTATTCCTTTTTTATCTAGAGTAACCAAATATCTATGTCAAATGCATCAAAATTAACACATGTATTTCGAATTTTAAAGATGAATAGGAAAAGGCTTGCTCAAAAATATCAATGGACGTTACTTAAGATTAAAAATGACACAGTATGTATATATAAATTCTAAACACACATTTTCAAGCCTTGACTAAGTGAGAAAAACTTGAACCATCAATAAAACCCCACAAAAAGGGGTACAGCAACTTAAGTACACAGTTGCCTTGAACACGTTGTTTCGGTTTAACGTGGTCCTCAAATTGGAAATTTCAAAAATATTTCAATTAGTGGATTTTCTTAAACTCTTGTGCACATTCCCAAAAATATTAAAATGAGAAACTTTACGTGTGTCCTTGGCTTTGAAAAATCTCTCACATGAAAATGCGAAGAAGCTATTTTAAGTAGTACATGTATTTTCAATCGATTGCATAGAATAACAATAATCCCCTTCAAATTTCTCTCTCTCTCTCTCTCTCTCTCTCTCTCTCTCTCTCTCTCTCTCTCTCTCTCTCTCTCTCATAAATTCTAACTTCCATCATGCGGGTTATGATTAATTTTAGTGTTATCTTTTTTTTTCTTTTTTTACATAAACAAGCTTTAAATTAATTGTAAATTACCCGAATTCTCAAGCAGAATATATACGTCGATCATACTTAATGTTTTTCCATAACTGTGTATTTAAGAATAAAATTTGATGCCATAACACCAAATTTTATTTTTAAATATTCATTTGTAGAAAGATACTAGTATAATACTTAAGACTATTGGGTCACCGGGACCTACCATCCTTATATTCGAGCGTTTATAATCAAATGTTAAACCAAACAATGCATTCCACCTTACGTATACTTAGACATGTCTATGCTCTCAATGTTTTAATTCGAAATAAATAATAAAGATCGTAAGGTAGGTGATGTTCCATGCTAAAATTTCTTTAATATTTGGAAAATAAAAATCAAATATGGTTCGGAATGGATACTCTACCTTCCCGCAGTAAGATTAAAAAGAAGTTGCGGCCTATATTAGACAAAGAACACATCTAGATCTCTACAGCTACATGTAGTATGTATGGTCACCTAGGAAGCCAAATATTTACGTCATAATTTTAAAAATATTGCCAATACAAAACTTGAAAATTCGAAATATTACTTTATGTTTACATCTAACGCCCTTTAACCTTCGTTTTAAATACTTACTGCTGATTCTTGATTACTTTCTATATTTCCAAGTGAGATTGCTTTTTGTTAACTTTCAAAATAGGTTTTTATTATCTTTAATGGGCTTGATATTTCGAGATAAAAAGAAATGAACCTTGTTCAAAATTACTCTAAATTTCACAGCGTTTTTGACACTACAGAGGAAAGGCGATTTTTAAGCCAATATTTTCCACATGCAGACAGTAGCTGTTCTATGAAAATTGAAAAAAAAAACCCAATTGTATAGATAAACCACAGGAAGTAGGATTCGACCCCCCTCCCCCACTCACACACATCAACACCAATTCCTCTTAAAAATATTTAGTTCCAGCGGTAGATCCAGAATGTGAAGTTAGAGGGGGCGTCAGTATAAGACAGGGAGTCTGGAGAGGCCGCTTTGAGGCCTCCAGATGGTCCAGCAGAGCAAAGCCCTGTTGGTGACCCAGGGGGCAAAGCCGGCCCCAGAAGCTACAGGATTCTAGAGATTTTGTAGGGTAAAAAGGAAGTCTTTAAATAGACGTTTGAGATATTTCTTCTCGTGATTACCGGTATACTTAAAGTAATAAAATTACTTACAATTTTTAAAAGGTTTGTAGATTTTAGACCTACAGTCATCAAATTCCTCTGTCTTGTAGAAATCCAAGAAACACATCCTTTTATTTTTTTTCTTTCGAATGACTGTAAATTAATCAGTTTAAAAAGTTCAATGGGACAATGTAAATTTATGAAGTTTTAATAAAAGATAACTATATATACCAGCTTATATTATAATAACAATGGAAGAGTCGTTAAAACACTAGTTAGTATAACCAATTACTTAAAGGTGGGTATATGGGTGACTGGTCATATTTGAACACAAGGACAGCGAAACCAAAATGTTTTTTTCTGGGTTTTAAGTTACACCATTGAACACACGCGCGCGTTTTCTTCATATTGCACCATTGAAACCAGTCTAATGCAGAGAAATCCCCCAAGTTAAAAAAAAGATAATTAAGACTCGCAAGTTGTACATTTTCTTTGCCAGAAGGAGTATGATTTAACTTTATTTGGACAATTTTTTAGGGCGGGGGGGGGGGGGGGGGGGCGGGTGTGACCTCCTTTACTCCGCCACTGATTTACCGCTTATTCTATGAAATGTTTCCCTTTCCAAGTTTTTTGGCATCCTTTGTAATGTTTAGAACTAACCTACATTTTCACTATAATCAAAAAATGGACCCAGCAAGTACATCTGATTGAAATTGATTAATAACGATACATGTACATTGATTTCTTTGTTTTAAATGATGGGGTGTATGGGTTGTATTTGACTAAAAACAGAATTCTTAAAAAGTCGAGCTATTCAACGGTAGTATTTTGTACGTAGATTTACATTTATATGTACATTAATTAATGAAGCAAACTATCTAAAAGTTATGATATCTTGGTTACAGTTCGCCCTTACTCTTAAATTCACCTCCATTATATCTAGATATGTCATTAATAAAATGGTAAAAAACTTTCCATTTTAATTCATATACATGTAAATATGATTAAATTAGAGCGTGTAATACAGCAACGTTACAGCATGAACAATATTATATGTTTGCACTGCATTTTATTTAGATTAAATGTCTTGAGTAAGACTTTGAGAAAGCTTCATAGCCTACTCAGAAAATCGGAGCCGGAGTACGAGTATGAGTATGAAAAAGTTTTATAACCTCGATACCTTGAGTACGAGTACGATTTGGAGCACGGGGTACGATTTGGAGTACGAGATCGTACTCAAGAAAGTTTTAAAACCTCGGGGCCAGGGAAAGTTAGAAAACAGTATTGTTTCCAATCCCTTGTCTCCAATTCTCTCTCTTTCAATATTCATTGGCTCTTAATGCAGTAAATGTTTCATTTCGATTTAAAGCTGAATAACTGATGGAGAATATTGAGTCTTTAACAAAATTCATTTTAATTGGATTTGAAGGTTTTCCCTGTAATTGGGGATCTATATTTGTATATCTGTTTTAGATGACAAGATGCCACCAAAAATGGTCAGTACCTTCAACAATGAATATTACTACCCACGAGATTCAATCTTGATAGATGCTACAATTAACTGCAGGGCACAGAACGGACAGATTCAGTAAGTGTGGGGTTATATTAAACAGCAGACCTGTTTTTCATATTTCCTGACAAAGTTTAGAGCTAGAAGATTCAGAGACTGTATTGTTTATTTGTTTGTCTGCGGGTATAAGATTTCATCAACTCACAGCCAAACCCTAGTTAAAACAATTGTTACAGTGCATACAGATAAACCTTTGTCACCCATCATAAGTCATAACATTCATAATTCTCCGTATCGCTCATTCTGAAAAAATAGACCAACTCCTTAAATAACAAGTTTACACACAATCCGCTAATGTTTCTAGTCATAAAAGATCACATTTAATGCACAGTTGCTATTACCGGTACAATGAAGTGCTGTTTCAAACAAAGATTATTTTGTTTAGTTGTAATTTCTGGAGTATACATATCTTTAATTATCGTACAACTCATGTTCTAGAGCAAATATTTAAGAAATAAACAACGTTATTTAGTGAACATGGCGTTATGAATAGCAATTGCTCTGCTGGCATATTCCATGATGCGCGCTAGCGCATTATGGTAAATATGCCAGATGAGCAGTTGCTATTCATAAGCCATGTTCACTAAATAACTGTTGTTTATTTCTTATATTTGCATTTTACCACTCGCAAATACTGGTACTGTCTAAGACCAGTTATCGGCTAAACTGATAGTTCGGGTTTATAGCTCGCGACTGTCCGAGATTTTTTAATTCAGTCGTCTGTTTCGAATAAAGAAAAGGTAAGTTTGCTTGAAAAATTTCTTGAATATGATTTAACCATGAGCTTGAACGATCATTGTTTACCGCTGGTTTACATCTCTGCACTTCCAGCAGTGTGGGAAGGAAGTGATGTAATAAGTTAAAACTACAATATGACATCTTTGTGATATGTTATAATATACCTTCTTTGATTTGACGTAATATCAATACATATATTTCATGTAGAAACAAAAGGAATTCATTACACTCTGAGACATTCATTGCGCAGTTGAACGCCTGATTGCACAATATTGTGTATTGAAAAGTCTTTTTTGTTTATTACCGTATAACAAACGAACAATTTTATGAATTTTGTTTATGTATCATAACCCTTACTACCTTTAGTCTTACCCAAAAAGGGACAGAATTCAAATTACTTTATTCATGATCAGAGTACGAAATCAACATGTACAGGGATTTGACTATGTTTTTATCGCAAAGCCAATAATTGGTAGAGTAAATCGTAAAACATGGCAAATTCGGGGCGTGCTAAAAAGCACAAAAACAAGATGTTTTGAGTTCTTAATAATGATATACAATATAACAGATGGATAAACAAGGAAATCACCATTTAAATTATGTCAAGTGTTTTCCAAATATATCAAGAAACAAGGAAATACGAAAAAAACCGTTAAAGTTTAGCTGATAACTGGTACAGTGCCAGTACCCTGCATTAGCCTAGACCTTGACATTAGCTATTGCATCAAATTAAACGTTCAAACTGTAACGTATTTTTTTTATTTCACATAGATTTGTTAACAAAATCAATGATATGTTATATCAGTAATTCCTCTAAAATATTAATATAAGACATGTTTTAAATACATCATTTTTAGGGAGTTGAAGATAAACACATTATGTATCGTATAGTGATTTAACGAGGCCGGGTCCAATTTGTTCTGCCCTAGATTTTATAATAAAAATTTTTACATGAATTTTTATTGATATAATTATTATTTTAGATAAAAAATTAGACAATTACCACACCGCTTGTTTGAAGGGTCATCTCAAAGTTTTTTTTTAATTTTTAACATAGGACCCTATGGGATTTTGCTAGAAATGGAACAGCTTTTACATTGTTTTTTAAAACTTCTGCCCTAAGGATTTCTTTTTCTGTTCTACATATTATAGTTATTGCCAAAAGGCATCAAATGGTCAAATAAAAAAACCCTTTTACCTCCTGGTTTGTTCCAGGGGTCTTATCAAAGTTGTTTTTTTGTATGCCCAATTTCGTAGATTTGTCAGATAATGGCTTTTTTTTTATTTGACAAAGGCGGAAATTGTGATCTTAACAGTATTATTAAAATATTCAGACATATTTAAGGTTCCTCGACACACCAAAATTTTATTTTATGGATCGATAGACAATCTTTTTTGAAACATGATTCCACAAAACAGAAATCAATATCGGCTTTCAGTTATTTTATACGAATTTTTTTGTATTTTTTCAGTGAAATAGGAAAAACTGTTTTGCAGACAAACAGAATATATTAGAGCTTAAAACTTGTTGTCAATTAATGTGTAATATAATAATAAATAAATTCATGCCAAAGATCGTTTGGTCACGTGTTTAATTTTTTAATTGATATAAGTTATAAAGTTAGTAAATGACGAAACCATTTTACAGCTAAACAACCTGAAATTTTTGCAAATTTCTGATTCATTCTAACTTTATGTGATTTCGTTCGGGATCAGTTTAATTACAATCGGGATCGGTTCGATTTTAAAATTTTCCATTTATACTTTAATTTCACTATTTGGTTTCAATTTCTTGTTGAAATATGATTGTACAGCAATTGTTTAATGCGAGTAACAGTTTATCTGCAGTTTTTATCCATAGATTTAAAAAATATCTACAATCCTTTTTTTTCATTTTCATAAATATTTTTTTTACAAAAATATTTCAAAGTTTATCTGGCCGTTTTTGATATGTATTTATAGATAATTGTATTGTGCATTAATTGATAACAAATTTTTAGCTCTAATATATCTTGTCCGCAGATAAAACGATGTTTCCGGTTTCAATAAAAAAAATACAAAAAAATTCATATAAAATAATCAGAGGCCGATATAGGTGTCATTTTTGAATAATCATTTCTCAAAGAGAATTCTTCATCGATCCATCAAATAATGCATTGGTGTGTCGAGCCACCTTAAGTAATAAATATATATATATATATATATATATATATATATATATATATATATATATATATATATATATATATATATATATATATATATATATATATATCACATATTAAACCTTTAGGGTCATTACTATAAGATACATGGTTACTGTCTTGAAATATATGAATTAAGCTTTATCTCATACGTGTGGTGTATATTACCCGTGTGATAAACCTTTGCTATATCAAACGAGCATTGCTTTATCAAATACTTCCGGTCCGAACTATTTTTGACACAGCCCCTCGCTTCAGCGCTTCAGTGACCTATTTTCGAAGATTTGCCAGTACTTTCAACATAACATTTACTGTATCTACTACAAAAATTGATATAAAATATATTTTGTCAAAAATCTAAATTACAAATACATGTATGAAGGAAAACACATAACTGCGTAGCATAGGCGTGGGAACCGGGGGGGGGGGGGGCTGGCTTTAGCCCCTCCCCCCACTTTTTTTGCATATTTATACATAACCGTTACCAAAAGACCCTTTTTCTTGTTTGTCAAGATTTTTGATAAGTTTGGCCCCCTTCTAACTTTCAATATGCTGTGTGTAGTTTATAAAACTGCAAATTACGTTAAATGTCAATGAGTTCATACTGACGACGCGAGGAAAACAGAGCGCTCTGGTTGTGTTTATACACAAGAACTTACCAAAATAATGTTTCATAAGACTTTAATTCCACCACCAGTAAGCATCCGTATTCACTATTTTCAATTTCGAATCATTAGGCTAGTGTTTGTTTTATACAACTTCAACAACTGTCACTCTTTCGAGACAATTCAAACTTACGAGCATTCGCAACTTGTGTATGTCAACAAACTTGATTATTCAAGTCTTCTGATCAGCATTTCCATTTATATCAAGTAAATAAGCTGTAAGAAAAAATATTTAGAGCTAATAAATCATTTCAATGTGTATTTAAGTAAAACTTTACATTAATCTCAGAAATGACGCACTAAATTGTCTTGCGCAAGGTTTCAATAGCCGCATAACACGACGTTGCATCACCGATTTTAATCTTTGAAAAAAATCCATTCGGGTCATATATGGGACTGTCTCAAAAGCTTAATTATAATATAAATCAAATTGTATGTGATAAATAGAACATCTATAATTGTGTGATTTTATATTTGCTTCATTTAACTCGTTGAAATGGTTATATTCGGTCGGCAAGCCTCGCGAATATATATACACCATTTCAACTCGTTGGATAGAGCAAATATAAAATCACACAACATAGATATCCTCTATATATTTAGGCTTAAAGAAAAGTGACAGAGGGCTAGGCTTGCTGAACCCTCTTCACGTTTTCGACACGAGCCCAAATATAGCTTTTAAAACTATTATACTAATATAATATCAATTTTACGCATCAAACGAACTATTTTCAACAAATTTCGCTGAATATTTACATTCCAAATATTTTTGCAAGTAAAGTGTGTGAAAAGATACTGCAGTTATAAGACTATATTTACATTCTACAGTGATTTTCCATTAAATTCTGTGATCTTCAGATGCCTCTAAATGCAACAAGTAGTCAAAGGTCAAAATGACGAGTTTTATTATGACGTCACAAACGTTGAACGCTGTAAACTGCAACGTCACAAGCGAAAATCAAAGTTCACGCTTGTGGCTGTTACTGTGGCTCTTCCATTAATATTAACTTACCTTTATGATAAGATAGGAATTTTAAGGTATGAATAACATTTGCAGACAAGACAAGAAGTTAAAAAAAAAGTAAATATAAGCATTAAATCATTTAATATTTATTCGTTTGATGAGATATCGGCGCTTTTGATTGGTTTAAAAATTTCTTTGATACCTGCATCAATAAAATTTTGCCGGATCTACTTTTCTTAACTGTTCTGATCTAACACTATTTATAGAACGGGAATTTCCAAGATAAACACTGTCAACAAAATGTAAAGTTGTGTCTGTTTTATTGTCAGCAAACAAAATGCAACCTTGTGAATATAAAAAATTGAAAGTTTAACCTTCAAAAATAAATAAAACACATTATTTGATTCACGAAATAGAAAATTAAGCGTCTTCTCACGATTTCGTCTGCTTGAGATCAATCAACATTTACAGCGAGGCTGGCTGTTCCTTTTCCAGGAATATTATCATAACGAACATATAGGCCTATAAACTTTCACGGTAACACTGCTGTTCAAATTTGGTAACTATAATTTTTAAATTTACACACGTACATGATCGGTCATCAGAATAAGCGTTGTAAAGAAAAGCTATGAGTAATGCATCAACTCCTTCGGCGCATTCCAAGCGGCAGATATACCATTTAAGTACATCACTGGCTAGCTAGTTACCACAACGTTTACAAAAGTCGCTTATACATACTATTCTTTGTCGACATATCAACTATTTTCGTCCACGATCGCCTCTCCTTGGATGGTTATGTCCAGTTGCATATTCCAGCGATCTGACATGATAACTAGTTTTATTACGAATTTTTTAGCACACTGAATACTATCACAAGCTATCGCATGTATTTTCCTTTTGTTTTCAATTCAGCCGGTTCAGATTTTAACTCACTATTTGTGTTTAATCCATTAATTCAACTCAGTAGCTCTGCATCAGCTGAAGGTGCATCCATTTTGAATATTGTTGCTGTTGTTGTTTTGTATTCATACGCGCCGCTTCATTTACATTATTTACATTTTTGATCAATGACACTTAAGATGTTTTTATTTGAAAATGTTTTATTAAATGATAAGAAATAAAGATAATAATTTTTCTATTGATCGACGTATCAAAGAAAAAAATGACCGGAAAACTTTTTCATCAATGCGCTACGCGCATTGATGAAGTTTTCCGGTCAATTTTTTCTTTGATACGTCGATCAATAGAAAAATTATTATCTTCATTTCTTAAATCATGATTTTTTGAAGTATATACTCACATAATTGCAGCGGTGTGGGCATACAAATTTTCATAACGCACTTAACGCGCGTTACTCAATTTGTATGCACACACTGCTGCAGTTATGAGAGTGTATACTTCAAAAAATCATGATTCAATGCTATAGTAACACACACACAGGGTACTCAAAGGTTAGATTGAGTAGTTTTATTATGACGTCACAAAAAGTTCACGCTTGTGGCTGTTACAGTGGCTCTTCCATTAAGCGCGCGTTACTCAATTTGTATGCACACATCACTGCAGTTATGAGACTATATCTTTCAAAAAAATAATGATTCAATGCTTAGATATCTGCAGTTGAAACTATCACGCCATGGTGTGAACAAAGCAAAAAGATGACATCTCAATACGAATGAAACGCTGCGCGAAAGCGTGCCTACTCGATCTGTACTCGGCCTCGTTAAATCTATAACGTCATGGAAAAATATATTACGTCACACCTTTATAACGTCATAATACGCTAACAGTAGTAAAAGGTCAATATAGCATTGAATCATGATTTTTTGAAGTATACACTCTCATAACTGCAGCGGTGTGTGCATACAAATTAAGTAACGCGCGTAATTTTTTTTAACCTCTACCCTTGTCTGCAAATGTGATTCATACCTTAAAATTCCTATCTTATCCTAAGGGTAAGTTAATATTAATGGAAGAGCCACAGTAACAGCCATAAGCGTGAACTTTGATTTTCGCTTGTGACGTTGCAGTTTACAGCGTTCAACGTTTGTGACGTCATAATAAAACTCGTCAATTTGACCTTTGACTACTTGTTGCATTTAGAGGCATTTAAACATCACGGAATTTAATGGAAAAACACAGTAGAATGTAAATATGATCTAGTAAATGATTCTAGACTGTCTTTATAGTATTAGAACCATTATGACGTCATAATTGATTTGATGAATCTTTTCCTGTATTTTACGGGTTTAAAGGAATTATTAAGAAAATAAGACAATATTTTTATTACACTCTATATTTACTCACGGGAAAAGTGTTTCCGGTACCTATATTTAATTTGACATCATTTTAAAGAGGAGGTCAAGAGCTTGTTTCATGCCGGGTTTTTTTTTAGAGACCTTTCTGCACTGAATGTGCAGATTGCACATAAATCGCTTTTCCCTCTATAGTTTATTATCGGAATGAACTATGGCATCAAAAACAAATATAAATAGGGATGTCAAATCGGTCAATTTTTAGTACTCGGTTACTCGGACGTTTTTCCGATCGAGTACCCGGGTACTCGGTAAAAGTGTTAATAAATATGAAAAGTACATTGATAACTGTAAAACCTTGGTCACTTTTGTAGAAATAAAACCACATGATCTAATGGGAGGTTTCCCCGTAAGTGTGTTTCTGTTGTAAGAATTATGAGCACTTCGTATTTCCAGACCTTTGAAGTCAGTGGCGGCATTTTAGGTCTGTTCAATTTCTCTACTGTGTGCTATCTAATTTATATAATTGTATTTTCCCGCGTTTCGGTAGTAATAGCGGGAAAATGTTGTATTTACGGAACGGTGCATTATTATGGAAGGGTTCATAAGTAGCCAATAGAATTGGAGAGTAGAACAGGTTTTAGACAGGTGTTATTCAGGTATTCACTTCTAGCCGCCGCGCGTCAGGAGTTAGACAAAATTTAATAAAATTTTTATTACTAAGTATCTTTATGTAAAATATATACCATATATGTTGTGAGGTCTGTTCACAACCTCCCTGCATCCAGTGGCACCTGGCAACAGACACAGGTTTTCTAGAGTTTTTATACTGCGATTTGTATCGTTTTATCTCTAGTTTTTTTCCTGGCCGGTGTAATGAAGAATAATGACCCCCGTAGAATAATGACCGGGGGTCATTTTTCGACGTTGAATAATGACCCCCCGGTCATTATTCTACGCAGAAAAATGACCCCCCGGTCATTATTCTACGTAGAAAAATGACCCCTTTGTCTGAAGAATAAGTGTCATTTTCATGAAAATGAGCACACTCCACATGAAGAAAAGTGACCCCTGTAGAATAATGACCCCCTTGCAGATTAATTTTTTTTCAGTATATTTTTTAGTATTTTTGAAATAGTCTTTACTTTATTGTAATTTTCACTGCTGTAGTTTACAGAAAGTAACAGAAATTATAATTCATATTCAAATAAACTTAAAGTGAAAGAAGGGGTATAGCTTAGAAAAATAAAAATCCTTCCGTTATAACAAGACATTGACGTATTGCATCGGGGTATGGTTGTCATCTTAAAGGGGCATGGTCACGTTTTAGCAAAAAAAAAAATTCCGATCTTAATGTTCACAATGCTTTAGTAAGGCATTTTTAATAGGCAACCAATATTTGAGGTCATTCGTTGAGTTATAAGTAGTTACAGAGCTTGCAATTCTTTGCTATGTAAACAAAGCTTTTGTTTACATTTTGAATGTTGAAGTGAAAATTCTAATTTTAGACCTAATGAATGTGTTAAACGTAAGGAACTGTCTATTTATGCTTAAAATGAATAAGAAGATAGACAAATCAGCTTGAAAAAGATTTTTTACTGGTATATTGAACCTATGTAAACAACAACAGGGCACGAGCCTTGTTTTTCATGACAAACAATTGTGAGCCCTGTATCTTGCTTATAAACTTTACAACTGACCCTCAAATTTCATATGATCAGTAGAAATGCTTTCCTTAAGCATTGTAAATAATATAATGAAAACAAAAAAAATAGAATTTGACCAAAATCATGACCATGCCCCTTTAACAATTACATTTACATATATTTATGGTGTTCCGATAGGGCCACTACGACCTTAGGGCGAAGATGCGAAGTTGCAAAGGCGATAGTGCGAAGGCGAAGGAGCAAAAGTGCGAAGATGCGACAACGAAGCGCGAAGATGTGATGCCTAAAGTGCGAAGGCGAAGGAGCGATACTACTATCGCTCCTTCCCAACTTCGCACTCTGGCCTTCGCATCTTCGCCTTCGCCTTTTTTTGATTGTATTCAGCAAGTCTCGGTCGATACAGGGAATTTAATGCAGGCACCGTACTCGCCAAGGTTTTTTGATTAATCCAGGCTATCATTGGTACGCATGCGCTAGGCCATCGCGCTTACTATGAATGTTTATAAATATTTTAATGTGTACATATGATATATATGTTTACCAGTGCTGGCTATGCCTAATCATTATATACTCCATACAAAATTTGATGTCCACCATAATGTGTACATATGCACTTCCAGACTCCTGTCACTAACCAGCCGTCTGTTTACCGTGGACCAAACACAGTAACATTCTAATTTCATTATGCGACACTCCTTGCTGATGCATGAATCTAGAGGGGGGGGGGGAGGGGGTCCGTCCCCCGGGAAAATTCAATATTAATAATTTCACGCAGTAAAAGGGGAGAGGAGGTTCGGACCCTATCCCCCTGGATTATTTAATTTTATCAATTTTATAAAAATAAATTTTCCAAAATATGCCTCGGAACCCTTAAACGATAAAGAGTTCAGCAATTATAAAACATAGGTAATCACAGATTTCAATGCTCACCGAGACGAGGCATAACCTTTATGAGGCATCACCTTTATGAGACCACCTTTATCATATTATATGAAAACCATCCTTAATGACCTTGAATATTCGTGGATTCTGTTTTGACACATTATCGTATATAATCTGTTAAAAAATTGTATGATAATCATATGATCATATGTTAATCAAAACAAAATATAAAATTAAAAATTGCATCCTGTCAGACTTACAATATATATCATATAATACCATAAAATACCGTACAAAAATTGTGAGATATGATATTGTAACGTATGATATGACATTGTATTGCGTTATACATTATTGTATTTTATCAAATAATACAATATCATACAACATAATACAATATAGTATTATATGAAACAATATCATATTGCAATAATACATCATAACATTGAAACATGTGTTATTATATTGTATAATATAATATGATATTGTATTGTATGATACTGTATCATATTTGATAAATAATATGATATTGTATTATATGATACAATATAAATAGATACAACATTGTATCATATCAAATGATACAATATCATGGGATAAAATAAAATATTATATAATACAATTATATTATACATATTGTATCATAGGATACAATAATATATATTACATCATCATAAAATACAATTTCATGTGATATGATAATATATCATATAAACTAATATCGTATTATACAATATCGTATCATACGATATTTTATAATATTACAATATCATCTATACAATTTCATTCGATATAATTCTAGATCACAGAAACCAATATCATATTATACAATACTGTATGATACAATATCATAGAATATACAATATTATATCATAGGATGCAATATTATATATTGCAATATCATATGTAATAGTATCATGTGATTAAAAAAATAATTAATAAAACAATATAATATTTTACAATATTGTATCATAATATACAATACTATACAGAACAATATCATGATACAATATCATATCATATCATAAAATATTTAAAAGAATGATACAATATTATATAGTATCATATAACGTTTTACAATATAACATATGGTATTATATTGTATCCTATTAAACAATAGTGTGTCATATCATACAATACTATACCATAGGAATCATTTTATATCATTTAACAACAACCACATCTATCTATCAAGCAGGTTTGAGTGAGGTAGGAGATTTCTTTAGCATCCTAGATTATGGAGATCAGGCTCTGCATCTGAAGCAACCTCTGCGTTCCATTTTTAATATAGTTAAATCAACTATGCAAGCTATCATCTATAAAACATGTGACCTGTTCCGAAAAACTAAACCTCATCAAGCAACATAAATATATGGCTCAGATTCAGCATTCAAGCCTATCAGGTGCATCAGTATCATAAGCCGCACCATCCATGCAAGTTTGGTGAAGTTACATGTAGGACCAGTAATAACTAGGATATTATAGCAAGTTTGGTGAAGATAGGACAAATAATAGCTTAGATACAGGACCTGCACCAAAAACTTAAACCAGCTCCGGACGCCAACGCCGGGAGTATAGCAAAAGCTCCCCTTGACTTTGTCTCGGTGAGCTAAAAGGCGAAAGCGCGAAGATTCGAAGGCGAGAGTGCGAAGTTGCAAAGGCGAAGAAACGATAGTAGTATCACTTCTTCGCCTTCGTAACTTAGCACTTTCGTCTTCGCATCTTCGCGCTTCGCCGTCGCATCTTTTATATTCTTCATATTGTTCATGAATTATACTTGCATTGAGGATTTCCACTATTACAAACTGCTGGGTATGCAAGTGCATCACGCGGAATTAATGATGAAACCAAAATTATGAAAAGTTTACTCCACTGTTAGGCATTATAACCAAGCTGAAGTTAGTAGGCACTGACAGCAGCCATTACGCCAGTAGAGATTAACGGCAAATAAGGAAAATCGTCAAAGTACTGAGAGTACTCGTACAGAAAATATATTTTACTTTATCGTCGGCATACTTTAGTAAGTTTAGTTAATATCAAGATGATTAATGCATCAATAGTTTGTATGAGCATTGGTAACTTTGGATACAATAAAGATCGTGTGATCAAAATCAAGGGGGATATAAACCCCTAACATGGGTCCTAACCTCTTATCAACGCTTTCAGAAACAATCTTTTTTCATTATAATCAATCAGTGTTAATTATGTATTAAGATTTACTATAGTCAGGTACTCTTCACTCATTTGCTCTAAAAGAATAAAGTCTATTCATGATCACAAATACAATATTACAACAAATGTTTAGAATATTGATGTTCATGTATTACGTAGAAGAAAACAAAACTAACGCAAAATGATTTTTTAAAAATCACTTTCCTCAAGAAATGTAAATAAGAAAACTTCATATTCCTACGTTACCTGTCCCCTTAGTCGTTTTCCATAAAGATATATACATGTATCATTCCAAGATTAACAATTCATTCACCAATGAATATTGCTTATATTATTACAACAATAATTCATTCATGATTATTGTTCGTTAATTATCACACAATATCCTCATTGTGTGTGAATCTTTCTTTATTTGCGTCATTTCCCGCCGTATATCGATGAGAGAAGTGACGTAACTGTTAACAATCAATTTGTGACAATGTAAGAGTGTTTTGTGTGTGCCTGCTACGGATATAAAAAAAATATATACAGCGGTTTATCTACAAATTCGGTGTTTATAACATCAAAATCAGTTGAACAGAGTGAAAAATTAAGTAATTTCAAAGTCATATCTTGGATACGGTGTAACCAATTTTTATTCATGTTTACGGGGGGTCATTTTTCTCTGGGGGTCATTTTTCTTCATGTTTAATATGAAGAAAAATAACCCCTGGGTCTTTTTTCTTCAGAAAAATCCAATTATTCTTCAGCTAGAGGGGTCATTATTCTACGTCGAAAAATGACCCCCGGTCATTATTCTACGGGGGTCATTATTCTTCATTACACCGGCCCTGATGCATTGTGTAAAGGGAGATATTTTTTATGACTCTGATATTTATTTTTGATGTATATCGGTATACTAGTAGTTTTCATATATTTATATATGCTAGTTCATCATGATGTTTTTCTGCAAGTTTGTCTATATAGATAGCAATATTAAATAAATCAAAGGCGTCCAGTAACCACGGCTGGCTGTCAGGCATTTTGATGTTTGTGTTTGTTTTTTAAATGTAAATAGTAAGTTAATACAAGACTATATCAACGATGTTCAGTGAAAACAAATCATTAAAGTAAGCCAAAAATAAGGGTAGACGACAGCCAAAGGTGAGAAAAGCTAGGTAACAGGTGCTTGGTCACGATAATTACTATATAAATACTGCCACAGGCGATAACGGTCATTTATCATATAAAGAGGCGTAAGAAATACTAATTACTGTATGTACAAGTGCAATGGACATTTTAAGTTTCAAAACCGATGTTTTAATGCATTATTAAATAAACTTAGAAATATTAAAAAATATACATCCAAGTAACCGAGTACCAATTTTAGTATTCGATACTCGGACGTTCGATCGAGTACCCGGTTAACCTGGTACTCGTCGACATCCCTAAATATAAACTATTTAAAATAAATAAAATTAAAATAATCATAAAGAAAAATGTTCAATTTCTTCACCTTATTCAATTTGATATTTTGACCTTTTTGCACTGATAAAACACTGTTTTTATCCATTACTGTTTCAACATGAAAAAAAATATTTAAAAGTCTCAAACTTTTTCTCAAATTATGATAAACTTGTCAAAAAAAATTTCAAATTTCAGAAACTAAAACCAAAAACATTGGTCTATTATGTAAAATTTGAGATAGGGCATGAAATAAGCTAATTTTAGCCAAAAATTGGAATTTATTTTTTCTTGACTTTTATGAAATAAAAGTTAAATTTGCTAATATGTGTCGATAGAAATATTGAAAAATTGTAAGAATATGTTTTTCATAACAAAGTGAAGATATCCTAATGCACAAACTATATGGAAATTTTGTTTGCAATGAAAATAAGGAAGCTAAAGTGACAGTACTCTAAAACAACTGAGTTATGAAAAATGTTCATTTTCTTTTTAAAAACCTTCCGCCACAAAATATAGTCCTATACTTAACTCTGTAAATATGTATTTTTTTTTTTTACTTTTTTATTTAAAATAGTTTAATTGGCATTATAAAATATGAATTCTTGAGTAGAATCAATATATGATGCATAATTTCTAAAAATAGAGGTGACCCAAAATGGCTACCCCAAAGCAGAGGAACGAACCTCTTTAAATCATGGTATAGTTTTTTTAAATTATGGAATCATTTAATATTTATACGTTTGATGAGATATCGGCGCTTCTGATTGGTCGAAAAATTTCTTTGATACCTGCATCAATAAAATTTTCGTCGGATCTACTTCTCTGAACTATTCTGATCTAACACTATTTATAGAACGGGAATTTCCAAAATAAACACTGTCAACAAAATGTAAAGTTGTGTCTGATTTATTGTCAGCAAACAAAATACAACTTTAGAAACACAAAAACTTAAACGTTTAACCTTCAAAAATAAACAAAACACATTATTTGATTCACGAAATAGAAAATTAAGCGTCTTCTCACGATTTCGTCTGCTTGAAATCAATCAACATTTACAGCGAGGCTGGCTGTTCCTTTTCCATGAATATTATAACGAACATATAGGCCTATACACTTTCACGGTAACACTGCTGCTCATATTTGGTAACGATAATTTTTAAATTTACACATGTACATGATCGGTCATCAGCATAAACATCGTAAAGAAAAGCTATGAGTAATGCATCAACTCCTTCGGCGCATTCCAAGCGGCAGATATACCTTTTAAGTACATCAGTGGCTATCTGGTTACCACAACGTTTACAAAAGTGCCTTATACATACTCACCGTGTGGAATCCCACATAAGGGGGCTGTGATCGGTGTAACACGGGGGCCGTGATTTTGAAGCGGTGAAAGTAGGTCATCGAATATTTAAAGACCTATTATGTTTAATTAAAATCGATTTTGATAACCAAAAGTATCGCACGGAAGACAGTGATTACTGATGAACTACCTCCAATAACATGGGAGTTGAGATATCTCTGGAAAAGCTCAAACACTTCAACAATATGCAGGTGGGGTAGGCGCCACGTATTATTTACAGGGTATTTTATTAAATATTTCGAATCCAACCGCAGAACTTCCAAGTTTTTTCTTCCAAAATCATTCCATGTGAATAGAGAATCTACGTTTATAAAAGAAAACCAACTCACATGTGTGAATTGAGGAGTATTTGATCGAAAATCCGATGTGGCGTAGGGGGCTGTGATCGTGTGGCGAAGGGGGGCTGTGACTCTTTTTTTATTTTAGGAATTGTTAAACAAAAATCCATGTCAACCACTAAGAATATAATTTCTTTATCAAAGTATATCATCAATCATAACTTAGTTATAAATGCCGTCGTTCTCAATTAAAATATTTTGGAATAATTTCATTTTCCTGCTTTGTGTATAGAATATTGACAAAGGTAGAATTTTTGTTGTGGTGGAATCATTTGAAAATTAAACATAACTGCATGCATGCCAATAAAGGCTCTGTCACACCAAGTTGCGTTCCCACCATGTGTTCACGGTGTTGTAAAATTCATGGAATCGCAGTAGGCTCGCAAGAAAAATTCTGAAAAAATGTACAATTTTATTTGAAAATTTTACAAGTGAAGATGGCAAGGCGTCCTGACGGCGACCGAGGCGTTTATACGGAGCTCCCACGGCGTGTAACCGCGTTTTCACAGAGTTCTACTGAGTTTCCACTGAGCGCTCGTGACGTTTTAGAAGTTTTTACCGCGCGTCCACGGCCTACTCAGCACGCTGACTGCGCTCACAAGACGTTTTCTTCTTCTGGGTATGTTAATGATAATTTGTATAGTTGTATGGGAACGAACAAGAATTTACAACTAATAAATCCTGGAATATTCGCAAATGCTACTTTTTACATACATGTAGTTTGATAATACCACATCGCTTGCTATTGTACATCAGCCCTTGTTCGAGTTTTCGTGCTCTGGCTGACAACGCACTAGAAATGCCGTGAGAGCGCGGTACAAACGCTAATAAACGCAGAAGAAACGACAAGAGAACGCGATGATCGCAGCAACAGCTCTTTGGCTCGCTGTGTGAACGCAGCTAAATGAAAAACAACTCGTTCAAACGCTGTGGATGCGCAGTGAGAGCGCGATAGAGACGCGGTGAGATCCCTAAGGACTCCGAGAGGTCTCCGTGCAAGTGCAATTGACTAATGACTGCGTACAATGTATACACTGCGATTAGCTGGGTTCCTTGAGCGCGCTAACGAAGCTCTCGTGGCGCTGTTGGAGATTTTTCATCGCTGTCACTCCGACTTCACTCCGCTTTACGGCGTGTTCACAGAACGCAGAGCCACGGCGCGTACTTTGTGCATGTTCAAAGTGCACGCCGTCGCATGGCGTTCTAAAATATTCTAGGCGATCCCACCGCGACAAATGAAGATGCCGTTGCTTTGTTACGGAGACTTTTCTGCGTTTACCTTGGCGTTTTTAATTTTTTAAGGACGAATGTGCAGCGGCATCGCCATGAGGACGCAGCTCCGGCGTGACAGGGGTTTAATAAAAAGGAATTCTTTTAAACACTGTATTTTTTAAAAATAAGAATGGTCATAAAAGTAAATGTATAACGTATAAGTAAATGTATGGATAGAATTTTATCTAGATTGCGTGAGTGCGCTTATATTAAATTCAATAGATATCCCGAGAACGACAAAAACATAACAGATTCAGAAATGTGGGGATTTTTTTTAAACCGAGGATCCAAAATGAAATAATTCCAAAATATTTTAATTGAGAACGACTGGAGTTATAATTACATATGTAAGCCTGGGTTGACTGAATTTTTAAAAAATGTAAAACTGGAAAAATAGCATGATTTGTTCATGAGACGGCAAAAACACCGAATTGCCTCTATGGACAGTAAGCGTATGCGAGACAGGTCGCGTGTTTTCGACAAAGGTAAATTTAACGATGAATTCAACAATCTTTGTTTTTTTCGACGTGCTAAAGGAAAAACTTTGACAGAAAACTTCATTATTGCATGCAGCACATACATTTATACACTATTGCTTATTAAAAAGACAAAGCTTTACATTTAATTCACAGTGTTCGTTTTTAATATTTCTAAAATTGGGTTAAATCAGAACAGTATATAAAGAAAGCAGAGCTGTCTTAATTCAGTCGATGCAGGTTTCAAAATAAACAAACAATCCTAGTAATTCAACATATACCCCCTCCCCTCCACTGTGCCTAAATGTGCTACTGTAACTATATTATGATCATTCTATTTTCAGAAGGTTGTATTTGATTTTTAATTTAACCTTTATTTCTTGTTCGCAATATTGTCCAGAAAGTATAAAGCACATTCAAACATTACACATGGTGTTTTTAAAAACTATAGTAACGCCAAAATACTGTTTTAAAGATTGAGATCGTAACGTAACGTTGTTGTGACAGTGAATCGCCATTTTTGCAAAGCGCTTTGAGAACATATAACTATATCATATTATTTACACTGAAAATAGTTATGATTGATGATATACTTTGATAAAGAAATTATATTCTTAGTGGTTGACATATGGATTTTTGTTTGACAGTTTCTAAAAAAAAAAAAAATCACAGCCCCCCTTCGCCACACGATCACAGCCCCCTACGCCACATCGGATTTTCGATCAAATACTCCTCAATTCACACATGTGAGTTGGTTTTCTTTTATAAATGTAGATTCTCTATTCACATGGAATGATTTTGGAAGAAAAAACTTGAAAGTTCTGCAGTAGTTTTCGAAATATTTAATAAAATACCCTGTAAATAATACGTGGCGCCCCACCTGCATATTGTTGAAGTGTTTGAGCTTTTCCAGAGATATCTCAACTCCCATGTTATTGGAGGTAGTTCATCAATAATCACTGTCTTCCGTGCGATACTTTTGGTTATCAAAATCGATTTTAATTAAACATAATATGTCTTTAAATACTCGATTACCTACTTTCACCGGTTCAAAATCACGGCCCCCGTGTTACACCGATCAATAATCACTGTCTTCCGTGCGATACTTTTGGTTATCAAAATCGATTTTAATTAAACATAATATGTCTTTAAATACTCGATGACCTACTTTCACCGGTTCAAAATCACGGCCCCCGTGTTACACCGATCACAGCCCCCTTATGTGGGATTCTACACGGTGATAGTATTCCTAGTCGACATATCAACTATTTTCGTCCACGATCGCCTCTTCTTGTATGGTTATGTTCAGTTGCATATTTATTCCAGCGATCTCACATAATAATATCACAAGCTATCGCGTGTATTTTCCTTTCGTCTTCAATTCAGCCGGTTCAGATTTTAACTCACTATTTGTGTTTAATCCATTAAATTCAGCTCAATAACTCTGCATCAGTTGAAGGCACATCCATTTTGAATATTGTTATTGTTGTTGTTTTGTATTCATACGCACCGCTTCATTTACATTATTTACATTTTTGATCAATGACCCTTCACATTTTTTTTTTAATTTGAAAATGTTTTATTAAATGATAAGAAATGAAAATAATAATTTTTCTATTGATCGACGTATCAAAGAAAACATTGACCGGAAAACTTTTTCATCAATGCGCTACGCGCACTGATGAAGTTTTCCGCTCAACTTTTTCTTTGATACGTCGATCAATAGAAAAATTATTCTTTTCATTTCTTAAATGAATTCAATATTTGTTTGTTTTATACGATGTAAAATGGTTTGAGGCAGTTAACGCTTTATAAACCGCGAAGCGATATATAAAAAAGCGTAAACTGTTTCCAACCAATTTATATCGTATAAAACTAATAAATATTGAATTCAATGCTTATAACTTAATTCTTTTACTCCATTGTAGATCGAAACGGTCATTTGACCTTTAAAATGACGTAAAATTGTACAAAATGCTATCGTAACGTCAGGCGTATTGATACGTTTTTGACGTTAGTCTTACTATGACGTAGGCAACATTCTTTATAGGTCTACGATATAAGATAATTTTTGAGCCAATCAGAAAGCACGTTACAACCAGAATTAAATTGTATAGGAATAGTTTAACTTATCTTTACTTATACATTGAATTTTGAACATGAAATTTATAGAAATCAAACACTTTCATTTAATTTGGGCAAATTTTTATTATACAATAGTAAATAACAGTTGTAATTCATTAGAATTAAAGATGAATAAAACTAAAATACTTAGTATTTTTAATCATATATAGTCAATATTTCTGATAAAAAAAAATATGTGGTGTTTAACATAAATTATCTAAAGTTTAAAATAAAATACAAGGTAAATACATAATAACGCCATGTTCACTAAATAACATTCTTTATTTTTTAAATGATCATACATGTATGGTTAATTTGAGCTCATGCAGTCATTTTTTTGTTGAAAATTGGTAATATTCATTACCTGTAATTGCAATGACCTTCTAAGTTTTAATGTTAAAGTTTATTGAAGTTGAATTTTATTTACTGATAGACTTACAGAAATAAAAATGAAAACACTTTCAACTATCATGAATACTTTCAAAACAGATGAAAGATACAAGGCTTGTTTTTATTTTGTATTTTGATTGATAAAATATACTGAAATATGTTTCATTTTGCTTCAATGATTAAACAGATATGAGTGGAAGAGAAATGGAGTTGTTGTACCGAATAGCCAGTTTATAGCAATAGACAGAGCAATAGGAACTCTCAAGCTTGTCAAGATGCAGAATCAAGACTATGGAACTTACCAATGCTTTGCTAAAAATAATTTCGGAACATCACTTTCAAAGCCCTTCAAAGTAAAAGAATCAAGTAAGTTTAAATAATGACCATCAACTAGCAAGCAGCTGGCAGTACATGCACTTCATGTATGTAACTTTCCAATTGGGTTGAAAAAGGAATGATTGGAATTAAAATGCATTTTCACAGGATTGGGATCTTTTCCTGCTGGTGATCCTGAAGAGGTACGATGTAAAGAATTTGAGCATTGTAAAATCCAGTGTCGTGACAAGCCAACCTGTTTGCCAGACTCACAATGTAGAGTGGAGTGGAAAATCGGAGAAGGAACCAAAAATAATGTTGAGATTAACAAACGGGTTGGAGTGGATGGAAATGGTTCGTGTAAAGTAAAGTACAATATCTCAGTTATTTTTACTTCAAAGGTGTTGCTTAAACATCGGACATAAAACGGAACGGAAAACGGAGAAATATGATATCAAGTTATATACTTAATAAAGGTGTAAAAACAATCCAGAATCGATATTCATGTACATGTACTTTATGTTAATTGTTTCTACGTTATTAGCTATTGAAAACTATTGATATGAAATGGTTTTCTCATACTTAGACTTTAACCTGTGCGCGCACTGGTTGATCGAATTAGATGAAGAGAATTTGAAAAAGGAGGTGATTGAAATTTCTACCACTCATTTTGCTAAAAGATTTTTCAATCAGATTTGGAATACGAAGATAATGGCAAAGAATGTTCCTTCCCTCTAGATTAAATGGTCTCCCCCATCCCCGGAGATATATATATATATATATATACACTAAATTTTGTTGACATAGCATATGAAATCGGACATTTACGAAATAGATACATCGATACACCGTATATTGTTGACATTTGCATAACCGAACTTTAAGCCTACAATAATGCTATTAATTTCACTACACTCTGCTGAGTTGGAATAATGTAACTGTGTATAAGGGAAAGGCCTTCACCACAGTTAAAATGCCTTTCACATACCCGTAATGTGGCAGAAATTTGCAGAATCGCCCCCAAATTATATATATATATATATATATATATATATATATATATATATATATATATATATATATATATATATATATATATATATATATATATATATATATATATATATATAAAGGTAATATAAGAAAACACGAAAAACGTTCAATATAGCTTAAGCGCTTTCATTTTAAAATCTTCAGAAGCTATATAATATATATATATATATATATATATATATATATATATATATATATATATATATATATATATATATATATATATATATATATATAAATTTTTGTGCACGTGTAAGATATTTTCTCTTTTTTTTGACAGCTTTTCATCACAGTTTAAGGTATATTTATGTGATCCAAACTCTTTTCATGGGTGTAACAACGCCACTTTAAATGGTGTTTTAGTATTAAGAATGCGATGTGCAGAGATTGATATCAGGTTTTAATGTATATTTCACTAATTCTTTAAAAAAATAATTTTCCTAAATCTGGCTACCTCCCCCCCCCCATCCCACGAATCCACAGCTTGATAGGCGTGCATATAAAGAAATTTCTGGTGCGCTGTCCCAGCTATATACCTAGTCTTCGTGTAATCTAGAAAAGTTCTATAGTTTTGTGATACATCAATTGATTGAAGATCCTTTGTAGAATTTATTCACGTTTTTAAAACCGTAAACAGTTACTAAAATCTATGTGAACCGGAAGCTCAAATTTATTCCGACCACGAATTCCAGCTTTATAGGACTTAATTTTGCTGACTATTATTTATTAACGCTAGTGCATAATTAAGTTAATTACAATGTTTAAAGAACCTAAAACAATTGACAAGTTTCATCCAATTGACCGCTATTAAAAGCACAAAAAAATAAAGTCCATAATATTTATATAGTAGTATAGATTGTGTATTCGATGACTACTTAAACCTGACAGCTCCCTATATGCATTACATATAGCATATTTTCAAAAAATCGCTAAGGCAAAAGTCAATGAAGGCACATTTTGATACTTTA
This sequence comes from Magallana gigas, assembly GCF_963853765.1. Taxonomy (NCBI): domain Eukaryota; kingdom Metazoa; phylum Mollusca; class Bivalvia; order Ostreida; family Ostreidae; genus Magallana; species Magallana gigas. Next base: position 20,194,629 of record NC_088857.1, on the reverse strand, counting down.
AACTAGCATTATCTTTTTCTAAAATGACTAAGGATCAAGAATTAAGACATGCAACGATTTCCAAAAGGACACTGATTAACCAGAGGTTACAGTTATACGTTGTTTGTCCGATCAGATGAAGCTTGTTCTGATTTAATGATTTTTAAATAGAATTAAAAATAAGATAAACAAAAGAGATGATGCAGCAAACTCCGTTACGAAGACGGTCTTGGTTGATGTGCGTCCCATGATGTAGAGAGGACACCAATGAACCCCATTCATACCGGTATTTTTTCAGATTTTTAAATCTTTAAAATACGTCTGTAGCTGCGCAGTTCGACGGCTGTTTCAAGTGATTGAAAAGGCATTGTCCTGTTCTTGTATGCATACTTTTCAAACAAAATGACAAGTAGGACTTCACAATTATTGCTTTTATATCTTTTGGCAACAGTTTTGACCAGTTTCAGGCAGAAACAAGCCAGTTCAAGAAATGTTTACATCATATTTCCGTTTGAAACACATGCATATAGTTAACGTATTGAAGTCCTTTTTTAAAGCGCTAAGCATAGCTGCAGCGCTTTTTTGTCGCCAGATTTCTGATCCTACTTCCACTTTCGATTTCGCATTTCCGAAATACCGCCACCTATCGGCGGATGCTAGAGAAGTCGTACCCTGGAGAAGTCGTACTCGGGAGAACTCATAACTATGCAGTAGAAAAAACATATCTCCAAGTTATCCTGCATGCAGATACATTTGTTCTATCAGTATTAAATTGGGAATAAATTCATTTAATGAATATTATTATTATATATCGGATATGGGTGCTCCAAAAGATATCACATTCATGATGATTTCTTTCCAGTTAGAATTTTTTGGGAAAAAATGGGTGTTATATGCATTTGATTGTGTATTAGGTGTTAAGCAATAATTGGAATAACTTAGCAAAAACACATGTGCGTCCATCAAGGCGTGAGAGTTTGTTACGTCGAAGTTACACGTGTGCTTGAAAAGCACAAGACCATAAGTCAAGAACTTTTCATTCACCCTCCCCTAAAAAAGACAACATGCATAAAAAATTCAAATGATCTTGCATTATTACAAAACTTTGATAGTCAGACACCTTACACGTGCTCTTTCATTACATTAAAGGTTATCCCTTGTCGCAAGTGGAAATGACCCTAATTCGAAGGAAAAATCGGAAATTATATTTCCTCAGCCCTGTTTTGACGTGACCTAAGATAAAAATCTGTTGTGACATTTGGATCGGCGTCCATGACAACACCCTTTAAATTAAACTTGTTGAAACACGCTACTTTTTACGTATGATAAGATGTGAGCTAGAGACTTAATGCAATTTATTGATATACCCTAAAATATACCGCAGAAGAAACTGTCTATGATTCAACACTTTCTTTCCGGCTTAGCGCTTTCCAGTACTTTCAGTACTTTGATTAAAAGACAGCGACAAATAAATGATACAATTTACATGCGTATTTTGAGACATAACTCATAACTTGTTTAGTTATCATAAGTAATTTGATCAAAACTACTATTTAAATTTCAGTGTCTTGCAATAAGATTTGAATAAGACGATGAGACATGGTTCTCAACCCTGGATCTTCTTTAACAATTCACCATAGATGAATTACCTGCAATTTGCAGTGAATGTTTTCGGAAAATTAAAAAAAAAACACGAATATTTTGTTATAAACAGTTGTTTTCTCTGCTTTAACCAATCTGCCAAGAAATAAATAGAAGACGACATTTCATATGTAGCCTTTTAGTGATCACAGACCGCGGTAAGAAGTGTATTCAGTTTCAAGAATTTATCAAATACAATAAAATAAATTTACTCGGGTTGTAGTGAAGTTTCCATTTGTAATCATAAGATTCCTCCGCATTCAGTGATTCTCTGAGAAATCGATGCGAGCTACTAATGAGTGTAGTTTTATCCGCAAACAGAATCACTGGAATGTGTATGTTTCCTAGAAACTCTCCATAACTATAATTGTATTAGTTATACAATAAATCATCAATATAAACAAGAAACAAAAAAGCAATAAGTACACTTCCTTGACCAACACATTAAGAAATTTTAAAGAGTTCAGAATGACTCTAGCAAAAGACATTTGCTGTCATAAAACCAGTTTTTGAGAATTTGTTACAGTATTGTATTAATTAATTTCGAGATCATGCAATTTATTCAAATGACATACATGTAAGGCCAGACTCTTTCAAAGGCCCTTTCGTACCAGTATGATAACCAATTGTTTCTTTTAAAACGTTACAAGCAGGGGTAGCTCCATGATTAATTCATTCCAAATTGTATAAGTGGAAAACACTATCGAGCAAGTAATTTTCAATATTAGACAAATTTACTTTTAATTTATCTTTTCAAACAATTTGCTCAATGCAAATGTAGGTAACACCTCTATAGTTGACAGAATTACTTCTATCTTTTTTTTTACCTTTAAAAAGTGATATTACTTTACCAACTTTGAACATTTGGGAAACATGTGTATGTCTTAATATGGAATTGAACAAAATACACAATTCTTCCACAATGTTATCACCACAAAAGGTAATATGTTCGTTCGTAAGAAAATCAGGCTCTGAATTTTTTGATTTGTCGGTGAATTTCTTTAGGTGATATTGAAATTTTTGGATTTGTTGTTTTAAGCTAATGATCAAGGTTAAAATCAAGTTGCCCGTTATGATGTTTAAACGATGCATCGAATTTTGTTGATTGCTGGTGTTCTTCTGCAGAACCTGAGTAGTAATCTTTCCACAACTCGCACATGTCTAAGATGTTGATTGCGGTCCTGTTATGGAATGCTAGTGTACAAAGAAGATTAGAGGATGATTGCTTCATATTTTCCATGCTGTTTTTAGAACGATTCTATGCATGTTATTTTCTGCTACTTTGTCTAGTCATCCAATATTGACAGTTGCCATTGGTTTGAAGTTTGTGAATGAAGTCTTCGAAAATTGCGCTCGACGTTATTGTACTTTAAATAAGACCCAAAGGGAGGTTGCCAAGAAACTTTTTAGGATTACTTTGAATAGAAACGTGAACACGGTCCAAAATTTCATATTTGAAATCTGCATACTAGTATATTTCTTTGTACGCATTTTTGAAGTAAGGACATTCTGGAAAAAAAAATCATCCAAGAGAGTAAAAATTGCTAATTTCCGAGCTGTTTTTGAACAACGTTGACTTAGAGATCATATGCGTTAAATCAACTGTACAACTCTGTTAATTAGCAACGATGTAATACATAGGAAATCAATATAAGAGCTTGTATTGATAACGATTCATTTTATGTTAACACTTGGTGTCAAAGTCATTTTCTTTTCAAGTTATTAATATAATATTTTCAACTTTCCGTTCCGCTTTCTGTTCCGTTTTCTGTTCCACGTTTTAGCACATACGTTGAGGTAACACAGTGGACTACTTATTCTTGCAATGCTGATGCGTTTGCCATCTGCAGCTTTTCATTCTAGCTCACATGTACCAAAGACTTCTGATCACCTATTGTCCTTCGTCTGTTTGTTTGTCGGTAAACGTTTTACATTTTTGACTTCTTCTAAAGAACTACTAACCCAAATTTAACCAAATTTTGTACAAAGCATTCTTATGGAAAGGAGCTTCTAAATTAAAAAAAATAAAGGATCAAACCCCATTCAAAAGGGAGATAATCATGAAATCAAAAAAGAAATAATCATGAAACCTTGAAAATAGGTTGTGTGTTTAAAAAAACCTTATTCTCAAGAACGACTGCATCTGAAGGGCCAATATTTACATGTATATTGAGATGTATATTGAGATGTATATTGACATGTATGTATAATAAAAATTCTAAATTCTTAAACCCATGACCCCCGCACTAATTCTGGACCCACAAAAGGAATTCAAAGTTCCACATGAAAAGTCTTAAAATCTTCTTCTCAAGAAAAACAATACTACAATTTGTGAAACTACGATGCAAGAATCCCCGGATAGTGTAGATTCTAAACTGTTATCACCGTGACCTCCCAGGCCAATATTTTGGCCCCAAAAGGGATTCATATTTCAACATAGAATTATATATAGGGAAACTGTTTTAAAATCTTTTCATAAAGAAATGCAATGCACGTTTTGTGATATTACTATGCAAGTATCCTTAAATCTACATATCCTCATATCAAGGTTACAGTGGCCTTTAAATTTTTATAATAATTTATTGGTCATTTTACAATTTTGATATCTTTGTTTCATTAAGACTAAGAATATGAGAATTGCTCAGTTGATGCATCTTTAAAAGGTACAGGATGAAACATAAATTCTGATACTATTTTAAAACTTCATAAAACTCTAAACCGATGAGATACACTGTTAAATAAGATATTACTCTAATCTCCAGCGGCTAATTTTTTTTTTTATTATTTTTACTCTTCTGAAAAAATCTACTTGAAATAAAAGCAAAGACGTTATGAAATTATATTTTTTAGTGTCCCATCTTTACCAGCTGGTTAGAAAATCGAGCTACTGTACTTTGAGATTCGTTTACCTAAAACTGTAATCAGTTTTATGATAAACTGATTTTTGCAGACATATAAAAACTTACATCATATAGTGAAAGAAGAACTATGGACAACTCGGAAAATCAAGATTTCTGTTTTGTCCAGATTCTCTAACTGATCATTTGAAAAAAGCTGAATATGTTAGCAAGAAGTGTATTCAATGATATCCAAAACAACATAATTTTGAATAATAGTAGATCAAAACATGAAAAATGTACCCCAAAACATCAAAATGGTTGTGTGGTTTGAAACAAAATTAAAGAGAGTACCATTCCTTTTGTAGAATTTAACCCAGATGGTGACTTACTGCTGCATTACTCCTAACCCTGGTGTAAATCTGGACTGGGGATCTTTCATTTGATGTTTTATATGATCAAGTTATTAATTAAAACCTAAAAATCTCAAATATTAGAGCTGCTCAATGAAAGAAATGTGGAGAGGGTCAAAACAGAAGTGTAAAACAGGATGCGAGGCAATTTGTCATATACACTTTATTTTTGTACCTGCAAAACGAAAAACGTCACGTAAACCATAGGACGTAATTTTGCTATTTTGATGTTTATATTTAATTTTCCAGTTCTGCTATGTAAAGTATGTAAAGGGCACTTAACCTACATAGTGTAAAACTGTACTTCTTGTACATTAATACGATACGTTTCACTACATTTAAATTTATTCTTTTAAGCTGTAATGGAAATAAAAACAGTTTCAGATATTTTAGATCACCCTGTATGATGTCCAAATTAGTAGGCTTCTTTTTGGGAGTTGATTTTAATCAACTCTCCTATGCAGTTACTCTATCAAACCGAAAGTGAAACAGTGTTTGGACCTAAGCACAAATCATCACCGCTGACATGACATAGTTCTTGGAAATAATAAAACAATTCGATGTAATATATGCTGAAGCATTGTTTTTCAAGAAAACTTATCTATAAACACTTTGAAAATAGTCAGATTTTATATAATATGAACAATTTAGATATTTTTGTAGTCTCATGTGTTCCTACGCCGGAGTTTAATAAAGTCTCATTCATCCAGACTCTCGGCTGTCTCCGTAAATCTTCGACAAGCAGAGAGGCTCTCTTGCTTGTCGGATATTAACGGAGACTGCCGAGCGTCTGGTTGAACGAGATTAGAATTCGATATCAATAGTGCTTGGATCCATACGATTTTAGAATTGTTTCGATTACTGATACATAGTTTGAAATTTATCTTCAAATATAACACAACTTGATTCATATGGGGTTTCTCGAAATTCTTGTCGGAAAAGTTTAAAAATTCATAGATTAAAAAAAGCGCGTAATTCAAATACAGACTAGAAACTAATTGCCATACAAGATAAGTTGATTTTAAAATCAATGATAATCGATAAAATCAACTCCCGTCAGTACTTCAGTACTTTGATTATATATTGTATTTATGTATTGTCAACTCTTCAACCTCATTGTCCACGATGAAGGTTAACTTTCAAAATTAACTTATCCCATTTTAAACACAGCTTCATGGTTTGTTAATGACCAGACCATTTAAATTTTCTCTAGAACACATGTACCATGTGTGAAAAAAACCTGTTTACAATTAACTGCTTTAAATAAAATTGTCACCCTTCATTAATTAAAGATAGAGAGAGTTTGTACAAAAGTTTCAAAATAAAAAATAAAAAAATATAATAACTATAATTTCCTTGGCAGGTGATCTCCATTTCATGTGGACGAACACCAATGACTGGAATGGATTACAGTACAGGTGTGGGGTGTGGCAGGAGCAGAGGAAGATGTTGGCCATAGGCAGTGCTACAACTCTAAGAATTGATTGTAAGTACAGACAAAGAATGAGCCCTCTAGTTATATGTCAAAGTATTCGTTAATCGACATTACAGTCAAACCAAATGATATACTTGTATCATCAATTTATAGGATTTTGTTCGTTTGTGTTTTGTGAGTAATGTAATAGAATTAACTTATGGAGGGTGTTTCAACCACATTGTTAAAAATGTATACATATTTACACGAGCCATGTCTAACTGTTTTCTGTATCTTTTAGCCGCTTCAACAGTTCCAGAAAGAGAGCCCATCTCAGTGTTTAAGGAGAATGGCAAAGCCATGTATGGAGGGAAGGGTGTACTGAGGTGCATGTTTTCTTGTTAGTGAGTACTCTTTAGTCGTTGTAATTTTCTTGTTGTGAGAAAATGCGTGAGTTAATCAAGTATGTGTATGCCAGAGATGTTGATTACAAATATACTCGTTTATTAATAAGATTATAAATAAGTATATATTGTAAAACTGTGTTGAAAATATGAAACCAACTTGTAAACTACGCACAAGTACAAGATATCCACTAGTACACCAACTGAGTTAATTATAATAAAACAACTCTTTTTATTTGATAAAAGGGTTTTAATTCATATTATATTTTTTCCTGCAGTCCGGCCCCAGATGTGGAATGGATATCCCCAACAAAAGAGGTCATTAAGGATACAGATGGCAAATATGCAATCAGTGACTTTGGTAGAGTGCTGACCATCTTGCAAGCAAAGCCAGAATATGAAGGATTTTACATCTGCAAAGGAAAGGGGAAAGTAGAGTCTGGCCCACAAAGAGTCTTTTTTAATGTTACATGTAAGTTTTTAGTCCTGATCATTTTATGATTATATGTTAATCGTGGGCAAGGAGAACCCTTGTAATCCACGGAATCTATGCCACAAAAATTCTAATGATCCACTGTAATCAAAGGTCACATCAGAAGTTAAACCTTCACTATATTCTTTACTTGCATTCGTCGGTATAAGGTATTCTTATAATAAACCACATATTGGCTGTGGGATTGCATAGTGCATGTAATTAGGGCATTGGTTTTTTTTTTACAATTCACAAAAACTGCTTCATTATAGTTCATGTATCTCAGTTTATTTGTGATTTATACAGCTGCTCCCATTCTGACCGGAGTCAATCAGATGCGTGACCTGGTGGTACTAGTGGAGAAAAAAGCCACGTTTCGCTGTGAGGCCGAGTCCTTACCGAATGAGGAACCACCAACTCTTCCAATATGGAAAAAGAATGGAGTTGATCTCGTGATAGATGGAGGTTGCTTATTTATTATTTTTCATTTTTTTAGCGGTTAATGTATTCGCTCAACGCTTTATGTCATGTTACCAAGACTATTTCGCAATCCGGAAGCTTTGTGAAAGCGCTTCTTATGATGAATTAAATTACTGAGAGTACTAAAAGCTGGGCCAGTTTGAGATTTGCAACGAGAATGATAAATTATCTATATTCAAACTAATATAGCGATTGTACTTTTTAATGCAGCAAGCATTTTACTGAGGTTTGATCCAAAGTTGAACAATGTTACGACATATTTAACGACAACAGTTAACTCATTTACTGGGTCAGCAGTTCTTTGAAAAAAAATTCGAGAAAAGAAATATTGTAGCACAGACCGTAATAAAATGAAATATGCATTAAAATTAGGTTCTTTATGAAATACTAGTAAAGGTGATTAAGTGAGGAAAATATGCAAACCCGATGATACATACTAAATGTCATGTGCAGTATCCTAAATATGAATTTTAAACTAAACTATATTATTGTGTGATTGTCAGTTGCAGACGCTACCGTTACCCTCCTACATTTTTTACAAAATGCAATTAATGGTGGTTATTGTACAGATGGCTTTTTTTTATATAGCACAACGAAGTTGGTTTACTTGCAGGATATTGGATTCCCGCTAATTTTTTATGTAAATCCGACTTGAAAGATGATTGGATTGATTTTAAATGTACTCTTGTACTCGACACAATTTGAGTTCAAACACTTGTTAGATTAGTAAACATTAGAAATATTATGTATAAATATGCTATTAATTATTTCAAATAATTCCGTAGAGATAAAGTTTAAACACATTTATTGGTATTCCAAGAAACCGAGGGTGTTAATTGACTTGTCATACACTAGAATGTTGATTTTTTTCGCTAGTGTTATATTAAAATTTTAAAATCAAAATCTTTAAATGTAACTTTATCATAGATTTAAAATATACCATTTGCTATCAAAACATAAGTTTCGGGGTTTTTTTTTCTCTCAGATAAACGTGCGTGATTGTTTGAATGTTTTTCTTTTCCTAACATGGAATTACCATTGAAAAATTAAAAAGGTGTTATCGAAAAATTTTTTTAAAGGAGAATAGTTTAAGACCTGAGAGAATACGGTTTGGCAAATTGTGCTGAAATCGGCACTCTAAGAGTGTATTATTTTTGGGCTAACTGTGTTTAAACCCCGCACAATATTCGATTGATGTCGATTTTACTGTGTTAGATATCCGCCTTTGATATAGATTGTATGCACAGAATAACATATGTGCTAAAAATTGTGCACCCCATTGTTAGCAGACCTATTTTGGTATTTATATGAAGCAGAATTTATTAAAAAACTTGTACGTGAAAAAAATAAATCACTCGCTGTTGCCTGAACAATTGATACTTTAATACCCACGTCAATTCGATATATCCAAATGAACCACGAAGTTTTTCAACCTATTATATCTACCACCTCTATACAATAAAATATACCTTGTGTATATCACAAAAAAGGGTTAACTGGAGACTTATTGATTAACGCTGCAAGTTATCAAACTCTTTACCAAAACCAAAACTTATTTACCCACAGAAATTTTTTTAAAAATCGGGGGGGGGGGGGGGGTTTACGAATAAAAGGTAAAGTTGGTATTGGACACCTTCATATTATGACGTACTTCCAATCGAAATAAACAATAAATCAGGTATACATGTAGTTTTATGAAAGTCTTCTTTTCCAAAATCGCTACCTAACAGCGTAGGGCCGGGCTTTTATGATTTTCACCTTTCCAGAAAATTTTAAGATATATTTTTTGGTCAAATATTGAAAAAATTGTTTTTTATGGCGTCGAGCGAAGCTCGAAAGCCATCTAGGGATCGTACGTCCGGAAGTTTGCAAATTTTTAAGGAGCCAAACAACTCAAATGAGTGCAAAGTTTTCTTACGTGTTTGAAGAAAAACAGATGACATACTTCAACTTCGAGCAGAACCGTACGTCAACAAAACGAGTTGGCAGATACGAAATGGTTGATGTCTTTAAAAATGTTCATATTTTATTGTAAACAATATGTTTGGGTTTCAGCAGTTCAGCGGACGAATACACTTGCACGGAGACACATGCGATAGTTAGACCCACATACTCAATTTGGTTATGAAATATACCAGCCTGCAAAGCAGATTATTTTGTATCGATATCGAATATTGACAATGCACAAAAGTTTGATCTTTTAGAAACAAAACTTCCTACATTGAGCGATAAGTATATCTTCAACAAAAAGTTATTTTAAACGAACTAGTGAACTACTTTCACTATGTAAACAACGTGAATGGGTGCTTTCTTTTATCTACCCCTGATCTTTTCGGCCCGTGTCATTTGGACCCATGTGAATTTTAAATAAAATTGATAATAAGAGACAGTGTGTTTATCAGCAGTATACAAATTACAATATATAGAATTAAACACAATCATAATTTAAATATTTAATTCTATATGAAAAGAGGAAAAAAAATCTTTAAAAATTATAACTCCTAAGATATTTCTAAACTTAGATTTTCAATTAACATTCAAATTTTTTTAAGAATTAGGTGAGTTAATTTGTATTGAATTATAATTTAATTAGTAATGTGATAAAAACATTTGTCTTTATATTTGTTTTTAAAAAGTAAGTATAGTTGATACCAATTTCTACATGAATGGTCAATAATCAAATCAGATTGATTTTTAAAAATATAAAAAAAAAATCACACTTAATTTTAATATTTCTATTATTTTAGTTGACTGCGTAAAATCTATATTAAATTTCATTTTTGTTAAATTGACCGCCCAACTCAATTTTTATAAAATTAATCTCCAGCAAACAACAAGAATAGTTGGTTTCATGTTAAGTACACACATTACTAAGAGTTACAAAATCATACTTTGTTTTCAGGATTTTATTTTAATCTACAGTACCTTAGCATGCATTTGATCAATGAGGCCAGCATTTTTTTTTTATTTTTAGGTTTACAAACAACAAAATGATAAAGTTCCGTAGGAGGAGGAAATAAAAAAAAATAAAAATATCTTTTGACCTACAATTTTTTTATTTTTAGGTTTACAAACCACAAAATTGTAAAGTTAAAACGTTCTGTAGGAGAAAAAAAACCTTTTATGACATCATCTTTATTCTAATAATATAGTGAATTACAACTTCATGATAGTGGTGTGTAACTGCATCAAGTGTAGCAAGTGAAAAGTATGTCATCTGTGTAACATATCACTGAAATAGTACAATAGAATATTAGACATACAGCTTTGATATTACATGTACATATAGCAATGTCAGGGGTGTGCAATTACAAAATTTGGCCACAAAGATTCAAAGTTACTAGTCAGACTATTCTCGGACATGTCAACATTTCATTTAAAAAACAACCCTAAATTTTATGTACATAAAGTCATAATGTTTTCTCCTGTATGATACTAGTATATAATTATTAATACACAAAATATTTATTACTTTCATGTTTTCTGCAGTTAAAAAATATTCCAACTTCATTGATCTCTCACATTTTATTTACAAAATTGGTTTGGGTGTTTATATGTGAGAAAACTCAAAAATAACATCGTGAATGTGAACAGACTCTATAAAATCACTGCATCTATATGTGTGCATGTATTTTATCCTGTTGAATTTCCATGTACAAAGTACAACTATGCAATTAATTATGTAAAGGTAAATTTTAATTGAAAATAACGGAAAATGCACAAACAATAATATGATTTTTTTAATTCACTAGGCAGGTCACTTTAAAATGTTTTCATGAGAAGAGTAACTGCAGAAATTTATAATATCTCTAATACCTCTCTCTCTCTCTCTCTCTCTCTGTAAAATAAATTTTTAAAAAGGCCAGTGAATACATATGCCAATTCAACACAAAAAGAAAGGGACTCATTTTACAGTGATGTACTTCAAAACAGCTGCACAGGTAACTATCGAAGCCATGTTCAGTGAGGTGTGACTATCTCGTCTAGCCACTGGTCAACACTGTCGGTAAAACTTTAAAGTATGAAACTTACAGCAGAGTGTTTGTAGAAGCTTCTCTGAAGAATGTAGCACGAGAAAAAGATGCGTAAGAAATTTTTAGGCTATCATGACACAAAAACAGCAGATTTTATGCCTCTGTGATAACAATGACGATACACTTTTCCTACTAGGAAAAAATTGCTGTCGGGGAGAAAAAAAAGACCTTTTTTGTAATTTTATTTTTTTTCTAAAAGCTCAGAAAATCGAGCGGCGGGTTTGTAAACCTAAAAATAAAAAAATGCTGGCCTGAAGGAGAACCATAAATAAAAAAAATAAAAAAAATATATATGCATTTTTGTAATAGTGGAGATTATTTTGACTTTTAACAAAATCATTTAGATTTTAATTCTTCAAATTAACTTTAACTCGACGCCATTGTGGCCCTTCAGGCCTTTGATTTTAAAATAAATTTGTTATTAATTTCATTAATATCCGGTGAAAGTATTTTGTTTATAATTCACTTTTATCCACATTTATATCGACACATACCAACTTACCTTGTACTGATTTTTTCAGCTTTTGATATATACGGATTGGACCCCCCCCCCTCCCCCTTTCCGATATTGATGGATCCGTCTCTGTAAAAGGTTGAAAAACTTCGTGATGAGCCCGTGTGAATGAACTTAACAATATAAAAGATACCACTGAGTCATCTGTTTCATATTTTGGATATTTTACTAGAAATGAAAATTGATGGTAACCTAACAACAAAACTTTATGATGAAAGTGATGACTATAATTTTTCTATGATCAGTTTTCTTTATCATGTAGCAATATACCTTCATAACCTGACTATAGTGTTTTTGTCTCTCGGTTAATTCGACGCTCAAGGGCATGTTTTTAGTATGAACAGTTTCTAAGCGGCGAGGCAAGCTACTGACAAACAAGTGGATAAAACACAGGACTATCGACAGTCTCGTTTGAAGTAATCTTTTTGTTAGTTCTAAGGTCGATACAACGGCCTTGTCAGCAAATACAATCTCAAACTGGGTCGCATGCTGACTGACGCTTTTCATACTTATTGTCAGACCATAATTAATCATCTAATTGGATACGGACATTTCTGTTTTTCCCGATTACGACAAAGAGCACACAGCGGGTGTGACTGGTCAGCAGAGGATGCTCACTCCTCCGTGGCACTTGATTATACTTCTCTTTTTTTCAAAGAGGTCCGTGTTCGCTCTGCTCCTGTTTTGTAATTTTCCTGTGGACTTTTGAATTTGAACACTGTTCGTTATCACCACATGTCATTATTTTGTAGTTCAAAACTCGGAGGGTCGGTTTACATTGCAATACCATGTACCGTTTTTCCATCAACTAAAATACAACTTGTTGATCTTTTGTTTCGTTTTGGAGATGTAACGAATTTGTCTTTCCTCTGAAATTCGCCATATAGATTTTAAAAATTGTTACATTACAATTTGAAATATAAATCAAATACAAGATACGCTCGAAAATGTTGGGGAGTATTTCAGTAGAAAGCCGAGATGCATTCTATCGGACTGACTAAAACTTTACGACAAAAACTTCAAGTTTAAACTTTAATGGTAACACTTGTATTGGAAATCTGTAGTGCCCCAAAACGAAATATTAATGCATGTATTCTCGACTAAGAAACAAGCTTACTAAACGCTTTCGAGTACTTTCAAAACTTTGATTTTCATTGTTATTGGATTTATGAAATAACAGAATTTCACATGTGCTGTCCAACATATATTTTAAAGTGAAAGTATACCTGTAAATGTTATACATATGAACATGGTTTTGCTTGGGGCAATAGTTCTTCTTAAACACACGTACAATTATGGAACGCCATATTCGAACGAGATATTTTTGTCTGTGTCCATGGAGGTACATTTAAGTTATATTTCATTGAAAACTATGTATATTTTTAATTACAGACAGTTAATTATTTGGACCCCTATCCTACTTCTTAAAAGAATTAACTTTCAGTTATAGAACTAACAACAAATCCCAATTGGAACTGGTATAGAGATGTATGTCATATTCAACTCATCTTGTTTTGAATTGACATTTATTTTTTACGATGAAAATATTACGTCAATGTGTCTCCTTAGACACAGGAATTCTAAGAATAAACTGGAACTTTTTTGTTCTATTAATAGATCCAATGCCGACAGATAAAATAGGGTACCCTATTTGAGGCAAAAGTACTACATTAATGTGCAAGGTTCAATCTTTTTCTCAACAAATGGTTGAAGAGATTTTTTTAAATCTTTAAAATAAGTCTGTAGCTGCGCAGTTCTACAGCTGGTACAAGTGGTTAAAAAGCCATTGTCTGATCTTGTATACGTAATTTGCATTAAAAACAACTTGTAGAACCACATGTCTATTGCTTTTTAATCTGTTAACAACAGTTTTTGGCAAGTTTTGGGCAGAAAAAAGCCAATTCAAGAAATGATACTTTTTTATTCTCAAATGTACAAGATGGTCATACATCCCCCTTAATGATCAAATGAGCATCTTTGATGAAATTTCAAATTGTTTTACAAATGCTGTAAATCAGATTTTTTTTTATAGATGCATGTTTATCATTGAATTGTTCCGAATTTTCAGGAAAATACATCTTAAGTGAGAACAGCAAAGTGTTAGAGGTTACTGACGTTCAAAAAGGTTCAGATACAGGGGCCTACCAGTGTATGTCAGAAAACAGTGAGGGCGTTCTACTGAAGGAGGCCATACTCAAGGTTATCGGTAAGTAGTAATCTAGATTTATTGTAGGCAGCTTCTGTCAGTTGATGGTAATGAATATGTTTGATTATATCTTTTGTGTGATAGAATATGCATATATTTAGCAGATTCAACATTTCAGCTATCATAATTTGCTCAAGTTGATTAATTACTAGTATTGCGGAGTTTTCTTCCAGTAAAGCAGCAGATTATTCTTTTTGAAAATAGTTTGTGAAAAGCAATTATATGTATATGTACAAGTTTGCATTATGATATATTATTTTTAATAGATCCAATAACAATCCTAGAGCGCCCTCTAGGTAGGTACAAGATTATGCCAGGTGACGTACTGAACCTAGCGGTGGTCGCTGACACTGACCCCTCTCTCACTCTGCAGTACAAATGGATGTTTACTGACAACCAAGGCAACGAAAAGGAAATAGAAAGTAACGAGTATTGGAAGTTCTCTCGGCCTATTAACAACAATCTAACGATTGATGTCAGGCTTAGTACAGACCCAGGCATCGTATATTCTCTGACGGGAGATTATAAATTAAAAATATACCACAACTACGACCAGAAATTTATCAACGTCACCATTGAGACGGATATAATTACTACAGGTGAGTACAACAAATTGATTAATTCACAAAATGATCGTATTACAATATATTGTACGTGCATATTTTATTTTAAATGTCCATGTTCGTTTGTGTAAATGCTAGGTTATACATGTTTTCTGGAAAACGTATGTGTGTTGTGGGACGATATTAGTGTGTGTGTTTTTAGCCCACCTGTTTTTGTTAATACATTAAGTAGTTAATTATACACAGTCTTAAAACGTGATTCTTAAACGTGATACTTGCAATCTATATAACAAATAAGGAGTTCGTTCGAAATGAAATGAAAATGAAAGCTTCGTCATCTGAGTCAAAAGAAGATGCCTTGGTAAGTATAAATCAGAAATTCAAAACTGTGTAGCTCATAAATGAAGTGTTCTGTTAAGTATCATTAAAACTCGGGGAGATATCGTTTAAGAAAGGTTCATAGTTTGATGCAAAAAATGCAGTTAAGACCAATAAAACCAACTGTTTGAATACGAATAATGGAGACCGAAATTTTTAAACCAAAATGAGAAGAAGGAGAGCACCCTAGAGGTAACAGAGAAAGGAGGACAAAGATGATCAATGAAAGGGTATGTGTGTGATAATTCCAGATGTTAATGATCTATAATTGACAAATCAATTGCAGTGCCATTTAACCTTAAGAATTATTTAAAAAAATAGAAATGTTTTTTAAGCATTTCTTCAATTTTGTATAAAATTCTCACTAATATTGTATATCATTATATGATTGATTAATTCCTAGCTCTCTAATTGGCTCAATACCAACTATTAAAAAACCCCAGAACATTATATTCACCTGCACGTGACCTAAAAGGTCAATATAACATTTGATTTCCTCTTTGCTTGATAACACTCAATTTGATATATCTGTATCAGTTCGTCGCAGAATCATATAATAAAATAACCATTGCTGGTTTTTTTTTTTATATATAATTGAATACGATGATTTAGCTACCCTCGAAGTACAATATTCACCTCGCCTCCAGCTCGGTGAATATTGTACTTCTTGGGTAGCTAAATCATTGACCTAAAAACAGCAATAATTGTATATTGTTTGATTGTTTGACTTTGTTTTTCATTAGGGATACGCCTTCCAAGGAACATGCACCATCTTCTTGAGGAGTGTTCGAGTTGTTCAACACATGTAGGGGAAAAACTAATTCTATAGTATGATTACCAAGAAGCCCTCTATTGTGAAATTCATGGCCCCTGGTTATAAAAAAGATTGGACAATATGGGTATATTCAATCTTAAAAAATCATCTTCTCTACTCCCATACATATTTGTGAAAAATTAAATGCATAGTCCACGGAGTCCTCTACCTATACCTGGATCAGCGGTTCAGGTCCTAGGGCAGGACCAATATTGCCACATAGTGAAAATGTATTGGTTTATTGATACGGTATATTCTTCTGTACTATCACAGTGTTGGGAGGTAAAGTCATGCATTGTTATTATGTTCATAATGTCCTGACGATAAATTATGAAATTCACTGCCCAGGTCATGGGGCAGAAGTTGAGACTTTTGATATTGTGGGTGTGATAAATAGGGCCATATATTGAACATGTATATGTATTTTTACTGAGGGTAATTGCTTTGTGTCATCCAATACTGGTAAAAGTTTTAACTTCATCTTCAAAACTTTTCCTTCTCTTGAACCCACACCCACTGCACCCCACCCCACCCGTTTTCTTGGATGACTTTTTTTAACATCAAGAGTTTGGTAACAGTTAGAGGAGTCTCAGATTATGGTTTAGATTTCAAAATGAAGCTTAAAATGCAAAGACTCTTACATGCCAATCTAAGGCTATGGTACTGCGGTAACCGTTAAGGCCTGTATGCCTCTTGTTTTTCTTAAAAATTTTTTTTTGGTCTTTCGAGACTTCTTTTTATATAATTAAGTTAAATTTGAGACCGTTAAGACCCAGGGCTAAGTTATTAAAGGAAAATTGGTTAGTAGTTGTTATTTATCATATATTGTAATGATTATTTTAAAAGTCAGCATGAATTAGCCACTGCCTTGTCTGTTCAGCTTTTTATAAATCATTAATGAATGATACTATTATCCCTGTTGAGCACCGTAACTATTATCATTATTGTACATGTACAAGTACATGCATTTACACGACACCACTTCAATTTATTACAAAGAAATTGCAATTGTAAAGCGGGTACATACATGTTACTACTATCCAAAGGGATAATTATTTCAACCGGAGATATATAACTTTTCATGGGAGGACTTTGTTTTGAGAAGTCGAACTGACTGCGAAACTGCGACCTGTGGTCAAGGAAACTATTTCATGACTGCTTGCTCGTAGTTCCTTTTTGAATAATTATCATGAGAATAAATTTTTAAATTATATTTTAATTAACACATAAACAAAATATTCTATCGTTATTTATGAAAATCCTTAAAAATAATAAAAACGTGCCAAAAACTACGAATTTTGATATGAGTAACTTGTAAATCAGTCAAACAGAATTGTCATTAGACGATTAACAATTCTGCAATTGAATGCCATCACTAATGAAAACATGAAAGCAGACAGTAAAAATAATTATTGGAAAAATATCTTATCTATATAATATTGCATCTTTCCAATATTCAGCCATGCATTCTTAAATCTTAACAAAAGTTTCAGTTCAAGATTAGTTTTGGCAAACTGTCAGGTAAGAGTGGGGTCATTATCATATTTTTTTTTTAAAAAAATTTTATTCCTTGAGCTTAGGTTTAGACTTTATTATGAAGCTTAATTACATGCACAGATGATATTCCCTGTGAATTGGTTATGGTACTCGGGTGATCGGAAAGGCATGTGGACCGCTTGTTTCTAAACAGTTATAACTGCATGAACACTGCGTTAATCCTTTCTTGTTTTTTTTTTTAAATTTACAACTTAATAATTTTGTTCTTTTATTGTATTTTTTTAAAAACAAAACTGAACAAAGATTGAAATATGTTGAAAACTTTTTAAAAATTAATAAAATTTTGGTGATACATTGAACATAGCTTAATTTTTGCTTCTAGCAGACGAAGTGTTATCCTGTCTGACGATTGTGAAATTCATGTCCACATCGTTAGGGTTCTGATGCAAAGGCTGGCCTTTAAAAGTTCAGATATGGATCCCCCCTGAATAACCCCCCCCCCCCAAAAAAAAGAAAGAAAACTTACTCTCTTCCACTCCGTTTCTGACAGACATGACGAGTGTTTAGTTTTGATCAGCATAGAACTTCTACAAAATTGGTAAAATCCTTGATTTCTCAAAAAAGGGTTCGTATGTTAGGGCAGAGCTATTGGTTATATGGCGAAGATGTTTGAATTCTTTGAATTTTCGTTTATATTATTGCACATATAGCAATCAAAATGTTCGCTTTATTTTGATGAGAAAGAATTTTCAACCAGAATTGTCATATTTACAGCCGATTCAGATGTTAAAGGTTGCTATTTTAGTAAAAGCTGGCATTTTTTCTTAAGAAACTATTTTCTCCACAATTGTGCATTTAGCAGGCAAACTGACTTTAAAGGGGCAAGGTCACGATTTGGTCAAAATTGTTTACTGTTTCTAATGTTTACAATGCTTCAATAAGGCATTTCTAATACTCAACCAAAATTTGAGTGTCAATCGTCGAGTTATAAGCGAGATGTTGAACTCACAATTCTCTGTTATACAAACAAAGTGTGTGCCATGTTTTTGTTTACGTATTGAATTTTGAAAACAAAATTCAAGGTTTAGACTTTGAAATATTAAATGAATTTGAATAGAAACTGTTTATAAACGTTCAAAACGAATAAGCAGATAGAAATAAGCTTAAAAAAGAACTGTTATCGGTATATTGAACCAGAGTAATGTAAATTAATTAATTGATATAAACAAAAAAAATGACATGAGCCTTCTTTACATGTACAAAACAAAGAATTGTGAGCTCAGTCTATTGCTTATAACTCTACGACTGCACTTAAATTTTGGTTGATCGGTCATTAGAAATGCATGCACTTAAGCATTGTAAACAATATTGTGACGTACATGTACATGCCCCTTTAAGGTCAGGAAGAGCAAGGATCATGCCTCTAGTCATGACACTGGATGAGAGGTATGTATTGACAAAAATATATGTACTTCATATATATCTGTACTATGAAATGTGTCTGTGTATATAGAAGACTTGAAACATTTTATAGTGTTGTCTCCCTCTCCGTGAAGACCTCTTTTTTCTTACAGATATATGATAGCTGATTTTGAGTATCGGATAATATTCAAAATTTACAACATGACAGAGAATTGAGTCGCACATTTTTCTAGAAGAATGACTTTTGAACTCAAAATTTTATGGACGATTATATATGCTACAAAAATATGGCTTTATTACTGTTTTGCGGACTGGTCATTTAAGCTTAAGCTTACTAGAATGAAAAAAATATCCTTAGATAATAATACGGTAGCAATGAATTTAGTGAAAAAAAATAAAAAAGTTGTGTTTGTAGAAAGAAACTAAAAAAAACCTTCCATTTTTAAAATACTTTTATAAACATACTTTCTGAAGAAAAAAATATTTTAATGATACAAAGCAGCTCTTCTTTAAGCATTAAACATGTGTACGATTATTTTGAAAATGCAATACTTTACGTCGCAATTTTTTTTAAAGCTTGATATGTTGCAAAATGTTTTATTTTCAGAGAATGAGAGTGAAGTCTTCCTTCCAGATGGACATATACAATTATACCACATGTTTCAAAACCACTTGGGACTTGCATTCTCAGAAAAATAACTTCCTGTTTGGGTCTTTTTTAAACTAGTTGTTTTATACAATAAATGTTATATTTAGATTAAGATGAAAAAAGTAACAAGATATTTTTTCAAAATTAATTCAAAGGTATGACTTCATGTGTATTGCATTTGTGATATTTTATGCAAATTTCACCATATAGCTTTATTGAAAAATGTGTTTCTAGTTTTTCATACAGTTCGTACTAAATATAGAAATTATGTCAAATATAAACTCGTATAGAGAAATTTTTGATAACATATATGACAAATGCTCTTATGTATTGCAATAAAATGATACAGCCATTCTGGTGTGGTTGTTTACAATCTTGCTTTTTCAGATATTCAGTGGCTAAAGGAGATCATGTTGAAAACTACCAAACTTCTGTAGATCTTGTCCTAATTTTTGAGAATGATTTAAAACAATGTTTTAACTCACACATACATATGTAATCATATAAAATCTTAAAGAATTTAATTTCTACCTTAAAATCAGTATTCATTAAATTTCAATATAATGTGTGCAATTATGAACTAATGCACTTTATTATATTACAATATTGAACCAAGATATTGAGACATTAGAGCTATGAAATTTTGATTTTCTAAATTTATAGTTTCTTTTGAAAAAGTTTTTAACGTTTATTTTGATATTGCGCAGCAATCATGGCTCTCTTTGTGCCACCCATACAAACTCCTTTGACAACTCTGTAGCATTCGTTGCTTCAAAGGTTTTCTAAATAAATCTAAAACTCCTGATGTTCAATGGTAATCCTCAAAATCAGAGTAATCTCGCCTTTTACAAATTTTTAGTACATTAATTTTGAAATCATCAATCTACACAGAGTACACGGTAAAAGTATTAGATATCATTCTTTGACATTAACGTCATTAATTACATATCTAAACTAACGTTGAACAAGAAATATAGGCGAAATTCCGTTAATTTTAATTAAAATCTTGAATAAAAAAGAATTTTTTTTAACCAAACATTAGAATAAAAAGACAATCCGAGGAAAGCTTGTATCTGTTTGATATAATTACATTGTTTATACTGGAACTTGTTCATTATGATGGACACAAAATACAATCGTTTTGCCCCGTATTCCATAAATTCAACAAAAAAAACCACTGGCTCAATTAACAAAAAATTTAGCATTACCAAATATAATACCCCCCAAAAATTCTATTATACAGGAAAATCAACGAAACGGGGGTATGGATATACATTTTCAGTAATCAAAAAGTCACTATTTATTTGAGAAATCGGTCAACAATAACCTTTGTACATCCTTCCTATTACTAATTTGAAGCTACTTATTTTTTACTTTATGTTACCTCATTACTTTGTTTAGCTCTTCTCTTCCATGTTTGCCCCTTAAATCAATTAAATTAGCAAATATAAATGCAATGTGACCTTTGCAGTGTCAATGAGCATGGTTTTAAATAGTGTTATATGCAGGTTCAGTTTGAGAAGCTGAAAATGTTCTTTATAAAAGGCAGATAATTGAATATACTTACTTCATACAGGTTATAGATTATTCGTTTAAAAGAATCAAAGAACCCGGCATTTCTTCAGTAACAATCTGGACAATTTTAATTGGTTTTTGATGTAAATTCCATCTTAATCTTATCTTTAACCTTTCAAGTAAAGAAATCAAATTCCTATAAATTGATTTTCCAAAGATTATGAAAACTGTAAATATATATTTCATGGTTCTCAAAGTTCCTTGCTTTCATTTGAATGCGAGGGTGATAAGTTCAATAGCAAACGCAACTTGGGAGATCACTTATTTTTAAATACTTTTTATAAATCCTCAAAAACAGCTTGCATTGAGAAATTCCAACGCAAAAAGGTGTATTTTACCAATTAACGAAATTCTAGCATATGAATACACTATCATATGGTATATACAAAATACATCATCAGTAGAGTATACCCCATTTAAAATAAATGTTAACACGTTTACATGCTATCCAATAATAAAATATTTCTGTATTTTCAAAATCCTTGTAAGAACATTGAAATTATACTGAGAAAAATTATTTAGCAATATTCCAAAATTAAAAAGCTAGAAATATTCAGCACAACAAAACGATTTTATGGTGGAATATCTGTGCCCCTTGAGTGCAAGTTATTTTTTAATTAATTATGTTGACATGCAAGATATAGATGTTGACATGCATGATAGTTATGTCAAGATGCAACATAACTATGTTGCCATGCAAGGAAACTGCAATCAAATAAGAGTTATTAAAAAAATCTCAAATATCGCCAACATGTGACATCCAAGATACTAGATACGCTACCTATTGATGTCAACATGCAACTTATTTATATTGACATGCAACTTCTTTATGTCGACATACAACTTATTTATGTCGACATACAACTTAGTTATGTGAACATGCAAGATAAATATGTTGACATGCATATTTATGTCGACATGCAACTTAGTTATATTGACATACAACTTATAAGTTGCATGTCAACATATTTATCTCGCATGCCAACATAAGTATGTTGCATGTTGACATATATAAGTTGCATGTTGACAAAAATAAGTTGCATGTCAGCATATTTATCTTGCATGTTAACATAAATAAGTTGCATGTCGATATAAAAAGGTAGCATCTAGGATCTTGGATGTCACGGGAGGGCGATATTTGAGATTGTTTGAGATTTTGTATAATTCTTATCTGATTGCAATTTTCTTGCATGTCAACATAGTTATGTTGCATGTTGACATAATTATCTTGCATGTCAACATATTTACCTTGCATGTCGACATATTTCATGGAAAAATAACTTGCACACAAGGGGCAGAGATATGCCACCATACGATTTAGAAATATTTAGCAATTGTTCCACAAAGGAAAAGAGGATATCGGTTGGAACATTTAGCATTAACTTAACAAAGAGGAGTATACTGTTTGAAAGATATAGCAAAAACTGATGAGGAAGGAGTATAAACATTTAGAAAAACCCAACTGAAAGGTGTATATTGATTCAAACATATAGTAATAACCCAGCAGAAAGATGTAAACAGGTGTAAACGTTTAACAATAATCCAACATAAAGGAGTATACTAATATATAAAAACTAAAAGCTATAAGTAAACAGGAGGGAATGTACCGGTACACACGTGTAACAGTAACCAAACAGAAAGGCGTAAACCGGTAAAATATATAGCAATAGTCCAAAAGGAAGGTGTATAACGGAAAAAAATATATAGCAATAGTCCAAAAGGAAGGTGTATAACGAAAAAAAATATAGCAATAACCGACAGAAAGTTGTATACCGGTAAAACATATAGCAACAATCCAAAAGGAAGGTGTATAACGATAAAAACATATAGCAAAAACCGACAGAAAGGTGTATACCAGTAAAACATACAGTAATAATCCAACATAAAGGTGTACAACGGTTAAAACATAGCAATAACCGACAGAAAGGTGTATACCGGTAAAACATATAGCAATAATCCAACATTCTGATGTATAACGGTAAAAAGATACAGCAATAATCCAACATTAATATGTATAATGGTAAAAACATATTGCAATAATCGACAGAAAGGTGTATACCGGTAAAACATATAGCAATAATCCAACAGAAGGGTGTATAACGGTAAAAACATAGCAATAACCGACAGAAAGGTGTATGACGGTAAAACATATAGCAATAATCCAACAGAAGGATGTATACTGATAAAACATCAAGCAGAAAGGTGTAAAACGGTAAAAACATAAAGCAATAATCCAAATAGAAGGTGTTTAACGAAAAAAAAAACCCAGAAAAGTGTATACCTGTATAGAAACACTTATGCGTGTATACTAGTTGAAACATGTATTTCTTTATTTTTTGCGTAATTTTTTTTTCAAATATTTATGCGATCTTATTTTGCACTTATTAACTCATATTGATCGGATCACGAATAACTAATTCGTCAGACATTTGCTACATATGCATTATTTAGTGCTGTGGTAGATCATTAGCCATGATGGTCAGTATAAATGAATATATCATTAATGTCATTGATTTTATTTGATGTAATTAGGCAAAATATTAATTTAATTAAATTTGTGAACCAGTACATGCTCTTGTATGTTTGGCGATAGTTTGGCGATAGAAATTTGGCCGCTGGAATCCTATTCTTTCCCCTTTTTAAATTATCTTTTGAATCAATACACTGAAGTTACTCGACGTATTTTTGTTTGTTCGAGCTCTATACAAACTATTTTCATTTTTTGCTGTTTTGAAAATACATGTATTACTGACAATACCTGTAATTGCAATTCTTGCTTTGATAGCATGTAAACATTGAAATTGTATTCAGCCAAAATGGCATTAGCACCATCTCATTCACCCATGTTCTTTGAGACTAGTTGATTGAGTGATTTTGCGTTAGCATATAGTACCCCCCCCCCCGATGCTACGTTCTTGTATGAAACCATGCTACATGCCCTGGCGAATCCAGGAATGTTTCGTGTGTGTGTGTGTGTGTGTGTGTGTGTGTGTGTGTGTGTGTGTGTGTGTGTGTGTGTGTGTGTGTGTGTGTTGGGGGGGGGGGGGGGTCACCCCTAAGATTAGTCGTGCCAAGGATTGACTGTAGGACTTGGTCCTCTCGATCCGCTGCACAATTAGATGTACACGTGAAAGGAAACTTGCGGCATATGCATGGCGTCATTTCGCTCCAGATATAACGTGTCGTCAGATGCATGTATACTATAAATTAGGTGCTCACCAACTTGAAACAAATGCAGTCAACGTCAATACATTGCATTCAAAATCGATGTTGTTACGCATGCGTTTGATAACAGAATAACTTCATCTCGCCTCATATCCCAGGCAACTCCACCCCACATGTGTTTACAAAGACATAAGGTTACAACACAGTGACTAGCAGAGCTGAATGGAAAGCTTAATGGAACAGACAGACAAACAAGCTGTGCTCACTCTATCGAACGCGACTTGTTGGCTAGTCTGCAACGTAATCAGGATCAAGTTTTTTTTTATGTCACAGACTTGAACCAAGATAAAAGAAGTAGAACTACTTTTCGTGTTTATATAGCCGGTATATTAGTTTCAATGTATTTGACGAACATTGTTCATCACTTACTTTCACTGAAACTGTTGATTTTTTACGTGTCCATTCAAATAGGCCTCTCTGACTAGAGGAATCCCGAGCTCAGGCGGAATGGCCCGAGATTTTACGATTGCAACATTTTTAAAAAGCATATGATGAGGGTTCGACTCGGACAGGTGAAAAAAAGAACAAACAAAATAAAACCTAACGATAAAAATAAAACCCACTGTGTTAATATTTGATAATATCGTTTATGGATTTAGCTAATTTGAAAGGTACATGTATTGGCTTTGAAACTACAACAACAAATTTTGATTTAAAAAACTTCGTAACATAACGCTGACCCAGCTCAAATGGTAGCGCACTATATATAAAGTACCTCAATTCATTGTTCCCGTGAAATGTAATCACACTGTCCCCGGGAGTTCCGTGGGAAATCGATCCTATTGGGCGGAGTGTGCAGAAAAATAATTTTCAATCTTATTGCTGTTGGTTTACTTTTTCAGAAGTTAATAGAAAAATAAAGATTGAAATGAAAGTAAAAATTAAATCGTTGATAAGTTTGATATTAAATCGCGAAAATGTACGCCATGCAGTCCTTCTGTCCTTTCTGACATTTTTTTTTCAAATAAAATTTGTTTTTGAATTATAAACATTAGAGTTCTGAACCCCCTGCCTCTTCCACCAATCTTCCTAAGAATACTGAATATTCAAAATTTTATTTATAAAACTTTCATTCAAAATTATTATTCGTCATTTGATATGAATTTTATCTATCTATCTATCTATCTATCTATCTATCTATCTATCTATCTATCTATCTATCTATCTATCTATCTATCTATCTATCTATCTATCTATCTAATTTATAATTAGATTTTATTATATTTGCATTATTTTCATGATTTGAAATTATGCAGGATTGACACGAGATTTCCTGTATATCCTATTATGTCTATAGAAAGAGGAAACACTGTCTTCAATATAGAGTCTATGGAAATTGGTTCAAGAGTCACTTGAGCGTCATCTCAATCTTTTACGACGAAGAATGACTTAGTATGGGAAATCAATTCGACTGTCACGTATTGCTAGCTCTACAATGTCAGTAATTGTGCTTCCTCTGTGGCTGTCAAAGTCCAAGTCTTAGACACGAAGATTATTATGGTACGGTCTAAAAATAATGTTTGCTCTTTTACACATCTCTCTCTCTCTCTCTCTCTCTCTCTCTCTCTCTCTCTCATCCACAGGAATAACGCTATAGAAGACCAACGGCGCAATCAACCCCACGTTTCGACCTAAAAAAGAGATTTCTTTACTTGACGAGGCATTTTATCTCAATCCATGAGTAATATATCTCCACGCTCTGAAATTCTACGCGTTTTTTCCGCAGACCCGCCCTTGCAGTGAAATTTTAAAAAAGCTACACAAAACACGTTTTAATACATCACAAATCTAGAACAGCTTGTAACTGAATGGGAAGAATTTGTTATTTTTACCCAGTATTGATATTTGGAGGCATATGCATCCGCCAAACGTCAATCTTGCACTCGTAAACTTTACACTCATTGAGCACAAGATTAAGACTAATCTCAGCGAGATTCGTCGAGACTGAAAAATTTTTGACGGACGTCTCTTCCGAATCTCAGACCAGTGCCACATAAAGTGATTCGGGAAAATCTGCCCTACTTCGGCCGGAAGAGACGTCCGTCAAAAATTTTTCAGTCTCGACGAATCTCGCTGAGATTAGATTAAGACGACTCTCTCTCTCTCTCTCTCTCTCTCTCTCTCTCTCTCAGAGGGAAAAAAGTTTAAAATTATAAACAATCTGTTGCATTTTTCATTCATAAAATATCTTCATTACTTACACATTGAAATAGCAACTGCAAGGTGAAACGGTTTATCTATTACTTCTACCTTTTCTTCAGGTAACAATTTCGTTTTATTCAGTACAGTTCACCAAAAGTAAAAGTGACACCTGTTGTTACTTGTACTCTTGCTGTAACTGTGCTATTACTCTCATCTTATTGTGTCTCCAAGATGTACATCTACATCAATATCACCCTTCGGGCGTAAATGTCTATTTTTATACCAGTCAAATCCCTTGCATAAACGCGCCAAATAGCTTTATCTTGTTAGCATACGGTTTTTATCAAAACCCTCACAGAATATCACGAATGTACATGAAACACATAAAAGAAAATTAGTATCTTGATTATTTCATTGTTTTTAAACGCCAAAAAAATCTTCAGTTTTAAAGACGAGAAGTTATCCGGCTGGCGAATATCAGATCGGGATCGGTATTCAAAGTCGTGGTGTGACGCTTTGAGTTTCACACCTGTGCAGGTAAAGCGGAAAATTGTTGGAATGTGTGCTGTCTAGAAGAAAAGAGGGTAAATGCCATTGTAAAGGTATGTGTTAAAATACACACATTTAGTAAAATTTAAATTAAGTAATTAAGGGAATGGAATAATGAAAACTTTGATAGATCGTTTTTAAAAACGCATGTCATTTTTCTAATTTTGGAACAAGTCCTGGATAGGGACAATATGAAATTTTATCGACGCAATGGAGCATTCCGTCTCGCAATGTTTACTCAGTGATAAATGACTGGACCAAAGCACCGTGCCTTTATTTACTTCTCAATGAAGATAAAAATCAGTCATGAACATGTAACTTGATGTGTAAACTGCATGAATAATGTGCAATAAGGATTAAGTATACCAAAAATTATACACAATGGTCATCATGGACGTGTAAAATTCAGTAGTTAGCAAATTCAAAGTAAGGCACTTCAAATTTCTCTTATAGTAGGAGAAATGTAGCACTGTCTAGTGTAGATATTGCCGACCATGTTTTTGTATAGGTCGTGTCCATACGTTCCAATTTTTCTATTCATTAAACTATTCATGGAGATTAAGTTTTAATATCAGTGAATGCCAA
This sequence comes from Magallana gigas, assembly GCF_963853765.1. NCBI lineage: Eukaryota > Metazoa > Mollusca > Bivalvia > Ostreida > Ostreidae > Magallana > Magallana gigas. The sequence continues at coordinate 20,166,836 of NC_088857.1, read as the reverse complement.
TCAGCTTTATCAATGAAATTGCTGAAGCAATATTTTGAAAGCAGATATGAACACATGTTTCAATAGGAAGATTAGCAGGGGGCATGATAAGTGTTGAGAAGTCTTGTTCCTTGATCTATAGACTAAATGTAATTATCACCTGAAGGTCCCTCAAGGCATGTTGTTGTCCACAGTAGCCAGCTAGGACTAAGTAAAGTGTCAAAATTCCATGTTGATAGTGATCTATGTATAATTGATGAGATGTTAAATTTCTCAGTCAATTATTAGGTGTTAAATATCTTAAGATCAATATAGGTTGTTATGCTTCTAAAAAAATCAATCACTGATTGCACACAAATCAATGACATCTGAAACTTTTTATGCATATTAACCTTATAGAAACATATGGTGCCTTTCGAATGTTTATGGATTTATAAACATTTTTTTAATGTTTCTGTTACTAGATAGCCATTATACAATGTATGATATAAACCTGCTCTTGCTCTGCTTAATGCAGCAAGGCATACATGTAACAAATGGAGTAATTGATATGCACAACAGTTGGAACTGCCTCCATGTGTTTAATGTTTGAATCAGAGATTGTTTTTTTTATTAGATCAGTAATCCCAGTTTTGAATGTAGAGAGTCATTTAAAGTATACTATCTGTGAATTTTGCCGAAACAGTACTCTGTACTGGATCTGTGCATGTACTTATATAAAAAGCATTTCAAATGTGTAAGGCTTTTGTAATGAATATATATATATACTACCAGTGTGTAAAACTGGGCACCCTGGTGTGTTGTTTATTATTAAATAGCGTGACAACTGTTTCAACTTTATTTTGAATGATAATTTTTGAGTGCATCATAAATTTCAGTCATGCTGGAGTTCCATATTGCTTATGTGTATACACGTTACTGTTGCTGGTATATCTGCTTGAAATTCAAGTGTGTCGTAGCCTTTAAATATGATTCCATCTATCAGTAACAGAAGTGATGTTGAAGTACAGCAATTACATTCATAGTGACCTTTTAATAGGAAGTTTTTGAGTGGACTAGCTATATTATAAGGTGTCTCAGATGAAAAGAAAGCCACAACTTTGGATGTTTTTTGAAAAAATTTGCCACAGAACAGGTTTTATGAAATAATTTTTGATGGAGTTCATCCAAAATCTGAAAATTGTTTTAACAAGGTAAGATAATTATTTAGATAAACTTCTGTTGGTGAGGAAGACATCTTTGCTATCAGCCGGTGGCGTGGGGTGTTATCTTCATTGAATCATAAGTAACCACTTCTCTGAAGAACCGGTTGAAGTTGAGCATTAATTGCCAATTTAGTTGATCTTCAATCAGCTAATGAGATTACTGTGAACATCACTCGGCTGTGACCTCACTGAGGGATCTTTGGTCAAAGGAGGCTGAAAAGTTCCAGGAGAGTTCTCCCATTCTTAATTACAGAGCTGGTTAGGGCTAGCTAGGGGATATATGAGACACCCTTCTGTTGCATGGTAAGCCGAGATTTTCTTCCTTGACTCATTGACAGGGGGGAGGTTTAATTTGGGGGTTTTCCTTTCCCAGACAGCGGCTTAGTTTGATTAACATGCATGTGATAATTAGAACAGCACACCCTCTTTTATTGCCTCTATCTTTGATCCTGTTCTCAGATGCAATCAAATGGAAGGGACACTCATTATTCTTAGACTACTAAATTATAGGGTCTGTGTGGAAGCAGATACCTCTATATCCCTTAATTACTCAATACTAGCTGAGTGAACCTTTGTAATTGGATTAAAAAGTTGGCATTATTTCTGCATTGCTTTGCATGACACTCTGTTGAGAGACTCCCCATCATCAATAGCATTTTTTCAGAGGTTTTATGAGCAGTTGATGGAAATATTAATGTTGGTAAGTTTTTTATACCTCAAGTTAAGAAAGATATATGGTGGGATGAAACAGTATATTGGGTGATAAGGGAGGGCTTTTGGGTTGACTATTCTGGGTTGTATAATGCCCAGTGTTAACAGATAAAAAGGAATTTTTTGGAATCAGTATGAAAATTCTCAATCAAAGATGAAATCCATCATACAACAATGGTTGCTTTGGTTAAGTTGCTAGAGTAGGGTAAGTGCCCAGTTTTTCTGCAATTCAGATTCCAGTACAATTGCCCATCTTTTCTAGCTTCGTGACTCTAAATTTATATTAGTATGGTCACCCAGTGCATATATCTTTAATTCTTTTCAGTAATATATCTTAAGAATTCAACCTTCTCTTTGATTTGTGTTATCTGGATTACTCAAAACACATTCCCAAACTTAATCAGACTCTTATAAAACATTGTGAACAATGCGCTATTCTGGGACAGAATTTTATTTCAAGCATTTTAATTTTTTTTTTTTTGAAAGGAATGAAGACAATCGGAATTTTTCATTTTTGTTTGTGAATTATTTTGGGGATATATTTAAAAGAATTTTTTTTAGATGTATATATATATAAATAACTTTGAGGTAAACAACAAAGTGGTATGTTAATTATATAGGCCAAGAATTTATACATGTATAAGGAAATGGTGTTAAGGAAGCTACTGTAAAGTAGCTTTTAAGTTAAGTAGCAGTAAGTATATGCAACAGTGAATTTAGAAAACAATTCCCCTTTGTTCAACTACCGGTAAAATAGAATAGCCAAACAGCATATGGACATTCTAGAGGGGAAAAAAAATGATTGAGGAGAAGAAAAAAATATTCATGTATTGGCAATCATTTAACTTTAGTTAGTTTTTGAGTTAAAAAAAACTACAATATGAATTTATTTTAATCTTAATGTCAAATACGGATATGGATAAATAGAATCTAGGATTTCCTTTAAATCATTGAAAAATAATATAGAGAATATACATGTACATTTCCTGGTTTTTGTGATCATCATCTGAAAGTCAAGTCGTACTAACATTAATTTCATTGATATCTCAGACAAGTTTTTTGTAAATGAGGTACCGGTAGATATTATTTAATAAAGAAATCAAAGATTTATGAGTCAAATAGAGAGATTTTGTAATTGAGAAGACTCTGAGATGTGGATGTATTAAGATATTACATATTAATACAGTGTATATACCAGTGTGGACATTGATCTGGATTTTATTGACTCAGCAGAGTCAATTACCTGTGTACTTTTCATTACAAAATCTCCCACCATATACATGTAGATTACGCATTATATGTATAGATTACACATTACACATGTCTCATCTTAATATCCTATTCAATTGGTTTTTTTTTTCTCTTTACTCATCAAAAATTTATAAGCCATTGAGAGATTACCGAGCTGAGACAAGAGGTCAAATGTTGTTCCGAGTGTATTAGATTAGTAGATGACAAATTGCTATTTGCCATATATGGCAGTCCACTACGCTATTGGTGTTTATACCCTGATTAGCCCACACAGAACTTTATCCGAGAGAGAACTGGCCTTTATTTTTATGGCATAACAATGGTTGTAATCAGAAGTGTTGGTCATATACCAGAATGATTCAGGACTTGTTTACTGTCTACCGATTAACCTCTGAAAAATTGTGTCTCTCCAAGCTGATTTTCTCCAACTGAACAAACCTTCTCGAGGGAGCAGCTAGCTTAGTTATAGTCGGAGCTGTGGGGGGATTTAAACTTCTGTCTTGAATTTCTACCTTGCACAGGTACTTTTCTCGTGTGTGACACATTTTTTTGTTTGTCTGACCGCTTATTGAATTAAACGTCGGGTTTGAATTTTACTTGTTTTCCTTCCGGTGATTCATTCAAGGTGAAGTCAGGTATTGTAGTCCCAGCTATCTTGTCACAAAGAAAGTGAAACAAGGTAAGATATGCTGTTTTATATATGGACGCCATTGTTTAATTTTTTGTTAGTGTACCTGCATGTACTTTTACATGTAGTCTTGCTCTTTAAGTTAAAGTTGATTATCGAGTTCAACTCCAAGCAGTATATTCCTTTGTTAATTAAGGTAGATGAAATGCCAAGGGCACCTGCCTCTTGGATCTTTTGTGTTGATTACCATGTGTCAGTGAAGGAATTTTGTGTTGTTCCATTTTCATTTTGTCAATAATTAAAATGTACTAGCTATTATTCATGGTTTATATTATCACGAAAAAAAAAGAACAGGTTTCGAAGCTATTTGTTTATATAATTGATGATTATCAATCTTAGCTAGAATTCATTAGGGATATGTTCAGGATGAATTACACTAGCTGTTTTTCAAAACTTCCCTTTCTGCCTTAGGGTAATAAGCATGCATGACTTCCACTATTCTTTTCATATCAAGTTTCCCATCTCACGATAATATTTTTGCCATCAGCTGTGTGGGTATCGGGGAAATTCCCATTTAATGGTGTGGTGTTCAATAGGAAATGCAAATTGTTCTTAGGAAATCATTGGTGAAAACTGAGGAGGCCATTTAGAACTCGATGCTGACAATTATCTGTGGACAAATGATTGGAATATGTTTGCATAATTTCAATTTTTATTTTTTCATCTTTGCTGTTATGTCCCTCTTATAGAAGTTAGCTGCATGAAATCGAAGATAAGTGGGGAGGCGAGTGACAAAGTGTGTTATAAGGGTTTGTGGTATTTGCATGGCTTTGTTTACAAAAGCTTGCACACTTTTTGTAGTTGAACTGCAATTGAAAAAGATACCACAATTTATGGGGGTTCTCCTAGAGGAAAAAAAAGACATATGAAATAACTTGATTTTCACTGACATGAATGAAATTTCCCATCTCTAAGAATTTACCCCACCATTCACTTGTGTCTGTGCTTCATCCAGGAATCCAATTAAGCAGATTATAGCCATAAAATTGACATTGCACAGCACAATAAATAGCCCCTCATTCCCAATCAGAGTGGCACTGTATCAAGGGAGATTACTCTGTGACTTTCTTTGTAGCAGCAGACGTGCTTGTGCATACCCATGAGATTGATTTTTTTTTTGGTAGTTGTGTCATTATGAGAACTAGATCTGTTGAATGATGGATTGAAAAAATGTCTGCGAGTGGATTAACGTACAACCTGTGCCAATGATGAAGCTGACTATAGTAATTAGTCTGTGATAATTATTTCCTGTCCCCACGAAATGTGCATTTTGTAAAATTAGGCTAAGCTAGAATTGATGGAGTCTTCCTAATGTTGTTTATCCTGATATATTGATTATCTAGCTCAAGTTAAATATATACATTTCTTCTCTTCCCCTTTCCCTATGGAATCTGTGCAGCCGAGTTGATCAGAGATTTCCAACAGGGTTATATATTTATCCTGGCTATGGCAGATTGTCATGTCAGTTGTTTGAAATTTCCGTTGAGGGGTTTTATCATTGTTTACTCAATGTTTAGGTGACCAAGCTGTGTGAATTAGCTTTATCTCTAGTGCAAATGCATGATTTCAAGTTACGTTGATGGATCAAACATCTTGGAAATTTTAAAGTCTAAAGATTTATCGGTAAGGACTAATTTTTGAATTTAATTTGTTTGCAGTAAAGTTTGGGGGAAAGGTTTGGATACACAAATATATATTACTGGTATATTTATATGAGGATGATATATATGTTGCAGAGAACAGATAAAGATTGGTTTTTAATGCTCAGTTTGATAAACAGTGATAAAAAAAAATTTGCAGCATTCTAGACTTGTTTTAGCATGCATGCAGTCTTAAAATATATAAGTTAAGTGGATGCTCTTACAAATACTTGAAACTGTAATAATTTAAGAAATTGTTATGGATTCAAAAACACCAGATGATTTTTAAAAGGGCAAGATGTATGTAACTACCGGTAAGTAAGTCAGTAATTGTTAGGAGTTTGAATTTTAGATAATACTTGTCGTGTATATAGTTGTAAACTCATTCACATGTAGCTCCAACTTTTTTGAATATTTTTTTTCATTTAATTATTGAATCTCATGTACTGCTACTTGAAAAATATTCTTTAAAAATTTTTAAAATGGGGGAATTGGCTTGTGAATGTCTTGCAAGATAAAGTTCAACACAATATTCACGACTATAGCTATATATTGCAGAATAAAAAAAATCATTATAAATGCATTTGACTTGAGTTGATTATGTGATGGAGCCCTCAAGAGATATGATCAATGCATTTTCATCCTTTAAAGGCGCTCTTGTAATCATGCATGTTTTCTCTGTTTAAAAAAAACAAAACAATTGGATGAATAAAAAATGCTTTATAATTTTTCTGCTATTCACTAAGAATTTAATTGATTGGTGAAACTGAGATTTGTCAGGGTTGAGTCTTTTCCATTTCTTGCTATTTTTTCTCCATTATCTCCACCCATTGTCCTCTGAATAACTCCCCAATATGTGTTATGTCCAAAAATATAAAGTATATAAGTGGTGTTCTTGATGTGTTTGTTTTTTCCAATAGTTCATCAATCTAGTGTGGCCAAACTGTGGTGTTGTGTGTCTCTTTCTGGTGTCTGTTGTGCATAAAATTGTCTTAATGGATTGCCTTTTCGGACATTAAGTTGTTTCGCCTCTTTTTGGTTTTGATGCTTCAATTATACTTAGTTAATTAACACTTCAGTCTAAAATAGTTTGAGATTTTTTTTTTCTATGATCATCAAATGTCACTTAGAAAATAGCTAGAACAACAATAAATATGCATGAACATTTCTTTGAATGGCTTAATTTCTAGTTATAAACTATTTGTACTTATACTAGTATGATTATAAGTTAACAGTACATTGACTATATATTCACTATAAATATAAATTGTATTCATTTAATGAAAATCATTGTATATTCAGTGAAAAATTTGATTATCTTAAATTAAAGACATAAGCTGACATGATTTTAAGTGAGAAAAAAAAATCACCTAGCTAGGGTATTCTCTAGCTAGTGCCACTTTACATAATATTGTCTTTCCAAACACAAAAATGAAAGTGAATTAAAGGGAAAAACCCTTGTTGAATATTAATGATGACTGTGTGTAATTTGAGTACACGCTGTATACAATGTACCAAATTTATTTATTCATGTCCGGGAGGTATTCTTTCTTATTTGTATAACATGCATGCAGTTCATATGATATTCTGTGTTTCCAGTTTGATATTATGCAACAAAATTTTCATAAAGTGGGCACATTGAGGATGTTTTTTAACTGGGAAATTAGTTGAAATTTATTGTGGGAAAAAGGATCCACCCAGTTTGTTAATATTAGAAATCCATATTTGTCCTTCTAGCTTGCAATCCATGATGACATCTGTGAATTCATTTATCAGATCTAACCAATGATGATACATACACCAGTGTACTGGCTGGCATAAGACTGATCTTGATCGTCTTTATCATTTTATTCACCTGTCTATATATATATATATTTATATATAATGCATAATCATATGGCTAGTACAAGGAGTATAAATTAATTGTTATTTATGTATTTTTTTTTCAGAAAGGCCGACTAGTTAAACTGAAGAGGAAAAAAATAAGTTATAATTGAACTACACATTAATTACAACGACGCAACATCAGCAGTGTACCATACTATAGCAATGGATTGGAGACTGTGCTTAGTCCTGCTACTGACAGCTCTCACCTGTGTTGTCAGGGGTCAAGGTAAGACATAGATTGGAGATTTGTTTTGACGTTTTTGTTATGCAACACTGCATGTATACATGCAGTAGTATGCCCTTAATTGAATATAAAAAAAGTGTTATGGTCAGGGACACTCATGGTCAAAGATATATTTTTTATTTGAAGATTCTTGGTTATATATATGTGTCATATTACATATGGTATATGTTAGCTAGCCTTTAGCATTTTCAGCCGACATCTTCATAATTTTTATTAATTTAAGTTTTCAACATTCATGATTTATTAAGGTAAGGCCATATTAAATAAGGGCATTCATCAAAGTCAAATTGATCATATTAATGATTAGATCTGGGAATTTTTAATTTCTGGACATGCTTATAAGCTCAGCAAACAAATTTTGTTTATTGTTCATGAGGTCACAAATACCAGAGAAAGTTAGAAAACAGTATTGTGTCGAATCCCTTGTCTTCAATTTTCTCTAGCTCTTTTGATATTCATTACTTGTCTCTTAATGCAGTAAATGTTTCATTTTGGATTAATAGGCGTATCTTCAGCAAAATTCATTTTAATGATATTTGAAGATATTACCTGTAATTGAGGAGCTCAATCCACATGAAAATTTTGTACATTTTATCTTATTTTAGACGACCAGATGCCACCAAAAATGATTAGTACCTTCAACAATGAATATTACTACCCACGAGATTCCATCTTGACGGAAGCTACAATTAACTGCAAGGCACAGAACGGACAGATTAAGTAAGTGTGGGATGATATTAAACAGGAGAACTCTTTATGATTAAAAAAAAAAATTATTTATCCTGACAAAGGTAAGAGCTAAAAGTCTAAGAGTCTGCATTGTTTATTTGTTCGTGTGCGGGGTATATGATTTCATCAATTCAATTTAGGCAAACTCTATTTTAGAACATTGCAACAGTGAATACAGATAAACCTTTGTCACCCATCATAAGTCATAACATTCATAATTCACCGTTACGCTAATTCTGAAAAAATAGAAAATCTCTTTAAATAACAAGTTTAAACACAATCCGCCAATGCTTCTAGTCATGAAAGATCACATTTAATCCACAGTTGCTATTACCGGTACAACGAAGTGCTGTTTGAAACAAAGAATATTTTGTTCAGTTGTAATTTCTGGAGTATATACATATCTTTAGTTATCGTAAAACTCATGCTCTAGAGCAAATATTATTTTATGATCATACATGTTTGGTTATATAATTTGAGCTCATGCAGTCATTTTGTTTGTTGAAAATTGGTAATGTTCATTACCTGTAATTACAATGACCTTTTTTAAAAGTTTTAATGTAAAAGTTTATTGAAGTTGAATTTTATTTACTGACTTACAGAAATAAAAATGAAAGCAATTTTAATTGTCATGAAAACTTTCAAAACAGCTATGATAGATATAGGGTTTGTTTTCATTTTGATTAATAAAATATACTGAAATGTGTTTCATTTTGCTTAATTGATTAACAGATATGTGTGGAAGAGAAATGGAGTTGTTGTACCGAATAGCCAGTTTGTATCAATAGACGGATCAACAGGAACTCTCAAGTTTGTCAAGATGCAGAATGCAGATTATGGAACTTACCAATGCTTTGCTACAAATGATTATGGAACATCACTTTCAAAGCCATTCAAAGTGAAAGAATCAAGTAAGTTTAAATAATGACCATCAACTAGCAAGCACCCCTGTGCACATGCACTTCATGTATGTAACTTAACAATGGGGTTAAAAAAAGGAATGATTGGAATTAAAATTAATTTTTTACAGGATTGGGATCTTTTCCTGCTGCTGATCCTGAAGAGGTACGATGTAAAGAATTTGAGCATTGTAAAATCCAGTGTCGTGAGAAGCCAACATGTTTGCCAGACTCAGAATGTAGAGTGGAGTGGAAAATCGGAGAAGGAACCAAAACTAATGTTGATAGTAGCAAACGGGTCGGAGTGGATGGAGATGGTTAGTATATAGTGAAGTACAGTAACAATAAGTCCCAACCAAACAGAAAGTAAACCCCAAGTAAACCCTGGGTTTACTCTGGGTCTACTCTAGATAACCTGGAGTAAACCCAGAGTGGACATAGAGAGTACTGTGGTTTTATGAATATTTAAGGGTATCAATTCTCGTGGATAAAGTAAAAATCACAGTTTCAAGGATACATAAATTCATGGCCAATGACCCTATCAATACAAAATGTTAATAGAAATTGCACTTCAATAAACACTTAATTTCGTGGATCAACTTAATAACAAAATCCACGAAAATTGGTATTTAACGAATATTGTTGAAACCACAGTAAAGCCCGGTCAGAAGCAGACCCTATATGTTTATTTGGAATATACAAGGGGCGATAATAACAGACAGTAAGATAGTAAGATAAAAATGGGTCTGCTTCACAGTTCAGTGCATAAAATGGACTCCAAAAGCAAACCCAGAGTAAACAGAAAGTGAACCCAGGTAAACCCAAAAAGTAAACCCGGGGTTTATTTGGGATTTTCTTTGCTGTTATGTTGGGTCTGATCGGTGCTGGAGATCACAGAATCCTTTTTATGCAATACATTGCACTGTTATTTTTTAATTCTCATAATGCAGCTGTCTCAAACATAAAGCATAAGTTAAAATTTACAATTAAAATATTTTTATTTTACTAAAATAACATGGGTGAAAGTAACCTTGTCTACAATTGATTTCTTTAAAAAAAATTCATAACCTTCATAAATAAAAGATTAAGTCTAAACTTGTCTGACTATTAAAATAGAAATAGATTTTAAGTTTGATTTTAATTGATTTTGCGTGGAAGGTGATCTCCATTTCTTGTGGACGAACACCCAAGACTGGCAAGGATTACAGTATAGGTGTGGGGTGTGGCAGGAGCAGAGGAAAATGTTGGTCGTGGGCAGTGCTACAACTCTAAGAATTGATAGTAAGTATAAGCAAGGAAGATCAGTAGCACTATCAGCTCTTTAGTAATACCTGTATGTCAAAAAATATGTTGATCAAGTTTACAGCCAGAAACATTGAAATACTGGTAGCATCAATTTATTGTGATTTTGGTGTAATGAAATAAACTAAATTATAATTGGGCGTCAACCGTATTATATACAAAAATAAATGTTTTAATACATGTATCATTTTTAACTTTCGTGTGCCTCTTTCAGCTTCAACATCAGTTCCAGAAAGAGAGCCCTTCTCGGTGTATAAGGAGAGTGGCAAAGCCATGTATGGAGGGAAGGGTGTACTGAGATGCATGTTTTCTGGATAGTGAGTAGCCTTTGGTTGTAATTTTTCTTCTTGTGAGCAATACTTTAATAATTTTTAATCATATATGTTACAGCCAGAGATTTTGAATACAAATACCATTTAAATAATTCAAGTAGAGTACTGATTAAAGATATTGTACCTAGAATATAAACCGTTTTGAAGCTAATGAAGCCAAAATGTAAATTCCCGGGTACATAATAGCTAGATTATACTGTATAAATGGTTATTTTTGCCCCATGTAATTTTCACCCTTTTATGCTTGCAATTGGTTTTGCCCTGTCTTGAGTTTTCCCAGACACATTTGCTCTAAGAAATATAATATGAGACATAGGAATTTGGTCAGTCTTAAATTCGCCCGCTGACAACAAGGGCAAAAAAAATAAACTGGGAGTCAATATTTACCTGTATACAGTATTAACTGAAGAAAAATTTATGTGATTAAGAAGGGGGCAAAGGTTTACTTAATATGGTCTTACTTACTTAGAACATAACCCACTTTTTCATTGGCTACTTGGAACATACATATAATCATCTTTTTCATTGGCTGCATGATCAAAAGTTCTGTGCCAATCAATTATCATCTTTCTTTTGATTATGTTTATCAAAGCTGTCCATCGAAATGTGGCATCATTGTGAACTGAGAAAGATTCTTAATGATTAAAAACATCACTTAATAAAATATTTGGCACTGCTGATTGGATGAAAAAAAAGGGGTGTGTTCTGAATGTACATTCATTTCACAAGTTAGTCAGTGATGTAATCGTTGAATATTAGTAAAGCAATTCAAAAAATTAATGAAAGGGTCTCAACTGAAGATAAAATTTTGTAGTCCGGCCCCAGATGTGGAATGGATATCCCCAACAAAAGAGGTCATCAAGGATACCGATGGCAAATATGCAATCAGTGACTTTGGTAGAGTGCTGACCATCTTGCAAGCAGAGCCAGAATATGAAGGATTTTACCTTTGCAAAGGAAAAGGGAAAGTTGAGTCTGGCCCACAAAGAGTCTTTTTTAATGTCACATGTAAGTTTTTTGTGATATATGTTATTGTGGCAACCGGGACCCTTGAAATCCACGCAAATTATATAAACTCTGACCATTTAATAATTTTCTTTACTTGCATTTGTCAATATGAGCTCTTCTTTATGTACCGTGGCCACACTACAGGATCGTACTTATTGGTCTTGTGATGGCAGGGTAAAGACAGCCCCTTTTCTACAATTCACCAAGACTGCTGCATTATACAGTATCTCTTTTTTATTTGTGATTTATACAGCTGCTCCCATTCTGACTGGAGTCAATCAGATGCGTGACGAGATAGTACCAGTGGGGAAAAAAGCAACGTTTCGCTGTGAGGCCGAGTCCTTACCGAATGAGGAACCACCAACTTTTCCAATATGGATGAAGAATGGAGTAGATCTCGTGATAGATGGAGGTTGTTTAATTGTTTGCTTATTTTAATGTTGTTAGGTCAATGAATAAACACTTGTCCAACAGATATTTAAAAGTGAAAGTATACCTGTTAATATGTTATGCATATGAACATCACTATACCTCCCACAGGAGTGTTTTGGGAAGATGTTGGTTGGAATCACCACGTCTGTCCATCTGTCCCTCCATATGTCTGTCTGTTTATTGACATGATTTTGTTTGGAGGCATTAGTCCTTATTGAACATGTACAGTTTAAAGGAAGATCTTGCAATATGAGTATATATAAATATGTAGTATTTACAAATACATGTATATACTTCAATAATGTTGGCAATAAACAAAGCATCTAATGATCAAATGGATGTCTTTGATAGGATTTCAATTTGTTTAAGTAATGCTGTAAATCAGATTTTATAGAAATGCATATTTATCGTTGATTTGTTCGGATTTTTCAGGAAAGTACATCATAAGCGAAAACAGCAAAGTGTTAGAGGTTACTGACGTTCAAAAAGGTTCAGATACAGGGGCCTACCAGTGTATGTCAGAAAACAGTGAGGGTGTTCTACTGAAGGAGGCCATACTCAAAGTTATCGGTAAGTACAGTGATCCATTTGTCATAGGCCTAGGTGGTTTCTGAATGAAAGCTTCTGTGGTTAGAAATGATTTAACGATTTGGATGGTAATGAATATGTTTGATTACATCTTGTTTGGATAGATTATACATATGTAGCACAGTTTCAAGTTTTTAGCTATCATAATTTGCTTTAGTTGAATAGTTACTAGTATTCTGAAGTTTTGTTCTAGTAAAGCAGCAGATTACCGTATTCTTTTAAAAATTGGTTTCTGAAAAGCAGGTACATGTGTAGGCACGAGAATCCTTTATGATCAATTTTTTTCAATAGATCCAATAACAATTCGGGCACGCCCTCTGGGTAGCTACAAGATTGTGCCGGGTGACGTACTGAACCTAGCAGTGGTTGCTGACACTGACCCCTCTCTCACTCTGCAATACAAATGGATATTTACTGATCGCCAAGGCAATGAAAAGGAAATCGAAAATAGCGAGTATTGGAAGATATCTCAATGGCCCAATAATAACAACTTGACCATTGATGTCAGGCAGGTTACAGATCCAAGCGTGGTGTATTCTCTGACAGGAGATTATAAATTAAAAATATACCACAACTACGACCAGAAAATTATCAACGTCACCATCGAGACGGATATTATTACTACCGGTGAGTACAACAGATAGATTCATTGTCAAATGATGGTATTACAGTGTAAGTTTTATTACTTTTCGAAATTTATATAATGTTCATTATCGTTGGTGTAAATGCAACTGGTGTAATCAGTTATACATCCATTCTGGAATCTGTTCTTTGTTATGGAATGATTCTAGTGAGGGTGTTTTTTCCCTTAGCAACCTTCGCTTCTTTATATTGACATTTCTGTGTACATGGGAATGCACTATTGTACATCATAAATTTATATATACATATATCATTTCATGTAATTATCATTTCATGATTTTAATTTTTTTTTACTCATTACAATAAATTTACAAGTAAATGATAAAAAAAACATGATATTGCAAATTCATCACAATAAATTAACAAGTAAGCAATAAAAAAAATAATACATGACATTGTATTGCAAATTTGTTACTTTAATGTGTGCTGCTATATTTCAATTCACAGTTGCCCCACAGAGCCCGATTGTCCAACAAGCCAATCTGAACTTCATCATCTACATCGCTGTAGCTGTGGTCTTCCTCATCATTGTCATCATCGTTGTCTTCTGCCTTGTTCGAAGAAATCAGGGAGGAGTTTACTCAGGTGAGACAGACACTTTGATTAAAGTCACAGATATTCAACATCTTTTTTTGCTGAAGTTATATGTATGGTAATGTGTTGCCTGTTTATATGGCATAACTTTGTGCTGATTAAAGTATAGATTTTTCATGATTCTAGTTGTCTAATTAAGATAAATGATTTTTGAAAAATTTAATACTGCAGTGCAATACATTAAAAATAAAATCAATAATTTTTGAAGATTTATATATGTAGAAATTAACCCACAGATTCCATGTCTAGAAATTCGTAATACAAGAAAAGTACACATAATGTATGCCATCATCCTGATATATTTTTTCATTATACATGTTTTCTGATGTTTAGTGGACAAGAAAGAAGTTGCTGCTGGACATGACCCAGAAAAAGAACTTCTCGAACATGGCTTCCAGGACCTCTCAAGGGCGTAAGTATCCATAGTAACCGCCAGTAAACAAAATTCAGATCTTGTCTGTTTAGCTGTTGTCAGAAGCCAGACTGAGATAGACAATTTTGGGTTCTGTTCTTCAAGGGTTGTAGACTTGTCACTTTGATTTTCTTAATTTAGAATGGTTGGCAATTGAATGGAAAATGCATAATTATAATTCAAATTCTTTTGTTGGTGGTTTTATGTATTTAGTAGATTTGAGGCTGCCTTCATCTTTAGATATTGTGGTTATTGTAAAATGTTATACTAGATAATATGAACATTATTTAAAAATACAAAGTATGCATTTATATTTATGCAAAAAAATATTTATTCACATGAACACATATAAAGATTACATTTTATTGTAAAATTCTTACTCTAATGATGACTAAACTTTTCCACAACAAGGGATCATAAGGGTCATTATGTAGAATGAATTTTGACTAAAAGTCATTTAATCTTGAGGTTATATTCCTTATCATAGGAATAATGCACCTTAATATGAAACATAAAGCCTTTATTTGGAGATGATTCATATAATCTCTGTCAATTGGTGCTGCTTTGTAGCTGACTTCAGACAGTTGGTAAGGCGTTATTCATCCATGTTGTTTGCTTTGTATGACTGAATTAATTCCATGCATTGCAAAGAGAAACTTGATTTGTATGATATAGGAGAGAACAAGTTTGAATTGATAGCAAGATTTCTGCTTTTAATGGACATCCCTAGGACACATGTCAGTTTTCTACTTTTAAATGCATGACTTTCTGTTTAAATATCATTAATATTTCCCCTTTATTTTTATATACCCAATGTTGTAAAATTTAACAGGGAAATTTTTTTTGCAATTTTTTTTTTATATTTTAAACTTGAAATGCCTGAGAGATTGTATATTTTTTATTCATTTTCTTTGCTTATATATATTGATTCCATGTAGAGTTATCTAGTGTATGCATATAGAAAATGGCGGACAATTTGGTTAAAATAATTTACCTTGCAAACATTATATGGATATGAGGTTCCTGAAAACTTTTCATAACATTATATAGCTACATGTGTTTATCATAGAAAATGTACATGTAAAAAAGTGCTTAAAATTTCAAAGAACTCCTATTGCATGTACACATATTAATTAATGACGAAACCTCAGTAATTAATAACATTCAAATAACTGAAGATCAAAACTTTAGTGAAATACTAGTACTCATATGAATTGCATCTGAGTAAATTTGTATGATTACCTGTTAATTAATTGTTAATTAATAACATAAGAAGACTAGTATAGGCTAGTACCGGTAAATGTTTTTCTATGTGTGGAATTTGTTTAAAATTTGTTTTGAAATCAATTTTAGTAAAAAAAAAATTATATCACCAAAACAATTGTGCACCATTATATAGTTAAAAAGCAAACAATGAGTTTCTACAGTCAGATCAGGGAACCTTAACTTTGTATGGCCATGTTGTGTATGATTATTTATTGTAACCACTAGTACTTTTTGTAAACATTTATTGATTTTGAACACACCCAGATTGCATGTATAATAATGCAATCATCTTGTATTGACATAAAACTGATGATGATGCATCCAGACAATGAAAAACTCTAATACAAACATGTACAATATATGTACATGCAAGCATGTCTTTGAAAGTCAATGGATTCAAAACACATGTAGACGTGCTTGAAAATTTTAAGTCTTGTACTTAAATTAAAAAAAAAAAAAAAAAAAAAAAAAAAATATATATATATATATATATATATATATATATATATATATATATATATATATATATATATATATATATATATATATATATATATATATTCAGAACACAATATGTGCATGTGTCAAACTTTTGGTATAGTTTTATTACAGATTTAATTTTAAGTGATTTATCATGTTCAGAATATTGTTTTTTACCTAGTACAAGTATATATTTACTAAGTACAGGAGTTGAAAACTTGATTTCGTTGCATTTCTTTTGACAAACAATCAGTGTGAATAAATTCTTATAACTTTTTTTCAGGGATGATGATAGAATACCAAACTACCCAGTTTACGACTACGAGGACGAGAAAAACATCATCGACGATGATGACGACAGTCTGGGCGAATACGAGGGGGATCTCGAGTTGAACAAGTTCAACGAGGACGGATCGTTCATCGGACTGTACGCAAACAAGAAGGACAAGAAAACGCCCAAGTCCGAGTCGGACGTGTAGAACACAAACAGCAGTATTAATAGCATGGGTGTGTTAGCGTGGAAGTGATGACACCAGGGAAATCTGCCAACTCAGCAAGGCTTGAATTCGTAGTTTGTGTTGCTTAGCCTTAAATATTCATTTATTTTTTTGGACAGAACAATTTTAATTTTAATTACGGTATTTGAAAAACTTTGTGTCAATGTTTTAAAAAACAAAAAGACATTCCATGTATATTTTAATTGATTTGTCATTAGAATATATGAGGTGTGATCGCTTTCATACATTCCAGTACGGTAATTGAATTACTAAACAAAATTGCATAAAATCAGTAATAATTATGAATTAATCCCTTACAGTAATCATCAATTATAATTAATAGCTTCATTGATTGTATCCCCCACTTCCTCTTGATTTTGCTTTCATGATTATGTGTAGCACATAGAAAACTAATCTCTTAATTTGTAATGATTTAATACATGTAGGTTATTGTAGCATTTTTATATACTATTACTTGATAAGCTCATCCTGTTTTTAATCGATACAGTATTTTCAATGACAAGCTTTATGACGGTCGTTGCTTCTGTTTGGTGATTTTTATAAGAACTGTAATGTTTTAACTCCTTATACTAATATAATATTTTTAGGACAAGTTTACAGAATTAGGGCCGTTAAGTAGAAATTGTAGGAGGATAATTTGAGCCTGGTTGGTATATATGCCCTGCGTGTATCTCTGTGTACACGATTTGTGAAAGGTGATCAGCTGGGTTCATCGTCATCCATTTTTTTGTTGAACTTCATTATGAAAAGAAAAATGCCATCAATCCGCGTTGTGCAATTGTTATATACCATAGTTTATATCTTGTTATATTTTTATACATGCAAAACAAATTTTGTGTTTTTTTTCTTTTCATCGACTCAAGTCTCATGCTTTGTAGTAACAGTGCCCTGACTGGCGGACAGATACTTTCAGGAGGAGGTCAATGGAGGGGCAGACAATCGCTGGACCGTGACCACCCACCCCCCTCCGGCAGCGAATCTTGCTGCATGGACGGGCGTGACGATCGTGCTTCTCTGCCTCTCCATTCCTCTACCTGTTGTATGCGTCCAGTTGTCCAGTTACGCTAGGCCGACTACAGAGGGGGACCCTCGGTTGTCGTGACTGAAGTACCCTAACTAGTTCTTTTGCTGGTTTGCTAGGTCTGTCAGACAACTAGGGAACTGGATTGTCGTGGAAACTCATGGGAGTTCATTCTTTTTACATTATTTGTGAACCGGTTGGTGGACATGCAATCTCTTTTAAAGAGTAATCTTGATTTAAAAAAAACTACTTTTGATTGATTTGGGTAGGAAAGATCTTTTCTTCTGAGAAGAAAACTGAATATGATGTATGAAGGAAAAAACTCCCAACATTACCACAAATCCAGGTTTTGACTTGGTGAAAAGTGATTTATTTTTGTTGAAGAACTGTGAGGTTTCAAGGTCTTTTAGAAAGACTGTAAACTCAATTTCATGCATATACTGAAATTTTTCTATTTGTGCAACTTACAATGTACAGAGTACAAGATGAAGCCAAGAAGTCTCTGATTTTTATGAGCATATTTTTTATCTTGAAAACAAGTCATTTAATTATAAACATTGTTATCAATTTTTGCAAAGATCTGTAGGATATCAAACATATTTCGTTTGGTTTTATTGGTTTTAATCATTAAGTAAAGAAAAATAAAAAAAGAACTGAAATTATGACATTGATATTTTGTTCCATTTATGTGCATTCCAATTTTAATAAAGCTTAATATGAAAAATGAGTTATTTCTCCTTAATTTTATTGTGATATATTTGTAATCTGATTTATATTTTGTGTCCTGACTGCACAATCTGTAAATAAATGACTTTTTGTTTATACTGCTACATGTACATGAACTAAAAAAATCCTGAATCCATATCTACCCAAAAAAAATAAAAAATAACCCCTCCCCCTAAAAAAAAAGAAATAAAACCCCAAACGAGTCTATACCAAAACAGTTTAAAGCAGTTAAAATGCAATTTTTAAGATCTCTTTAAAGAAAAAAACCCCAAAGTTGGTATTTATTGTGTGCGTTGGTAAATGTCACATAAACTACCCTAAGCTTACTTTTAGCTATTATGCAGGTCTTGATAAAGACATTGAAATGAAAGATGCATGTATATAGGCTGTGTTGAAGTTGACATCACATGCTCCCATTCCCTGCACTGTAGAGTCAGTATTTTCAAGCCATCGATATTTTAATTGGCTTGGTGTAAAATGCTGACTCTACACCGTCTGATTAACAAAGTCAGTAATCAATTAATAGAGTCGGGAGGTGCAGGGGTTGGCCATGTTGTGTAAATTACAACTCGCGTTCTAATTAATTTGTCATTTCAATATACTTATCAAGACCTGACAGCTGAAAAGTTAATTATGTTTATGTAAATAACGCTCACTATAAATTCGATTTCAGGATTTTTTCCCTTAAGGTGTAATATCCCTCTGCTATTAATTTTGCCATATATTTTTAAACAATTTTCATATTGATTTTCATCAAAGTCAATATAAATCGATTAATATGAAACAAAAATGAAGTGATGAAGCGCTGCTAGATTTTTCAAAAATTGATAATGTGTCTAATCATGATATGAAGAAAACTAGACATGGTGATTAGAAAAAGCAAAATTTTATTATCGCAGCATAAAATTAAAAATCCAAAATGTATATGAAAATAATATATAGTTATATACACTTTCATTTCATATTACAAAACATATTGAAGCGCTGCATTTTAGTTCAAAATAGCACTTTGTTGTATAGGTTTGGAACAAAAATTGCTTCAATCAGCAAGAGTTATCTTTCTTTATCATAGACTTTTGAAGGTTTACATACACTGCATGATAAATTGCCATAGTTTCTAAATTTTCAGAAAAAGGTTTTCTGTTTTCAAATTTGGATAAGATAATAGTAAATGGATCCATATATTAAGAATTCCTAAAAATGTAAACCAGAGCATAAATTTTGTTATAACACAACAAGGGGATCAAGCGAATAATCTTCCAGTAATTGGTATAATATCAATATAGGGATTTATTATCTTGAATCAAATGAGATATTGTTTTTTTTTTTAATTTTGTTTTCCCATATCTGATCCCTCAGAATAGAAAAGCCTAATTAAATTTTAAACATTTGAAATGTTATAAGTTTTAAACGATTATAACAAAGTATAGAATGTGTAATTGTCTTAGTCACATTTTTCCCAATTATAATTCATTCAGCTCTGTGAGCGAGCTAAAGATAGAGAATTAAAAATATCCATCCAAATATTCTCTGGCCTAAAACATCAAACATCAACTGTACATGTACTGAACAAGTACATACAATTTTGTTATATTTAAAAAAAAGAATTAATCCATCGGGATGGGGAGGGGGAGGAATAGTCATGTATATACATGTATTGTCTCATAAATACTTTATCATTATGATACATTTCTTGTATTGTTTTGTAAAAGTTTTCTTTACTTTTTTGCCCCCCTGCCTCAAAAAAGCCCTGGGGTTCAATTCGTTCCGGTCAATTTTTTTTTCTATATTTGAATTTAAATAAGTGTATCGCCTCCCAACATAAATTGGGACCCAGCACCACCTCTGTTGCAACCCACCTCCCTTGTTGTTACATGCCTCAATAATTGTGAGTTAACAGAAACAAAGTGATATTATTTTCTACAGAAGTTATCTCTCTTATCAGAGGGACATTCAACCTTAAAGGGACTTGGACACGATTTGACTTAAAATTTTCAAATTTTATTTTTCCATTTTCAATGTTTATACTGATAAACACAGAAGTTTATAATGCGATGACATAGAAGAAGGAACAAAATAGCGCAAATGCCCATTTGGTTTTGTCGTAAAAAATAATTTCAATTTTCTCCCAACTAAATATACTGAATGATGTAAATTTCAAGTTTACAAAAGCACCAGTACCATTTCTAACTATTTCAGCTTTAAATATTTTAACCAACGATAAGAAAAAAAAGATTGAATTTTAAAGTTTTGGTGATTTCGAACACACAACCTAAAAACCCTAGCTCTATATTGTTACCTATGTCTGGTGCTCTTTCAGTCACAACAATCTTCATTGTTGAATGCTATATGCAACTTCAACCACGAATTTAGGTCTTGTAGTATTTCTCTAAAACGTTGAATTGCTGGGATACAAAATGACATTTTTAAAGTAAAGTGGGTCATTTCTCAACGTTTTTGTTGACTGAAATCGGTTTTATTTCCTTTAAACCTTATATAGACTATAGCAAAAATATGGAGCCCAGACCCACTCTATAGAAGAAAAGGCATTGACGTTCTATATGACACTATTTGAAGGTTTTGACACGCATACGCCGCTTTGAATCAACCTATTCCAAATATTTAACATATATAAAGGTTATAAATCGATGTTATGGTAAATATACATTGTTTTCAATAATTTGGAAAGATATTATGAGATTTGTTCATATTTTTATTTTAAAGTATCTTATCTATCCTCATATAGGCAGTTTATACGCCTTATTCATCCATCTTCTTTGAAAGTCAAATATCAAGTTATAAGCAAGATACAGAGTTCATAATTCTTTGTTTTGTAAACAAATGTTCATATATTGTCATTTTTTACATATGTGTTGTATTGGTGTAATTTTTAATAAATTGTATCTTTTTTTGGTTGATAATTATAGTATTTATGAAGAAATTGAATTAGTTCAAGTTGTTTTTCACATGTCATTCCGTCTAAGAAATGGTAATTCTCTACATTACATTTTTTGTAAACAACTATAAGACTCGAGCTTTGTTTACATAACAACCAATTCTTACCTCTGTATCTCGCTTGTAACTTGACTCTAACATCCGATATTTTGGTCAATCATTTAAAATGCACCAGTAAAGCATTTTGTACATAAAAAATAAAAATAAATTAATAAGCAAAGATTTTTCTTAAATTAACATACAACAATTAAGATGTAATTGGCTTCCCCCAGTTCTAAGAGACCATGTAAAAAAAATTGAATTGAAAATTATGAAGTAAAATGTGAAATTGAAGTTGAACTTCCCCCTACGGATTAGGATTTTTGAAAATTACCCTCTTTTCTTTTGTATGGCCCCTCAACTTCAAAATCGATCCTACGTGCGTGTATTAATGAAAAAGTTACTCCACGTAACATGTATTTATAAGGTCCAGTCGTAAATCAGAGGAATTTGTAGACGAAGAAAACTGAACAATATAATAGTGCCTTTAGTCTTTGAGTATTATGAGGTGATAATTTCGGTCGGGGAGTGGTCAAATCCAATAAAGCCCGACCGAAATTATCATCTGAAAATATTCAAAGATTGATTCCTTATAATTACTCATATTTACATTATTTACAATTTGTACACTTTAAAATATTATTTTAAAAGCACTATTTTTTTGTAGCACATGCTATGTATTACTACGCGGCGCAGCCAATTCCTTTTTTCGGTTATGCTATAAGACACGCGTACGCCCATTTTAATTTGTGTGACTGTCACTCATGTTTTATGAAGTTATTGGGTTTTAGGGTTCAAAATTGTTTCCTAATGTTATCATAGACAAAGACAGTTGAAAATGTAAATATATGATCATGAAATTGAATTGATAAATCAAATAGGCTGATTCACCAAGCTCTACCCAGGCACATAGCATCAGCCCCCCCCCCTTCCCCCAACTTTTTTGCGCAGCAAGGATTTTTCTTAAATTTACCTATAAAAAATTGAATTAACATGGAGTCCCCCCCCCCCCCCACTTTTATGGAACCACGTAAAAAATTGAATTGAAAAAAAGGAAATAATCAGTGAAATTGAAGTTTAAGGTATATTACACCCCCCCTCCCCGCGGATTAGAATTTTTGAAAGTAATTTTTTTAAATTTTGCTTGTCAAGATTTTTTGGATGAGTCTCTCTCTCCCCCCCCCCCCCCACACTTTCAAAAACGATGCTACGTGCCTGCTACCCCCATGTACCACTGACTCCAAAGTGGCGGGTCAAAATCCAGCGTTTTACACTAAGCCATTTCAACTTATTTATAGCAGCAAACGAAAGTGAAAGTAGACAGCGCGGAAAATCCCCTATGATTATAACGTAATTTTGTGTGTAAGCGTTATACACAGAGATTCGTTGATACCTTATAAATTGAAGGACATGTGATTGAAACAGGTCTACAGGATTAAATGTCTGACGGAGCTCGTCTCTTTTATAAGGAAATACACGTAATGCCACAGCATCTGCTGTGTGTCAAAAGTTGTCTATTCCTGCTTGTTCTCGCCTGTTCTACCAAAGGCCAGGGTAAGTTTAACACGATTCAAACAGCCGTATTTACTAGTTATGTAAATGAAATTTAAAAAAAAGTTCATGGGGTCATAATCCGCGATTAGTTGTATGCAAATTACGCATACAAGATTATATGCATACAAGAACAGAAAAATGCCTTTTAATCACCTAAAACATCTTTAGAACTGCGCAGCTACTGACTTATTTTGAATATTTAAAAATCTGACAAAATAAGAGAGGGGTTTATTGATGTAGTCTCTGCAACCATTTGTTGAGAAAAAGGTTGAATGTCATTGTTGCACATTAATAATGTATTTAATTCGTCGGTTTGGGGTCTATTTTTAGAACAAAAAAGCCAGTCTACTATAATACTACTTAATTAGACCTTCTGTGTCTATGAAGGCACATTGACGTTGAATTTTCATCGAAAAAAAGTCAATTCAAAACAATCTGTGTTGAATGTGACGGACATCTCGATACCAGTTCCAGTGGGTTTTTTTTTTAAAGTTCTATATGTATAAATTAATTTCTTTTTAGAAGTAGGGTAGGGGTAAACAAATTAATTGCCTTAAATGAAAGAAAATGCATATAGTTTTCAATGAAAATATAACTTCAATGTACCTTCCTTGACACACACAAAAATGTCTCGTGCGAATTGATAGTTTTTGAGACTTATCTTACATGTAGAATAACCCTTTTTTGCGACAAAGTTACAACTTAAATAAGCAGGATCTGACCTTTTTCTCAACAAATGGTTGTACAAAAATGTAGCGTATACACTAATGACTTCATTTCATATATATTTTTTTTTTTTTTAGATTTTTATACCTTAAATTTAAGTCTGTAGCTGTGCAGTTCTAAGAGAATAAAAATGAATTGTTCCGCTCTTGAAGTTTGTAATTTGCATACAAATCAACAAGTAGAACGTCATATTTATTGCTTTTTTATCTTTTGACAACAGTTTTTAATCAGCTATGGGCAGAAACAAGCCAGTTCAATGTTTCCATTTTTTATATTCTCCAATGTACAAAATGGCCGCACACCCCTCTTATTGTCACCAATGTATAAAGATGTTTGTATGTTGAAAGAGAGTCCACATTTAATCAGCTGAATCAGAATTTGCATTCGTTACAATATCTTTTCTTTATGAAACATTCCCACAGTGGTCTTCTTTCCTAGATGTACATGTATAATTGTAATCACATTGAATGATCATGGCCCCTGGTTATAAAGTGAAGCAGGTTCTGCGAGCGACTTTTCATATCTTCTTAATTTTCTCCGAAATGTCGGACCGGAATAATGCCGAATTGGTTTCGAAGGCCTTATGACATCCCCATAATTGAAATCCGGTTCGTTAACTTTTAGATCTCGTTGATCTAAAATGATGTTAACAATTTCGTTGGATTCATTTAGCTCCAAAATTAAAACACTGAGTTTCTCCATCAAACCTAATATCTTTCGCTTGCCAAAGTCCTTACATCTGAATCAGTAAAAGTGCA
Organism: Magallana gigas; assembly: GCF_963853765.1. Classification (NCBI taxonomy): domain Eukaryota; kingdom Metazoa; phylum Mollusca; class Bivalvia; order Ostreida; family Ostreidae; genus Magallana; species Magallana gigas. The sequence continues at coordinate 20,142,250 of NC_088857.1, read as the reverse complement.
CGTACATTCTATAACACTCATTTTCCTTTCTTTCAATTCATTCCTGTGTGAAAGTACCTTTAAGTTTGTTATTAACTTCTTTTGCTAGATATGAACCAACATATTTCGAAAGTCCGTGAGAATGTTCCAAGATGTTGACATAGGTACTTTTTTCTACTTAGCACTTTCTCAAATTTCTCCAAAGGGCACTTAATAACTATAACTTTTTCGTCATGGCATCAATTTTTATGTCTCCTTAGATTTCACAAACTGTCGTCCACAATGGTAAATCTTTTAATGACTTAATTGTCCATAAAATTTCATAGATTGCACGTGCGCGTGACAGTCACTCCCTTTCTGGGCCACCGTATGCACCGGCATTCTTATCAGAATCTCTGTCAGCATCATGCATGCATTAAGTCACTAAGGTTTCGGAATTCTAAACCAACCGTGTCTTGATTTATGTTTTCTCTTAGATTAAGCACAGACGGTTAGTTCTCAGAATTCTGTATCCTAAACAACACAATATAAACTGTGTAGTTCAAGTAGACATTTTAGGCCAGGTACACTTTGCTTTTGATATACCGGTATCTACCATTATTGTTTCTTCACTAAACTCTGGACTCATTTTTAACACCATTATGTATTATGTCTCTGTTGTCGCTCGGTCCCTTGTTTCAGATGTTTCCTTTTGATCTGGTGAGTTTCTCATAACTTCTCCTGACTATACACTATTTGTGTAACTATACTCCATACCGTCTTCATCATTAGGAGATTCCAAATTAGAACTGTTTTAACAAAAGCTTGAACTTTGGGCAGAACGTGATAAACTCCGATTTGATGAAGGCGGGGTCTATTAATGGTTAACTGTCCAGCCATTGGCTAATAGATATGCATACATTGAACGCAATGACACTCGTCCGACTTTATCCAGGGATGTATATTTCGCTGAAACAGCGTCAGTTTCACACAGCAGAGCAACGGTTTTGACTGTGTATGAATATTAATGAGTTTTTTTTTTAGCGAATTAGAAGAAAGGAAGTCAATGTTTGACGGCTTGTTTTGATGAGCAAACTAGATAAAAACATTTCACCGAAAGTCCAAGCTCTTGTTAAAACGATTCTATCATCTTAGGGCCCTTATATTATCCATTTTATGTGGTGATATTTATGTGACGAGTCATATAGCCATACAGTAAGAGATCCTAATCTGTCTGATTTTGCTTTATATCACTTGACAACGCTTTTCATCTTCTCCATCTCTATTTATCATTCTATCTGATCGAGGTTGTAATTAAATTGGTATGCACTTGTGTATCTGCAGCATCTTGCCCAATTCAAAAGTCAAAGAAGAAATTACTTTCACATTAAATACAGTAACTACTATCCTGATCTTAAAAAATTTCAACTGGATAACTGTAATGTTTTATGAATAATCGGACAATAATTTTAGCAACCGTGTATGCCTTCATATCTTTGATAGAAAAGATCTCTATAATATTATTCCACCTTCAAAACTACATCTGTTTTCTAAGTCGGATACAGGAAATGACCATGTTCCGTCAACATACACGTATGTCGTATCAATTCTCTCGTGTCTGACTCCAACAATATTATACTTCATTCGATGGTTTTTTTTCTTTTAAAGACTCTTTTCCTCTCTACAAATAATTTAAGAAGCATATGCATTGGTCTTCACCGACTATTTCGTTCCTTTCAAATACAATGGACATGCTTTACCCCAAGATTTAAACAATTCTCATAGAACCAACTGTATTGACATCATGGAAATTCCACATACTGTCTAAAAATGACATATGGTGATAATGAACAGTGTTCAAATTCAAAAGTCAAAATTAAACAATAGATTGCAAAACATACATTCTCCATCACCCTGTTCCTTCCACACCATTCTGTATGTCCAACTGCTCCCATTGACTGAAATTGCCTCTGGGTATATGCTTTCGAGTAGTTTTTAAGACGTATATTTCGAAAGACTGTGTAAAAAATCTGTTTCAGGGGCATGGATTTGTCGTGCTGGTGGCGGTTTATTCACCGCCTCTTCTTTACACAAGAGACATTTTTCCTAAAATGTTTGCAACAGGTAAAACAGACCGGGGCTGGGTATCCATTTTTGTAATGATAACTTGACATTACCAGCATATTCTTCCCGATTGTTCTCAATATTTGATTCATCTATGACAACTGCTATTTAGTCAACCTTCATATTAACTGTTTCATTTTCATTCACATTATTCCATAGCATTTCACAATGTCAACGCATAATTCCTGAGGGTTGCACTGATCTTGAAAGAGCGCATGTTTTCTTTGCTATCCCCCTGGTCGATGTACAGTTAGCTGTCCTGTTGAATTCATCTTTGAACTTTTCCATCAGTATCCTTTAATGCTCGTAGGCCAGGGACTCAAAGTAAACCTTCTTCCCTACAAATATTAACATGAGAAATTGTTTTCATGTCGGGTTTAGAAACTTTCTGTAGTTCCTTCTCCCCTACTCTAGGGCTCTCTTCTTGTGTTGCAGGGGTTGTTCATTTTCTGCAAAGTATGACTGATCTACACTTGCAGCATCTTTTTCAGACTAAACTTGCGTTCCCATACCGGAGTCTTCATTTAACAGGTCCAGTCAACAAAATGTCAATACTATGAAATGGTTCTGCTGAAAAATGTCATGCCAAGCAAGATAACAAATTTACATGCAAACATTTTCGACATACTTGCATTAAGAATTCGATTAGCATTTTTCTATCATTTTAAAAATACTCCAAAAAGAAAGCAAGCGTCATTAATTTACGACGAAATTTATTCTGAACATACACGTAGGGTCGGTGAAGCGAACACGCTTACATATAAATATATATTTAACCAAAATGTGTAATGATGTCAATATGGCGTTTCATCAATGACTTAAATGACGTTTTATATTAATTGAATTGATTACGATGTTAAAAAGATACATGTAACAATGCAAGAAAATACATTAGACGAGAATCGATGCCGCTTGCATTCTTTTTGAAAATCAAATGCAGGGATCGGCATTTTCAACTGAAAAGGAGTAAATTATACACATGAAAACAATAACACTATAACAGTACATATATTTAAACTGATAAATATAGTTTAAAAGCTGCACATGGGTTACCTTTGATCTCACCTCGAGTGCCCAAACTGACTTCAATTATAGAAAGTTATATATCAATGTCAGAGAATTTTAGAAGCAATATTTAGAGTTATTCAATTTAATGTTCATACTTTCATGTTGTATACATTTGTAATTCATTGGTGGGCATATATTTACTAGTATGTAATAATTTCAGGTTATCAATTGCCACCCAAAATAATCAGTACATTCAAAAATGATTATTTTTACCCTCGAAATTCTACATTGACTGATGCTTCATTTAACTGCACTGCTCAAAATGGACCGATTCAGTAAGTTTTTTCAATAAATGAAAAGAAGATTACTTAAGAATTTTTCAATAAAATTTGTTTTTAGCAAATTGTCAATTAATCTCAATATTCTTTAATCAGATACCAATGGGAAAAAGACGGAGTAGTTGTACAGAATAGTCAGTATGTATCTATAGACAATTCAACAGGAACTCTTAAGTTTGTCAAGATGCAGAACGGGAATTACGGAACTTACCAATGCTTTGCTACAAATGATAACGGAACATCACTTTCAAAGCCCTTTAAAGTGAAGGAAGCAAGTAAGCTATAACAAAATTAATACCAATGCATTGAACAGATCTTATTTGCTCTTCCTTAAGATTTTTTTATGTTAATGGTATAAAAATATTGAAACAAAATGCATTTTTGCAGGTCTAAGATCTTTTCCTACCAGTAGTATTCAAGAGGTACAATGTAAACAGTATGAACATTGCATAGTCCCGTGTCGAAACAAGCCACGATGTGTGCCAGAATCACATTGTAAAGTAAGGTGGAAAATCGGAGAGGGAACTAACACTTACGCACCGATAAACACACGGGTTGCTGTGGATAATAATGGTTTGTATAGATAATTGATAAAGAATCCAGTAGAGCTGTATCTCTACATACAAGCCAGTTCCTCACATGCAAAAAGCTTAAATTACGTGTGCTTTTCTCTGGACTTGTTAAATCCTTTTTTCCTAATACATACAGTGGTAATATTGGATATTCTACTAATGAAAGACCTTTACACCACTGTGCTTGGCTTGCTTAACATTTTCTCTTAATCTCTAAAACATCCTTAACAACTACGGATAGTAAAGTATTTTACATTTACGTGGAGATAATAAGAAGAAAGTTTTATCTGTAATTAAATCATAGTTCTTGTAGTTAAGAACTTGTGAGTTTGTTATTTGACAAAAATAAACTCAAGTTAAATGACACAGGTTTGCTTTGTAGGTGATCTCCACTTTTTATGGACAAAACCTGATGACTGGACAGGCTTACCGTACCTTTGTGAAGTGTCGCATGAACAACTAAATAAGTCAGTTGTTGGCAGTCAAACAAGTCTGAGAATTGACAGTAGGTAGAATTATTTTCATTACAAGTAAGGAAAGATTGAAGCCCTCTAAAGGTTTTAGTAAAATGTAATACCTGTCCCAACCTCTACTCCACCCCATTAAGTGAATCAAGGGAAAACTGTATTTCATCGTCTTTGAAAAGTTCGTGTAGCAATCAGATATCGAAAACTAGCCTAAATTAACGTTTACTTAATTGCAAATATTTCTCAAATCCAAATAAAATAGTTTACAGTATGTGGTTTCAAGATGGAAATGAGTTGTAGGAAGAACAGTCAAACGGTATTCCCAGTAAACATTGTCAAAGAGGAAATCCAATGTTTAATTGATATTCATCTGTTGACAGTTGACTGACTTAAGTATCTTTCAGAGACATCAATGGCTCTAGAAATTGACCCCTTTTCTGTGTTCAAAGAAGATGGCAAAGCATTAGTTGGAGGGAGAGGCGTACTGAGATGCATGTTTTCTGGATAGTGAGTACTGTTATGTTGCTGTTATTCGCAAATAAATGAACAAGAATATTTTAATCTCATCTAATAGGGTAATTTGGTTAATTAGATCTGAAACTTAATTGTTTACAATTAATATAAATTCTTTTTTATTGATATAAAACATTTTATCATAAATTTGTTATCAGCATTGAATTGTATAATACATAATAAATAAATCGGTGAAAAAAAGGAAAATGTTTTTATTTCGGCAGTCCAATCCCAGACATTCAATGGACATCCCCTCAAGAAACAATCATCAAGAATATTCCCAGCAAATATGAAATTAGTGACTTTGGAAGAGTACTGACGATCTTGCAATCAACCCCAGAAAATGAAGGATTTTACATTTGTTTAGGAAAGGCGAAAACAAAAAGTCCTCAAAATGTCTCTCTTAATGTCACATGTAAGATATTTTGTCATATATTTTTGTGGTTTATTTTTGTGTTTTGATTAAGTTGTGACAGTAGTATAAAATCAAATAGGAATAAATATTTCTCCTACTTTACATACATCAAAGCTACTGCATTTAATGACTACATTTAGGGTAAGGCAGAACCATGTCGATATAACAGTTATGGCTACTATTGTAAAAATAATTTAACAACAGAGAGTTGCCAACGATGTAGCGGGCGATGCTGACTACAGTGTTGCAATGAAATAACTGTCATTTATGTGCTTCTGTGGTATCATCCAATCAAGACAATTACCTTCCCATATCTTCATCGTTCCACCACTAAATAATCGTTGTTGCAATGCACTATCGCTTAGAATTCATCATCTTCACGTGACTTAAATGACGTGACAGTGAACAATGTGACCCTATCAAACTTTCATTTTGATCATTGTTTTGGATTCATAGCGGCCCCTGTTCTGATTGGAGACAATCAGATGCGTGACATGACAGTAACAGAGGGAAATAATGCCACATTTCGTTGTGAACCGATGTCCTTGCCGGAAGAGCTGCCACCAACGCAACCGCTATGGAAGAAAAATGGAGTTAATTTGGAGTTTGATGAAGGTAGAATAGAATCAAAGAACCGCAAGGAAGATAAGAAAATTATGATGCCGTTTATAAATATTTATACAATTTTGATTTTATTTAGATATCTATGTATACGATCAATATTGTATACATTGAATATCCTTTTTTACTCCCCAAGATGCTTCAATTGCTCTTTCAGTCTGTTCAAATATCAACAATACCAAGTTGTAAAATATTTAGTGTAGTTGGATATCTATGAATTATCCAAATTATAAATATGATTAAATGAACCTACTTGGTCGGTTTTTAATTGTTTTGCCCGAAAAAATATAGCTGTTAATTATAACTAAAACAAATGCTTGCGTATGTTTTACTTAAAACTATTTGAATTTCCATTGTCTAGAGAAGTACATATTGACAGAGAACAGCAAAGCGTTGACTGTTATTGATGTTCAGAAGTCGAATACAGGGGTTTACCAGTGTATGTCAGAAAACAGTGAGGGCGTTCTTCTGAAGGAAGCCATACTTAATGTTATAGGTAGGTGATGATTAATCAAGATTTATAGGTGGACATTTTCTCAACAAATACCTATGTAATTATAAGTACATGGACGTAAAAAAGAGTAATGTAATGAACCAGAAGCTTGGTTTTATAAGCTCGTGCCCTTTTTTTATATCAATTTTTCTACATGCAAGATTATAATGTATATGATTTGACACTTTCTAGTGTTGTAACCTCTTATTATGCTTTAAATTATGTATTTCTATTCAGCATCCTAGATGGAAAGAAATTTAAAACTTGACACAAACCTTGTTTGCATAGCTAAACATTAAGAGTTCTGTATCTCACTTATAGCTTGATAGCTGGTGTTAAAAATTTTGCTGGCCATTAGAAAACCCTTAGTTATTGGAAGCATATCAATCATTAAGATGGGAAAGTAAACTTTGAAAAAAATGTGACATTGCCCCTTTAAAATTGATTTTTTTCCTACAGGATCATATTAATGTTGGGTTTAAAAAATAATATTGAAAATATGAAAATGAAAAAAAGCACCTGCAGCTCACAAAAAATTTACCTGTACATGCAGTATTTTAACAAAGTATTCTTAAGTTTTTTGCAGTACAAGTCATCTACCAGCTGATTCTAAAAAAAACCCCCAAAATTTTAAGTGGAAAGACATATGAAAGCGAAACATATTACTATAATCGCTTCCATTGATCATTTTTTTTTCAGATCCATTACGGACAAACATTTCCACTTACGACATTGCGACAAATATTGCCTATGATAATATTACAACTACAGGTAAGCCAGACCAAAAACCAAAAATCATCACACATTTTGTTTGTTTTGCACAAGTTTTATCTTAAATTACATAATGCATATAACAAGTATGTTGACTGCAGCCTTTTTTCAAAATGTTATTGCATAATCAGTGGTGGGAACTCTTCCCAAACAAAATGTAATGCAACATTTATTCTCAAATTAATGACTTATATTTAACATTTTAAAATGTTAAAATGACCTATAAGAATAGTAATGTTTTAACACAATCAAAATGTTTATATTTAGGGTGATGCTTTTTTAATAAACTATGTAAGTTATGACTTTAAAAAACATGACATAACTTTCTATGAAAAATTAGAATTTCTGTATTTGGAGATGACATGAGCATGAGCAATTAAAAGTAAGCTCAAAAATAGATATTATATTATTTGGATATATCCAAAAAGTACATATTTGAACAACTAAAGTTAGCTTGACATATGCCAAAATTATTAAACAGAAGACATCTAAACATAATGTATAATCATTTTTAATGTTCATTCTTATAGCTGTGTTTTTCCATGAATGTTGATAAGTATTTTTGTACGCTCGAAACAACTCCTTGCTATTTTGTCACGAGTGGTGTTGATATTTTCTACATTTTTGTCAACGTTATACTATATACAAGGGCTTTAGTCGGTAGTTTTTAGCAAATGAGTAAAAAGTAAAGGCTATCGCTTATCTATGAAAGTCCAGATTTTAAGCCCATTTAACATTCAAGATTCGGAGTTATATTTTATTAGTTAATTTCGATATTGAATTTCGATATTGAATTTCAAATCTCAAATATGTAATGAATAATCTGGATTTTCACGTTTGTCCCAAAGAATTTATACATTACGCTTCTTGCTTTCTTCCTTTTTGATTCCCCCCCCCCTTCTTTATTTCTTTCTTATCTACTTCTCAAGAGATTTCATAACGAGGTTGTTATTATGTCAGAAAAAATTTCATCTTTAGGTCAGTTTCAAAATTTGATAAGAAGCAAATATATGAGTGTATGTTAAATAAATTTGATATCGTAGTTAAAATGCTGTTGTATAATTAGCAACAGATAAAACATATGTTAACTGATTTTACAAGTATTTTCTTGGATTTTTGACCAAAATAATTTTTCTCTATATTCTCTAACAAATGAGTATATCCTCTTTGGATGTAACACGTTTAACAAAATCAAACAAAGTATCATTTATTATTGTGAATTTGCGACGTTACGATTTATGACAACCAATATTATCAGTTTGTAGTTGATCTAATATAGTTTATATGTTGTCAGTACATTCCACATGGAGCTCTGCTCTCGATCCATAGTGAATTTACTAACCACGTATATACCATATTAGGTCAACTACAAACCATATTTATATGAATGAATTGTTTTTGTCTTGAAATATAAGCTATATTTGGTTGAGGGTAAGTAAACGCAAAAGAGGGAGAGACTGGCGGGCTTGAACCAAAATATCGCTTATATTTCAAAACAATTATCATATATTTTGTTTATCTTTCAACATAATTATGTCCCATTTTACGCCCCAACGAGCCATTTTAGACAAATTTCGTTGCATATCTGCGGTCCAAATCGTGATGCCATGGTGTAAACGAAACAAGAGAGATGACGTCACAATGTATTTGAACGTCGGGTAAATGGACGAGGCTATATTTGGGCACTTACCGAATATTGCTTTGGTTTATTGGGTAACCTTTATTTGGTCTATGCAAGGGGTAGTTGCAGGATAAAATACATAACGATATGAAAACATGATCCTATGATGCACAATCCTGCTTAGCCTTACCTAAACATTTATTTTGTATCTGATATTAAAAGTATATTGAAAATGCATATCAAATTACATTATGTTAAATCAAACATCCAACAGGTGTGAAAACTCAATCAATAACATCCCATATGTTATGACTTTGTTTGCTTTTTGAATTATCAGAAAAAACCCCGATAATTGCCTTGCCTAATAGGATAATTACATACTTGTGCATAAATTTACTTGTAATTTCTTTATGATGTGATGCTGATGTTTGTTGTTTTTTTTGGTGCTAATTTACAGGTGATACACTGACTACTACAGTTAAACAAACAGAATCCCAAACCGTCATCTACTACATTGTAGTCCCTCTTGTCGTCGTCGTTTTAATCATCATATGTATTAGCATCTACTTATACCGAAGAAAAAAGGGACAGTATCGTGGTGAGTTTATTAATAAGTCATCCTTTTATTGTATTTTCAAATATCATCAATAAGAAACAAGTACAGATGTGTAATATGGTTAAAGTGTTGTCCTTTAGAGAAGAGAGGTTACAGAGATCTAATGAAAGGAATACTTTTTAAAAGATGTGATCAGATGTATGTCTTTATATATGATTAGGTGGCATGCTTCTACCTCTTGTGTGCAAGTTATTTTTCTGTGAAATATGTCGACATATGAGATAAATATGTTGACATGCAAGATAAATATGTCAAAATGCAACATTACTATGTTGACATATTAAACAAATTGCAATCAGATCGACATTATTTAAAATCCCAAAAAATCAAATATCGACACCGTATCTCTATCTTTAAAAGTGTACTTTAAAAAGAAAACTTTGTCACTGGTGTGGGAAAATAGGGAAAAAAAATTAACCATGTATATGCAGGTTTGCTAATTATTTGCTTACATACAAAATAGCAGGCCTTTTTGGTCAGAACGCAATATTTTTAATGTCAATAACATAAAAAACTTATCAAAATCTATGCGGTTATATTCATTCACATTGAGCAGTTTCTTGCAAATAAATACAGTGTTATAATGTATTTCCAATTATTTTTAGTTAGCATAAAAAATGATGCTATCGTTAATGACTTGCAAGAATAAGTAGAGCACATGCAATAGGTAAAGACACATATATCTTGTGATATCAGATAGCGATACGACTTTTTAAGTTTTGTTATTCTAATATTCTTTGTTTTAGTGAACGAGGAAAATAATGCCAATCAACATGGCCAAGAAATGGATTTAGAACAGACCCCCCTTCAGGACGTGAGTACCCATAATAACAACAGTTGACCGAATCAGATATCTTTGTATATACTTATTTGAAAAATCGTTTGTTGCCATGAACCCAAGAGATATTGTTAAGGGTTTTGTGAAGAGGTTGTAGACATTTTAATTCGATGTTTCTAATTCAGAAACTTTTAACAGTTTTAAGAGTTTAATTGTAATGAAAAACTTTTAAAAGTTGTTCGTTGTTGGCTTTATCTATTCTGTAAACTATAGATGCTTCATTTATGATACAGTTCCTGCTTAGTGTTATATGTTGAATTATCTGTTTTATTTTTCTGTTATATTTTTCATAATATCTTAATGTAAAATACGAGTTCATAATTCACAACAGACATATTCGAAAAAAATCCCCTTGTATATCTTTTTTTTAAAAATAAAAACGTGTTCAAGGTGTCCAGTGTTATTATGTTAAAATCTTTAATGAATTGTTGCGGAGAAATCTATTTGAAAACTAATTTGCCTTAAGTAAATACATGTGATGAAAAAAGTAATTCGTTTTTAATGTATTTTTTATCTTTCTCAAAATCGACACTAAACTGAATTGTTGTGATTACGTATATTGATTACGTAATGTAACGTAAATAAAGATATCCGGTTTTTAAATTTGGAATTTTTGAAAGTCCAAAATCACAATTAAACAAACATAATTTTAAAAGAAATACAAAGTGAGAGTGTAAAATAATGATCAATCCCGCATGTCACATCTTTGACAACTCCTCTCCTTTTTAAGGACCAATGAAATAACTTTAAGATGGAACCAAAATTTGGGGAACGCTCAAAAACATAAATTCTCAGAACAGGATATCAGGGGGGGGGGGGGGGGGATTGTTGGTTACCATAATAAATTCATAGGCACACCAGTCTAAGATCTGACCATCAATCAGATAAATGCAAATAAACAAATGGCAATAAACAGGGGATCACTGTAAAATGGATAGGGGAGAGACTCAGTTTACAAAAGAAAATTAATTCGATATGAATGAATGAATGAAATATATAACAAAGTTGTCTTTATCAATAAAATATACGTATGTATATATCGGGATAGTTTGCTTAATAGCTAGTTACATGTATATCCACTTTTTTCAATTATCTTTATCTTCCATTGAATCTGCTTGAAAATTTGATAATGATGTTACATCAAGAAAAATGTCTTAACTCTAACACATTACCGTATGGACAAGCCTTTGAACTTTATTCTAATCATATTGCCTAAATGTTTAAATGTGAATATTAGTACAATACAAAATATTGTATGATTATGATATATAGTTCTGTAAAGGATTTATTTACTGGGTTAAAGTCTAAGTATTATCTTTTTTTTTAGTTTGTAAAAAATAAAAAAGACAGATTTCTTTGAACTACTCGTTCCTGCTTGATAGAGTAAATGAGTTTTACATACTTTTTGCAGGGATAATAATAGATTACTGAACAACCCCGAATAAGACTACGAGGATGAGAAAACATCATCGACGATGATGACGACAACCTGGGCGAATGCGAGGGGGGTCTCGAGTTGAACAAGTTCAAGGAGGACCGTTCGCGAATAAAAAGGATAAAAAAAATATCTAGGTCCGAGTCGGACGTCTAGAACACAAACAGCAGTATTAATAGCATTGGTGTGTAGGTGATGATACCTGGGGAGTTTTTCGATTGAGTGAAACCTAAGTTTGTGATTTTTGTACACAGACTGTATTCACGTTAAGGTGTATTAGAATATCTTTATAAGGCAATATTTAAGTTTTTTTTAATGAATATAAATAATATCTATTACTGTCTTTCATAATTGGCTCACATTTTGAATAAACAGGGTAATTGGGTTTTTTTTCTAATGAGTAGATATCATTCACAGTCATGAATAGTTCTGTTTGAACTTTGAGAAAGTTTTTTAAAGGTGGTATGGGACATCTGTCGATATTATTATGGATTAAAGTACATTATAATTGACAGACTTTCACCGGTTTAGAATTTTCAAATTTTACAATATTTAACCAAGAAATAGCTTTTAATAATATTTGGAGAGGTAAAAATTGTAAAACCCTGAGCGGGATTCGAACTCATGATTTACAGATTCCTCGTAAACCCACTAACCCACTGCCCTACACTGTTAGGTGACAGTATTGGGAAAGAAAATACTTCATTTTATCGTCTGTTTTGATGAACAATACGTCACAACATGGAAGTGTTCCAAACCACCTTAAGAACTGATACATGTTTTTGCTCAATGCAAGCTATGTTTAAAATTTATTAGTGATTTAAGTTTATGGAACAGGTATGTGGTCGTTCTTCACCAAACTTGCTGGGTCTATACATATAGAAATGCAAAATAGCAATCATGTCACTAGTTTAAAGCGGCGCAAAGATATGTTACCCTTTTCAACATATTCTTGCAAAATCAAACATATTGCTCGTCAGTCATACTTTAACCTTTAAACTTGAGTCACAGTCCTTAGTTCAATGTAACTTTTCTATTTGTATTAATCAGTGGAAGTACCTGAAGGACGATTATGTCTTTGTACTGTCCTGCAATGACGTTTGCACATTTTAAGATGTTTTTATTTATTTTGAGTTTGTAAAAAGGGTTGTTTTTATGTTGTAAACAATAATACTGCAAACACAGAGTGCTTATATACCGAGTTAAACTTTTAAGGGGTTTCTTTTATGATTGGTTTCTTTACCTTTTAGACTATTAAGGATAAATAGATATGCTTATCTATTGATAGGACGACAATTGATGTGCTTTGCAATAGCATTCATGTACAAATATTTAAACTTTTACTGTGAGTTTATATTTATTTGAAGGAAGAGTCCTTTCCATGCATTAAACTTTTCAAAATAATCAACACTCTGTATTCTAGTCAAGAACCTTCATCAAATGCCTTCTATGTTTTTCAACCTTAATTATTTCCTGTATAAATTTGGTTCCTGAAATGTTTAATGTCAAGTAAAACTTTGGAAATGACTAAATATTGTCTGTTTAATATCATTAAAAATGAAATATTCATTGGCATCAACACTTTTATGAATAAGTATCTTAATTAATGGTTAATTGTTACATTGGAAAATGTGGCAAAATATTCTCTAACATATGATAAGGTATTTTAAATGTTCAATATGTGATTTATATGTTTTAATTTTGATTTATTTGATCCAAAATGATGCATTATCTTTTAAAAATTCAGAGTTAAAAAAAAAAATTCCAAGTTCCTCCGAATAATTACCAGTTGAAGATTATATTTTACCCTATGAAAAAGACACGATTTTTTAGTTAATTTATTCTATTTCATAATGTTATTATACAAGTTTGCAAACGCACAATTTCTAACTTTATGATTGGTTTTGAATATTTTAAATATACGATAAGAAATGTCTTGGTGGTATCGAAACCACATTCTAAAAAGCCTAGTTATATAAGGTTTCATCAAGACTAGTCTGGTGCTCTTTCAGTCATGAGAAAGCGTTGTTGTTTAAATGCTACTAGTATATCCGACTTTAGCCACGATTTACGGACTTGCATTTATTTCTAAAACGTTTAATTGTTGGGATACAAAATGATGTCTTTAATGTATAGCGGGTCCATCTCTCCACATTTTTGTATATTAAAATTAGTTTGTTTTCTAGTAGATCTTACTTCATGGACTATGATAAAAAAGTGGAGCATAGACCCACTCTATGAAAGAAAGCGCATTGGAGCTCTAAAAAGGACACAATTTCGAGATTATAATACGCATTCTCCCGTTTAAATCAACATATTCTAAGTATTGAACCTATTTAAGGGTTACAAATCGATGTATGTTAAATATAATTATATTGTTTTGAATGATTATTTCATAAGACTTGACACATTAAAGGAACTAAAAACTCAATACTCTTACAAATGATAATGTGAGATTTTAATGGTTCCCCGAAAGATGGCAGTCAAAGAAAATAACTTATAAAGAATATTGACTCATATTTTATAAATATTTCGACCGTTTTAAACAATGTATAAATATTGTAATTTACTGTTATAAGTTAGATCTTTTTTGAATTGGTAAATCTAAATGTACGAGGGCTATTCATTAAATAGTGGGACGTTTGCAATAATCGGCAAAAATGTGTACTTTCACTTTTATTTTATTCACATTCTCTTGAAAAAATCACCCTTACCTTTAACTCACTTATTAAACTTATAAAGTCTTTTTATCAGGCTTTGGTATGCACCTTTGACTCTGAAAGAGGTATACCCCTCAGACACTGAAAAACCTGAAAACCTAGTGCAAAACAGAAATGAAAACGGCGGCAAGATAGCAATATGTTCACTTTAGACAATAAAAAAAGTCGCATGATGAATTATTTGAATGATAGTCTAATTATTGCATTCTTTTTTTAAACAACTTGTCATGTGTGTATTTTGATGTGTGCACAGTAGCATTATTATGCAAGAGTTTGATTCCTCTCATTTCTGACTTTTGTCTTCTGATCTTGCAGTTTTTTGTATTATTCGATAACATTTTATGAATATACACATCTTTTGTAACAAAGAAACCCTTTTTTTTTTGGGGGGGGGGGAAGAGGGGATCAAAGCAACTACACTGTTACAATTAAAGAATCAAAGTACTGAAAGTACTGATAGGCGGAAGCATGCTTGCAAGTTGTCAATGTCATAGTGTTATTATAACTATTTTTTTTTTTAAGAATTAGTTTGATAACATAAAACACTATTCTAATATGTCAATTAAGGTATATACATGTAGTAAATGTGGAAATACTCTGTTACTGCACCAGATTAGTTTTGATCATGCCTTAAATAAAGATTAAATGAAAAGAGCAATTTAAACATCTAAACATTTATTTTGTGAAGTACATTCGTATAACAGTTGATACTTATATGCAAGCTGCGACAGGAAATTTCAAATTACCTATGGGATATTGTTTTTCCTATGGGAAATATTATTTTCCCATGGGAATTTATTTTTGAAAGGTAAATATCTCACCTGACAGGTGAGATACAATGATAACAAAGGTGAATGTTAACTCTTTAAGCAATGGTCTATCATATTGCATATTTGAATTTTTCGATATATGCAGCTTAAGCGGGTGCAAAAATGCCACCTTGGCACTGGCATAATTATCCGGCACAGTGTTACACACCCTTGTTTATTTAAAAAAGCATTCATTACCTGTTTCCCTATCAATTTTTCCTTCTGTACTCATAAACACGCAATTTCAAATTGAACTATTTTTTCCCTCGGAATTTCATCTACAGGTACCAGACTCCGTGCTTATCCTTTGTTTATGTCGCATACCATCGCAAGAGTTATCGTTCGTTCCTGTACTATCAAAAACATAAATCTACCACTTGCTTTCTTTGCTATAGGCATTTTCAATGGATAATTAAAAACGATGAAGTAAAAATTTAGAGACAAACCACAGTTCTATTATCAGAAACGATGTTTAAACGGGGGTCGAACAATGGGAGGGGGGGTGTTGTAGAGTTGTGTGCCCTTAGTTTAAATAACATCCGATAGTTTACCATGAAAAGGGGCAGGAATTTGACCTATGACGTAGAAGGTCATGAAAGCAATTGCAATAGGCGCTTCCGCCTAAAAATGCGTTCAGAACCGCCATTGTTTCTTTCCCGCGTTTTGCAATTGTAGGTTGTTTGCTTTGTATATATTAGTGAGCCATATTATATTTCCCGGTTTTCTTTTCAGTTTAAGAAAAACGGAGACAAGTTTTGCCCCCTGTAATTATTTAATGTAGACGCCTTTATCACACTTTTAATTTGGAATTGCTTTTGATTTTGTACATCATTTAATATGTGGGGGGTCTATCTCGCATTAACCTCACTGACAACTTTTCATCTTAAAGAAAGCTACCCGATTAAATGTTTATTATTTTTGCAATTTGATTAAGAATTACTATTCCATATTTGTCAATGATGATTTTCGCTGCTGCGATTGATTTCTCATTGATAAGTTCATCTGAACTTTATTTATTTTACAACGGTTGATAAACAAGTTCTACAACTTATAATAATATCTTTCGTTGGCACGGATGTTAGCGCGAGGGAGTGCCCGGAGAAAACCCACGTGTTCAGGCGGGCGACCACCATACCCTGTCACATACAACTACAGCCGATCACGGAGTCGACCTCGGATTGCAGCGGTGAGAAGCAAATTCATTGTCCACTGTTTGGACACTATTTAATAAATATGTATGAGTGCTGCAATGAAATAAAGTATATGATCACAATGATGAGGTAAATGATCAAAATCTAACATTTGTTCGTTTAGGAAGATAGATTCTCTATAGCAAAGTTCTCCTTTGATATACTAATGATGCATATCTATTGACACATTGGTTAAATATTTGCACACAATTCGAGAACCGAATATATTTTAACAGGAAGTAGTAGAAAAATGGATATTTTGAATAAGTAGGAAATAGGAAGTGATCTTACAGCCCAAAACTCAATCAAAAGATTGAAGTAGGGCACTAACGATAAAACACTTTTTGTTATTGAATGTGTAATACTGTGACATATCTTCTGTCTGATTTAATTATTGCATGTATAAAGACATGCATATAACACATTCATAGAACCTATCTAATATTTATTTTTGGAGAAAAACAACTATTATTTGAGGAAGGAAATAAAAATTACTCACCACATATATTTCAACAAGAATTGTGCAATGGGTTGGAGATCGTCTTTAGATCTGCTTCTGACAGTTTTTACTACTTGTGCCATCAAAGGTCAAGGTAAGAGTAAAACGAGTGATACGAGAGTTGTTATACTTTGTTTGGGTGGATTATATAAACAGATTATATCATAATGCAGAAAGTTATGATATTCTCACATTTTCAATTTTACAGTCAGATTCAAAATTAGATTTTAGTCATTTATGCCATATTATCTAGTAAGGACAGCAATCTAGATGTTTTGGCTATATACTGACAGACAGCAAACCATTTAAAACCTAAAAGAAAAAAAGTAGGAATATTTAATTATACTCTAGCTGTGAACTGGCAAAAACGGTAAACACCATAAATATAAAAAAAAAAACAATTAAAAAAACAGTAGTTATTTGTTATTTTTGTGTAATCCTCTTCCGTTTTTGTTTCCTGAGCTCGTTCCATAGCTAATGGATATTAACATTGAAAGATGGAAATTTGGGGACAATATCAAAAGGGCGCTGTTTAACCGCAAGAAGTTGAAAAGCATACATATCCCCCTTTTTTAAACACTAAGCAAAGGCGTCGAACTTTACATTTGTTGTCTCTCGTTTTGGAATTCTGTTTTTATACTGCACTTTTGCAGTACTGTTTTGTTTTAATAATTACATTTAAGAAAAGGTGAACTGTTTAAGAGCAGTTAAAGGAAGTGAACATGAAAAAATAATTGTTGCTTAATAAATTTTAAAAGCCTTTTGAAACTTAAAAATGAGGTCGGTTACCTTTTTGTTTATTTCTATCAAGAGATTTTATCAATTTAACACTCTCAGTGAAAGGTTTATGGAGGTTATCCATTATTCCCCAGCATGCATCTGTTCTCTGACGTAGATAAGCCACATTGCTGCTGGTGACTGGGTCAATGTTGGAACTAGGCCAGTGTTTATGTACAGAGTTGATAAAAGTTAAGAAGAAAAATATGCCTTGATGTGAAGAAAAATTTTGTGTATTGTCATGAGAAGACAAGGATTTAGTACATTTCTATAAATGAACCTCAGATAACTATTTATGATTTGTACAAAAATGAATATAGATAAACTAATTTGTGAAATATAAGACCATAGCATTCCAGATGTTTGTACGGAGATGCATGGGGCAGTCAGTGTTTACAAAAATAAAATGCTGTTTTTAGATTTCAATTCAAAATGATATAGAATTGTAATTCCATTTTCTTTGTGGGGTTTCCTACCGTTACTTTTTATTTAAATGCCCTGGAAATTTTTCTGATTTGTTTTGTTTTATACATAAGATCTTGATGACATGACAATCTGATTAAAATAAGATCTTTGATCCGCTCTGACAAATTCGATGTCGCTACACTTTGTGTAGCGACATCGAATTTGTCGGAGCGGATCAAAGATCTTATTTTAATCAGATTGGATGACATGAACGCCGGTTTTGTTTATGCTGTCAGAAGAATAGCAGGACTAAGACACTTTTTAAAAGTCAGGATGCTGTGCATGCACCTTGTGTGCTCATTTATCTAGCACACATAATGCTCAAACTCATAAACAAGAAATTCCCGAGTGCAAGAAAAAATAGGTCACGATAACACTGATCCACGGACATTCCATTCTAGTTACATGTCACATTAACTGCTGGTGGGAATGCATCATTCTGAGATCCAAAGTCTTCCTCCATAAACACTGTTTAAAATGACAACTCTTTACATAATCCTTTCAAGTTTCCATTCACATTTTGATGATGGCATTTTATCTCTGTTACTAAACGTGTGTATAAATGCAATGTGTCTCACTGACGGCAGCATCAGTGCTGCCCTCTCTTAGATGCTTAGAGATAACCCAGCAGGGAGGTAATGATTTTAACAATATGGCAGCGCTCATGGATTGCAAGAATAAGTTATTCTAAGTGGTATATCTTTTTACTCAGGAAAGCTCTGTCTAAACGGTTTTCAGATATCATTATACACATCAAACAGACACATTTTAGCCCTTGATAATTTTTTCATGTTCACTTCCTTTAACTATACAGGAAAAGTTATGTTTTATAGTATCTAAACGAGCCCATATTATATAAAAGTTGCTTACATGTTACATTTTGGGATCGATTATACTAAATATGATTTAGATGTTGTATGCTGTATGAATTTTGGGCAGATAAATTAACTGTATTGTTCTTGTATGTGTATATCTTTTTACACATAAATGCGAAAAAATTGGTCGTTAACTACACCACCCAAATGCATAATTCAATAAACAATTTCATTTCCGTGTATTTTTGGCAGAGTCTGTAAATAACAAATACATGTCATATTGAGGGTATAACAATTATTACCGCTTTAAATAACAGATTCAGTACTGATGAAAGTAAAAAAGCCAAATAAACAAATAAACAGTAATTGTGTACACTCATGTTTACAAAATATAAATGAGCGTTTACATGTGAACTTACAAACGATCGCGCTCTAATTTTAACAACTCTGAGTTAAGCCGCACTGGTCATACCAATTAACTGATCCAAAACAAGTCATATAACACTTTTTCTTTTTGGAGATAAGAAAAAAAATCCTCAGAACTTCTCAACAATATCCTAAGTAATATTTCATCAAAGATATTTATGAAATAGAATGTCCAGCTATTCAATGTTTGATGAATTACCACTATCAACTGATGAAGTAATGTACATTTTAATAACTCCTTTCATTGTTTCTCTGTGATGTATACAAAAACAAAAACCTTTAACACACACACACACACACACACACACACACACACACACACACACACAGAGAGGGAGAGAAAACAGCCGTTGTTATAGATTAATTACTAGTACTTCTTTGTAACCCTTAATACCGGGGAATTTGCATATATTTATAAACTTATATTCTAATTCAGATGATCAAATGCCACCTAAAATCACGAGTATCTTCAACACTGAATACTTTTTCCCTCGAGATTTCATTTTGACAGATGCATTATTTAGCTGCAGAGCACAGAATGGACATATTCGGTATGTGCGTGTGAAATGATTTAATAAAAGTACAACATGTCTCTGATATATTTTTATACATATTTATGATATTTTCTTTGAACATTTGCAGATATGAGTGGAATAAAGATGGCAATGCTGTACAAAATAGCCAGTTTGTATCAATTGACAAATCAACAGGAACTCTTAAGTTTATCAAGATGCAGAATGAAGACTACGGAACTTACCAATGCTTTGCTACAAATAAATACGGAACATCAATTTCAGTGCCACTCAAAGTGAAAGAATCTAGTAAGTTTTTATTAACTTCATTCAAATGATAGTATTTCATTATTTTTTATTCTTTAATTTAAAAAGAATCAATTTCATAACCGAATCCCTAATGTATCATGTATATTGTTATTCCTGTTTTTCATTATCATGTGGATTTTTTTTCTAAAATGAGTTTAATTTTTTTTTTCTATATTGAGTGTATATAATTTGTCATCTGCATGTTTATACATACATGTATATTTAAACCATTTTGACCGTTAGTTTTGTGAAAAAGATAAAAAGCAGCACCATTGCTTACTCTGTATAGCAAGCAGGCAAACTGAAGGCAGGTTCTTATAACCATTTGTGAGTCAATGGTCCTGATATTACTTTTGATGTCACATTGGTTAAAAAATTGTATAGGGAACATGCATTTCTTTTGAAATCTTCTTTACCATACAAGTTTTTATTGGTGAAACGTTAGAATGTGTTGAAGAATTTCTACAAAACTTTTAAGACATCATTGCGCCTGGATGTGTGATTTGATACGTAAGAGAAATTACTGGTTTTCAATTGAAAATACTTTTATACTTATATGATATGAAATTGTTCCACAATTTTTCCCCGTGTAATGAAAACTATTAATTTGTGTATACACATTGCTTCCTGTTTGTGTTCCTGACCATTGTAATTCTTCGGATCAAAATATTTTTTGCAGGATTAGGATCTTTTCCCAACGGGCAAATTAAAGAGGTACCATGTACAGAACATCAGCATTGCAAAATTGAATGTCGGGACAGGCCAAATTGTTTTCCGGACTCAAAGTGTAGAGTGGAGTGGAAAATCGGAGAAGGGACTAAAACCAATGTTGAGATTAATAAACGTGTCGTAGTGGATGGAAAAGGTGTTTGTATAACTTCAGTAGATCACCTTAAAGTTGACCGATCCTCACCCTCAAAGTATTTTTTCACCATAAAAATGTTATTCTTATTTCAACCTTTATGAATGAAAAAAAAAAAGAAAAACAGAAATTTGTTGATGGCATCCATGTTTTTTACGACGTTATTGCAATTTTGGCCTCGATAAAAGAAATAAACAAGTTCAGATCAAATTAGAAAAAAAAAATTTGTACCGGTGCAACGTTGGCTCGAACCATTTTACCTTTATGTAGAAGATCTTCATGGAACCACAAGGCTTAACAGTTCGTTAAATAGATGTGGGTAATATAAACACTACAATACTACATAAATTTTTCTATATGAAAAGCAGTTTTAGGTACGAATAAAAACCCCCCGGATGATTTAGAGGAATCGGACATTGCTGAGGATTGGAGATCATTAAGTTTATTGTAACTACAAGAGTTGCACACGGCTGTTTACAATGTATTGTTGTTGTTTTTTTAAAACTCTTATTAATTCTTAATACTTTGATGATATGAGAACTCATTTCTATTTAGACATTTGAATTCGTCGAGTGGCCATTTACAATTTGTATCATTGTCACTGTGCGTTGTCTTTTAATTTTAACTTTTTGAACAGCTCAGGTTCTTCCTATGATAAACTATTCAATCTTGACTTAATTTGGTGTAAAGCATGCCCGCCCAAGAAAAAAGAAACTTAAATTGTCAAAATCATTCTTTGAACCAAATAATAGTTCACACACATCCCTCCCTTCAACGATTTTACCCAAATCACCATTTAACATGAGTAGTTATTAGATATCTGTATCAAGACAAAACTTTAAAGCAAGCAGACCGAAAATGAACCCAAAGTTTGCTTGATATGTAAGCTTAAGGTTTGTGTCGGGTATGCTTGGATAGACCCTGAGCGTACCAAAAGCATACTCATCTTTAATCCTAGGTTTATTTAGTGTAAATGATGATAGCTCAACCCAATTTTAAAAGGACACAGAACACGAATCAAGGATGCAGTTAACTTTAAAATCTGTTAATCTTGAAATAATAATAAAATTCGCCAATAAAGCACGATTACTGATCTGAAATTTCATGAAATAATTTTACCAGGAAGGCTTAGTAAAATGTAAAAATTATACCAGGAAAATCTTATAAAATGAACATGTTAAACTGACTTTCCCCCTTTTTTTTGGTATTTTGTACCTGTAACTGTAAGAGTTAATTAGTTAAAACAAATAAGTAGATATTTTTGTTTCTACTTTCGACATTTTCTAATATATAGAGTATGTATGGTAATTTGGGTTAAATTGCATTGTAATTACTATAGATGAATTATTTGAAAACAAGGGAAAAAAAAAATGCTGCATTACAATTTAAAATCGACGGTGATTTATCAAATTTATGTATGCATCAATAGTAAAAAAAAATGGATAATAAGTTAAATTATCTGATTTTCGTTGCAAGGAAATTTACATTTCCTGTGGACCGAACAAAATGACTGGACTGGTCAGCAGTATAGATGTGGTTTGTGGCAAGAACAACTGAAGACGTTGGTGGTTGGCAGTCAAACAAGATTATTGATCAACGGTAAGTTGTAAATACGTTGATTAGGTTAACTTTAAAGTCGGTATTATGAAAAGACTTTTAACCAGATTGTGAAACTTTACAGTGAAAACTCCATTTTCTACATGTTTATTATACAAGTCCCCCTGCAATGTTTGATCAGTTTTAAATCCGGGGATTTTTCAAAATTTATTGGGCAGATGATTTGAAAACCCAACATTATTTGTAGGTTTGTAACATTAGTATAAGGGTATCTAACAGCTTCCTGTATAGGCAATTAATTAATTGACTGTATTGGCCCACTTGGGTAAATATCAATTACGTTATTGATCCAAATTTATTTAAAAATCAAATTCTTTCACGATTAACAATGTTTTTATTTTTCTTGGGTGTTTATCAGATACAACAGCTGTTTCAGAAAGAGAGCCTGTGTTGGTGTCAAAAGAAAATGGCAAAGCTCTTGTAGGCGGGAATGGCGTATTGAGATGCATATTCTCTGGCTAGTTAGTACACTTAACATAATGTTGTTATTCTCTATATTTAAGGAAATTATTTAAATAGAAATTAACACTCAATGAATAGGTTCATACATATCCCAGATATTGACGTAGCATCCAAATATTTACCACTGAATTCAATTGCTGTGAAATAATCGTTTCTAAGTTGTTCAGTTTGGATGTCTTCAATAAAATATCATTTCATTTACACTTAGCAATTGTATGTAAACTATAAGTGGGTTTAAGGATTTGAAATATAAATAATAAGCATATCAAAGTAAAAATTCAACTATATTTATTTCCAGCCCTGTCCTGGATATTGAATGGGTTTCCCCTCAAAAGACAGTCATCCGTAATACCTTGAACAAATATGACATTACTGACTTTGGCAGAGTCTTGACAATCATGAAAGCAGAACAAAAGGACGAAGGGGTTTATTATTGTAAAGGAAAAGGGAAAACAGGGTTTAGTGAACAACGCGTAAACTTTAATGTCACGTGTAGGACATTTCTGCCATTTCTTAAAGAAAAGTTTTGCAAAGTTTTTGAAAATTATTTTTAATTAAAGATTACTACATATTAAAAAAAATATTTCTTTCTCTATTACTACAAGATGCTTAAGAATGCTACAAATTCATCTTTCTTTGTTTGGATATTACAGCGGCTCCTTTTCTGACTGGAAATAATCAGATGCTTGATGCCGTTGTTACTAAAGGTAAAGATGTCTCATTTCGCTGTGAAGTTAAATCAATGTCTACAGAAATGCTACCTTCTCGGCCGCTATGGAAGAAAAACGGAAAGGATCTGGATATTAGTAAAGGTTGTATGAATAAGAAACACTTGAAAGTTTTAGAGGGCTTCAATAATATATCTATACTTCTTAAAGATTTTGAATGTAAGGCTGATAATAGTAGTTTATACCTCAAAGACATTGCGTATACCTTTAGTCAGTCTGGAGTTTGATTCATGAAAGGTAATGAGATATTTCTTAAAAATGATACTAGACTTTGACCCGTGCGTGCATGGGTTGACATTGCATATGATATCGGACATTTGCGAAATAGATACATCAACACACCGTATTGTTGACATTTATATAACCAAGCATTAAGCCTACAATAATGCACATGCACAAGATTGTAAAATCCAAAAAATTCCAGATGGTTTCCGGATTCTTTAAAGAAATTTTCGTTGATAATTAATTAGCGAAGCTTAATTGAGAAAAAATAAAACAAATTGGTAATCTTCAAGTACCAGTGATGTTTAAAATATATAATACAAAAGACAGACCTCTTCCGATTTCTCGGTATTAAAGCCCAAAAATTCGAGTCTATTATTTTAAAATATAGTAGTATAGATGTATGCAAGGGACCATGATGGATGAATTTTCAAATGTGACTTAAATAACTCGTAACGAGAAAAAATACATAATAGGTAATATTGCTCTCCTGTGTTCTATCTTTTATAAACAGAAAAGTATAATTTCAAAAAGGATAACCAAGTGTTGACCGTAACAAACGTAGAGAAGTCAGATACAGGGGTGTACCAATGTTTGTCAGAAAACAGTGAGGGGGTTCTCCTGAAGGAGGCTATACTCAAGGTTATTGGTAAGTTAAGAATAAATCTAGAACAATGACTGGATATATTGAATGAAGATCTATTGTTTACAAATTGTGAAAAGAATATATTCTTTTGTTAAAATTCATTGCTTCATTTCATTTTTGTTGAATATAAATTTCCCTTTCTTAGCTTAATATTCTTAGCTTACCACTTAAGTTGGCAATTTAAGGTCATCAAAGATTTATAAGGAGAACAATTTCTGATTAAAAATTGATTGGTGAAATAAAATATTAACACAAGCTTACGACAGAACCAAACAACTTCTGGTGTTGGTATTTATTTGTTAGATCCAATAACCATCCATGAGAGTTCTCGAGATAGCTATAAGATTGTGCAGGGGGGTATGCTGAAACTAGCAGTGGTCGCTGATACTGACCCCTCTCTCATTCTGCAGTACAAATGGATGTTTACTGACCACCAAGGCAACGAAAAGGAAATAGAAACCAATAAGTATTGGAGTATCTCACGACCTGTTCAGAACAATTTGACCATTGATTTAAGGCAAATTACAGATCTGAGTATTCTGTTTTCTCTAACAGGGTACTATAGCGTTATAGTATACCACAAATATGACCAAAAACGTATTTATTTTACCGTGCGAACATACACAATGGAAACAGACATTATCACAATGGAAACAGACATTATCACAATGGAAACAGACATTATTCCTACAACAGGTTAGAGCAATACACCCTACTATTTAGTTAAATTGTGCAACTATTTTGGTGTTGATTTATTTTTCTTTCTCAGTCTGCCCTTTTTGTTTGAAATGCCAATTTATCTATACAAGAATACACATTTGTAAATTTATCAAGACATAGACGTTTTTCAATGTAATAAGAATGATGATAAAATTGAACTTTGTCCTTTTTAAAAATACAGCTGTACCTCAGAAACATATCGATCAACACACCTATCCGGACACCATCATCTACATCGTTGTATCCACTGAAACCTTCGTTATAATCATTGAAATCATCATCATCGTATCGTACCTTAATCCAAGAAAACACGGCAGATTTCGTTATAGTGAGTGTATTTGTATCTAATTTTAGGTTAGGATCTAGTAAATGAAAAGAGCCTTCAGGGTTATGAAATTCAAGATGTAAGTTCTTTCAATGGTGCTTCATAAAAATAAATTTGTTTGATACGGTATATCGGGGCTTAAATAATTTGTACACAGATTAACAAATGTTGTTTTAAGGTGTCAATTTTGATAAAATATGAAGGAAATAATTAATAACAAATCTCTACGTTTTGTCAATTTTTGATTATGAAGTAGAATGTTCAAAGTCTTTCCAAAAAAACCCAACATTATACAAGCTCTTGACCTCCTCTTCAAAATGTTTTATACAATTTTAAACAAATAAGAGAAGTCTATGAATATGAATTATGGTTAAAATTCTCTTTGTTGTAATACAATTTATGATCACTAATGGATCACTAATTGATAATTTGAACTGTTTTGTTATACCGGTATGTAAATAATCACATCACAGATTATGAATTTGGAATTAGTGATCGTATATAAATTGTCGTTTACAGTGTGCATTTTTACCACGTAGGCTAATTATTTCACAATTTATTTCAGAAGATAAGAAAAAAGTGCCCTCCAGAAATGACATGGAAACAGGACAATTGTAATGGTTACCAGGATATCCCAACGGCATAATCATCAATAGAAATATAACATTAATTATGACTGGCTCAAATTGTTTTGATTTGTCAGAAAGAAAAGAAAAAACACTCAATTACAGTTTGTAGTAAAAAAGTTTTCTAAGTTTGAATTTTCTGCTGATTGACTTAATATTTACGTCAAGCACATTAGGTGATCTGATCGAAAGAATATTTGAATCCAGCTAAACTATGCATCATAAAACTGTCGCATTTTACTGCATGTGTAAGGATCAATTACATCTTGCACATACATGTACATGTAAATATTTTTGAAATATATAAATATACATTATAAACAAAGTATTCATCAAAAAAGCTATGTTTTCCTGAGTTAGCTATGGTTATAAAGTTTCTCAAGTTAGCTATGTTTATATGGTTTTTCAAGTAAGCTTTTATATGGTTTCTTGAACCCTAATGTACCTACTTTTTTATATCGTGTTTTCAAGAATGTTTGTGTATAAACATCCATATAGAGGTTAGGAGGTACAAAGATGAAAAATACAATAATAATCAAACTAAGTATGATAGGATGGTGATCACGAGTTGGACTTTAACGAGGATGGGGTTGTCATTGGGATGAATGCAAACAAAGCGGCTTTAGATAGTTATCACTGTCTTTTCAAAACAAAGAAGCCGTGTTTTAGTATGGGTGTGTAAGTGCGTAAATTAAAACTCTACGGGATCTGCCAACGCAAGAAGGTTTGAATTTGTAATTCGTTTTTATAATTTTGTTTCTTTTTATCGGATTTCCATTTGTTTAAAAATGGACCTTTTTGCATGCATTGTACACTGTAGTAAAATTAGTATGTATGTCTTTGTGTTATGAAAACGATATTTTGTTCAATTATTTTTTTTCATTGTAGTCGTATTAGAGCTTAACCGTGTTTCAGTTTTATTTCTGTAGGTTTATTGATTTTCGAATACATTTTTTATGGATTTTATTGTGTTCACAATTTAAAGTATACATGTATATACGTTCGTGAAATTAAATAAACAAGTGTACATATACATGTGCATGTACAAGTTAATAACATACCGTATATCAGGGTTTTTTTCCGCGTGCATCCAATTTCCGCTTTGTTCGCGGCGATTTTCGAATCGCGGAAATTAAATCAGCGTGAATTTGATACAAACTTTTGTGTTTGTAATACAGTTCTCTCTTTGCATTAACAATAAACAGGCAAGTAAAAGTACAGTTAACTGTGTTTAGTTAGTTTTGTTAGGGATAGAAATTGCGAGATCGGAGGGCAAGCGCCAGGTAACAGGTATTTAAGCCTGATTGTTTATTTAATGATCCATTTACAAGCTAATTAAAGTGACCACATTCCTTCGTAAATCCGTTGTCTAATAATATATGAGCTACTGGTTAATGTAACGATACATGATATAATAAGAGATATCTGATTGTTTGGATCTCTGATAATAATTATTGGTAATTATTTCACATTGACTTTAAAATAGTGAAAATTTGATTTGCGTAAATTTGATATGCTGTTATAGGTTCTGATTCGCGGAAAAAACATGACACGGACAAAACCTGATATATGGTATCTCATTTTCAAATATTTTCACATAAACTTGAATGATTAAGACTTATCTTCAAAAATTGTCATAGAACAATCTAAAGTTGTAACTGTAAAAATAAAAAAGCACTGATGAAACTATATATAATTGTTGTATGGTACAATATTGGTAATTTAGCTTGTTATTATATTGTATAATCTTGTTTTGATATATGTAGTTGTTGAAGAAAAAAAAAACGTAATCAGCAGAGGAAGGAAACATATTGATACTGTCCATATCATTGAACATAATTATTGTATCCCAGACAATCAATGGATTGGAGACTTTATCTTGTCTTTTCCTTAAAGACTTTCATCTGTACCGTCCATGGGCAAGGTAAAGCAAACACTGATGACTTTAAATACTACCCTTTTTACTAAATAATTCAAACGGGCTGCATTTGTACAGTCATATTGTTTTTAAAATCTGTAATGTTAATCCCAATGAAATGTCGTGTTAAATACTTATTGTATATGTTGTTGAAAACGCACTTGTTTGTACAATGAAATACATTATATGAATAATTAAAGATTTACAAAGCTGTAAGTAGTAAGCTCTTCAGTTTCACATGAAGTTATTTTTTCCCGAGTTTTGTAATTCTTGACTGACTTACAACAATTTGTTTTAGATAAAAGTCAAATGCCTCCGAAAATGATTAGTGTCTTCAACAATGAATACTTCTTTCCAAGAGATTCCATACTGGTTGATTCTTCATTTAAGTGTCAAGCCGAAAATGGCCAGATCCAGTAAGTGTAGGAATGCTAGTTAACGTAACTAAATGAGAGTTTATCAAACATCTTTCATCAAAATGCTAATATTCATTTATCTTGATTGGATATTTTGCATTATTTAAACAAACATTAGATAGTTAGAAGTTGGTAGCGATATTTTATAGAAGACATTTAGGTTACACAGACATTCTATTTGCATGAAATATACTACGTCAATCATTCGACAAGGAGTCGCATACGCATGGATATTGCAAGACTTATGATAGAACGACTCAATAACGCATGTACGACTTGGTATAGCTACCCACGACTTAATCAAACCATGACTAACACATAAAAATTTAAAAATAATTATATTAAAACATATGTGTGACATACGTATATAATCTAATATACACTGACATGTCTTTCTTTTGACGGGCTTTTACAGGGTACACCTAAAATATCAAACTGTTTACATTGCAGTAATAGAAATTCTTTTGCTCATTGCACATGTTTAACATGATAATAAAATGGTATTATTTTGTATAGGTTAATCTCTTAAAAATAATTTCACAGATATGTGTGGAAAAAAGATGGAGTAGTTGTAGAGAATACCCAGTTTATTCCAGTAGACAATTCAACAGGAATTCTTAGATTTGTTAAGATACAGACAGAACATTATGGAACCTACCAATGTTTTGCATCTAATACTTATGGAACCTCACTTTCAACGCCCTTTAATTTGAAGGAATCAAGTTAGTTGACATACGTTGTATCATATTTTAAGCTAATTAACCCATCATTGTTATTCGTGACTTTTCTTTGTCTATAATTTGTGTGTACATAATGTTTGAAATTGTAACTATTTATTTTCAGTGTTAGGAAGATTTCCTATCGGCGAACCTGAAGAGGTACGATGTAAACAATTTGGGCATTGTAAAATCCAGTGTAGTGGGAAGCCAACCTGTTTGCCAGACTCACAGTGTAGAGTGGAGTGGAAAATCGGAGAAGGAACCAAAACTAATGTTGAGATAACCAAACGAGTTGGAGTGGATGGAAATGGTTTGTTTCAATAAGAGCGGTGTAAATACAAAATATGTTTGCACCCTTATAGCACCCGTTTAATATTGAATATCACAATGGAATATGGTATCTTCCTTTTCATGCGATATTTTATAAACTTACAATTAATGATAAAATCTGCTCTAGTTTTATTGATAACAATATTTTAACATGTCTGTGAGAACAATACTGTTTTATCGTTTATACACATACATTTCATCAAATAAGGTCGAACGTCATTAAATCTATCATAAAGCACTTCCGACTTTAGTGAATTTAATCGCACTCCGTACATGTGTATGGTTGCGTACATCTTAAGTAAGTGCAATTTCTCGCGAATGTTTATTCATATGGGAACATACTGAAATATATAATAGGAGGAAAACTAAACACTCATCAATAAAACATAATTTTTAATTTTTTTTTTTAAAGAAGTGCTTTTTATAGTGTAATAAATTATTTTTTTTCTTACATTATCTTTTTTTTTTTTATATCAACGTCTGACTAACACAGTAATTAAAAAGAAATTATTACCTTTTGATTTTGCTTGGAAGGTGATCTCCATTTTCTGTGGACGGACACTGACTTGACCGGTTTACAGTATAAGTGTGGGATGTGGATGGAGCAGCTGAAGACGTTAATGATTGGCAGCCAAACAAGTCTAAAAATTGACTGTAAGTGAGAAAACTAATTGTTTCAAACAAGCAGCGATCTCATGTACTAGAGACTTCAATGATTCTCCGAAGGAAGTGTGCTCTCCGTCAATTACCCCGAACTGACATTTTTCACTTTTGTGTCTACTGAGGTTAAATGAAATACTTTATCAGTAAATTTAACTCCATACCCTTTTGTATATATTTGTAGCATTGGTGTAAAGTTGAATTTTTATAACGGATTGAATGGCAACTATTTATTATCATAAATTATATGCAGTAGTTTGATAAGTCACATATAAATATGACATAATTGCTATTGTGAATCCCTTTCACTGGAGTAATGGTGCTAATTATCTGATAATGGTGTTAAGATTAAATTTCAAAAACCCCAAAACTATACCTTAGATGAATTCTTGATAATATGTATCTAAATCTTTTGTACCTATCATATTCTCTAAGTTTTATTTTAGATTCGGCATCAGTTGAATTTATAGAACCAACCATAGTATTCAAAGAAGATGGTAAAGCTCTTATTGGGGGAAAGGGTGTTCTGAGATGCATGTTTTCTGGATAGTAAGTATTTTAGTGTTGACGTAATACTAATATGTAGTTCATGATATAATTATGATTTATCAGTATATAAAGAAAAACATTATGCCCAGAAAAAACCAAGAGAATAATACAAAAATGTTTACATTGCAGTCCTGTCCCAGATATTGAATGGATGTCTTTAGGCAAAAATACAACCATCAAAAACACCACAGGCAAATATATCATCAGTGACTTTGGAAGAGTACTGACTATCATAAATGCAAAGCCAGACAACGAAGGTGTTTATTCATGCACAGGAAATGGGACGACAAACTCTCTTTCTCGAAGGGTCTTTTTAAATGTCACATGTACGTTAATGTGGTTCCTAGTGTTGCAAACAATGAATAACAAGGAGAATAAATGTATTTCTTAATAAGGCTGCTAGCCGTAGTTAATCTTTGTTTATAACTTACAGCCGCTCCCATTCTGCCCGGAGACAATCAGATGCGCGATTTGGTGATACCAGTCGGAAAAGACGCCATATTCCGCTGTGAGGCCGAGTCCCTACCGAATGAGTTGCCTCCAACTCTTCCAATATGGAACAAGAATGGAGTGGATCTAGTGATCGCTGGAGGTTGTATAATAAAAACCAATGAGTAAAAAAGGAATTAAAATACCTCAGAATATTGTCATGAAGTTATTAAAATGTTTCATTTCATGTAAACACTTTTAATGTTTTAAGAATAAAATCGAAATAACAAATCACACGCTGTTTCGCAGTATTGAAATTCATCAACAAAATTTAATTATTTGATATTTTTTAACTAAATGTTTATTAAAGCATGACGA
Organism: Magallana gigas; assembly: GCF_963853765.1. NCBI lineage: Eukaryota > Metazoa > Mollusca > Bivalvia > Ostreida > Ostreidae > Magallana > Magallana gigas. Next base: position 20,110,331 of record NC_088857.1, on the reverse strand, counting down.
GCTTCTTTTTATACTTAGTGGATCTGAACCTGAAGATTTTTGTGAAAATTGTTGAAAGAATTCAAACCCAGCTCAAACTATTATTTTAAGAAAACTTGTACCTACGGTCATGACAACTGAATCTTTTAGGTTACAACAAATAAGATCCTGAAAGTGCTTTGCAATATTCTCTCCATTTAAAATTCTTTGTATGAATTTGGTATGATTTTTAGCATGACAATTGCATCGTTTAATACTCCTGTTCACTTAGCTTAGATCTCTTTTGCAATTAAATATTAACAACACCACTGAACGTTCTTTTAGGGAAAAAATGGTTGTGAGCTAATTCATTATACATGTACTTTTTGAAAATTTCGGTATGTGAACGAAAATTTGTACCATTATCTTCCTAGAATTCAACTTGTTGCAATGCTTGGATCCTTAATTGGATCCTGTTGCATTTTCAAATATACATTTAAGTATACTAAATCATTAGTTCCCGCATTGGTGTTAATTTGGTGTTCACAGCTGACTCTTTTCAAAAACAAAGCAAATTTGAAGCTTATTCAATTGGTCGACAAATTCTGTAAATCAGAATTTCAAACATACATGTTTTAATCGATTGATATATCATAAATCATTCTTGTTTATATTGTCTAGGGAAGTACATTTTGGCAGAAAACAGCCAAGTGTTGACCGTAACTGGCGTACAGAAGTCGGATACAGGGGTGTACCAGTGTTTGTCGGAAAACAGTGAGGGAGTGCTACTGAAGGAGGCCATACTCAAGGTTATTGGTAAGTTTGCCAAAAAGAAAATCATCATTGACAGCTTCTTAATGAAAACCATATGAAACCAAGGTTTACTGACTTTTATAAAGATACAATCACATCACGCTCTAATGGAAAATAATTTTAAAATTTCACGTCGAATAAAACCGTTGTCAAACTCAATTCTTAAAATATGTAACTGGAGAAAACATGCCTTTATATAGAAAATAAAAAAAAGGAACTATAAAAGCCTAACATGGAGTGATCATTGTCTGTTTTCGGAGATTTCAAGATAATCACTCAATACTCTCTGTACTCATCAATTATTCCAATGTATATTGTTATTTGCATTTATATCCGTAGAAGATACATGTCATTTTTTAACTTAACGATTTTTTACAAAGTTTAAAACATATTTAAGTACGAAAAAATTACCCCATGAACTTGAAGGTTTTCACAATAAACAGTAAATCTATTGAGGTAATGTTGATTGTTTGTGTTTACTCTAGATCCAATTACAGTCCGAAAGCGCCCGCTGGACAATTACAAAATTGCGCCAGGGGATATACTGAACCTAGCAGTGGTCGCTGATACTGACCCCTCTCTCACTCTTCAGTACAAATGGATGTTTAATGACCACCAAGGCAATGAAAGCGAAATCAAAAGTAACGAGTATTGGAAGCTTTCTTGGCCTATTAATAAACAGTTAACTATTGATGTGAGTAATGTTACAGATCCGACCATTCTAGTTTCTCTTGCGGGTTACTACAGCGTGAAAATATACCACAACTATGATGAGAAAGTTATTAACATTACCGTGGAGACAGACGTCTTTCCTACTGCAGATATCGGTAATAATTATGACAGTAGTAATCTCAATTACTACGTTTTAACTTGTTATGATAACTTTGTTTTTCCCAAATGTTTTTATTTCCTTAAACAAATTTATGAGAGTTAAAATCCTACATAATACATTCTTCATGTTCCTTAGTTTTACCTAAAAGAAAAAGAATGAATTAAAGAGGCATGATTAAATGGGTTTTAAAAATACCAATTGATATATAAAACATCTTTTCAAAAACAGAAACATTAAACAGAAATGATTTAAAATCATTTCTGTAAGGTTGGGAGTATGGGACTATCATGGTGTTTGAATTCGAAATAACCTAAAGCAAAGTCTGGTTTGAACACGAATGGTGTACGAGGGTTGTCCAATAATAGCGTAGACAAGTGGCGTTATTAAGTTAATCGAAGACACAGAAAGATAAAACTTGTGCCACAAAGGGTTTATTTAATTTGCATTTAAATTATGTTTTAAAATCAAATATTTTTTGAGAATAAATAAGCGAAATAAAAGAATGTTAAATCATAAATTCGACATGCGGCGCAATGTCAAAAACGAAAAGTTAAAATCAACATGATGAAATGAAATTTACGAGGAAAAGTACTTTTCGAATGAAAAACTTAAAATAAAAAATACATTTATATTTCCTTATTAATTCAATTATATACCCAGAATAGTTTTGGCTATAACAAAGCTTTTAAAGACTTTATAGCGCATTCTGTGAGAAATTCATTTGTTTACTCGTAATAAAATGACGACGTCAGCGTTTTAGGCGGCACACTGTAAGGTAAATTTTTTTGTAAAGACCTTCAAACAAATCCTTAGCGACTTTTGAAATAAATGAAATTAACAAAATCGCTTAGAAATGCAATTTGTGAATTAGTTGTCCATCAACATTGAACATATTTGGACGAGAAGCGAAAAAGGAAACCCAGACCGATGGAAATAGACGTGAAAATGCTGAACAACACATTTTGGTACGACGAACGTTAGACAATAAGTACTACAGGGCACGTTTGGAGTCGAAATATCGTTTGTAATTAGTAAATAATAAAAACAAAAAAAACAAAAACAAAACAAAACTAGAAATGTATGTTGAATGTGCTCTCAGGGTACGTGTTCAAAGAAAATATTTTTCACGATATTTTTGGGAAAAAACCTAGATGTTATCGTAAATGATGTGGAGGGTGAAGCAAGAACGTTAAGACTGGAAATGTTTGACGTCGCCCAGACCGATGGAAATAGACGTGAAAATGCTGAACAACACATTTTGGTACGACGAACGTTAGACAATAAGTACTACAGGGCACGTTTGGAGTCGAAATATCGTTTGTAATTAGTAAATAATAAAAACAAAAAAAACAAAAACAAAACAAAACTAGAAATGTATGTTGAATGTGCTCTCAGGGTACGTGTTCAAAGAAAATATTTTTCACGATATTTTTGGGAAAAAACCTAGATGTTATCGTAAATGATGTGGAGGGTGAAACAAGAACGTTAAGACTGGAAATGTTTGACGTCGCACATTGCGTCGCCATACCAAACTTGTTGTTACTAATTATTCATTTTCTCAAAAAATTAATAGAATACAAATTTGAATTGTTCAGTATTGTTTGCCAAAGGGCCGTTGAAGAAAACATAGAAATCTAATAAAATTGCAATGAACAGATTTTAAGTTATGTCTTCTGTCTACGCTATTTTGGGACAACCCTCGTATATAGTGTCTGTGTATTCAAGTATGTATTTACATCAAGTATGATTCCCTCTATTTCTTACGTAAACGTATATATAAGCTCTATAGAAACAACCAGACTAAAATCTACACGCATTGATCCATTTGTGAATATAAGACGAAATCATGTTGTACAGCACTGCTTCGTATCATTTTTCAATCCATTATTAAATAATATTATACAGGTACATCAACTGGATTGACACATCCTTGACCCTATTTCTGTAATAGGTTCTCTATGTATTGCAGTGAATCGAGCTGTTTTATAGGTAGCACTACATGTATGCTTCCCATTCTAATGATTTCAAATCAACTTATTTTACAAGAATGTTAACGTAATTTAATTGTAATTGTTTTTATTCGTAAATATGTTTTCTGTTCCTTCGCATGTTCACTATTTTAAAATACATATGAGTGCTTGTTTTTAAAGTTACAACAAATTTACGCTTGAGATTTTTAATTTCTTAGTTTCAGTTTCTCCAAATACAAACACTACAAACACTGCTCAACAAACCAATTCAAACGCCGCTATCTGCATTGTTGTAGCCGCCATATTCTCCCTTTTCTAGTAAGTGATTTTTGTAACGTTTCCGAACATTTCCCAATTCATATCTGATGGTAAAAATTCATACCTTTAAATTGTGGAATAAAATTATCTGTTTTGATACAAATCCCGATCAGATAAAATGATTTTAAACACATTGGTTAATAATATATTAAAGTGAAATAATCCTGGGTATAAAATACAACCGTAATGAAGCCACATGAGCGTTAAAAATCTACACTTTACAGTTTCGAAGGAAGTTATGACGTAAAAAAAAATTTTGCACTATTTTCAGTTGAAATAATGAACTGCAAGAAAGCTGTGACCTGGACCTTTCAAAGGGTGAAGTTTCAATATATATATATATATATATATATATATATATATATATATATATATATATATATATATATATATATATATATATATATACACCGGTATATCAATAAACTGTTTTGTATCGCTGTTGTCAGGAAGCAAAAGATGGAAAATTCAGTGTTTGATGCAAAAACTTATTGTTTTCTCACTTTATACGCATGATTTACATCTTTCTAATGTAGTCTGATTGGTATTTTAAAAGTGGAAAATGATTGTATTTACAAAATTCTGTGCATCAAAAATAACAAGCTGAAGAAGCTTTGATTTACTTTCAAAAATATGATGAAATTATTTTTTATATGTCAATTATATCTTCATTGAAAATGACCTTCAATAGTTTAAATATGTTTTTCTAATGCAATTCTTGTGTTTTGCATTTTCAAGTTGTATTTCAAATTCTTTTTAACAGAATTGAACTGTAGTTGAACTAAAACTTTAATAAATATAACATACAGTTTCCAACGAGAAAAATGCATGACTTTATTTCTTACGTTATTTTTTCCAATTGATATAATAATAATATTTAGGTTTTAAGTCTACCAATTCGGCATTAGACTTTCTTCAGCGAACGTATATGAATCTGTTCAAATAAATTATTAAATCAGATTGTATTATAATTTATTACAGTATTTTGTTGCATAAGTACACTTTCCCTTTTGAATTTGCTTATCTTTTGTACATCGATATTCGATTAGTCACCTGATTTAAAAATTCATTATTTCGACAAACCCTTTTTGTTGGTTTTGGTTTTTTTAATGAGTGCTGTTGTCAGTGTCAAAAGACGCTGTTTTGGTTACCATAAGACCACGAGCTATCTTTTTTAATGCTTTGTGCTTTTAAGCAAAATGATTTCTTACAAATAAGATTCTAGTAAAAAAGAATAAATGAGTCTGCTTTGTATACATTTTCGATACATGTATTTGTTGTTATATTTATCATTTTATGAAAAATAGTTCACTGTAAGCTGTTTTTCATGAAAATAAAACAAACAATTTTTTAACCATGCTTATTATATTGCTAACGTCTGCCAATAATTTTGTATCAACCGTTGTGTACAATTTAATTATCATAAATACAAGAGTAGATTACAAGAAGTTTTTTGTTTATTTCTTTTATCTTAAGGGGGATATCTGGCCATCTTGTACACACCCATGTGGACCAAAAGGTGAACATTTGAACTGATTTGTTTATACAAAAAATATGTAAATGGTCAATTTTTTTTTTTTGCGGGAGACCTTTCAATGTTTATTTGAAAATACCTTAATGTTGTACACTCCTACGTAGGTTTTATCAACTTTGAAACCATTACAAGCAATAAAACAATTTGGAAAGTAAATTTCGTAAAATGTGGAAAAGCTTATATATATATATATATATATATATATATATATATATATATATATATATATATATATATATATATATATATATATATAAATATATATCATTATATATATATATATATATATATATATATATATATATATATATATATATATATATATATATATATTTCAATAAATTATTTTTCTCTTTCAACTTTTAAGTTTATCTTGTCTTATTCCGAATTTCCTTAACTTTGCCCTTTTTTGATGAAATATTCAAAATACTGGGTAAATGCACTGTAAGGTCTAATCCAGTAAAATGATCCATTTAATCAAGAACGTACATAAACTAAATGTCTCCCACTAATTTCAAATTAATTTGAATTTTCAAACCCCCTACTTTAAATATAAGATTGAAATTACAGTTATTAAATTTTTATGTTAAATATCTAATGGCGTTAACATGCATGTATCTAGGAAAATGGTAACATAATATGTTTGATTTCATAAAAATAAATTATTTAATCTTAATATTTTTTTAAAATCATAACATCTAGTTTTGTGGATCTTGAACCATGATACATGTATGTATGTCTCAGATTTCACAACACATCTAAAAATAAACTGCAATTATTTTATAGAGACAGTACAGCTGAAAACAAATGTGTGAATAACTTCAGATTAACCTATTGTATCGTTAGAAAATAAGAAATAACGTTAATTGTAATAGTTGAAATACATAAAAATCCCTTTCACATAATTAATCAACGTAATTATGAGCTTCTGGAAATTTAAGGGTCGTACAAACCGGAATGATCTTATATCGTTTATTTGTACCCCGTGGACTTTGATTCGTGCTGAAAACTACAAGATCTTCGTCCGACTATGTTCACACGGTTATACGAGGTTAAAGGGGCTCTCTAAACGGAACACATCCTCACTTAATCGATAATTTAAAAATGGTTTACCAATTTCGGTTCAATTTAAAATGAACAGGCATAAATATGTCAAATAACCCCTCAAGGGGCCTCATTTACAAAAATGAATTTAGATTGTAGCAACTCCAATGATAAACACGAAAAATACTTGCTTACAAAAATATGATTATGGTTATTTAAAAACGGAGAACAATTATTACCTGAGGATGTAGAAAAACATATTTTTATCAACAAACATGTCCAGGATAGTCTTCGCGAGCCCTGCATGTGTTTTGTTTACAGTAAATACGCATGCGTAATAGTATAGAAGGCTGAACCCCGTAACAGGTTGCGATGTAAATATGTGATAGGTTATACGTAATTATTAAATTGATGAAATACTTAGATTTATTTCATGGAGAACTTTGTTATTTTCTGAAAGTTTATACATTCATGAGTAGTAGAAAAATACCGAACCCGATTGGAAAATTTTTTCAAGTCGGTTTTTTTTATAAGATGCGCCGTACTGTCTGTTTAAAAATATAAGGACGTCATACTTCATTCCCAAAAAAATTCATAAGCCGCGCGTCAAAATCTAAAATATTTATAAGGTCCTGCACCAATACTGGGAAAAACCATTAAATCTAATAATTTTTACCCCACAAGTTTTCGTTTCATCTAAATAATGTGCGCTGTTTAAATAAGATATATGCATGACATAAATAACATATAAATAACAATTCAACAACTAGTTCTCTCTCTCTCTCTCCAAAGGAATAATTTTGTTTTAAAGTAAATGTACCTTAAGCTGTTGTTATCACTTTATTGTATACAAATGTATTTGATTGTTCATCTTCAAATAAAAAAAATTACAATTAGCATTCACTATAGCTCATGAAAAAGCTAGAAATAGTGTCATATCTTTAGCTGTTCTTAACTGAAAAATAAACTCGTTTGTAAAAGTTACAATAAATATAAACCCATATAGTAATTCAATTAAATAGATTTGAATTCATATATTCTAAAATTTAATTTTAATAATTCACAAAGTTATCAAACAACAAAAGTTTTTTGCGTGGACCCTGAGGTCCACGCAGAAAATATATAAGCGAGGTTAAACCGGATGCAATGGGGAAAATTCAGCCTGCGCATGAGCTAGCTTGGTTCCTGTGCGTAATGGGTAGCTCAGGGAACCAGGCTAACACGTTTATCTGAATCGGGATCGGAATTCCGTGCCATATGCACATATAAGTTCAAAGGCGCTGTAATTGTAAAGTTGTCGGTAAACAGTACAGAAACAAAGTATTCCTTTTAAAGAAATGATTGGCATGTGATATGAACTACCAGTATTATGAAATAAGTTAATGTTATGCCGAAACTACAACATGCATCAAATAGCATAATTTGCAATGTTTTGTTGTTTTCCGAATACACATGTAACTTAACGTAGTCGAGGCTAGAGAACTTCCCGATTAATTTTTTTAAGCATTTAATTATGTCACTATAAAAGTTTGAATCTCAAGAAAATTGCATCAAAATATGAATTTTTAATTTACACAAAGCTGTCACTGCATAGTTAACAAAGTAGTGCGAATCGTAATGTGTGCGCAAATAGTAGAATTCACCGAATGCCTGATACTATACATGCAAACTTCATTCATAGATAGATCAAAATTATTTTAGAAGTATGAATCCTTTAAATTCTGAGATAAAAAGTCAGGGCTATACATAGTCTGGTACCCTTCCCACAATTCCGTTCGCGCACTCTCTACATTGAGGTCAGGCACCGGTTAATTTGAACAAATGTAATTGCGCAATTCAAAATGGCGGACAAAGTAAGTGTGCGACTCGCATAAAGAACGTGTCTCTTCTCTCTAGTGAAATGGTTTTAGTATTATTTATTTGCCTTATTGTTTTCCTATGTTGATTTTATTATGTTTCCTTTTATTATTTTGCCGTGTCACGCATCTAGAATCGCCGAAACACCTAGAATTCATAATGTAAACAAATGGAGTGTACCAACGGTGGTAAACTTTGGCAGTTATTATTCTTTAACCCAGAGACCGACATCTAAATTGTGGTACAGCATCAGTTACAAGAGGGATCAAACTTTTCGTTGACGCATGGGTCATTTATTGTCGCGTTGTTTTTAATCCATTAATTTGCTCTGATTGTAGGTAATCATTCCTTTACTGTATGAATCGCTTTTCTCTATATAAAAATACATTTTAATCCCTTAAAAGTATGAATGTAAATGTAAAAACGTAGTGTCACTCAATTCTTTGAATCTGTTTTACTCAGGAGACTTGTGGGTTCGAATCCCACACTGCTTAAATATAATTTAAAGCTATAATGGTTTAGTCTCCTTCTCTTCCCTCAGCTCTCACATCAGACAATATTTTTGTTCACTTAGCAGTATTAAATGATAATTCGTGATAGAGTGTTTAATAGGCCCCGTACTGCCATGTTCCTGACTACAGATTAATGGTTAATGGTTAATGGACCCCGGTTCGAATCCTAGTCTGGTTCTTTTAAGTGATTTATTCCACGCTGTTACATTATGTGCCATGTTTTGATAGCCAGGACCAGATAGCTCTGCCAGTAGAGCACCTAAATAGTAATTCAGGGGGTGCACGTTCAAATCCTGGTTTGGCCAATCATTAAATCTCCCATCTTGTTCCTTCATACTAAATGCTATGTTGGTTATTTAATAAGCCGTCTTTTAATTTCATGTGTCCTCTTTATTTTGATTTTGATTTACATGCGTCTTTTTTATTTATGACTGAGTTATCATGTGTCCTCTCTGGGTTTTCATGTGTCTTTTTGATTTATAATTGGTTTTTCATTTGTCTTTTTCATTCTTTATAAATTTCTCTTATTCTTCTTGCTTCTCATCAATATTGAACTATCCTGTCTTAAACAGCATGAACAAAGATGCTCAATAAAGGTCATCTTTTCTCCATCTTTCTTTAGGCTCGTATTTGCATCATCGAGGAGAACATTAAGTTTAAAAGAGGATTGCAGTTACTGAATTTACATTGTGGTACAGACATTAACTATCTGAAACCAAAGCAAGTTGTAACGATAAAGCAAGCCTTAAAAAATGATTGCATATCAGTGTTACCAACTGGATATGGGAAATCACTGATATTTGAAATTCTTCCCTTTGTGGACTTTTCATTCTATGATCGACAGTGTTTAGTTCTGTTGATATGCCCATTGAATGTTATCATTGAGCAAGAAATTGCAAAACTTGGGGCCAAGTCCATAAGAGCATCAGACCTCCTTTATAAGGATGAGAGTAAAGACTTGACACCAATATTGTACATTGTTGGCCATCCAGAAGATATCACACAGCCATCTATTTTAGAAGAAGTTTCTCGACTTAACAGACGGACATTCATTGTTGTGGACGAAGCTCACTTGGTGCCTCAGTGGGGGGAAGAATTCAGACCAATGTTTAAAAACATCTGCAATTTGAAGTCCATTAACTCACATCTTACATCTATCTTAGCCCTTACAGCCACTGCTTCCGTTAAAGTTCAGAAATCTATAGCTTCACATCTCACCATGAAGAAGCCAGTTTTTCTCAGATCATTACCTGTTCTTAACAGCAACATTAAGATGACTATTCAAGAGCGTCCTTCTTCAACTGGTGGAAATAACAGAGTCCAGTCTGCATATGACTACATTTTCAAACCTGTATTTATTAATCTTCTTATGAATATGAATTCTTTCCCTCTGACAATAATCTATTCCAAGCTTAAATGGTGTGCTTATGGGTATGATCTAGCAAAACGCATACTGAAAGAGGAGATGTATAATGGTACTCCTTGTCCAGAAAACAGCCGTGTCGTACAGTATCACTCAACGCAACCCGAAAATGTATGTTTTACTCTAAGATTTACAATTTCTTTATGATGTAATTACCAGTGTGCTTTATTTCTGTGTATAAACAAAATGAGGAAAAAATTGTAATTTTAATTCATAGTTTCCAACAATAAACACTTGATGAATATAGAAAGGTAGATTATCGAGCTATGTCACACTTATTGATATTCCAAAATCTCAGCTTAACAAGCTAGAGAGCTATGCAGCATGAATTGCTGGTTGCTACTTGAAATTATACATGCATAATCAGTCAATTGTGTACCGGTAATGTACTAGGTACCTTCATGCATCTTGTACGTGTACTGGTACATTAAGCTAAAAATTCAGGACCAAGAAATATTTAAAGTGTTGAAATAATTTACAAAGTACTTTGATGAAAATTTACCCAATGCATGCTTAGATATCTATCCTTATTTGTGTCTTAATTTTCTTCAGAACTAGATATTATATCAATGAATACCTTAATAAATAGTCTACCTCTACATAATCAAAATTATGTACAACAATTTGATGGCTTTGTGTAAGAATTTCTGTTGAATTATTATCAATACCTAATAGGTAAATTCACAAATTATTGAGGACTTTAAAAGCAACAAGAAGGTTAAAGTTGTGTTGGCCACTGTTGCTCTGGGAATGGGTGCCGACCTTCGAAATGTGAAGCATGTAATTCATGCTGGCCCACCAACCAGACCAGAAGGTAATCTTAAGAAGAAGAGTTAATCAAATCAGGTCCTAGTTTGCATAACCTTCTGATTCATTAAATAACAGTATTTCAATGATTAATACCTTTACCATGTTCACTCTATTTTTGAACAGTCTATGTACAAGAGGTTGGACGAGCTGGAAGAGATGGCCAGGCAGCAGAAGCCAAGTTATATTTCAATAACTCTGATTTAGCAGAGAAGCCTATTGATAACAGTATGATAGAGTTCATTAGATCAAAGTCATGCAGGAGACAGCATCTATCTGCATATTTTGATGCACCCTTTGAAAGTGTGGATAACTGTTGCGATGTTTGTTGTAAGGAAGGAGCAAATGTTATTGGTTTTAAGGTTCCTTCGCTGGAACAAAGGCATTATGTTAGACTTTCTCTTCAGACATACATAAATGCCGACCCTTCAGGAGAGTTAGGATTTATTATGTCTGAAGAAAAAGTCCAGATTATTGTTGATTGTTTTGAATTCATTAAAGATGAATCATATCTTTCTAAATTGCTAAATTCAAGTGTTCCTGAGTCAGTTTCTAGTTCACTTTTTGCTATCTTATCATCATTTCAAAATGACTGAACACTGTACAGTACATGCTGTAAATGGATGGATACATTGTGTATGTTTATATTGCTTTATGTCAGTTAACTTATTTTCTTTCTTCATTTTGCAATTCCAAGTTCTAATAACACATTGATTTGCCACAAATGTTTATATGTATCCTTTAAACTGTGATTCTTGCTTAATATGCATGAATATTAATGAAACCAGGATATACTAAACTAGAATAATAAGTATGATTAGTATATGAGCACATTATGATGACTGTCACATTGAAATTCATATTTAAGGACTTATTAATGAAGAATTCTATCCTTAGCATTTTTTTTTCAATTGGCAAGTTATATTCATAATAGTAAAATCAATTGTAAATTCACAGATTGTTGTATTTTGACAGAAGCTTCAGAATCTATATATATTTAACTTCAAAACCCATTTGCCTGTACTTAAACAGCAAATGAAAGGAGGTATAATATGATGACTGCTATATTTAACCCATTTACAAGTATATGCATGTATATGTAAGGTGTAAATCTGTCTATATAAAGAACATGTACTTACATATGTTTCATGCAGCCTACTTTCCAGAGTCATAGTCCAGTATACTTTTATGATGTTCCACCCAGGCCTTGTATTTATTGTCATTGATAGAGAACAGAAGAGGACTAGTTAGTCCTTTGAAAAATTCAAAACTCCTTCCTGGTGTATAGACAAATGGATTGACTTCCATTATATCTTGTATCATTTTTATTTCATCGTCATTTGCATTTTTCAATTTGTGGTGATGAGATCTCAAAATTACATTAGTGTCTGTGTCATAATGATGAGAGATGGCATCCATTCCAGCTAACGCTTTTGATCTTTTAACAATAATTTCAGGTGTTTTGTTTGATCCTAGGCTTTTAAGCATACTTTTTGTCTTTTTGACCATATGCTCCATATGCAGATCTGCAGGGATAGATGAGTCTAGTTTCCCCTGTGTATTCACAAACAGACCATGAATTGACTGATATGAAGTCTGAAGGCTATATGATGCCTGGTGAAAGCAAAGGAAACGCAAAATTTCCAAAGCATATTTTGAGTTATTGTACACTGTTTTAAACATCATCATCATACATTTCATAACAGTCATCAGTCTAGCTCTATCGGGGGATTTGCAAACATCCTGAAATTCTAGGAACATTAATCCCAATTCCATCACTAACAATCCATACTTATATACATCATCTTTTGTATTTTGATTTGTAGTACTTGGATTTTGGGGATTTGATAATGGGATGTGAATCTGAATCTGTGTCCCATCTGGTAACATCAAATTTAAAGTTTTGTGTGTGCAGGTAATTTGCTGATCTCTCTTGAATATATATTCATCAAGGAAAGTTTCAAGGACTTCTTCCTGCCATTTTTTCAGTTCTGACGGGTCGGATGGAGGTTTGTTTTTGGTCAATGTTGAAGCCCTGTCTTTAATGCCAAAAAACTCCATTAGAGCGGCAGCTATGTAGGATTTTACAAATCTCACAACAAAGTCCTTGTCATCATCATAATGATTTTTTACATCTTCATGTACAGAGGATCTGTTTAACTTGACTTTTTCTCCATTTAATGTCCCTTTATCAAATGTTTTCTTCTTAAAAAGTACTTTAAACATCAGTTCAAGAAAGTTCATTGATGTATGGAATAGTTCAAAACTGATGGGATATAGATTCTCAAATCTTTCCTTGGCTGTGTATGCACCACCTCTAAGAGTTTTTGCACCTGAAAATCTTTCCCGTGTTAACTGATCACCACCAATTTGGATAGAGTCGAAACTGGTTTCTGATTTTTCATTTATTTCTGTAACAAATTCCTGATAAGAGTCCAAAATTTTGACTACATCGCTGTAGCATTGCTCATTTAAAGGTTGGACAGGAAGGAGAATGGATCCATTTTTCTTTTGAATAATGTCTGGGTATTCAGGCCTAATATCAGTTGTAGCAAGAAAGGACAATGCTGGAATAAGTTCTTTAGCTACTTTGGCAATGTGACAGGTATAATTAGTCTTCAGAGCAGCAATATCAGATTCAGATGGTAATATATGTGTCAGATCAAGACCTCTAACTGGTCCTTGAGGGACATCAGAGTATTGAGAAAATTCACAATTTTGAATAATAGCACACGATGCAATCCAGTGGTACTGTTGACTTTGCTTTTCATTGCTACGTTGAAACTTTTTTCCAACACGAAAATTCACATTGTCACCTATGAGACGGTACTTTTTTCCATTCTTTAGTTCGTTAAGAATGTTTTCATAACAGCTATCACCAACTTCCTCTATGACCCTCAGTAATGTGGAGTATGAGCTTGTTATGCCGATGGGTTCCAATCGATCAAATACCTTATATAATTTTTGAAAAAATTATTATCATTTACTAAAAAGCATATGTATAATGTTTAGTTGTTTTTTTGAATGAATAAATATATAGATGTATGATCATATAAGGCAATATTTGAAAGACAGGCATTCAAACTTAAAAGGACCATTCATAAAAATTGACGTTTATTCAATAAATGTCACTGTATTGTCATTGATTTACTTGGTATGCTCCAGGAAGACACCAACTTAAGAAGCTATTGAAAAACAAAACAAACTCAATTAAAATCATATGAGAGTCATTAGATGTCAAGATAATCTATGAAATGCAAAAATAATAATGATAAAATGAAAAAAAAATACAAAAAGAATAAGTTTTAAGAGAGAAAAAAATTATAAAAAAGAAAAGGAATAAGAAAGAGATTAAATAAAGAATGGAGACTTTGCCAAGTAATATACACTACTTTTAACCATTCAAATAAGCAGTGGTGGGATTTGAACCCACAAGTTTCCATAAGACTGTTAGTTGATGCTCACAGTAAAGCAGACATACATCTATATCAAGTAGCACATGCAATTTATTACATACAAGAGATATTGCAACACAGACAACAAGGGAAGGGTAGGTACTGAGTAAGTTTAGATGGAAGTTCTAATATCTAGGTCAGATCACAGATTCTGATTTACCAACAGGAACATGCATAATGATGAAAATACAAAAAATGTCAGGGTATATTTAATGATTTTCAAGTAATATTGTTTTCTGTTAACCCATAGTTAAAAATGTACCAGCACATTTAAGAAATTATCAGAGCTAACAATATAGCACCATGACATTCATAACTAGCAATTATGACTAGGCTTTTTACCTTTTCATGAGTCTGTTCATCTTTCAGCACAATAGCCAGAACTCTCTGAACCAAACTCAGCTTATGGTACCGTTCCTGCATTAATATGCTGTAGATCAGTCCAAGTTTTGGCACCAAGTTTTCTGAGAGACTGTCTGTCGTCACCTTATTTCTTGACATAACAGTAAGCAATATATTTGCTAAAGTAGGCTGGCAAACAACCATTTCACCAACAACATCAGCCCACTGAAACGACTGCAAATCTTCAAAAGACTTGTTATACAAAACAGACTTATTATTTGTAATTAAGGCAGCGTCTGAATTGATACCATCTTTGACGATTTTTTCTACTTCCTTTCGCGTTTGTTTGATTGCCATAACTTTCGCTGCAATGTCATTGGCATTACCATGAGTAACTGTGCTTAAAAGATCTGCTCTGTCTTGAAGGCTTATGCTTCGGTCTGCTTGTTGTATGGTATATGTTGAACTCCTATATAAGTGTCAAATTTATCAAAAATTATATTTTTCAAAATGTAATTTCACCCTCTTTTTTATAATAGATATGGGGTTGGTCAAATAATTAGTTTCATCAATCAGAGGCAATATATACATCCTACTCAGTATGATCATTTATGTGATAATATGATACTAACAAATGTATTATGATATGCATAAGTATATATAATAGAAAATCAGATATTGAATTAAATACATCACAACTGGAACTTCAGGTTCTGTAAAAGTTGATTTGCTGTGGCTACAAATAGGTGGTGTCTGTGTGAAAACAGATGTTATAGAAGGTGGATCTGATAGCTCCAAAAACAAGGACTTGTTCCTCTTGTATTGTTGTCTACATGAGTCTCCTTTGAATTAAGCAGAATATAAAATTTATGAATATTGAAAACATTATTTTTCATAACTTGACGCAAAAAGATCAAATACAATTTGCTAAACAGTGTATCATGTTCAGAAAGATGTCAAAAGATATTTATCCTTTTTCAATAGCATTTTTGCATTAAATTACAGTTATATTCAATAAGTACACCAGTGCCTGTGGAAAAAAAGGAGTTGACACATACACTGTAATCTTATATGTCAATAATTATGAACAACATACCGGTTCTTAACCAACCATGCACTTCAGAGAGGTGTGTGGCACAGTTCTGCCAGAACTCCTCAGAGTTAGAAAGAGGCACTCCACAGTTCTTAGTTACATAAGTCCTTAGAGTGCCTCTTTCTTCCTGAGTCCACTGTTGATTCCGTGCATTTTCCTTGGCAAACTGTCATAAATTAATAGAATTATTCATATATAACAGTTAATGCAAAGTTGATTGGTTCATATAATTGCAGCTCAAATCAACATTATAAGTGTATTATTTCAAATGAATTAGATTGTAAGATAAAGATTTTATTTCTGAAAAACCTTATGGGGCTGCAGTGGAGTTGCTCCTGTAGGGGTACCTCTGGGTCTTTTTGACTGGCGTGTTCTCACTGGGGACTTGCACAATGAATAGTTGTGAAAGGATATAAAGGAAGGATATTCCTGCAACAATATTTAGCATTAAAGTTCAAGAGCTCTTCCAGTAAAATGAAACAATTCATTATCAAATACAAAACAAAATGCAAAATTAATTAGAAGTTGTGACTCTTGACATGTTTATAGAAATATATTTAAATTTAATCTACACAATTTGTACGAGTCTGTGGTGCTAAATACATTGGTTAGAGCAGAATGCGGTATATCCTCAATATCTATAAAGAGAGAAAAATGAAAAAGACAAATGAAAAACCAATTAAAAATCAAAAAGACACATGAAAACCCAGAGAGGACACATGATAACTCAGTTATAAAAAAAAAAGACGCATGTAAATCAAAATCAAAATAAAGAGGACACATGAAATTAAAAGACGGCTTATTAAATAACCAACATAGCATTTAGTATGAAGGAACAAGATGGGAGATTTAATGATTGGCCAAACCAGGATTTGAACGTGCACCCCCTGAATTACTATTTAGGTGCTCTACTGGCAGAGCTATCTGGTCCTGGCTATCAAAACATGGCACATAATGTAACAGCGTGGAATAAATCACTTAAAAGAACCAGACTAGGATTCGAACCGGGGTCCATTAACCATTAACCATTAATCTGTAGTCAGGAACATGGCAGTACGGGGCCTATTAAACACTCTATCACGAATTATCATTTAATACTGCTAAGTGAACAAAAATATTGTCTGATGTGAGAGCTGAGGGAAGAAAAGGAGACTAAACCATTATAACTGCTTTAAATTATATTTAAGCAGTGTGGGATTCGAACCCACAAGTCTCCTGAGTAAAACAGATTCAAAGAATTGAGTGACACTACGTTTTTACATTTACATTCATACTTTTAAGGGATTAAAATGTATTTTTATATAGAGAAAAGCGATGCATACAGTAAAGGAATGATTACCTACAATCAGAGCAAATTAATGGATTAAAAACAACGCGACAATAAATGACCCATGCGTCAACGAAAAGTTTGATCCCTCTTGTAACTGATGCTGTACCACAATTTAGATGTCGGTCTCTGGGTTAAAGAATAATAACTGCCAAAGTTTACCACCGTTGGTACACTCCATTTGTTTACATTATGAATTCTAGGTGTTTCGGCGATTCTAGATGCGTGACACGGCAAAATAATAAAAGGAAACATAATAAAATCAACATAGGAAAACAATAAGGCAAATAAATAATACTAAAACCATTTCACTAGAGAGAAGAGACACGTTCTTTATGCGAGTCGCACACTTACTTTGTCCGCCATTTTGAATTGCGCAATTACATGTGTTCAAATTAACCGGTGCCTGACCTCAATGTAGAGAGTGCGCGAACGGAATTGTGGGAAGGGTACCAGACTAGGCTATACATACATGTATACGTAATACAATGTTAAAAGCAGAGGGCTACAGTCGGTGGAATCTCTGATAATCTACAGGCTTTCACGTTTTCGTTGGAAACACATGCAAATGGTCCACGTATTGTAGTCCTTTTTTTAAGGACAGCAACTTGTTCTTCAATATTTTTTGTACAGGCCTATGAACTGGAGAAATGGCAAAATACATATTCCTTAGCTATAATGAAAAAATAAATTAAAAGTTTTAAAGAAAAGGAATAAGATTTTTCTGCTTGAAAAACTAATTACAATTAAATGACACTCGATAAAAATGGAACCTACCAAGAAGAAAAAACCTCCACGATTCATTTCAGTTCGTCTACCCGCCATGTTGAAACGAAGTGAAAGAAGAGAAAGTGGAAGTTTGACTGCGCATGCATTGTGTAGCAGAGAGCTGCCGAAAATTGATTCTTTAACAAATCCACCCCTGCTGTTTATTAATCGCAGTTCTTCTGGCCTTTCCGACAAAGCCCGGAAAACACCTGTTTTTCCGAGCTCTTCTGGAAAGGCCCGAGAAGCTGCGATTGGCTGTTTATATCGATTATAGGTAATCACGTGATGATCACACAGGTGAACAAGACCAGGAAGAAAAAATACCGTTATCGCCATGTTGGGTTGTAAAGGTTTGTTTCTTTATCATTAAATCTTTCTTTTTACCAACAAAAAAAATGAAAAAAATGAAAATATAAAAAAATGAAATCAATTTTTTAAAAAAAATAAAATGCGTTAAAAAAGTTTTAAATTCTTCATAACCAAAAAAAAACAAAAAAAAAACGCGAATTATTTGTATGTGTGCACTTTCAACATGCAAGTTTAAGATTTTAATACAATCCTTGAAGT
This sequence comes from Magallana gigas, assembly GCF_963853765.1. Taxonomy (NCBI): domain Eukaryota; kingdom Metazoa; phylum Mollusca; class Bivalvia; order Ostreida; family Ostreidae; genus Magallana; species Magallana gigas. Next base: position 20,091,711 of record NC_088857.1, on the reverse strand, counting down.
TAAATGAAAATTAACGGAACAATTTACTAAAGTATACTTAACTATTAATGATCGATTTTTTTCTTCAGAATATCTCATTAAGAGCCACCAAAGTGTATGACCATGGCCTCTGCGTACAACCTTCAGGATGTGTTACGGTGTCTCTGTGAGGCCTCGGATCCTCCTTTGTATTGTGGCATTTGTGACAAATATCTGTGTAAAGCCTGTGAGGGGGAACATCTCTCTGATCTATCCAAAGAACACAAAGTGGTGACTTTTGAAAAGAGGAGATTAACTCCAACTTGTCAAAAACATTCCACAAAAATATGTGAACATTTCTGTGAACAATGCGCTATTCCTGTTTGTGCAACATGTGTTTCTTCTAAAAAACACCGCGGCCATAATTTCATTGATATATTAAAAACAATGGGCTACAAGAAAGAAATCATTCAAAAGGATTTACAAGAATTAGAGAAATTTATTCTCCCTAACTTATACCAAGAGAGTGATGAAATCACACGCACCATTTCTGAAATAACACAGAGCATTGCTGATCTGAAGAAGTTACTGGACTCTAATGATGTCAGCCATGTCTCTGCCTACAAATCCAGGAATGCTGAATTCAGAAGATTGCATCCTAAACTCACAGTGTCCTCACACAACTCTCCAAATTCTTCCCCTCAGAAGATCAACAAAGAACTGATTTATCAACGGGTTGGTACAGAAGAACATGGCTACACAATGGATTCCCCTGGTGCTGAGTTCTCTCCCCAGGACAGACCGCTCATTGATGTACCCCAGATCATCACACAGATAAACACCGAGTATGGAGTCTCACGCAGCAGTGGCACTAAACAACATCTATTACAAAGTGTGTCCTGTCTGAGTGATGAGGAGATATGGGTGTGTGGATCGGAAAAAATCATAAGACTGTACAACGTCCGTAGCGAACTAATTACGTCAGTCGAAACCAAGTCAGGAAACAACCCATATGACATAGCAGTGACAAGGAGTGGGGATTTAGTTTATACTGATATCAGTGATAGAACTGTAAACATATTGAAGAACACACAGATAAAGACATTGATCAGACTACAGGGATGGATACCTCGCGGTGTCTGTAGCACCTCCTCTGGTGAGCTCCTGGTTGTCATAGACAGTGATGATATTCAAACAAAAGTTGTGTGTTACTCTGGCTCCACAGAGAAACAAAGTATTCAGTACAATGACGAAGGTCAACCTCTCTATTCATCTGGTGAATTTAAATACATCAGTGAGAACAGAAACCTAGATATTTGTGTATCAGACAATGTAGCCGGTGCAGTAGTGGTTGTCAATCAGGCTGGAAAATTTCGGTTTACCTACACTGGTCATCCCACTACTACCAAGAAATCATTTCATCCACGCTGCATCACAACAGACAGCCAGGGTCGGATCCTGACAGCAGACAGCAACAACAGTTGTATCCACATCCTGGATCAGGACGGGCACTTCCTCCGCCACATTGATGAGTGTGATTTACAATTTCAGTTTCCATGGGGTTTATGCGTGAACACCAGAGACAACCTCTTTGTGGCTGAGTACTTTACAGGTAAAGTGAAAAAAATATAATATTACGTTTATCAACAAACTGTTTTCAAAATAATCAAACTATTTGTTTATTTATTTGCATGTAATATTGGTAAAGAAAATCCATTATTACAAATAAAACAAATCATGTTTTATAATGAATAATCAAACAATTTATAATATTAATTAACATTTCAATAATAAAGTTTTCAGATGACAATTACAGGTAAATATTACTTATATTATATAACATGTTTACATGTCACCAAACTGACTGTTTTACAACTTATATGTGAACTAGCTACATGTAACTGACTGTGTTTTACATATGAATGTCAACTGACTGATTGCTTTTTATACTGAATGTAAACTAATTTTGATTATATATTGGATGTGACTGTCAACAGACCAAGTGTTATTATTTGAAACTTTAAACATTGCGTGCCATCAAACTGAGTGTGTAATATCATTATATTTATAATATTTATATAAATTCTTAATATACTGTTTATATGTTTATACGTCCATTATTAATGAATCTATATTAAAAGGGCTAGAGTCAACCTCTGTAAAAAAAAAATTAAACCCCCTTGAAGTCGGAAATTATCGACCAGTCAGTATACAATGTATAGTATCAAAGATTTTGGAAAAAATGTGTCCTTATACTTATCGTATTCATACCAATCAGGTTTTAGAAACAAATTTTCTACAGATACTTGTTTAATACACATGTTAGATTTTATTAGAAGTAATACTTTTGAAGTGCTTTTTACAGGCATGGTAATGTTGGATTTAAATAAGCTTTTGATACTCTTGACCATACAATTTTATGTGACAAACTAGAAGTTTTAGGTGTTCCACCCACTGAATGGTTTAAATCTTGTCTGTCATGTAGACAACAACTAGTCTCCATCAATGACATTTTATTTGATTTTAGTATCATAAATTGTGGTGTTCCTCAAGTTAGTATTTTAGGTCCTCTTTTATTTTCAAAATATGTAAACGATATGGCTGCTATTGTTGATGATGACTGCAAACTTATTTTGTATGCCGATGATTGTGCTATTCTTTATGCACACAGAGATCATGATATCATTGCACAAAAACTGGGCAATGCTCTTGAAAAGTGTTCTTCATGGTTAGTGGACAACATATTGTCACTCCATCTTGGCAAGACATAATTTATTTAATTTGGTCCACAAAAAAACTTTAAAATGTTACAGATTTTAAAATTTTGTGTGATGGTTATGTTATTAAAGGTTATAACAGCGTCAAATACTTAGGAATCTGTATTTACAAGTTTCTCTCATATGAAAATATTGTTTTAAGCACATATACTTATAAATTAAGGCATTTTGCAAATAAACTAAAAAATGCCTGCACCAGAGGACTTGCTTACCACTTGGTATTTCAACACATGTGAGACGGTGTCCGTAAAGTATAATTCAATTTTAACTGATAAGTTATAATTGTGAAATTAATCAAAAACCTACTTTCATTTTCGATAAACAAGCCCAAAAAAGCAAAATTGAGAGTAAGGTGGTGGACATGCTTTGGCGGATCCAAGTCAGGAATAGTCTCGATCAAAATATATATTTGCAATGAAATAATATTGAATGATTACGTAAAGATTGAATATATTGACTGAGAGCCTGTTTAGAAGCTGTTGAATAAATGAAATGAGTCAATTCGGTTCTTTAGTGGGCGATTATAGTTTTGATACTCAGTCGCTTGCAAAGCACGACCTCTGGTGAGAGAATAGGATAGAACTTTCTTTCCAGAACGGGGTTACCAAGAACTCGGATTGACTAATTAACGAAAAGTGTAGGACGAGTTCATCATGCATCGTGGGTAGATATCGGACTTCGGATAATCCGACTTAACTTGAGTCATGTTATGGAAATGAATAGATTAACCATTTCACTAATCTATACATCGAAAGAAAGATAACTCATCTATATGAGGTTTTCGTAACTTTTCGAACGGCCCCTTTTTGGGTCCTTATATTACGCATGCGCAGTAGTGTATCGCCCTTTCTCAGCTTCAACCTGGAAAAAATTCAATAATAACTACCCAAAAGTCGATGTTGATCATTTAACTTACTCTATTGCTATATTTGCAATATTTTGCATACAACCGAATAGTTTATGATATACTGATATATTAAAATAAAGCCATGATAGAGACTGCCAATCCGGCGCTGTTAATCTATTCTATTGAAATAATACGAAAAGTTAATAAATAAAATGGAACAATTAATACGATTTTAGTATTAATGGAAAAAACTTTCAAGAACGGGGTGCCAAGAAACGGGTCGACTAATTGACAGCATGGCGGAAAGTGTAGGGCGAGTGAACCATCGGCTTCGACCACCTACTTTGAATCTTACAGCTTTGGATTAAATTATGCATGCAAATGGATAATAATGCATAATCTAGAGTTTTTTAATTTAATACATTGTCATACCACGACAGATAGTTTAAACTCTAAAGCACTGATAATTGTATTTTACGTCTATATACTGTCAATCGAAACTTCTCGGAAAGTTCGGAAGTTGCGATTGCTATACTGTATGGGTAAATGATGTATGCATAAAACGGGGAAGTTTAATGGGCATGCGACCCCTCCAGATTGTTTTTCTTTTATCTGAAATTCTTATTTGTGACAGTAATAGAAATTGTATTGAAATTGACCTTAAGAACCAAATTTAGAAAGAGATACAATAAATACCTATTCATTGGTTTGAAATAAATATATTTTTTTTTTCAAGTCAGCTGCAGCAAAGCGGATTAAGGCCACGTACATGTACATGTGTATATTATCCATTTCAGTTTAGATTTTTTATCCCTGTCTGCTTCTCTAAATATCCAACAATGCAGTTTGTTTTTTATTTCAATTTTAAAAGATGAAGGTAAATAAAAAATCGGACAAAGTATATACAAAAATGAATAAAAATATAGTTCAACATACATGTATTAAGCATTATATAATATAATGTGTAAAGTGTTCATTTCCGCGCTTGCGCGGGGTATCATCTAGTTATTCAAAAAGTAAGTGCTAGACTTTAATTTTCATACAGAAATGCATCCTGTCTTGGTTCACAGTCCAGAACGATCCTATGTTCTGCCTTGATACAGTGTTATTTTGACTATGCTTGTTCTTCTTGGTATTGTGAATATTAAATAAACAACTAAAGCATACATTGCAGGTTACCCAGAGCAAAGTAGTAAGATTCGTTTTAAACCTGGGTCCCAAAGACAGTATCACTGGTAGCATTCTAAATTATTTAAATATGTTAAAGGTTGAAGATAGAGTTGCTCAATTAAAACTCGACCATGTTTTTAATATATACCATGAAAATGTATTAGCATATCTTAATGATAATTTTGTATTGAATAACAATATTACAAGAAGTGCAACAATAAGAATTTTATTTTACCTAAGATAAAAGGTAAAGAGTCTTTATGTTTTTTCTACAATGCTATCAAAGACTGGAATGCATTACCTTTGGAGGTCAAGGAAATTAATTCTAAACAAGAATTTATGAAAGTCGTAAAATCTTTTTTGACTACGATTGCAAGAGATACGATATGACTGCTTGTTGAAATCCATTTTTATCTTATTTATTTTTATTACTTTTAAGATATAAAAAAAAAATTAAGAAACATGTCATTTTTCAAAGCATTATGCTGTTGTCCTAATGTTGTATATTAAATTTGATAAAATGAAATATATCGGAAAGGACACTATATTCCTTTTCAGTATCCTGCCTAAATTCTGTTGTGTAAATTTGTAGTGCACTTTGGTTGTTATTAACTTAACTGTTAGGGACCCCATTGGAAAATAAGCTTTTTAAAAAGGCTTTTATGGGCTATCCTTAGGTAATAAATATCAATTGTATGCCATGCAATTTATATAATAACAATATTAAACAAATTGACTCTTATGAAGTTGCATAGTGCTGTGATAATTAATGTCTGGTTTTTATTTGATATATCTTATATATGTAATCATGGCATTCTGTTATATATGTATTTAACTGAATAAAATGAAATGTAGATATTGAATAAATGTAAATAAACTGTATATAATTATAAAGTGTGGTTGATTTCTTCAATGGTATAGGCTATTGGCATTACATACATTCTTTTCTCAGAGGTAGAATTTCATTAAGTTCTCCTCATAAAATATATAAAGTAGAGCCCTTTTTTCAATATTATATTACGGAAAACCATCTACTACTAAGAAGAGATGTCGCCATTATCAAGTGCTACAAATGTATATTAGACGTCAATTAAACAACATATATCGCCTGGTCTGATTTTGTAAAATTAATCGTTACTGTCGATCAGCACATTACATAGAAGGAACAGTTACTATCCTTCCATATACTAAGGTTACCATGGTACCATGGTAACTATATGTACTTTGAGGTCAGCCCTAGCAAGTATGTATTATTTTGTAATTCATTGTAACTTAGCAAGTGTGAACATAAATAGCACCGACTGACCTCGTTGTTGTGTACGACCCATATATGGAAAAATAAACTGTACCTTCTGTGCAATGTACCGATTGAGAAAAAGCGATAAACTGAATACTAACTTTTAATGAATAATTGAAAGAGATTTAGAGAAAAATTTAAAGAGAGAAATGTAAACAAAATTAATACAAGAGGCCCATGCGCCACATTGCTCACCTGAAAAAATTTAATCATATCAGCTTTATGGAGTCATATGCAATATATTTGGACAATTAAGGCGAAGAGGTCGTATCCATTATAAAAGTATGTTAAAATTTGACCCACCCCCCATTAAGGCCCCCCACAATACCCCAAGGTTCATGGTTTGAAGAAACTTTACTATGGCCATAAGTAAGTCATCAAAAGGGCCGCCGTTATGACTTTTAAGTAAAATATTTCAAAAAGTAACAAAGTAACTTATCTCAAATTTAATATTTAGTTGCATAACTTTTTTACCTAATGACCTGTCGTACACGTTTTGGAATGGATGCATATAATCCTTGAATGTAGTGTCGTGGAAGTGAACTCCATTTCTTTCACCTTTTTAATCAGATCTCCCCAGTCTGTTTTTGATGTTGTTTATTTCTCTTTGCAAACGGGGATTTTAATTGTTCGCCACACGTTTCCTATAATCTTAAAGTCCGGTGATTGGGATGGCCAATTTAAAGATTTGATATTGATTTGTTCTTTCTGTCGTTTAGTTTCCTTTGAAGTACGTACGGGGGCATTGTCTTCTTGGAACAAATAATCGTTGTTAGGAAAATGCCGGGGTAAAACCGGCCACAAATTTCCATTTAGAATGTCGATATATTTTCGGGAAATTATATTGCCCTAAATGTGTGTAAATGTTCCGATCTCATTATGGGAAATACAAACCCAAACCATGGCAGAAAACCTAAGTTTGCAAAAGCACAATTTCTAAGTATATTCATTTTCCAATATATTTGATAAAAGATAAGAAAAAAAAATTGCCTGAAATTTTGGTGGTATCGAACCAATAACATAAAAACCTTAGATATATAAGGTTAGCATAGGGTACCCTAACCACTGAGCCATTTCAGACACAATAAATAAAGTACGCTCTTTAAACGTTATGGGTGACTATGACCACGAATTTACGGACTTGTATTATTTTTTTCAAAACGTTCAACTGTTGGGATACAAAATGATGTTTTTAATGTAAAGTGGGTCATTTCTCCTCGTTTTTGTTGATTGAAATCCGTATGTTTTCCAATAGACCTTATTAAGACTATGAGAAAAATATGGATCACAGACCCACTCTATAAAAGAAAATGCCTTCAATACGTATACGCCTGTTTGAATCAACATATTCCAAGGTTGAACATATTTATAGGTTAAAAAATCAATGATATGTTAAATATATATATTGTTTTTAATATTTTTTGTTAAAAAAATCAGATTTATTTATATTTTAATTTTTCAGTAGCTTGTCCGACTGGGTATGGGCATTTTACACGCCTTAGCCACCCATCTTCTTTCTTTTAACCATTCGGAACTAACTCGGAATACCTCACACAATTTTTCAAGGTTATCATCCTGGCTTCATTACGGCTGATGCAATGCAAAATCCCCATAGACTTTCTATTTTGTGTTTTTTGTATTGAAACCCGAAGCGGTAGTCCGTAGAGGAGGCATTTCAAAATAGATAATCTGGACATTTTTCATATCTGTGGATGAACGTAGTTTGAGCACAAAGGCAGTTGTGGAACATAGTTATTCACCACTTTCAAAATGACCGCCGAAATCGCAGGTACAGTTGGCTAAGTTAGAAATCTGTTTATTGTTTATAAATTTAAAATCTTACCTCAATATTTGGTCAGATTTCCTTTCATTCTTATAACCTCCTTCAGTCGTCCTGATATTGAATTATAGAGTTCTCTAATATAGTTTAATGGAGTGTATTTTAAATTTTTACTTTTTTTCTTTTTACTCTCCCCATAAATTATAACTTCCGATCTCTTCCAGGACGATTTTTTACATCATTATGTTTTAATTTCTTAACAATACTTTTTACAGTAGATCGTGGTATTCCTAAAGTCCTTGATAAAGGACGAGTTCACTTATGGGCCCCGGTAAAAAGTGAAAAAATGAAGATTCAAATTAAACAAATTTTTTCCCTAACATCACCTATTGATATCTATTCCATAAGAATTAACAAGTTTTAGCGCTGAATTTATTGTATATAAAAAGCACGAAGCTTTACAACATAGTAGAGTAGGGTCAGCCAACATTCGTGATTTTGTACAGTAAATCGAGGACGGGCATTCATTTCAAAGCCTTTGTTTACTGCCAGCCTAACCGAGTACAAACTTGCGGAAAAGACACAATACGCATTATACATTTAGAAAACTCCTGTGAAAATAAGAAGTTTGTACTTCATTAGGCTGGTACCAACATGGGAAAAGTTCAAGGTTATTTCCTATAGCAAGCGAAAGCTATTACCTGCGTGACCCATGTTTGAATCCACGCATGGAATAAATTATTTCAAACAATCACGTGTGTTCTATCCGGGTAGACTTTTGTCAAATTGACATGTTTTAAATCGCTTTCTATCAACTTTGTTTGGTCAGGAATGTTTGTTTGATCACTATGGTAATATGGTGCAACTTCAAAGCTTTCTTCGATTTTTTTCTTCATACGAATGCATTAAGTTTAACTCAACAAACGCGCCAATCGATCCACCAACAGAACAATGTTGATTTAAATGCCTCCTCCTTCTTATTTAAATGGACACAATACAAATAGGTTCGGTTCGATTTTTCCGTATTTGGATAATTTATAGGCATTTAAAAATCCTCAATTTTTTAAACTTTATGCTAATTTTGGTAATTTTAAGCGTGCCTATAAATCAGAAGTATCCATCAGTGCTTAACTATTACAAGAAAAAAGCAATTTGTTGATATTGTGTACATAAAGACGGCACTGAAAAAGGGCCCATTCTCTATAGCTTAATTTTGTTCACTTTGTATGAAGTAATTATGAAATTTCTTACTTCAACACTAAACGCTTTCCCTTTTCGGTCCATTTCAAAACACCCGTTGTTTTTTTAGTCCCCTGCCGGTTTTCACCGGAGGGGACTATAGCTTTCCTCTGCGTCCGTCAGTCCGTCCGTCCGTCTGTCTGTCCCACTTCAGTTTTCCACACTTTTTTTCTTTATGCGTTTGAGGAATGATATGAAATTTGCTGAACAGATTCAAAATGTCAAACTACAGATCAAGTTTACACTTTTGTAGCGTCTGGTTGACATATTTTCGAGAAATTAATTTTTTTATATTCCAATTTTTTATTGTTCGGGTTCGATATTCTGCACAACAGTGCACTGTTTTCACAATTTCCACAAACCGGTAGGGGACGTGTATTGCTTATGCAATACTCTCAGAATGCTTGTTAATGTAGTTTTGTTATGTTTTTAGTAGCATGACACTAGCTGCGACTTAAGGAGGCTGACTTTAGTTTTCATTGCATACGTTTTTGCGCACGTAAAAAACAGTGTATAAATTATATACCTTTAATGATTTTTTTTTCCGATAATATTTATAAAATTGAACACGATAAACAAAATACAAATAAAACAAGGGCAATAACTTTGTAAGTTCTGGGAGTTATCAAGCAAAGGGTCGTTTGGTACCATAACTTTTAATGGCCAATAACATAAAGAAAAAATTGTTTCAATATCTCTTGAAATAAAAAAGCTGTCCCTGGAAAAAAAGAGAAGAAAAAAAATAATAACTAGTAGACTAATTGTTCTCGAACAATTAGAGGTCTTTCCACCTCATTGTGTTTTATGTTTCAAATAAGATTGCTTCAGTAGAATAAAGTATTTTTTTAATCTGCGTAACTTCATAAAAAAGTGTCAAAAGATTAAGTATGTAATTTCTTATTGCTTGACCTTGACCTTTGACCTTTATGTCATTTTGATCTAACAAGGTAGACGCTTCAATACCAAGTGGTCCGATGTATCTATGATTATTGATTCAAAAGTTATTTGTGGATTTTTTAATGTTCGAAACTTTCAGGGGCAATAAATGCTAGAAAGGGACTTTGGACCCTTTCGGTATGAATAGACTGAAGGAGTGTCTAAGTGTATTGAATAATTAGTAAAAGTTTCAAGTCGCTATCTCTAACGGTTAATGAGTAGTAACGATAACCAGTATTTTGTACAATAGGGGCAATAACTCTATAAATGTTTCATGATAAGGGTCAAAGGGTTGTATTTTGAAATGTCTTATAATGTCCTACTACATCCATGAAAATGTTTTTCTCTACCACCCTAAACAAAAGAAATATAAAAACCCATTAATTAGGAGATTTCCAAATGTCCTTGACCTTTGACCTTTGTGTCATTTTGTTCGACCAAGGTAGACGCTTTTATCCCAAGTGGTTCAAAGTCTCTATGACAAATAATAAAAAGTTGGAAATGATTTTATAGAAATGTCAATACTTTCAGGGGCAATAACTACTTGAAGGGGACCTCAGATCATTTCGGTATGAATAGATTGAAGATTTCTCTAAGTGTATGGAAGACATTGGTAAAAGTTCCAAGTTTCTATCTCTTATGGTTTCAGAGGAGTAGCGATAACAAGCTTTTCGTAGATAGGGGCAATAACTTTGTAATTATTTAAAGGAAGGAGCCAAGGGGCAATATTTCAAAATGTCTTAAGATGTCCTATTATATCCATGGAAAAGTTTTTCTCTACCACCGTAAACAAAAGAGATATAAAAACTCATTAATTAGGAGATTTCCAGATGACTTTGACCTTTGACCTTTATGTCATTTTGTTCGGCCAAGGTAGACGCTTCCATCCCAAGTGGTCCGAAGTCTTTTTGACAAATAATAAAAAAGTTTTAATTGATTTTATAGAAAATTAAAAACTTTCAGGGGCAATAACTCCTACAAGGGAGGCTTAGATCCTTCGGTATGAATAGATTGAAGAACCCTCTATGTGTACTAAAGACATTGGTAAAAGTTTCAAGTTTCTATCTCTTATGGTTTCAGAGGAGTAGCGATAACAAGCTATTCGTACACAAGGGCAATAACTTTGTAAGTTCTGGGAGTTATCAAGCAAAGGGTCATTTGGCACCATAACTTTTAATGGCCAATAACATAAAGAAAAAAAATGTTTCAATATCTCTTGAAACAAAAAAGCTGTCCCTGGAAAAAAAGAGAAGAAAAAAATAATAATAAAAAACATAAGAACTAGTAGACTAATTGTTCTCGAACAATTAGAGGTCTTTCCACCTCATTGTTTTTTTATGTTTGAAATAAGATTGCTTCAATAGAATAAAATATTTCTTCTGCGTTACTTCATTCAAAAATGTCAAACGATTAAGTATGCAATTTTTTTTTGCTTGACGACCTTGACCTTTGACCTTTATGTCATTTTCATCTGACAAGGTAGACGCTTCAATACCAAGTGGTCCAATGTATCTATGATTATTGATTCAAAAGTTATTTGTGTTTTTATTGAATGTTCGAAACTTTCAGGGGCAATAACTGCTAGAAAGTGACTTTGGACCCTGTTGGTATGAATAGATTGAAGAAGCGCCTAAGTATACTGAATACATTAGTAAAAGTTTCAAGTCTCTATCTCTAACGGTTAATGAGGAGTAGCGATAACAAGCATTTTGTACAATAGGGGCAATAACTCTATAATTGTTACATGGTAAGGGTTAAAGTTTTATATTTTGAAATGTCTTAAGATGTTCTACTACATCCATGAAAAGCTTTTTCTCTACCATCCTAAACAAAAGAGATGCAAAAACTCATTAATTAAGAGATTTCCAAATGACCTTGACCTTTGACCTTTATGTCATTTTGTTCGGCCAAGGTAGACGTTTCCATCCCAAGTGGTCCGAAGTCCCTATGATAAGTAATAAAAAAGTTGGAAGTGATTTTAGAAAAATGTAAATACTTTCAGGGGCAATAACTACTAGAAGGGGGGCTCAGATCCTTTCGGTATGAATAGATTGAAGAACCCTCTAAGTGTACTGAAGACATTGGAAAAACTTCCAAGTTTCTATCTCTTATGGTTTCAGAGGAGTAGCGATAACAAGCTTTTCGTACACAAGGGCAATAACTTTGTAAGTTCTGGGAGTTATCGAGCAAAGGGTCATTTGGTACCATAACTTTTAATGGCTAATAACATAAAGAAAAATTGTTTCAATATCTCTTGAAATAAAAAAGCTGTCCCTGGAAAAAAAGAGAAGAAAAAAAATAATAATAACTAGTAGACTAATTGTTCTCGAACAATTAGAGGTCTTTCCACCTCATTGTTTTTTATGTTTGAAATAAGATTGCTTTAATAGAATAAAGTATTTTTTCTGCGTTACTTCCTAAAAAAAAGTGTCAAACTATTAAGTTTTCAATTTTTTTATTGCTTGACCTTGACCTTTATGTCATTTTGATCTGACAAGGTAGACGCTTCAATACCAAGTGGTCCGATGTATCTATGATTATTGATTCAAAAGTTATTTGTGTTTTTTATTGAATGTTCGAAACATTCAGGGGCAATAACTGCTAGAAAGAGACTTTGGACCCTGTCGGTATGAATAGACTGAAGAAGCGTCTAAGTATACTGAATACATTAGTAAAAGTTTCAAGTCTTTATCTCTAACGGTTAATGAAGAGTAGCGATAACAAGCATTTTGTACAATAGGGGCAATAACTCTATAATTGTCAAATGGTAAGGGTCAAAGGGGTATATTTTGAAATGTCTTAAGATGTCCTGCAACATCCGTGAAAAAGTTTTTCTCTACCACCCAAAACAAAAGAGATCTTAAAACTTATTAATTAAGAGATTTCCAAATGACCTTGAACTTTGACCTTTATATCACTTTGTTCGGCCAAGGTAGACGCTTCCATCCCAAGTGGTCCGAAGTCTCTATGATTAGTAAAGAAAAGTTAGAAGTGATTTTATAGAAATGTAAATACTTTCAGGGGCAATAACTACTAGAAGGGGGGGCTCAGATCCTTTCGTTATGAATAGATTGAAGAACCCTCTAGGTATACTGAAGACATTGGTAAAAGTTCCAAGTTTCTATCTCTTATGGTTTCAGAGGAGTAGCGATAACAAGCTTTTCGTACAAAAGGGGCAATAACTCGGTAACTATCTAAAAGAAGAAGCTAAGGGGATATATTTTTAAATGTCTTAAGATGTCCTATAACATCCATGAAAAAGTTTTTCTTTACTACACTAAATAAAAGAGATCTAAAAATTCATGAATTAAGAGATTTTCAGATGACCTTGACCTTTATGTCATTTTGTTCGGCCAAGGTAAACGCTTCCATCCCAAGTGGTCCGAAGTCTCTATGATAAGTAATAAAAAAGTTAGATGTGATTTTATAGAAATGTAAATACTTTCAGGGGCAATAACTACTAAAAGGGGGCCTCAGATCCTTTCGGTATGAATAGATTGAAGAACCCTCTAAGTGTACTAAAGACATTGGTAATAGTTTCAAGTCTCTATCTCTTACGATTAATGAGGAGTAGCGATAACAAGCATTTTGTACAATAGGGGCAATAACTCTGTTATTATTTAAAAGAAAAAGCCAAGGGGCTATATTTTAAAATGTCTTAAGATGTCCTATTTCATCCATGCAAAAGTTTTTCTCTACCACACTAGACAAAAGAGATCTAAAAACTCATTAATCAACGGATTTCCAAATGACATTGACCTTTGACCTTTATGTCATTTTGATCGGCCAAGGTAGACGCTTCCATCCCAAGTGGTCCGAATTCTCTGTGACAAATAATAAAAAAGTTGGAAGTGATTTTATAGAAATGTAAATACTTTCAGGGGCAATAACTACTAGAAGGGGGCCTCATATCCTTTCGGTATGATAGATTGAAGAACCCTCTAAGTGAACTGAAGACATTGGTAAAAGTTTCAAGTTTCTATCTCTAATGGTTTCAGAGGAGTAGCGAAAACAAGCTTTTCGTAAACAAGGGCAATAACTTTGTAAGTTCTGGGGGTTTTCAGGAACAGGGTCATTTGGTATCATAACTTTAAATGATCAATTACATGAAAGAAAACTTGTTTCAATATGTCTTATAATAAAAAAGCTGTCCCTTGGAAAATAGAGAAAAAAAATAAGAATAAACTAGTAGACTAATTGTTCTCGAACAATTAGAGGTCTTTCCACCTCATTGTTTTTTATGTTTGAAATAAGATTGCTTCAATAGAATAAAGTATTTTTTCTGCGTTACTTCATTTATAAAAAGTGTCAAACGATTAAGTCTGCAATTTTTTATTGCTTGACCTTGACCTTTGACCTTTATGTCATTCTCATCTGACAAGGTAGACGCTTCAATACCAAGTGGTCCGATGTATCTATGATTATTGATTCAAAAGTTATTTGTGTTTTTATTGAATGTTCGAAACTTTCAGGGGCAATAACTGCTAGAAAGTGACTTTGGACCCTGTGGGTATGAATAGATTGAAGAAGCGCTTAAGTATACTGAATACATTAGTAAAAGTTTCAAGTCTCTTTCTCTGACAGTTAATGAGGAGTAGCGATAACAAGCGTTTTGTACAATAGGGGCAATAACTCTATAATTGTTACATGGTAAGGGTCAAAGGGTTATGTTTTGAAAGGTCTTAAGATGTCCTACTACATCCATGAAAACGTTTTTCTCTACCATCCTAAACAAAAGAGATACAAAAACTCATTAATTAAGAGATTTCCAAATGACCTTGACCTTTGACCTTTATGTCATTTTGTTCGGCCAAGGTAGACTCTTCCATCCCAAGTGGTCCGAAGTCTCTATGATAAGTAATAAAAAAGTTGAAAGTGATTTTATAGAAATGTAAATACTTTCAGGGGCAATAACTACTAGAAGGGGGGCTCAGATCCTTTCGGTATGAATAGATTGAAGAACCCTCTAAGTGTACTTAAGACATTGGTAAAAGTTCCAAGTTTCTATCTCTTATGGTTGCAGAGGAGTAGCGATAACAATCTTTTCGTACAAAAGGGGCAATAACTCTGTAACTATTTAAAAGAAGGAGCCAAGGGTATATATTTTAAAATGTCTTCAGATGACCTATTAATTCCATGAAAAAGTTTTTCTTTACTACACTAAACAAAAGAAATCTAAAAACTCATAAATTAACAGTTTTTCAGATGACCTTGACCTTTGACCTTTATGTCATTCTGTTCGGCCAAGATGCACGATTCTATCTCAAGTGGTCCGAAGTTTCTATGACAAATAATTAAAAACGTGGAAGTGATTTTATAGAAATATAAATACTTTCAGGGGCAATAACTACTAGAATGGGGCCTCAGATCCTTTCGAAATGAATAGACTGAAGAACCCTCTAAGTGTACTGAAGACATTGGTAAAAGTTCCAAGTCTCTATCTCTTATGGTTTCTGAGGAGTAGCGATAACAAGCATTTCGTACACAAGGGCAATAACTTTGTAAGTTCTGGGAGTTTTCAAGCAAAGGGTCATTTGGTACCATACCTTTTCATGACCAATAACATAAAGAATAAATTGTTTCAATATCTTTTGAAATAAAAAAGATGTCCGAAGGAAAATAGAAAAGAAAAATTATAAGAATAATAAAAAACATAAAGAAAACAAAAGGTCTTTCACCTGAAAGGTGGAAAGACCTAAAAACATAAAGAAAACAAAAGGTCTTTCACATGAAAGGTGGAAAGACCTAATAATAATAATAATAATAATAATAAAAAACATAAGAAATACAAAAGGTCTTTCACCTGAAAGGTGGAAAGACCTAAATACAAAAGGTCTTTCACCTGAAAGGTGGAAAGACCTAAATATTAAGTTTTTTAAGGAAAAGATGTTGCAAAACAGTGGGACTATCCCCTAACGTGGAAAGGACCTTTAAATATCCGTATCGCTTGAGAGCCACATTTAAATATACTAGACAAATTACGTAGACGACTATATTTACATTGCGGGTATGATCCGTACGGAGGCAAAATAAACAAACTAATTTTATTGTAAATAAAATCATTTTTGGCAACAAATTTTGTATTAATATACTTGTGTGTGTTTTATTGATATCTCTTTGTAAGTCAAGCTTGTAAAATAATGTTTGTGTGCATGTAAGGGGGTGCTCATTAACAACCATGGTCAAAATACTTTGTCATGTTACAGATGGTAATTTGCATTTGTGCACAGCAGGGTCACTGGGGGATAGGTTTCAAGATTGTTAAACATCTTGGATAAATTAACATGTCCAGCATCCAATCATCTTTTGTAATAAACTGTTGTCTTATCAGAACCTGGCACATTTAAATTCTCTCATTCTTATTTTCTCTGATTTTGCTGCTGGATGTAAATTTTTCCATGAACTTTGTTTTACCCACCCAGCTACACCCTTTACATATGCACGCACATTATATCATAGTCAAATATTAATTTTGTTTTAACTTTCATTGAGTATTTGAATTATTGTGAGTTGGCGGTTTTTAACCCCATCTTTGCAATTTACAATGTAATTTGTCATTTATTCAATGATTTTTTCTACTTTAATTTATTGTTTTCAATTTAAACAATACAAATTGGGTTCATTGAATAAACGACCTTTAACGCATTCCAATCTGTTGTTCTATTTCACTGCAAATGAACTTGGACTCATTGGAAGATTTTGGATTCAGTTACTTGTATTACCAGGCTGAAGCTAGCAGCCACTAACAGCAGCCCCTAGCCCGTAGTAGCTAGCAACCAATAAGGAAATTCATCAAAGTACTGAGAGTACTCGAACAGAAATGTATATTTTACTTAATTATCGACAAATTTTAATAAATATCAAAATGATTAATGCTCAATAATTTGTACGAGCATTGACGACTTCCAAATCAGTAAAGCTCGCCTGGATAAGAGTTATAAATGCGTCTTTGTTGGATAGACGCGAAATACGTCTATCCGGGTTTTTAGTTATGAAAATGGTGTTATCCTAACTGTAGTCTTATTGATACAAATAGAAAAACTATATGCATCGTATAAAGTGATATGCAAACGTGTTATGATATAAACGCCATGATAAATAAAAGTAAATTAAAAGGCAAAAAACGATACAAATACAATAAAACCCCAAGACAATCCAGTGTTACAAAATAATTTGTTTACATCGTAGTTGAACATGTGCGTGTTTAAAAATTTATCCTCGGGCCTTTTCACTCCCCCAGAAACAACATCAATGGAAAATTAAAAAGACATCGTAACTATTATTACGAATATAAGACAATAGAACAGAATATAATTTTATTCTCATAAAAAAATTATCTTATGTAGGAGTCAAAAACAGCGAAAATCATCAGGTAAAATTGGGATTATTTTCTCTCAGCCATGTTTTGACGTGAACCTTCGAAGAATACAACAATGACAATGAAAAGAGTCGTTTTGGCTAACCCAAACTTTGTCATATTTCAGCATTTCACAATGATATAGGGGTGAAAGGCGGGCCATTATCTCTTTTATCTTTGAAGTGTGCATCAAACGGATACCAGGGCAGTGTAGGGGACCTATGGTGCTATTATTTCCCGGTCTCAAATTTGGGCTGTAAGGGTACCACCAAGTGGCTCCCAGGGGTTCTGGCTGATTTCAAGGGTTTATATCTCACTTGAGGTTGACCAGAAGAACTTGGAAATACTAGGATTAAGTAGAGGACCTCAAGAGGTATTGATAATAAGCCTTTAAGGGCACCTATAACCCCTGCAAGGGTTCAGTTAGCTCACCCGAACTTTGTCATATTTCAGCATTTCACTATGATATAGGGGTGAAAGGCGGGCCATTATTTCTTTTATCTTTGAAGTGTGCATCAAACGGATACCAGGGCAGTGTAGGGGACCTATGGGGCTATTATTTCCCGGTCTCAAATTTGGGCTGTAAGGGTACCACCAAGTGGCTTCCAGGGGTTCTGGCTGATTTCAGGGGTTTATATCTCACTTGAGGTTGACCAGAAGAACTTGGAAATACTAGGATTAAGTAGAGGACATCAAGAGGTATAGATAATAGGCCTTAAAGGGCACCTTTAACACCTGCAAGGGTTCAGTTAGCTCACCCGAACTTTGTCATATTTTAGCTTTTCACAATGATATACTGTGAAATCATTAAAATTCGTGGTGGCTCAATTTTCGTGGTATTCATGGGTACCCCTTGCCCACGAATTTACATCCTCAGCGAAAACTAATTATTAAAGATTTAGTTTACCTACTCAAACTGAAAACTGACACATCCACGAAACTACATCCCACAAATAAGCAAAAAATCCACATTCCACGAAAATTGGCCCCCACGAAATTAAATAATCCAAAGGACATGTAGTGGTGAAAAGTGGTCCATTATCTACCTTATCTTTGAAGTGTGCATCAAACGAATACCAGTGCAGTGTAGGGGGCATATGGGGCTATTGTTTCTCGCTCTCAAAGGGCTGTAGGGGTACCACCAAGTAGCTCCCTGGGGTTCTGGCTCATTTCAGGGGTTTATAACTCCATTGATTTTTATTTTTAAAAACTTGGAAACACTTAGGGTTAAGTAGAGGATTTCAGAAGGTACTCATGACAATCGTGAAAAAGCGCATATGTCCCATAAAAGGGTCGATTGAACTCACCCGAACATTGGCATATTTAACATCTTCCCCATTTGATTGTGAAATGCTAAAATATGACAAAGTTCGGGTGAGCTAAATTGACCTTTTTGAGGATCATATGAGCTTTTTAACACTTGTTATTAATACCACTTGAGGTGTTTTACTTAACCGTAGTATTTTAAAGCTCAAATTCAAGTCAAATATAAACCCCTGAAATGAGCCAGAACCCCTGGGAGCCACTTGGCGGTACCCCTACAGCCCAAATTTGAAACCGGGAAATAGTAGCCCCATAGGTCCTCTATACAGCCCTGGTGTTTGCTTGATGCACACTTCAAAGATAAGGTAGATACTGGACCACTTTTCACCCCTGTATCATTGTGAAATGCTAAAAATGCAAAGTTCGGGTGAGCTAACTGGACTTTTGCTGGGGTCATAGGTGCCCTCTATTGCTAATTATGAATACCTTCTGAGGCCCTCTACTTAACCCTAGTGTGTCCAAGTTATTGATCACTCAAGTCAGATATAAACCCCTGAAATGAGCCAGAACCCCTGGAAGGCACTTGGCGGTACCTCTACAGCCCAAATTTGAAACCGGGAAATAGTAGCCCTATAGGTCTTCTATACTGCCCTGGTATTGGTTTGATGCACACTTCAAAGATAAGGTAGATAATAGACCACTTTTCACCCCTATATCATTGAAAAGTGTTAAAAATACAAAGTTCGGATGAGCTAACTGGACTTTTGCTGGGGTCATAGGTGCCCTCTAACGCTTATTATGAATACTTCCTGAGGTCCTCTACTTAATCCTAGTGTTTCCAAGTTATTGTGATCAAACTCAATTCAGATATAAACCCCTGAAATGAGCCAGAACCCCTGGGAGCCACTTGGCGGTACCCCTACAGCCCAGACTTGAGACGGGAAAAAGTAGCCCTATAGGTCCTCTCTGCTGCCCTGGTATTCGTTTGATGCACACTTCAAAGATAAGGTAGATAATGAACCACTTTTCACCCCTATATCATTAAAAAAATGTTAAGAATGCAAAGTTCGGGTGAGATAACTGGACTTTTGCTGGGGTCATAGGTGCCCTCTAACGCTTATCATGAATACCTCCTGAGGCCCTCTACTTAATCCTAGTGTTTAAAAGTTATTGTGATCAAACTCAAGTAAGATATAAACCCCTGAAATGAGCCAGAACCCCTGGGAGCCACTTGGCGGTACCCCTACAGCCCAAATTTGGGACTATAATTTTATGTTCGAGTACTCTTAGTACTTTGATGAATTTCCTTATTGGCTGCTAGCTTATACGGGCTTAGAGGCTGCTGTTAATGGCTGCTAGCTTCATCCTGGTCTACGAAAAATATTATCGTAACCGTTCAACAAAATATCATTATCACAAACATTAGAGTTTAAATGTGTTTCAGTAAAACAAAGAATGTCAAAATCTGAGAGAAAAGTTTCTAAACTTTGTATTTTATGGCGAATACTCCTAATACTGAGATGAAATAAACATGTATCTAACGTGTGTATTTGACACCCTGTGGGACCCGGGTTTACTTCAATATCACCTGAAATTATATGGAGCAAAAGAAGAACCTGAAACCAAGAATGTAAATATGTAATATTTTCTATTAAAGTTTTCTGTATATGTAGATGTTTTAAACCTTTTTTACAGCACATTAGGAAAACTAAAAACAAATATTTGATATTGAAGAGAGTATTTACAAGCTTTTCCGCTTTTAAATCACCTCTGATTTTACAATAATATTGAATTCTAATTGTGGCTCTGTTTTGTACAATAGTGTTACCTGTCATTAAATAAAGTGATTTGGAAAAAGTGAATAAAAGGATGTTTGAGCCGCTTAGGAAAAGTAAAAATAGGGGACTTCTGACGAATTTGCGCTAAGAGTACAAAACTGTCTACGTATGTGCATGCAAATCGAAACTATGAGAGAACACCGCAATTGAAAAGACACTGTACTTAACGACCATGGCCTTTGTTGCGTAAATTCAATACAAAAGTTGAAGGTAAAAACGCAGTGAGCAAATACTTGAGAGAGTCTGTCCAAACAAAAAAAGAATGCAAAGTGAAAAACAAGAAAGGAATTTAGAATTTGGTATTTTTTATATATGAGGTAGAACATGTTGTAACTAATTAAGTTAACATACAAAAAAAAAATATGGAGTCCCCCCCCCCCCCCGCACTTTTAGGGGACCACGTACAATTTGAATTGAAAATTAGGAAATAAAATATGACTGAAATTGAAGTTGAAGGAATAGTGCCCCCCCCCCTCCTCCACGGATTAGGATTTTCAGGATTTTGTAAATTACCATCTCTCTCTCTCTCTCTTTTATTTTTTTCCCTTGCCCCTCCATTCACAGGCACCTGAATTTTTATCAATCAGGCGCTTTAAAAGTCATATATTGAAAAATTCCACCCCTACTATATGTATTTATATATAGTAGGGGTAGAATTTTCCGATATATGACTTTCCGATAAGCGACTGATTGATAAAAATTCAGGTGCCTGTGCTCCATTTTAAAAATCGATGCTACGTGCCCGTACTAATGAAACAGTTACTCCATAAATCAGGAATTTGTAGACGACGTCAACTGAACAGTGTAACAGTGCCTTAAGTAAGTCTGTTCTTGATTATAAAATTGAATTGATAGATCAAAAAGGCTGATTCATCAAGCTCTACCATCATGTACCACTGATTCCAAAGCTGAAAGTGAAAGTAGACCGCGGAAAATCCAATTTATGATATGTACCCATTCCTATATGTATGTATTTTTTTTTTTTTATAGTTTTTGCTATACTGATAATGCATGTAGATTTATCATTTTCAGAAAATGTTTGAGTAAGCTTTATATACAGGGATTCGTTAGACTCTTTTGTAGATACCTCATAAATTAAACTTATATAGAACATGTGATTGAAACAGTTCTACAGCTGTGCCTGACTGGTCTCTTTTATACAAAGTGCACGTGTTCCGGGGAGAACAATTTAGAAACAAAACGAGTTTCGGAGGATTATCGTATAAGGAAATACTCGTAATGCCACAACATCCGCTGTATGCCAAAAGTTGTTTTTTCCTGTTTCTGATTCTCGCTTGTTCTACCAAAGGCCAGCTAGGTAAGGCTAACACAATTTAAACATCTGGACATACTTATTACATTAATAAATAAAAAAAATGTTCACGGGTCGTAATTTATGTTACAGGGTTTCCTAAACCGTGGTACAGGCACACCGCGGTCAGTTGTATGCAAATTACGCATACGAGAACAGGACAATGCCTTTTTAATCACTTAGAACACCCATAGAACTGCGCAGCTGCTGACTAATTTTCAATATTTAAAAATCTGACAAAATAAGAGAAGAGTTCATTGGTGTCCTCTCTACAACCATTTGTTGAGAAAACAGGTTGAATTTTGCACATTAATGTAGTAATTTTGTCTCAAAAATAGGGTACCCTATCTTAATCCGTTGGTATGGTGTCTATTTTTAGAACCAAAAAACCAGTCTATACTTAGACCTCCTGTGTCTATGAAGGCACATTGACGTTATACTTTCATCGAAAAAAAAAAGACAATTCAAAACAATGTGTGTTGAATGTGACAGACATCTCTATACCAGTTCCAGTGGGTTTTTTTTTAAAGTTCTATATGTATAGATTAATTTCTTTTTAGAATTAGGATAGGGGTCAAAAAATTAATTGCCTTAAATGAAAAAAGTGCATATAGTTTTTAATGAAAATATAACATCAATGTACCTCCATTGACACACACAAAAATATCTCGTGCGATTTGATGGTTTTTGAGACCCATATTTGAATAAGGTACCCTCTTTTGCGACAAAGTTACCACTTAAATAAGCAAGATTTGACCTTTTTCTCAACAAATGGTTGTACAAAAATGTAGCGTATACATTAATTAATAACTTCATTTCATATTTTTCAGATTTTTATATCTTGAATTTAAGTCTGTAGCTGTGCAGTTCTAAGATAATAAAAATGAATTGTTCTGCTCTTGTAGTTTGTAATTTGCATACAAATCAACAAGTAGAACGTCATATTTATTGCTTTTTTATCTTTTGACAACAGTTTTTAGTCAGTTATGGGCAGAAACAAGCCAGTTCAATGTTTCCATTTTTATTTTCCAATGTAAAAGATGGCCGCACACCCCCCTTATTGTCACAATGTATAAAGATGTTTGTATGTTGAAAGAGAGTCCAAATGTAATCAGCTGAATCAGAATTTGCATTTATTACAGTACATCTTTTCTTTATGAACCATTCCCACAGTGGTCTTCTTTCCTAGATGTACATGTATGATTGTAATCACATTGAATGATCATGGCCCTGGTTTTAAAGTGAAACATGTTCTGCGAACGACTTTTCATCTTCTTAAATTTCTCCAAAATGTCGGATCGGAATAACCCCGAATTAATAATGAAGGCGTTAGGACATCCCCATAACTGAAATCCGATTCGTTAACTTTTAGATCTCGTTGATCTAAAATGATGTTAACAATTTCGTTGGATTCATTTAGCTCCAAAATTAAAACACCGAGTTTCTCCATCAAACCTAATATCTTTCGCTTGCCAAAGTCCTTACATCTGAATCAGTAAAAGTGCACGTATATATAACATTCATTTTCCTTTCTTTCAATTCATTTCTGTGTAGATGAAAGTACCTTTAAGTTTGTTATTAACTTCAATTGCTAGATATGAACCAACATATTTTGAAAGTCCGTGAGAATGTTCCAAGATGTTGACATAGGTACTTTTTTCTACTTAGCACTTTCTCAAATTTCTCCAAAGGGCACTTAATAACTATAACTTTTTCGTCATGGCATCAATTTTTATGTCTCCTTAGATTTCACAAACTGTCGTCCACAATGGCAAATCTTCTAATGACTCAATTGTCCATAAAATTTCATAGATTGCACGTGACAGTCACTCCCCTTCTGGGCCACCGTATGCACCGGCATTCTTATCAGAATCTCTGTCAGCATCATGATCCATTACCAACCGTGTCTTGATTTATGTTTTCTCTTAGGTAGCAGGGGACAGTTTTTTTGATGCATGAAATTGTGGGGTGGGGGTACCCCCATTTAGCACTATATTGCGGGAAATATATAATTTGCACCTGGATCAAAATGACTTGTAACTACCTGTTAGACTTAAGGAAGGACATTAAGGTTAAAAATTTACCCAAAATGACACCCATATTTTTTTCTGGTCAAATAAAATGTCTAATTGACCCCCCTGTGTAATGTCAAAATTTTACCCATTTTGGCCCATTTAGACCCCACCCTACCGTATTCCCTGCAGAGAGATGACCCCCGGGACAGGGTGCAACCTGTAGTCTAACATGTCCCCTCCCTGCCAGTCTGTACCGCCCCACCTCCCATCCATGTCATTTTCACACTATTTCACTTACCGTCTGCCCTACTTTCTTCTTGCATGAAAAGTGAGCATACCTGTCAACAGCCGCCGTTTCGCATCTGACTCCCAAGCACCCACTGTAACACTATGGGACCTACATGCTTTACATCAAAATACAGGAATGACTCCCTGCTACCATAAAATTATCACCTATAATCAATTCACTAATTTTCATAGTACATACAGGCCTTCAAATACAGTAACACTCATTTTTACTAAAATATTGACAGGTACTTTATGGGAAACTGTCCCTTGCTACCTTTAACTTTGAGTGAACATCCTTAAATAGGGGTGAAACTGCCTTAAAGTCTACCCAAGGCTATGATGGAGTAAACTTGACAAAATTTTGAAGATGGGTACTATAGGGAATGAAATATACCAGCGGAACAAAACATGTAGATTTTGAATAAAAAAGCTCTTTCCGAGAAAGTATGAGTTGTCATTTGTTAAGGGTCCAAACTACAAAAACTCAAAAAGACTGAAGACGACTAAGAAATAGAAGAATACTACAGAGCCTATAGATTCTATATCAACAGATTTTACCCAACTCTGACTTATTGCATCCAGGTGAAACACTTACATATTAGCCAAAATGGTCTATAATTTTGAATTTTCCCTACATTTTTATTAAATTAAATACAATTAAAACACATAAAACATCTTAAAATACTGAAATTTGATACAAAGGATCTCCAATTAGCCTACACGGGTCACATATCCCCTCAATGACTGTTTATCTAAACTCAGCTAGTGATAATGTGCAGTTAGTCTTAAATCCAGGGGGAGATAATCTGAAGACATGATCTGTGACCACCACTGACAGCATTCATCAATTCACCCTTTATAATCCTAACAAAGCCTCATCAGAGGGAAAATTCCTTATCAGATACTGGTTACACTCTTAATTTAAACAAACACATTAGTGATAAAAGGATGGGGATACACCAAGTGCTGCAACTATATGTAGCAGGTACCCAAAGGCAGGCCACATTCAAACATGCCCCGCTCCAAGAGAACCCAATACAAAATAAACCACGGAAAACGCAAAGGGTATTTTCAAAAGAGTCATCCCTATTTCAGTTCAAAAGTAGTACCTGTTGGCGGTTGCCATGACGACGATGTTGGAGATGCTGATGACAGTTCCCGGTCAGTCTCGGCCAGTGACCAGTGGATGCGTCCGCCCCAGGAAGCCTATCGAGATGCCCTTTCATCCATGTCCTCTTCATGCCAACAGTCCGGTGCGGTTCTGCCATCTCGACTCCGTCCTGTGAAGCCTACAACAGTCAAAATTGCAAGTGAGGATCGGTCTGACGGAGAAAACATTATAGTCAACGTACAATCACTGACCATGCTACTGCAAGAAACAGCAGTCCACCATTACTGCAGTAGCCCTAAAATGAACTTTAGCATTTCCAAGAGACAAGGACTTTGCATAACAGGCCAGTCCAAGTGTCTTACCTGTCGGTTCAGCTCTAGTCAGGTGCAGCTGTACGAAACACACAAGAAATCTAGAGGACCGGAGACTGGAACCCTCAACGAGGCCCTTCTACTTGGCTGCCTAAAAACAAAGGTTGGAGTGTCAGACACTAGCTTCATTCTCAGCTGCCTTAATGTTAAGGCACCTGATACAAGGGGAATGCAGCGAAAACTGAACTCACTCTGTGACCAAGTGGAAGAAATTAACTCTGAGAGCATGCGAGAAAACCAACGATACGTGAGGAGGGTGAACCGCTTGGCAGGAAGGGAGGAGACGGAAGTCGACTTGGAGACTGACACGTCATATAACAACAGACCACAGGCCGGCTTCGAGGCTGGGACTCAGAGCTTCTCACCCCTTGTAGAGAACAACACTCCCCGGAAGCTGGTGCTGGTGCTACAGACTGCCAACAAGCTCTGTAGTAAAAGATCCTGTGACCACCGGAACTGCAAGAAAAATTATGAGAGTGATGAGACCATTGCATCAAGTGAAGCTACCCTTGTGAGGAGAAACTTAGATTCCCTGCGCGAGGAGAACATTCTCAATGTCAGATCAGTAACCAGTGACTCCTCTGCACAACTTGATAAGACACTCAGAGACTATTCAGCAGCGACTGGCACTAAAATCATACAGTACAAGTGCTTTATTCATAAGCTAAGGAACCTGCAAAAGAACATCAGGAGCATAAAGCTAAAGTCCCCCCTCCCACCCGGTAGCAACAGAGATGCTTTTATTCAGAGACTGGCAACATGTGTGCGAGCACGAGTTCGATATGAACTGGTACACATTAGAAAACTGTGCAAGTCTGATGAACTTTTCATACATAAGGCTGAGCAGGCCATATCCAACATTCTGCCCTGCTTTTCCGGAGTCCATGACCACTGTCGCAGAATGTCGTTTACGTGCAATGCCCACCTACCTACTTACAGCGCCAAAT
Source organism: Magallana gigas (assembly GCF_963853765.1). Classification (NCBI taxonomy): domain Eukaryota; kingdom Metazoa; phylum Mollusca; class Bivalvia; order Ostreida; family Ostreidae; genus Magallana; species Magallana gigas. The sequence continues at coordinate 20,065,205 of NC_088857.1, read as the reverse complement.
TCCTACCTTATGGAAGGCACCTGGACCTGGAACCTGAAGACATTTCCAGCATACAGAGGGTCATCAATAAGCAGATACTGGGCCAAAACTTACCAAAAATCTGCCGACTCTCAACTACTAATAAATGTGAGAGTCTCCATCAGACAGTGTTCACTTATGCACCGAAGAATACCACTTGGGCCAGAAACTTCACCGCACTGTGTCACTCCGCAGTTCATACCTCTACTCACGGCACTGGATCTTCCTCATCTCTCATTGCCAACAAGGTCGGTGTGCGCTGGGACCATGCAGGGCCATTCCACCGGAAGATGACTCAGCTCGATCGCCTGAGGCAGTACCACAGCCTACGAAAGAAAACAATCAAGTACAAGACCACTCGACACTTTGGGAGGAAGAAGAAAATGAACCGAAAACTCCGAGAACTCTCCCTCTACAATAACGAAAGAGAAAACAGGGCAAATGAGCATGCGTGAGGAATTAACTGCTAAACCTTAACAGTAACATCATACTACCTTATGGAAACAGACACTGTGGATATGGTTCATGACCCATGCATCTCCTTAACGACTTACATGTTTTCCGTGAATTGTTTACAGACTGCGGCTCAATAGACAAATGCTGTGTGTTTATACAAATTTTACAGTGACACAGATGAGAAACATGTAAATTTTTGTCAATATGATGTCCTTGTATAAAAAAATAAAATCTGTGCACTAATACTTTGTGTTGTTTACTGTTTATGACGGGGCGAAAAACCCCATACCCTGACTCGTTAAGGCTGCCTAACCAAAAATGACAAAAATTGGTCCTATCGACCTTCCTTTCAATTTTAGATATGAATTGAGCTTTCTGCTCTTCCGTTAAATTGATTTCGTAAACTGCAGACATGATTACATTAGAGATGCAGAGGTAAAAACCAAATATGGTCAAGTACCTGTAATTAACAATAAGGAAAGATCAATGGGCCATTTTAATTGATAATTTAATTAATATTCTGCTTAATTAATTAAAAAAATGAAGTGATGGGGCAGCATAAGCAAAAAATATTGTTACCAAGAGCCCCCAGTGTCTGCAGGTCCGTCCATTGTGCTATTCACCAGGCTTAGTAATCACTGCCTATTCCTAGCCAAATATTAGAGTTATCTTTCCTTGGCTACAAAGCCAAAAATGAGTGTAAACAGGTACAACAGAGGACAAAATCTGACCAATTGGAACTAACAGCATCTTATGCAACACAGATATGTCACTAAAACTAGTTTTGGGGCAATTCATAATTTTGACCTATGCTTGAAGGTAGCAGGGGACAGTTTTTTTGATGCATGAAATTGTGGGGTGGGGGTACCCCCATTTAGCACTATATTGCGGGAAATATATAATTTGCACCTGGATCAAAATGACTTGTAACTACCTGTTAGACTTAAGGAAGGACATTAAGGTTAAAAATTTACCCAAAATGACACCCATATTTTTTTCTGGTCAAATAAAATGTCTAATTGACCCCCCTGTGTAATGTCAAAATTTTACCCATTTTGGCCCATTTAGACCCCACCCTACCGTATTCCCTGCAGAGAGATGACCCCCGGGACAGGGTGCAACCTGTAGTCTAACATGTCCCCTCCCTGCCAGTCTGTACCGCCCCACCTCCCATCCATGTCATTTTCACACTATTTCACTTACCGTCTGCCCTACTTTCTTCTTGCATGAAAAGTGAGCATACCTGTCAACAGCCGCCGTTTCGCATCTGACTCCCAAGCACCCACTGTAACACTATGGGACCTACATGCTTTACATCAAAATACAGGAATGACTCCCTGCTACCATAAAATTATCACCTATAATCAATTCACTAATTTTCATAGTACATACAGGCCTTCAAATACAGTAACACTCATTTTTACTAAAATATTGACAGGTACTTTATGGGAAACTGTCCCTTGCTACCTTAAAAACAAATTGAAAGATTAAGCACCATCCTAATCTGTCTGATTTTGCTTTATATCACTTGACAACGCTTTTCATCTTCTCCATCTCTATTTATCATTCTATCTGATCGAGGTTGTAATTAAATTGGTATGCATTTGTGTATCTGCAGCATCTTGCCCAATTCAAAAGTCAAAGAAGAAATTACTTTCACATTAAATACAGTAACTACTATCCTGATCTTAAAAAAATTTCAACTGGACAACCTTAATGTTTTATGAATAATCGGACAATAATTTTAGCAACCGTTTATGCCTTCATATCTTTGATAGAAAAGATCTCTAAAATATTATTCCACCTTCAAAACTGCATCTGTTTTCTAAGTCAGATACAGGAAATGACCATGTTCCGTCAATATACACGTATGTCGTATCAATTCTCTCGTGTCTGACTCCAACAATATTATACTTCATTCGATGGTTTTTTTTCTTTTGAAGACTCTTTTTCTCTCTACAAATAATTTAACAAGCACATGCATTGGTCTTCACCGACTATTTCGTTCCTTTCAAATACAATGGGCAAACTCTGCCTCCAAGATTCAATCAATTCTCATATAACCAGCTGTATTGACATCATGGAAATTCCACATACTGTCTTAAAATGACATATGGTGATAACGAACATTGTTCAAATTCAAAAGTCCAAATTAAACAATAGATTGCAAAACATACATTCTCCATCACCCTGTTTCTTCCACACCATTCTATATTCCAAACTGCTCCCATTGACTGATATTGCCTCTGGGTATGTGCTTTCTAGTGGTCTTTAAGACGTATATTTCGAAAGACTGTGTAAAAGATCTGTTTCAGGGGCATGGATTTGTCGTGCTGGTGGCGGTTTATTCACCGCCTCTTGTTTACACTAGGGACATTTTTCCTAAAATGTTTGCAACAGGTGAAACAGACCGGGGCTGGGTATCCATTTTTGTAATGATAACTTGACCTTACCAGCATATTCTTCCCGATTGATCTCAATATTTGCTTCATCTATGACAACTGCTATTTAGTCAACCTTCATATTAACTGTTTCATTTTCATTCACATTATTCCATAGCATTTCACAATGTCAACACATAATTCCTGAGGGTTGCACTGATCTTGATAGAGCGCATGCTTTCTTTGCTATCCCCCTGGTCGTTGAACAGTTAGCTGTACTGTTGAATCCATCTTTGAACTTTTCCATCAGTATCCTTTAATGCTCGTAAGCCAGGGACTCAAAGTAAACCTTCTTCCCTACAAATTATAACATGAGACATGGTTTTCATGTTGGGTTTAGAAATTTTCTGTAGTTCCTTCTCCCCTACTCTAGGGCTCTCTTCTTGTGTTGCAGGGGTTGTTCATTTTCTGCAAAGTATTACTGATGTACACTTGCAGCATCTTTTTCAGACTAAACTTGCGCTCCCATACCGGAGTCTTCATTTATCAGGTCCAGTCAACAAAATGTCAATACTATTAAACGGTTCTGCTGAAAAATGTCATGCCAAGCAAGATAACAAATTTACATGCAAACATTTTCGACAAACTTGCATTAAGAATTCGATTAGCATTTTTCATCATTTTTAAAATACTCCAATAAGAAAGCAAGCGTCATTAATTTACGACGATATTTATTATGAACATACACGTAGGGTCGGTAAAGCGAACACGCTTAGATATAAATATATATTTAACCAAAATGTGTAATGATGTCAATATGGCGTTTTATCAATGACTTAAATGACGTTTTAAATTAATTAAATTGATTACGATGTTAAAAAGATACATGGAACAATGCAAGAAAATACATTAGGCGAGAATCGATGCCGCTTGCATTCTTTTTGAAAATCAAATGTAGGGATCGGCATTTTCAACTGAAAAGGAGTAAATTATACACATGGAAACAATTTCACTATAACAGTACATTTATTTAAACTGATAAGTATAGATTAAAAGTCACACATGGGTTACCTTTGATCTTACCTCGAGTGCCCAAACTGACTTCAATTATAGAAAGTTATATATCAATGTCAGAGAATTTTAGAAGCAATATTAAGAGCTATTCAATTTAATGTTCATACTTTCATGTTGTATACATTTGTAATTCATTGGTGCGCATATATTTATGTAATAATTTCAGGTTATCAATTGCCACCCAAAATAATCAGTACATTCAAAAATGAATATTTTTACCCTCGAGATTCTACATTGACTGATGCTTCTTTTAACTGCACTGCCCAAAATGGACCGATTCAGTAAGTTTTTTCAATAAATGAAAACTTTATGAATTTTTCAATAAAATTTGTTTTTAGCAATTTGTCAATTAATCTCAATATTCTTTAATCAGATACCAATGGGAAAAAGACGGAGTAGTTGTACAGAATAGTCAGTATGTATCTATTGACAATTCAACAGGAACTCTTAAGTTTGTCAAGATGCAGAACGGGAATTACGGAACTTACCAATGCTTTGCTACAAATGATAACGGAACATCACTTTCAAAGCCCTTTAAAGTGAAGGAAGCAAGTAAGCTATAACAAAATTAATACCAATGCATTGAACAGATCTGTTTTGCTCTTCCTTAAGACTTTTTTATGTTAATGGTATAAAAATATTGAAACAAATGCATTTTTGCAGGTCTAGGATCTTTCCCTACCAGTAGTATTCAAGAGGTACAATGTAAGCAATATGAACATTGCAAAGTCCCGTGTCGAAACAAGCCACGATGTGTGCCAGAATCACATTGTAAAGTAAGGTGGAAAATCGGAGAGGGAACTAACACTTACGCACCGATAGACAAACGGGTTGCTGTGGATAATAATGGTTTGTATAGATAATTGATAAAGACTCCAGTAGATCTGTATCTCTATATACAAGCCATTTCCTCACATGCAAAAAGCTTAAATTACGTGTACTTTTCTCTCTTTTTTCCTAATACATACAGTGGTTCTATTGTATATTCTACTAATGAAAGACCTTTACACTGTACTTGCTTTACATTTTCTCTTAATCTCTAAAACATCCTTAACAACTACGGATAGTAAATTATTTTATATTTACGTGTAGATAATTAGAAGAAAGTTTTATCTGTAATTAAATCATAGTTCTTGTAGTTAAGAACTTGTGAGGTTGTTATTTGCAGAAAGTTTTCAAAAGCTAGTTAAGTTACATCATCAATATGCACAAAAATCATTTATTTATTATCACAAAATGATGTTAAGATTATATAGAAAAATCAAATACAAGCATATTTTTGATATGCATTATGTATTTTTTTTAAATTCCCGTAGAGTCTGCGGCTTTTTTTTTAATAAAGAGTACATGTGATTTTTAAGAAATATCTAGGCATGGCTACTGAATTGTCCAATATCGTGAGAATGAACGAGAATACAGTGTACATGGAGTGAACAACCACATGACGATGTACTAACTTTGAATACCTAATTCCCTTTTTAACCTCTAGATATACAAGAAAATCGTATAAAATGACAAGAATAAATTCAAGTTTAATGATACAAGTTTGCTTTGTAGGTGATCTCCACTTTTTATGGACAAATCTTAATGACTGGACTGGCTTACCGTACTTTTGTGAAGTGTCGCATGAACAACTAAATAAGCCAGTTGTTGGCAGTCAAACAAGTCTGAGAATTGACAGTAGGTAGAATTATTTTCGTTACAAGTAAGGAAAGATTGAAGCACTCTAAAGTTTTTAGTAAAATGTGTATACCTGTTCCAACCTCTACTCCATTCCATTAAGCGAATCAAGGGAAAACTGTATTTCATCGTCTTTGAAATGTTCGTGTAGCAATCAGATATGGAAAACTAGCATAAATTAACGTTTACATAATTGCAAATATTTCTCTAACCCAAAATAAAATAGTTTACAACATGTGGTTTTAAGATGGAAATAAGTTGTAGGAAGAACAGTCAAACGGTATTCCCAGTGAACATTGTCAAAGAGGGAATCCAATGTTTAATTGATATTCATGTTGACAGTTGACTGACTTAAGTATCTTTCAGAGGTATCAATGGCTCTAGAAATTGACCCCTTTTCTGTGTTCAAAGAAGATGGCAGAGCATTAGTTGGAGGGAAAGGCGTACTGAGATGCATATTTTCTGGATAGTGAGTACAGCTATGTTGCTATTAATCGCAAAAAAAAAAATGAACAAGAATATTTTAACCTCATCTAATGGGGTAATTTGGTTAATTAGATCTGAAACTTAATTGTTTACAATTAATATACATTCCTTGTTATTGATATATAACAATTTATCATAAATTGGTTATCAGCATTGAATTGTATAATATATAATAAATAAATCGATGGAAAAAAACTGAAAATGTTTTTATTTCGGCAGTCCAATTCCAGACATTCAATGGACATCCCCTCAACAAACCATCATAAAGAATACTCCCAGCAAATATGAAATTAGTGACTTTGGAAGAGTACTGACGATCTTGCAATCAAACCCAGAAAATGAAGGATTTTACATTTGTTTAGGAAAGGCGAAAACAGAATCACGTCCTCAAAATGTCTCTCTAAATGTCACATGTAAGATATTTCGTCATATATTTTTGTGGTTTATTTTTTTTTTGATTAAGTTGTGACAGTAGTATAAAATCAAATAGGAATAAATATTTCTCCTACTTTACATACATCAATGCTACTGCATTTAATGACTACATTTAGGGTAAGGCAGAACCATGTCAATATAACAGTTATGGTAATTATTGTAACAATAATTTAACAACAGAGAGTTGCCAACGATGTAGCGGGCTATGCTGACTACAGTGTTGCAATGACATAACTGTCATTTATGTGCTTCTGTGGTATCATCCAATCAAGACAATTACCTTCCCATATCTTCATCGTTCCACCACTAAATAATCGTTGTTGCAATGCACTATCGCCTAGAATTCATCATCTTCACGTTATTAAGTCATAAATGACGTGACAGTGAACAATGTGACCCTACCAAAGTTTCATTTTGATCATTGTTTTGGATTCATAGCGGCCCCTGTTCTGATTGGAGACAATCAGATGCATGACATGACAGTAACAGAGGGAAATAACGCCACATTTCGTTGTGAAGCGATGTCCTTGTCGGAGGAGCTGCCACCAACGCAACCGCTTTGGAAGAAAAATGGAGTTGATCTGGAGTTTGATGAAGGTACATGTAGAATAGAATCAAAGAAGTGCAAGGAAGATCAGCAAATTATGATGCCGTTTATAAATATTTATACAATTTTGATTTAATTTAGATATCTATGTGTATGATCAATATTGTATTTATTAAATCTCCTTTTTTACTCAGCAAGATGCTTCAATTGCTCTTTCAGTCTGTTCAAATATCACAAATATCAACAATACCAAGTTGTAAAATATTTAGTGTGGTTAGATATCTATGAATTATCCAAATCATTAATATGATTTAATGAACCTACTCGGTCGGTTTAAATTGTTTTGCCTGAAACAATATAGCTGTTAATAATAACTAAAACAAATGCTTGCGTATGTTTTACTTAAAACTATTTGAATTTCCATTGTCTAGAGAAGTACATATTGACAGAGAACAGCAAAGCGTTGACTGTTATTGATGTTCAGAAGTCGGATACAGGGGTTTACCAGTGTGTGTCAGAAAACAGTGAGGGCGTTCTTCTGAAGGAAGCCATACTTAATGTTATAGGTAGGTAGTGATAAATCAAGATTTATAGGTGGACACTTTCTCAACAAATACCTATGTAATTATAAGTAAATGGACGTAAAAAAAGAGTAATGTAATGAACCAGAAGCTTGGTTTTATAAGCTCGTGCCCTTTTTTTGATATTAATTGTTCTACATGCAAGATTATAATGTATAAGATTTGACACTTTCTAGTGTTGTAACCTCTTATTATGCTTTAAATTATGTGTTTCTATTCAGCATCCTAGATGTAAAGAAATTTAAAACTTGACACAAACCTTGTTTGCATAACTAAAAATTAAAAGTTCTGTATCTCACTTATAACTTGATAGATGGTGTTAAAAATTTTGCTGGCCATTAGAAAAACCTAAGTTATTGGAAGCATATCAATCATTAAGATGTTAAAGTAAAATTTGAAAAAAAAAAGTGACAATGCCCCTTTAACATTAATTTTTTTTCTACATGATCATATAAATGTTGGGTTTAAAAAATAATATTGAAAATATGAAAATGAGAAAAGCACCTGCAGATCAAGAAAAATTTACTTGTACATGTAGTATTCCAACACAAGTACTTTAAGTTTTTTTGCAGTAAAAGTCATCTACTAGCTGATTCTAAAAAACCCACTAGAAAGAACACTAAATTTTAAGTGGAAAGACTTATAAAAGCGAAACGTATTACTAAAACCGCTTTAATGATATTGATCATTATTTCTTTTTCAGATCCATTACGGACAGACATTACCACTCATAATATTGTGACAAATATTACTTTTGATAATATTACAACTACAGGTGAGCCAGACGGATAACTAAAATTCATAACACATTTTGTTTGTTTTGCACAAGTTTTATCTTGCATTACATAATTCATACAACAGGTATGTTTACTGCAGACTTTAAAAAAAATTGCGTGCTCATATCAGTGGTGGGAACTCTTTCCAAACAAAAATGAAATGGTACATTTTTTCTCAAATTAATAACTAATATTTAACATTTTTAAAATGTTCAAATGACCTATATTAATAGTAATATTTTTAACACAATTAAAATGTTGATATGTAGGGTGATGCATTTTGAATAAACCATGTAAGTTATGAAATTAAAAAAAATGACATAACTTTAAATGAAAAATTAGAACTGCTGTATTTGGCGATAACCTTGAACATAAGCAATTAAAAGTAAGCTTAAAAAGCGAATTATATTTATTTCAATATATCCAAAGAAGTACATACATGTATTTGAATAACTAAAGTTAGCTTGGCATATGCCAAAATTATTAAACAGAAGTAATCTAAACAAAATGTATTATCATTTTTATTCATTCTTAAAGTTGCGTTTTTCTATGGATGTTGGTTGGTATTTTTTGTACGCTCGAAACAACTCCTTGCTAATCTATCACGAGTGGTATTAATATTTTTTACATTTTTGTCATTACATTACATTATTTTATATACAAGGGCTTTAGTCGGTAGTTTAAAGCAAATGGGTTTAGTAAAAGCTATTGCTTATGTATGAAAGTTTAAAAGGCGCATTTAACATTCAAGATTTGGAGTTCTATTCAATTAGTTAATATTGATATTGAATTTAGATATTGAATTTCGAATGTCAAATATGTAATGAATATTCTGGATTTTTCATGTTTGTCCCAAATAATTTATACATTACGCTCCTTGCTTTCTTCCTTTCTTCCCTTCTTTATTTCTTTCCTATCTAATTCTCAAGAGATTTCATAACGAGGTTTTTATTATGTGAGAAAAAATGAAAAAATTCATCTTTAAGACAATTTCAAAATTAAAGTTGATTAGATGCAAATTTTTGAGTGTATGTTAAATATATTTGATATCTTAATAAATGCTGTTGTATAATAAGTTACGGATAAAACATATCTATAACTGATTTTATTAGTATTTTCTTGGATTTTTGACCAAATACTGTAGATTCCTTATTTTACGCGAGTACTTAATTCCGCGATTCAATAATTTACCAACAAATCGCGAGAACATAAAATCGCGAATGCCGAAATTTTATCGTAGTTTCATGTAGTTTTCATGTGTCCCAAAATTAAAAGCGAGATTCTAGAATTCGCGAGATGGGCTTCTCGCGATTTTACGCGGATATTAATTCCTCGCGTTTAATTAGGAATTTACAGTAGTCTTTTTCTATATTTTCTAACAAATAATTATATCCTCTTTGTATGAAGCAAGTGTACGCAAGCTGAGATCAAACAAAGTAACATTTATTACTGTGAATTTGCGAAGTTACGATTAAAGACACTCGATATTATTAGATATCATATACCTAGTAGTGTATCAGCCCTGATGCACGTGTTTTGGACTGGATGAGACAGCAACTAGCAGTGGCGTAGCGTCCTTTACGCAAAAACGCAAATGAATACACAAAATTTTGCAAAGCATAGGTCTTATGATTTGAGTTTCCTATTGTTTGCACGTAAACAAATCGTATTGAGACTCCACTGAATTATAATCTGCATATTTAGTATTCAGTTCTCATCGTAAACCATACAATTACTACGATTCCGGAACATACCGTCATTCCATACTTTACATTAAAATTAATTCGAAGTTCGTTTGAATCATAAATTAGTATGGACGAGCTATACCTTTGACTTTCATGTTATTGGCTTAAAGAATGATCTACAATAAACTTATTAAAATAAGATGAACAACTTTTAACTCCTTTCAAGTTTAAATATTCATACTAAAATCTGAAAACACATCAAGTTTTGAGTGTTTGTCCGTAATTGTATTCTGTCAGTCTATACTTACATGTAATTTAAAGTCGGCGGTCGGGTGATTAAGATTTTGACAAAGTCACAATACACTGTGATAAACTTGATCAAAAATTTGTCATTTAGGTAAGTATGTTACGGTTTGAATAATAGACCTGTTTCAAAACGCCAATTATCTTTAGTCATATGCAGTTGGTTTCCGCTGGGGTATCAGTGTTTCAAATATAATTACACATTCTTTTAAAATTCAACATTTCCCTTACACATACAGTATGTAAAATTGTACCATTTTGAGACAATATCTCATCATCAAAAGCCTGTAAATCTAAAAGCTCTAAAATCTAAAATCCAAGAGCATCGGTGGTCTTGAAATTTTAAAGAAAATATTCGAAGAGTACCAGGTAAATAATGTTTGTCTCGGAATTCAGCAACTTTTGTTCATATTTATTGGAATCATAATACTTAAAAAATATAATATTTTTAAGGCTGTTTTGTCATTCAAATAACATAAAATCCAGGAGCTTCCGGGGGCTTCGCCCCCTGGGCCCCCATCAGGGCTCTGCCCTGGACCCGCTGGGGGCCTCAAGGCGGCCCCCAGACCCCATACCTTTTTTTGAATACAGTAAATTAAAATTAAAAGGTATCTACGCCACTGACTAGAAGCTAGGGCTGTATCGCCCTCGGGGCTGATATTTCTCTGTCTCAGCCTGTCGTCAAGGGGGTGTATTGCCCTCAAATTTAAAATAGTTTAATCCACACTTTGCAAAAGTTGTTCCCCTTTGTGGGGTCAACCCAAAGGTCAAAGAAAAAAAAAACTGCTCCCTTCTTTATTCAGTCATATATTTGGGCGTCCTGTGAAAAAATCTTTTGGAATTTAATTTATTTCTTCGGTGTGTAGGTTGCCCCAACTTGGGGCAATCAAAATTCACAGCGGATACGGATTTCTAATGTCAATTGACAAAGTTACAAAACTCTAAAGTACAAATGCTACTGTAAGAAATATATGGGTTTTTCCCCAAAGATGGCGGCCAAGGGACATAACTTTTGTAAAGTGTGGATTGGTCTATAGCTTATTACCAAATATCTTTGCTTTATATAAAGACTAGTTTGTAAATTAACGATAGAATAAGAAATAAATAATACAAAGCATCATTCTTCGCGTCTGAGTATTTGTATTTATTGATGAAAATTGAAAAATAATACATCAATCAAAGTACTGGGAGTACTGAAAGACGGGGTCTTGAAGTTTGAATTTGTAATTGTCTACATTTTCCTCAAATATACTTCAAAAAATTATGAGTTTTGAATTAGGTGTTTCAATCTATGTTAAAATTCGGCTTTTTGCAATTGCCTTATATCTTTACTAAATCCCGGCCTGGAAAATTGGCACAACGGTATTTTATGTAAAGTAAGACTCCAAGGAAACATTAAAAAAAACACACACAAATAAGCGGAAAATCAAAACAACTCTATCTAGCTATAGGTAGATAATTTAAATTATTGACTTTATTCAACTTTTGTGATCCAAGGGAAAATCCATAAGTCGATATCCGTTATACAATGTTTATGAAAATTCCGAAACTTCAAACACTTTTACAATAACAAGGTTCGTAACGGTCACTATTTTGATTTTTTGTGATTTCTATTAATTTTTTCGAAGAGCTTCAATAAAAGATTCGTGTATCAGATTTTAAAACTACGAAAAAAAACTTTGAGTTTTTATCTTCTTAATATTGAGATAAGTACTATATTTATTTACATGTACCACCACTCGGTAAAATTTTTTTTTAAAACAAATCAACCATGCATTATTTCTTAATTCATAATTCTAATATTGGTGTGAAATATTTACCGATTTAAGAAAGATCAGTCAAGTTTCTGATGACAGACATTAAGATATTGATGAAGATTTTTAAAAAAAAAACCATGAATGTGGCTGGCTTTGTACGTTATACGGCTCACGCATCAAGTTCGGTAGTATTCAGGTGATAGATTGTAAAGATAAAAACTTTTCAAAAATGGCTCATTGCGTTTGTGAACTTTACTTTCGATTCAACCTTCAATCCCTTCCATTAATAAATCAGCTCGTCCACCAACTTAATCGTCCACGGCGGTATGCATTCAGTTACGTAACTCATTCCACAAATTGCTACAACTATTGAATCTGAGCAAGAATTCTATTTGTTTATTTACTTTATAGAATTTGGCTTATGCATAGAGGACTTAAAAAAGATTTGATTCGTGTTTTTACAATATATATTTATTGAAATGCTTGAAAACTTTCTGCACTCTTTTCTTAAGCGTAGACTCAATTCATGTGTTCTACGCAAGCCTTCCGGTTTGAGACTTCAGCTGACAGTAAACTAATAGACGGGGTCACGTGACCCCGTCTAAAAATAGCGTCAAAGAGCGATATATATCTAAGCAAGGGGAGGTAACATACACAACGGTTGTGTATTCAGAACAATAGCACACTTTATTTAAATAGATATCAATCAACATTTTTTAAAAATTATGAAGGATATAGAGAAGGATGGAACGAGACTTAATCTTAGAAAACCAGAGATTAGACTGTAAAAATTAAGAGGTTAAAATAATGGACGCGCTCATGAACGTTCTCAAGCAACTATATATAACAGTATGGATTTTTATGAGTGGAATCTGACAGGAAACTTACGAAATCCCAGTGAAAGAATTTGATTATTACGACGTTGCGAAGGATGGAAGTTTCTCTCTCGATAATTTTGAATTCAAGAAGATAGTGCTTCTAATCAGACGATAGGCTCCCTTCTACTCCATTCTACTCTGTTTCAAACGACAATGGTTTGTCAACAAAGTCTGACAGTTATACAGTTATTAACACTTATAAAGAAGAATAAAAACGAACGTGTTTTTTAAATCCGAAAAATATATAGCTTAATGATAAATAATGTTCCTTATTTGGAATTTGAATTTGAATAAAAGTCTTTATTTTAAGATATACGATATGAACAACACCACACTGTTGTTTTGATCTCGTCCCAAGTATCAGCCCTCGGATAGTATCGGCCCGCGCCCTTCGGGCTTGGGCCGATACCAACCGCTCGGGCTGATACCAAGACCGCGATCAAAACAACAGTGTGATATTCTATATTTACATGGTTTGCAGTTGACCCGATATAGTTTATACGGTGTATTTTTGGTGAGGGTAAGAAAACGTGAAAGAGGGCAAGTTTTGCCGACATGAGGCCAAATATCGCTTATACATATATGTACTACAAAACAATTATCATGTATTTTGTTTATCTTGCAACACAATGTCCCATTTACGACTCAACGAGCCATTTTCGACATATTTCGCTGCATTTTTGCGGTTTAAACCATGATGCCATGGTGTTAACAAAAGTTGCTTTTCATTTAAACGGCATCGCCTGATTTACCGGTGTTGCCTTCGTCGCCGATTGCTTGAACGCACGTCGCCGGCGAGCGATTGTGGCAACGCAATATACCGTTGCCGATTAGGAAACAATATGGCGTCAAAGTTATCACATTCTAAAAAAATGTGAATTCTTAAACTTCTACATTGAATTACATTAAAACTGTAAAAAGCCAGTTTCTGGATCAAATTTCAAGATTAGAGTATCAGTTTTAAGCTACTATCTTCCTCGCTTGAGCATTTTGACGTTGCCAAACGTTCATTTACGTCACCGTTGCTCGATGACGTCGCCGGCGAGGCAACGATAATGAAAAGCGCCCAAAGCAAGAGAGATGACGTCACAATGCATATGAACGTCGTAAATGGACGAGGCTACATTTGGGCATTGACCGAATATAGCTTTGGTTACCTTTATTCTGTCAATGCAATGGGTAGTTGCAGGATAAAATACATAACGATATGAAATCAAGCTATCATTTAAGAAATGAACTCAATGTCTACCAATTGGCAAGTTATACGAGTATAACCTGAGTTTGGAGCAGTTTTCGCTTATAATCCGCGAAGCGGATTATAAAAAAAGGTAAACTTCTCCAACCCAGGTTATACGAGTACAACTTGGGTAGATATTGAGTTCATATCTTATAATTTAATTATCTGTATTTTACTGTACAAGTTGAGTGCGTTTTGGTTTTAAAAATGTTAATAATCTGTTCAAAATTCAAACGTAACTTCAAGCGGATTAGTACGTTTTTGACTTTGGCGTATTGTGACGTGTCTTGTGACGTGCAAATCAGGTTATACAAATGTAACTAAAATTTTCATCCAATCAAAAGGCGCTACAACCAGAATTAAATTAGTGTTTTTTAAACCTAATCTCATGATGCATAATCCTGATCAGCATTACATTAACATTCATTTTGTATCATATTAAAAGTATATTAAAAATGTTTCTCAAATTACAGAATATAAATTCAAAAATCCAAAATGTATAAAAAATCAATCAATAACATCCCATAAGTTATGTCTTTGTTTGATATTTTATTGTCCGAAAAGAAGGCTGATAATGACCTTGCCTATTAGGATAATTACATACTTGTGCATACATTTACTTGTAATTTCTTTATTATGTGATTCTATTGTTTTTTTCTTTCATGCTTTTGCTAATTTACAGGTGCAACAATGACTACTACAGTTAAACAAACAGAACCCCAAACCGGCATCATTGTAGCCTTTGTATTCGTAGGTTTAATCATCTTGATATTTATTAGCATCTACTTATGCCGAAGAAAAAAGGGACTGTATTGTGGTGAGTTTATTAATAAGTCATTCTTTTATTGTATTTTCAAGTATCATCAATAAAAAACTACTACAGATGTGAAATAGGGTTGAAGTGTTACATTTTAGAGAAGAGAGGTTACAGAGATCTAATTATGGGAATAGTTTTAAAAGATGTGATCAGAAGTATGTCTTCATATATGATTAGGTGGGATGCTTCTGCCCCTTGTGTGCAAGTTATTTTTCTATGAAATATGTCGACATATGAGATAAATATGTTGACACGCAAGATAATTATGTCAACATTCAACATTACTATGTTGACATTAAACAAATTGCAATCAGATCGACATTATTTAAAATCTCAAAAAATCAAATATCGCCACCGTGTCTCTATCTGTTAAAGTGTACTTCTTTAAAAAAAATTCTTTCACTGGTATGGGTAAAATAGAAAAAAAATTTTACCATGTATATGCAGGTTTGCTAATTATTTGCTCACAAACAAAATGGCAGGCCCTTTTTGGTCAGAATGCAATATTTTTAATGTCGGAAACATGTCAATAAGATAAAAAACTTATCAAAATCTATGCGGTTATATTTATTCACATTGAGCAGTTTCTTGCAAATAAATACAGGGTTAAATGTATTTCCAATTATTTTTAGTTAGCATAAAAAATGATGCCATCGTTAATGAATTGCAAGAATAAGTAGAGCACATGCAATAGTTAAAGACATATATATCTTAAGATATCAGATAGCGATACGACTTTTTAAGTTTTGTAATTCTAATATTCTTGGTTTTAGTGAACGAGGAAAATAATGCCAATCAAGATGACCAAGAAATACAACTAGGACAGACCCCCCCAAGGCCGTGAGTACCCATAATAACAGCAGTAGACCGAATCAGATATCTTTGTATATACTTATTTGAAAAATCGTTTGTTGCCATGAACCCAAGAGATATTGTTAAGGGGTTTGTAAAGAGGTTGTAGACATTTTAATTCGATGTTTCTAATTCAGAAACTTTTAACAGTTTAATTGTAATGGAAAACTTTTAAAGTTGTTCGTTGTTGGCTTTATCTATTCTGTAGACTATAAATGCTTCCTTTATGATACAGTTCCTGATTAGTGTTATATGTTGAATTATCTATTTTATTTTTCTGTTATATTTTTCATAATATCTTAATGTAAAAAATGAGTCATTTGTTCATAATTCACAACAGACATATTCGATAAAAAATCCCCTTGTGTATCTTTCTTAAAAATAGAAACGTGTACAAGGTGTACATTGTCATTATGTAAAGATCTTTAATGAAATGTTGCGGAGAAATCTATTTGAAAACTAATTTGACTTTAGTAAATACATGTGATGAAAAAAGTAATTCGCGATCGTTTCTAATGTATTTTTTTTTCTTTCTCAAAATCGACACAAAACTAAATTGTTGTGATTACGTATATTGATTACGTAATGTAACGTAAATAAAGATATCCGGTTTTTAAATTTGGAATTCAATTGTGTCAAAAATCATAATTAAACAAACATAATTTTAAAAAGAAATACAAAGTGAGAGTGTAAAATAATTATCAATTATCAATGTCTCATCTTTGACAACTCCTCTCCTTTTTAAGGACCAATGAACTAACTTTAAGATGGAACCAAAATTTAGGAACGCTCAAAAACACAAATTCTCAGAACAGGATACGGGGGGGGGGTGTGTTACCATAAAAAAAATTCTTAGACAAACCAGTCTAAGATCTGACCATCAATCAGATTAACGCAAATAAACAAATGGCAATAAAAAGGGGATCACTGAGAAATGGATAGGGGAGAGTCTCAGTTTACAAAAGAAAATTAATTATATTTGAATGAAATATATAACAAAGTTGTCTTTATCAATACAATATACGTATGTATATATCGAGATAGTTGGCTTAATAGCTATGTTACATGTATATCCACTTTTTTCAATTATCTTTATCTTCCATTGAATCTGCTTGAAAATTTGATAATGATGATACATCAAGAAAAATGTCTTAACTCTAACACATTACCGTACGGACATGCCTTTGATCTTTATTCTAATCATATTGCCTAAATGTTTAAATGTGAATATAAGTACAATACAAAATATTATATGATTATGATATATAGTTCTGTAAAGGATTTATTTACTGGGTTAAAGTCTATGTATTATCTTTTTTTTAGTTTGTAAAAAATAAAAAATACAGATGTGTTTGAACTACTCGTTCCTGCTTGATAGAGTAAATGAGTTTTACATACTTTTTTGCAGGGAAAATAATGGATTACTGAACAACCCCGAATAAGACTACGAGGATGAGAAAACATCATCGACGATGATGACGACAGCCTGGGCGAATGCGAGGGGGGTCTCGAGTTGAACAAGTTCAACGAGGACTGTTCGCGAATAAAAAGGATAAAAAAATATCTAGGTCCGAGTCGGACGTCTAGAACACAAACAGCAGTATTAATAGCATTGGTGTGTAGGTGATGATACCTGGGGAGTTTTTCGATTGAGTGAAACCTAAGTTTGTGATTTTTTGTACACAGACTGTATTCACGTTAGGGTGTATTAGAATGTCTTTATAAGGCAATATTTAAGCTTTTTTTAATGAATATAAATGATATCTATTACTGTCTTTCATAATTGGCTCACATTTTGAATAAACAGGGTAATTGTTTTTTTTCTAATGAGTAGGTATCATTCACAGTCATTAATAGTTCTGTTTGAACTTTGAGAAAGTTTTTTTAAAGGTGGTATGGGACATCTGTCGATATTATTATGGATTAAAGTACATTATAATTGACAGACTTTCACCGGTTCAGAATTTTCAAATTTTACAATATTTAACCAAGAAATAGCTTTTAAAAATATTTGGAGAGGTAAAAATTGTAAAACCCTGAGCGGGATTCGAACTCATGATTTACAGATTCCTCGTAAACCCACTAACATACTGCGCTACACTGTTAGGTGACAGTATTGGAAAGAAAATACTTTTATAATTACACTTCATTTTATCGTTTGTTTTGATAAATAATACGTCACAACATGGAAGTGTTCCAAACCACCTTAAGAACAGATACATGTTTTTGCTCAATGCAAGCTATGTTTAAAATTTATTAGTGATTTAAGTTAATGTAACAGCTATGTGGTCTTTCTTCACCAAACTTGTCGGATCTATACATATAGAAATGCAAAATACCAATCATGTTACTAGTTTAAAGTGGCGCAAAGTTATGTTACCCTTTTGAACATATTCTTGCAAAATCAAACATATTGGTCGTCAGTCATACTTGTACACTTAATCTTCAAACTTGAGTCACAGTCCTTAGTTCAATGTAACTTTTCTATTTGTATTAATCAGTGGAAGGACCTGTAGAATGATAATGTATTTGTACTGTCCTGCAATGACGTTTGCACATTTTAAAATGTTTTTATTTATTTTGAGTTTGTGAAAAGGGTTGTTTTTATGTTTTAAACAATTAAACTGCAAACACAGAGTGCTTGTATACCGAGTTAAACTTTTAAGGGGTTTCTTTCATGATTGGTTTCTTTACCTTTCAGACTAACAAGGATAAATAGATACGCTCATCTATTGATAGGACGACAATTGATTTGCGTTGCAATAGCATTCATGTGCAAATTCTTAAACTTTTACTGTGAGTTTATATCTATTTGAAGTAAGTGTCCCTTCCATGCATTAAACTGTTCAAAATAATCAACACTCTGTATTCTAGTCAAGAACCTTCATCAAATGCCTTCTATGTTTTTCAACCTACTTTATTTCTTGTATAAATTTGGTTCCTAAAATGTTTAATGTCAAGTAAAACTTTTGAAATGACTGAATATTGTCTGTTTAATATCATTAAAAATGAAATATTCATTGGCATCAACACATTTATAAATAAGTATCTTAATTAATGGTTAATTGTAACATTGGAAACTGTGGCAAAATATTTTCTAACATATGATAATGTATTTTAAATGTTCGATCGGTGATTTATTACGGGCCGCCGGAAGGCGGTCCGTTATTTGATACACATTTAAATATTGTTACTGCGTTTCTGCGGGATAGTTCTTTTTTAGTAGAATTAATACTATGCTTATTTTTATGAATTAAAGGTAAATTTGCATGTAGAAATATGTTTTATGCCTTTTAGAAAATATCACATATTTTTGTGTATACTCGTAAATGAAAAGTAGGTCATACTTAGAAGATTGTCGTATTTGGCGCGTTTTTATCGAGACTATAATCTATTCGGAAAATTTCGGAGTTCTTCATCCTTTTAAAATCGGTATGCGGGACATACTAAAGTCCTGAAATACTAAAGACCTAAATGTCATTAAATTTAATATAAATGATATACATGTATTTGAATTTCTATGTGCTGTGTCAAATAAAATGACTTTGCGTTTGTATTTATTATATTTCCATGTAAAATTGTGGTAAAAAATATCATGGAATGACATTATATCAATTATTTACGCAAGAATATGACAGAAATGAAAATTTGAATTGACTGGAAAATTTGAACTAATCCATTTTTATTTTAATATGAGGTCCCTAGAAATTATATATTAAACTAATGCATTAAGTTTACATTCAATACAATGCGACAAAAAAAACCCCACAAAATGGTTCAAAATACATAATCTCCACCAGAAATTTCAAATGATGAGTTGAACTTTGTATTAGAGTAATGTACAAATCAATGTGTTCTCCATTACTTCATACTATGGCAATGATCATACAATTTCCGTTAGAAATGCTTACAGTAACGAAATCGATTCTTTATGATAATAGTAAAATGTTAAACTTCAAAACAAGTTGCTGGAAGTATATTAAAATTTACCAAAGTAGTACAACCAACTCTAATTTTCTTCTTTGTGGTGTGTTTTTATGTAAACAATCAATGATTCATACAACAATTATATTTTTTGCGGCCCATTTGACGCTTGCGTAAATATGATTTCTTGTATGTTTTAATTTTGATTTATTTGATCCAATATGATGCATTATCTTTTAAAAATTCAAAGTTTAAAAAAAAAAAGTTCTTCCTTATAATTACCAGTTGAAGATTATATTTTATCCTATGAAAAAGACACGATTTTTTAGTTAAAATTTTTTCTATTTCATAATGTTATAACACAAAATTGCAAATGCACCATTTCTAACTTCATAATTGGTTTTGAATATTTTAGATATACGATAAGAAATGTCATGGTGGTATCGAAACCACAATCTAAAAAGCCTAGTTATATAAGGTTTCATCAAGTCTGATGCTCTTTCAGTCATGACAAAGCGCGTTGTTTAAATGCTACTAGTATATCCGACTTTAGCCACGATTTACGGACTTGTATTTATTTCTAAAACGTTTAATTGTTGGGATACAAAATGATGTCTTTAATGTATAGCGGGTCCATATCTCCACATTTTTGTTGATTAAAATTGGTTTATTTTCTATTAGACCTTACTTCATGGACTATGATAAAAATGTGGAACATACACCCACTCTATGAAAGAAAACGCATTGGAGCTCTAAAAAGGACACAATTTCGAGATTATGATACGCATTCTCCCGTTTAAATCAACATATTCTAAGTATTGAACATATATAAGGGTTACAAATCGGTGTATGTTGAATATACATTGTTTTGAATGATTATTTCATAAGACTTGACACATTAAAGGAACTAAAAACTCAATACTCTTACAAATGATAATGTGAGATTCTAATGGTTCCCCAAAAGATGGCAGTCAAAGAAAATAACTTATAAAGAATATTGACTCATATTTTATAAATATTTCGACCATTTTAAACAATGTATAAAGATTGTAATTTACTGTTATAAGTTAGATCCTTTTTGAATTGGTAAATCGAAATGTACGAGGGCTATTCATCAAATAGTGGGACGTTTGCTATAATCGGCAAAATGTGTACTTTCACTTTTATTTTATTCACATTCTCTTGAAAAAATCACCCTTACCTTTAACTCACTTATTAAACTTATAAAGTCTTTTTATCAGGCTTTGGTATACACCTTTGACTCTGAAAGAGGTATACCCCTCAGACACTGAAAAACCTGAAAACCTAGTGCAAAACGGAAATGAAAACGGCGGCAAGTTAGCAATATGTTCACTTTAGACAATAAAAAAAGTCGCATGATGAATTATCTGAATGATAGTCTAATTATTGCATTCTTTTTTTAAACAACTTGTCATGTGTGTATTTTGATGTGTGCACAGTAGCATTATTATGCAAGAGTTTGATTCCTCTCATTTCTGACTTTTGTCTTCTGATCTTGCAGTTTTTTGTATTATTAGATAACATTTTATGAATATACACATCTTTTGTAACACAAAACCCCTTTTTTTTGGGGGGGGGGGGGGAGAGGGGATCAAAGCAACTACACTGTTACAATTAAAGAAAAATGCGTTCAGAACCGCCATTGTTTCTTTCCCGCGTTTTGCAATTGTAGGTTGTTTGCTTTGTATATATTAGTGAGCCATATTATATTTCCCGGTTTTCTTTTCAGTTTAAGAAAAACGGAGACAAGTTTTGCCCCCTGTAATTATTTAATGTAGACGCCTTTATCACACTTTTAATTTGGAATTGCTTTTGATTTTGTACATCATTTAATATGTGGGGGGTCTATCTCGCATTAACCTCACTGACAACTTTTCATCTTAAAGAACGCTACCCGATTAAATGTTTATTATTTTTGCAATTTGATTAAGAATTACTATTCCATATTTGTCAATGATGATTTTCGCTGCTGCGATTGATTTCTCATTGATAAGTTCATCTGAACTTTATTTATTTTACAACGATTGATAAACAAGTTCTACAACTTATAATAACATCTTTCGTTGGCACGGATGTTAGCGCGAGGGAGTGCCCGGAGAAAACCCACGTGTTCAGGCGGGCGACCACCATACCCTGTCACATACAACTACAGCCGATCACGGAGTCGACCTCGGATTGCAGCGGTGAGAAGCAAATTCATTGTCCACTGTTTGGACACTATTTAATAAATATGTATGAGTGCTGCAATGAAATAAAGTATATGATCACAATGATGAGGTCAATGATCAAAATCTAACATTTGTTCGTTTACGAAGATAGATTCTCTATAGCAAAGTTCTCCTTTGATATACTAATGATGCATATCTATTGACACATTGGTTAAATATTTGCACACAATTCGAGAACCGAATATATTTTAACAGGAAGTAGTAGAAAATGGATATTTTGAATAAGTAGGAAATAGGAAGTGATCTTACAGCCCAAAACTCAATCAAAAGATTGAAGTAGGGCACTAACGATAAAACACTTTTTGTTATTGAATGTGTAATACTGTGACATATCTTCTGTCTGATTTAATTATTGCATGTATAAAGACATGCATTTAACACATTCATAGAACCTATCTAATATTTATTTTTGGAGAAAAACAACTATTATTTGAGGAAGGAAATAAAAATTACTCACCACATATATTTCAACAAGAATTGTACAATGGGTTGGAGATCGTCTTTAGATCTGCTTCTGACAGTTTTTACTACTTGTGCCATCAAAGGTCAAGGTAAGAGTAAAACGAGTGATACGAGAGTTGTTATACTTCGTTTGGGTGGATTATATAAACAGAATATATCATAATGCAGAAAGTTATGATATTCTCACATTTTCAATTTTACAGTCAGATTCAAAATTAGATTTTAGTCATTTATGCCATATTATCTAGTAAGGACAGCAATCTAGATGTTTTGGCTATATACTGACAGACAGCAAACCATTTAAAACCTAAAAGAAAAAAAGTAGGAATATTTAATTATACTCTAGCTGTGAACTGGCAAAAACGGTAATCACCATAAATATAAAAAAAAAAAAACAATTAAAAAAACAGTAGTTATTTGTTATTTTTGTGTAATCCTCTTCCGTTTTTGTTTCCTGAGCTCGTTCCATAGCTAATGGATATTAACATTGAAAGATGGAAATTTGGGGACAATATCAAAAGGGCGCTGTTTAACCGCAAGAAGTTGAAAAGCATACATATCCCCCTTTTTTAAAAACTAAGCAAAGGCGTCGAACTTTGCATTTGTTGTCTCTCGTTTTGGAATTCTGTTTTTATACTGCACTTTTGCAGTACTGTTTTGTTTTAATAATTACATTTAAGAAAAGGTGAACTGTTTAAGAGCAGTTAACTATACAGGAAAAGTTATGTTTTATAGTATCTAAACGAGCCCATATTATATAAAAGTTGCTTACATGTTTCATTTTGGGATCGATTATACTAAATATGATTTAGATGTTGTATGCTGTATGAATTTTGGGCAGATAAATTAACTGTATTGTTCTTGTATGTGTATATCTTTTTGCACATAAATGCGAAAAAATTGGTCGTTAACTGCACCACCCAAATGCATAATTCAATAAACAATTTCATTTCCGTGTTTATTCCTATTGGTTTTTTTGGCAGAGTCTGTAAATAACAAATACATGTCATATTGGGGGTATAACAATTATTACCGCTTTAAATAACAGATTCAGTACTGATGAAAGTAAAAAAGCCAAATAAACAAATAAACAGTAATTGTGTACACTCATGTTTACAAAATATGAATGAGCGTTTACATGTGAACTTACAAACGATCGCGCTCTAATTTTAACAACTCTGAGTTAAGCCGCACTGGTCATACCAATTAACTGATCCAAAACAAGTCATATAACACTTTTTCTTTTTGGAGATATGAAAAAAAAATCCTCAGAACTTCTCAACAATGTCCTAAGTAATATTTCATCAAAGATATTTATGAAATAGAATGTCCAGCTATTCAATGTTTGATGAATTACCACTATCAACTGATGAAGTAATGTACATTTTAATAACTCCTTTCATTGTTTCTCTGTGATGTATACAAAAACAAAAACCTTTAACACACACACACACACAGAGAGGGAGAGAGAACAGCCGTTGTTATAGATTAATTACTAGTACTTCTTTGTAACCCTTAATACCGGGGAATTTGCATATATTTATAAACTTATATTCTAATTCAGATGATCAAATGCCACCTAAAATCACGAGTATCTTCAACACTGAATACTTTTTCCCTCGAGATTTCATTTTGACAGATGCATTATTTAGCTGCAGAGCACAGAATGGACATATTCGGTATGTGCGTGTGAAATGATTTAATAAAAGTACAACATGTCTCTGATATATTTTTATACATATTTATGATATTTTCTTTGAACATTTGCAGATATGAGTGGAATAAAGATGGCAATGCTGTACAAAATAGCCAGTTTGTATCAATTGACAAATCAACAGGAACTCTTAAGTTTATCAAGATGCAGAATGAAGACTACGGAACTTACCAATGCTTTGCTACAAATAAATACGGAACATCAATTTCAGTGCCACTCAAAGTGAAAGAATCTAGTAAGTTTTTATTAACTTCATTCAAATGATAGTATCTCATTATTTTTTATTCTTTAATTTAAAAAGAATCAATTTCATAACCGAATCCCTAATGTATCATGTATATTGTTATTCCTGTTTTTCATTATCATGTGGATTTTTTTTTCTAAAATGAGTTTAATATTTTTTTTTTCTAAATTGAGTGTATATAATTTGTCATCTGCATGTTTATACATACATGTATATTTAAACCATTTTGACCGTTAGTTTTGTGAAAAAGATAAAAAGCAGCACCATTGCTTACTCTGTATAGCAAGCAGGCAAACTGAAGGCAGGTTCTTATAACCATTTGTGAGTCAATGGTCCTGATATTACTTTTGATGTCACATTGGTTAAAAAATTGTATAGGGAACATGCATTTCTTTTAAAATCTTCTTTACCATACAAGTTTTTATTGGTGAAACGTTAGAATGTGTTGAAGAATTTCTACAAAACTTTTAAGACATCATTGCGCCTGGATGTGTGATTTGATACGTAAGAGAAATTACTGGTTTTCAATTGAAAATACTTTTATACTTATATGATATGAAATCGTTCCACAATTTTTCCCCGTGTAATGAAAACTATTAATTTGTGTATACACATTGCTTCATGTTTGTGTTCCTGACCATTGTACTTCTTCGGATCAAAATATTTTTTGCAGGATTAGGATCTTTTCCCAACGGGCAAATTAAAGAGGTACCATGTACAGAACATCAGCATTGCAAAATTGAATGTCGGGACAGGCCAAATTGTTTTCCGGACTCAAAGTGTAGAGTTGAGTGGAAAATCGGAGAAGGGACTAAAACCAATGTTGAGATTAGTAAACGTGTCGTAGTGGATGGAAAAGGTGTTTGTATAACTTCAGTAGATCACCTTAAAGTTGACCGATCCTCACCCTTAAAGTATTTTTTCACCATAAAAATGTTATTCTTATTTCAACCTTTATAAATGAAAAAAAAAAAAAGAAAAACAGAAATGTGTTGATGGCATCCATGCATTTTACGACGTTATTGCAATTTTGGCCTCGATAAAAGAAATAAACAAGTTCAGATCAAATTAGAAAAAAAAAATTTTGTACCGGTGCAACGTTTGCTCGAACCATTTTACCTTTATGTAGAAGATCTTCATGGAACCGCAAGGCTTAACAGTTCGTTAAATAGATGTGGGTAATATAAACACTACAATACTACATAACATTTTCTAAATGAAAAGCAGTTTTAGGTACGTATAAAAAAAACCCGAATGATTTAGAGGAATCGGACATTGCTGAGGATTGGAGATCATTAAGTTTATTGTAACTACAAGAGTTGCACACGGCTGTTAACAATGTATTGTTGTTTTTTTTTTAAAAAAAACTCTTATTAATTCTTAATACTTTGATGATATGAGAACTCATTTCTATTTAGACATTTGATATCGTCGAGTGGCCATTTACAATATGTATCATTGTCACTGTGCGTTGTCTTTTAATTTTAACTTTTTGAACAGCTCAGGTTCTTCCTATGATAAACTATTCAATCTTGACTTAATTTGGTGTAAAGCATGCCCGCCCAAGAAAAAAGAAACTTAAATCGTCAAAATCTTTCTTTGAACCAAATAATAGTTCACACACATCCCTCCCTTCAACGATTTTACCCAAATCACCATTTAACATGAGTAGTTATTAGATATCTGTATCAAGACAAAACTTTAAAGCAAGCAGACCAAAAACGAACCCAAAGTTTGCTTGATATGTAAGCTTAAGGTTTGTGTCGGGTATGCTTGGATAGACCCTGAGCGTACCAAAAGTATACTCATCTTTAATCCTAGGTTTATTTAGTGTAAATGCTGATAGCTCAACCCAATTTTAAAAGGACACAGAACACGAATCAAGGATGCAGTTAACTTTAAAATCTCTTAATCTTGAAAGAATAATAAAATTCGCCAATAAAGCGCGATCACTAATCTGAAATTTTATGAAATAATTTTACCAGGAAGGCTTAGTAAAATGTAAAAATTATACCAGGAAAATCTGATAAAATGAACATGTTAAATTGACTTCCCCCTTTTTGATATTTTGTACATGTAACTGTGAGAGTTAATCAGTTAAAACAAATAAGTAGATATTTTTGTTTCTACTTTCGACATTTTCTAATATATAGAGTATGTATGTTAATTTGGGTTAAATTGCATTGTAATTACTATAGATGAATGTTTTGAAAACAAGGAAATAAAAAAAAAAAATGCTGGATTACAATTTAAAATCGACGGTGCTTTATCAAATTTATGTATGCATCAATAATTAAAAAAATGGATAATAAGTTAAATTATCTGATTTTCGTTGCAAAGAAATTTACATTTCCTGTGGACAGAACAAAATGACTGGACTGGTCAGCAGTATAGATGTGGTTTGTGGCAAGAACAACTGAAGACATTGGTGGTTGGCAGTCAAACAAGATTATTGATCAACGGTAAGTTGTAAATACGTTGATTAGGTTAACTTTAAAGTCGGTATTATGAAAAGACTTTTAACCAGATTGTGAAACTTTACAGTGAAAACTCCATTTTCTACATGTTTATTATACAAGTCCCCCTGCAATGTTTGATCAGTTTTAAATCCGGGGATTTTTCAAAATTTATTGGGCAGATGATTTGAAAACCCAACATTATAAATAGGTTTGTAACATTAGTATAAGGCTATCTAACAGCTTCCTGTATAGGCAATTACTTTAATTGACTGTATTGGCCCACTTGGGTAAATATCAATTACGTTATTGATCCCAATTTATTTAAGGGCATTGGCAACGTTCCTGGTTTATCCACAATTTTTTTTAAGGATTCCTTTATAGGTTGATATGTATATAAAAAGACATTTACCAACACATAAAACCACTCTTTCCATCGTATCTTGAGAAATAATTTAAATTTTATATATTTCTCATTTCACATTGATTTCAATGAAATAGAGGGAAAAATTAGCAAAAATTTTTTTTTAAAGGAACAATTTTTTAATAAGTGAGATATCTGATTTGTTTTTCATTATTCAACATTGTTGTTAATAGATTTTCTATGATATCCAGCTGAAAATTTTATAAATAGATTTATATATGAAAAGTATGCACCAGAAAATGCCATTTTACTCTTTTAGAGTTACTCCCCTTGATTTTTTTTCTGTTGCACACACACACTAAAAAAATAAGAAGATAAAAAAATGTTTAAACAATATCTTTAATCACAAACATCTTTAATGTAAGAGCAAAGGTTTCCAATGATTTTTTTATTGCTTGTTACTCTTGGTTTCCCTTCACAAGTGTTCTCGGAGAGCAATCGCAATACACCATGCTGAGAGTCTCTTTTATAAGCCAGTAACAGGTGGGAAAAAGAGAGTCCTGACTTCGCAATGCGTGTCATTATCATTTTAGAAATAACTTTATTGTTCACTAAGCACATTAGGGAGGAAGAGTTTTTTTGCACCATTTCATGATAATTAAGTAGACTAATGTACGAATCAAATGAAAAGCTGTGTTGAAGTAAAATGTGTTCTGAAAAATTCTGTGAAGTAAGAAGTTGTAGTAGAGCTTTTGCATCAGATGCTGCATCATGTGCATTATAGTCAGTTTGAATGAAAGATTTGACCAAGTCAGTTTGCTTGTATGAGCAAAGTCCAGGCCTTTCTTTTCTAAAGAGTGAAAGTGTGTCAACAAATCCTTGAATAACTTTCCCTGCATCACCATTCATGTCATTTGTGATCAAAGCACGACAAAAAGCATTAGCGTCAAATCTAGCATTATGAGCCACTAACACAACAGGTTTATGAATTGAAGAAAGCCACTGTAAAAAGTTGGTAAGTCCTTCAGATGTGGATGTTGATGGAACAGGTTCGCCTTCCTTGTACATTTGGCTCCCAGCAACGGTAAGACCAGTCAGAGCAATCGCACTGGTTGAAATCCTTTTAGAAGGCAGGAGATACTGGCTGTAGCTTTTGTCGTGTATGTAGGCTGCTCCAATCTGAGTAATTTCAGAATCATTACCTGTAATCACAAAATAAAATTGTGTTTCATGAAAAAGTATGAATATATTATAAAGATATTGAATAAGGTTGGGTGCAACATTGTTTTTATTTGCCCCTGAGGGATGAAATATTGCCAAACAAGAAGCGGAGGGCAATGTATTTGTCCCAAGGGGGCTTATATTATCAATGTTGCCTGAAAACACAGTCAACATTTGTTTCATTATATGAAGAAAGAAACCAAATATCAAGAAAGGATAATTATAATTGAGAAATAAATTTTATGATTTAGATTATCATTTTATAAACAAACTTATTTCTAACATACCAAGTCCTGTAGTTTCAAGATCAAATGACACATAAGCATATTCCACTCCAGGTATCAGTTCTTTGCAAGTTTGTTCAGTTTGCGGTGGAGGTATTTCACAAATATCATCAGAGCATATGTTGTTATTCATATCAACTGCTGTCTCATATGATTTTCCCTCTCTTACTTCACAAGTTTTCTGGTGATTACTTTGCTGCTCCTTTTTTTCCCTTCTTCTCTTTTTGAACTGTATTGTGCTTTCTCTTTCTCTTGCTTTCTCCCTTTTTCTGTCATATTCCTCTGAAATCTTTTTGGTTATTTCCCCAGGAGATAACATCACAGATTGACACACCTGGAATGAATATATTTTTCCATGATAAATACATTACAAATCAATAACTCTTTCAATAAAATGTATAAAAAAGGTGTAGTTATTTTGATTTTACTGTGTGTGTGAGTGTGTGTGTATATACTTGTATATGTACTTACATCAGTCACATATCCATAGCCAATGTTCTTTTGCGCAATGGCTGCTGCAACTCGATAGTCATTGCTTTCTGATCCAGAGAAGAAATTGGTTTTAGGAGCCTTGCTGGAAATGGCATTGTTGAGACTCTCATTAGCCTGAGAACTCCCTAGATGGGTTAACTTATCAGCATCACTGGAATATTTATGCAGCAGATCCATAAGGGTGATCTTCAACTTTTCATCGCAAAGGTACCTGCTGTAAGGAAGATGTTTTGGCTTGTACTTCAATGGATTCTGCAAATATCCACACCATGAACCACAATATGAATGATCTCCAAAGACATGTTTTCCCAGTGCTAATAAATTTTTCTTCATTTTTTCTGTATCCTCCTGATTTTGTGATACACAGTATCGAAAACACTTTGATATGTGTGAAATTGTTTTTGGTGTGAGTTCCCTGAAGTTTTTGGCTTTTCTGATGTCATAAAGTTTATTTGTAAAGTCTTTCAGAAGGTGATTTCTGTCGCACTGCTTTTTCAGGTCCGCTTTCACTTCTGAACGAGCTTTAGATATCGTTGTAGAGTCATTGTCCATGATGATCGTTCCAACACACACGTCATTGCTCTCTAGATTTTTCAACATAGATATACACATGTCTGATTCCATAGCCTTGGAGCTACCTTCCCAGTTCTTTCTACAATCATGTTCTTTTACATCACATCCTTTCTTCAATGCGCTGTCACACTTTCTACAGTATTTATTCCTTGTTGAAAATGCAATGCATTTACCAGTCTTATGTCCAATGAAGGCAGCATGGCCTGGAAAAAAGAAATGCAGTATATATATATATATATATATATATATATATATATATATATATATATAAATCTATCTAGGTGATTCCCCATTATACACCTTTTATTGCTAATAGTAATTGTATATGTTTACAATTTACATTGGTAAAATGTATACATCCTGATAAGTAGATTGGTATATTTTACCTATTATATTATAAGAGCAATATTATTATTTACCAGATAAGCTACTGTAGGATTTGCCAGATCCACGCTTTTGCCAGCCACCATCAAACGATGCAGATATTGAAGATTCTCTAAAATACAAAATGTATAATAAATATATGATCTTGTATATATATACCGAATCACATATACATCTTATTTTGTGCAACATTTACCTCAGTCATGTATCAAAAGCACTTTTCAATATATAGATGATTATTTGAGAATATTTTATTTTCTAATTACTTTGTGAGATCTTTTTCTCTGACAGCAGCATCAGCACAGCTGGAACGTGCTATATCTTCAAGGGCTTCACCTATTTCTCTTTCTCTTTACTTGAGTGTTGTTTTGGAACATGGTGGAATGCTCAGTGTCGACAATAAGTTGGACAACTTTCTTTCCCCTATACCACTGTGTAACATACCTGAAAGCAAAACAAAATGATTGTTTGAAAATAAATTAATAAGAAAGATGCAGGAGTTCTTATGATATAGTGAGGTTTTTTTTACAGGACTAAACATACTGGTATAAATCACCCAAAAAGCACTTCGTTAACATCATTATGTATTGAATGTTATAAATCATTTTTTACCTAATGCTAACTTTGTGTTGACATCCCAAGTTCTTTGTCCCTGACGTTCGTTAGGCCCACTATGTCTCTTCCAAGTTGGAACAACTGTCTTTCCATCACAAAGGGCACACCTGATGGTTAATAAACTGCCTAATCCATAACGTATCTCGTGTACCGTGTTTGTTATATTCAAAGGGACAGAAGAGTGGCAAACAGAACAGCCTTCAGAGAGTTTGTCTACAATAAACCCCAACTCCACTATTCGCCTTCCCTGCCGCCAGCTTATCTCTGTTGTATCGTTAACATTGTCAATCTGTCGATCTAAACTATCACCAGATGCGTAACTGTTCTCCTCGCTATCATCAACTACCGGTAAACACTCAGCGATGTCAGAGTCATTATCACCATGATCACACAGCTTAGATGAATATGAGTGGTCATTAATAATCTTTCTTACGTTGTTTGCTTTAAATATGTCGATTCTTTTCTTTTTGGAAGCTGAAATGAACCTACCAGTCGATGTAGAACGATGTCGCTTCATCTCTCGAATTTTCTGTTTACCTCGGAAACGCTGTTTTTATTACTCTAATAAGCTAAAGAGTTCGTGTTACGGGCGATAACTCACAATTACAAGAAAACTCAAGAACGGTAACTGAAATTCGATGTATAAAAGAAAAAATGCAGGTACGGATTTTTTATTTCCGGAAAACTTCGTTGCCAATGCCCTTAAAAATCAAAATCTTTCACGATTAACAATGTTTTTATTTTTCTTGGGTGTTTATCAGATACAACAGCTGTTTCAGAAAGAGAGCCTGTTTTGGTGTCAAAAGAAAATGGCAAAGCTCTTGTAGGAGGGAATGGCGTATTGAGATGCATATTCTCTGGCTAGTGAGTACACTTAATATAACGTTGTTATTCTTTATACTAGTATTTAAGGAAATTATTTAAATGGAAATTAAAACTCAATGAATAGGTTCATACATATCCCAGATATTGACGTAGCATTCAAATATTTACGACTGAATTCAATAGCTGTGAAATAATCGTTTCTAAGTTGTTCAGTTTAGATGTCTTCAATAGAATATCATTTCATTTACACTCAACATTTGTGACTTCATTTATTGTATGTAAACTATAAGTGGGTTTAAGGATTTGAAATATAAATAATAAGCATATCAAAAATAGAATTTCAACTAACGATGTTTATTTCCAGCCCTGTCCTGGATATTGAATGGGTTTCCCCTCAAAAGACAGTCATCCGTAATACCTTTAACAAATATGACATTACTGACTTTGGCAGAGTCCTGACAATCATGAAAGCAGAACAAAAGGACGAAGGGGTTTATTATTGTAAAGGAAAAGGGAAAACAGGGTTTAGTGAACAACGCATAAATTTTAATGTCACGTGTAGGATATTTCTGCCATTTCTTAAAAAAAAGTTTTGCAAAGTTTTGGACAATTATTTTTAATTAAAGATTACCATATATTAAAAAAAATATTTCTTTCTCTATTTCTACAAGATGCTTAAGAATGCTACAAATTCATCTTTCTTTGTTTGGATATTACAGCGACTCCTTTTCTGACTGGAAATAATCAGATGCTTGATGCCGTTGTTACTAAAGGTAAAGATGTCTTATTTCGCTGTGAAGTTAAATCATTGTCTACAGAAATGCTACCTTCTCGACCACTTTGGAAAAAAACCGGAAAGGATCTGGATATTAGTAAAGGTTGTATGAATAAGAAACTGTAATTGTAAAGTTGCGGTAAACAAAGATTCCCTGTGAAAGAAATGATCGGCATAAGATATGAACTGTCAGTACTATGAAATAAGTTAATGTTACACATATGCATGTAGCTTAAATTTACTTTTACAGTAGGCGAGGCTATAGTACATATATGTACTTCCCGATTAAAACTTTTTTAAGCATTTAAGTATGATTTAATAATTATGTATATTAATATATTAATAATTACAAAGCGTATTGTGTGCGCAAATGGTAGAATTCGCCGAATGCCTGATACTATACATGCAATCTTCATTAATATAGATCATAATTATTTTAGAAGTATGAACCCTTTAAACTCTGAGGTAAAAAGTCAGGGCTATACATATACGTAATACAACGTACAAATTTAGTGGTTAAAAGCAGGGGGTAAGAGTCGATGAAATCTCAGTTAACCTTTAGACGTTCACGTTTTCGTTAGAAACACATGCATATGGACCACGTATTGCAGTCCTTTTTTAAAGGACAGCAACTTGTTTCACTACACTCTGCTTAGTTTAAATAATCTAACTGTGTCTCGGGACAGGTCATCGCCACAGTTAAAATGCCTCCAATCAGAGACATAACTTTTATCTATGTCTCTGCTTACATATACCCGTAATGTAGCAAAAAATTGCAGAAGCGCTCCGAAATTGCATTGAAAATAACAGTTAAATTATTCAAAACAAATGGTTTTGAGGCTGTAAATATCTTTCATTTAAAAATTTAATGCATATTAATGAAGAATTCAACACGTTTTCACCAACTTTTTTACTCGCTTCGAATTTAAATTCAAATTTAAAATTTAAATTTTTCATATCAAATGCGCTGAGTTAGAGTTATCTCCCGTATTTCTGATCCTCTGATGAACAGAATATATGACAAATTTTCAATGAAAATTCACATGTTGTAATATCGTTTCTGAGTTTATCCACGCAAATGTGATATTGTGGAAACATAAACTAAAGAGCCTCCCGTGAATTAGCGTGAATGTAATGCGCATGCGCAAGATTGTAAAATCCAAAAAATCCTGATGATTTCCGGATTCTTTAAAGGAATTTTCGTTGATTATTTATGAGCGAAGCTTCATTGAGAAAAAATAAAAACAAATTGGTAATCTTCAAGTACTAGTGATGTTTAAAATATATAAAACAAAAGACAGTACTCTTCCGATTTTTCGGTATTAAAGCCCCAAAATTAGAGTCTATTATTGTAATATAGTAGTATAGATGTATGCAAGGGGCCATGAGTGATGAATTTTCAAATGTGACTTAAATATCTCGTAACGAGAAAAAAATACATAATAGGTAATATTGCTCTCTTGTGTTCTATCTTTTATAAACAGAAAAGTATAATATCAAAAAGGATAACCAAGTGTTGACCGTAACAGACGTACAGAAATCAGATACAGGGGTGTACCAGTGTTTGTCAGAAAACAGTGAGGGGGTTCTACTGAAGGAAGCCATACTCAAGGTTATTGGTAAGTTAAAAAAAGTCTAGAACAATGACTGGATATATTGAATGAAGATCTATTGTTTACAAATCGTTAAAAGAATATATTTTTTTTCTTAAAACTCATTGCTTCATTTCATTTCTGTTGAATATAAATTTCCCTTTCTAAGCTTAAAATACTTAAGTTGGCAATTTAAGGTCATCAAAGATTTATAAGGAGAACAATTTCTGATAAAAAACTGATCAGTGAAATAAAATATTTACACAAGCTTACGACAGGACAAAACAACTTCTGGTGTTGGCATTTATTTTTTAGATCCAATAACCATCCATGAGAGTTTTCGAGATAGCTATAAGATTGTGCAGGGGGGTATGCTGAAACTAGCAGTGGTCGCTGATACTGACCCCTCTCTCACTCTGCAGTACAAATGGATGTTTACTGGCCACCAAGGCAACGAAAAGGAAATAGAAACCAATAAGTATTGGAGTATCTCACGACCTGTTCAGAACAATTTGACCATTGATTTAAGGCAAATTACAGATCCGAGTATTCTGTTTTCTCTAACAGGGTACTATAGCGTTAAAGTATACCACAAATATGACCAAAAACGTATTTATTTTACCGTGCGAACAGACACAATGGAAACAGACATTATCACAATGGAAACAGACATTATCACAATGGAAATAGACATTATTCCTACAACAGGTTAGAGCAATACAGCCTACTATTTAGTTAAATTGTGCATCTATTTTGGTGTTGATTTATTTTTATACCCCCGCTCCGAAGGAGAGGGGGTATACTGTTTTACCCTTGTGTGTCTGTCTGTCCGTCCGTAACAAAAATTTCTGTCGCATTTATCTCAGCAACTATTTATCGCAGATGCTTGAAATTTTTACACAGTGTTTTACACAGTTTACCAATCGGACGTCAACTTTCTGTTAAATGACGACTTTGCTTATTTTAACCAAAATTTTCAAACAAATTTTCGTCAAAGATTTCTCAGCAACTATTTATTGCAGATGCTTGAAATTCTTAAACAGTATTTGTATAGGCATGCCATATCGTGGGATATATTTTTGTACCAATCAGACGTCAACTTCCTGTTAAATGACGACTTTGTTTATTTTAGCAAAAATTTTCAAACAAATTTATGTCAAAGAATTCTCAGCAACTGTTTATCGCGGATGCTTGAAATTTTTACACAGTATTTGTATAGGCATGCTATATCGTGGGAAGTATTTTTTTACCAATCGGACGTCAACTTCCTGTTTAATGAGTACTTTGTTTATTTTTAGCCAAAATTTTCAAACAGATTTCCGTCAAAGATTTCTAAGCAACTATTTATTGCAGATGCTTGAAATTTTTACACACTATTTGTTAAGGCATGCCATATTATGGGATAAATATTTGTACCAATCGGACGTCAACTTCCTGTTAAATGAGTACTTTGTTTATTTTAGCCAAAATTTTCAAACAAAATTTTCCTCAAAGATTTCTCAGCAGCTATTTATCGCAGATGCTTGAAATTTTAACACACTATTTATTTAGGCATGCCATATTGTGGGATATATTTCTGTACCAATCGGATGCCAGCTTTCTGTTAAATGTCGACTTTGCTTATTTTGCATATTCACATCAGAGCGGGGGTATCACTAGTGAGCATTGGCTCACAGATATCTTGTTCTCTCTCAGTCTGTCCTTTTTGTTTGAAATGCCAATTTATCTATACAAGAATACACATTTGTTAATATATCAAGGCATAGACGTTTTTCAATGTAATAAGAATGATGATAAAATTGAACATTGTCCATTTTAAAAATACAGCTGTACCTCAGAAACCTATCGATCAACACACCTATCCGGACACCATCATCTACATCGTTGTATCCACTGAAACCTTCATTATAATCATTGAAATCATCATCATCGTATCGTACCTTAATCGAAGAAAACACTGCAGATTTCGTTATAGTGAGTGTATTTGTATCTAATTTAAGGTTAGGATCTAGTAAATGAAAAGAGCCTACAGGTTTAAGGAATTCAAAATGTAAGTTCTTTCAATGGTGCTTCATAAAAATAAATTTGTTTGATATGGTATATCGGGGCTTAAATAATTTGTACACAGATTAACAAATGTTGTGTTAAGGTGTCAATTTTAATAAAATATGAAGGAAATAATTAATAACAAATCTCTACGTTTTGTCAATTTTTGAATTATGAAGTAGAATGTTCAAAGTCCCTCCAAAACAAAAACACTATACAAGCTCTTGACCATCTCTTCAAAATATCCATACTATGTTATATAAATAAGAGAAGTCTATGAATATGAATTATGGTTAAAATTTGTTAATTCATGATCACTTATGGATAATTTGAACTGTTTTGTTATACCGGTATGTAACTAGTCGCATCACAGATTATGAATTTGGAATTAGTAATCGTATATAAATTGTCGTTTACAGTGTGCATTTTTACCACGTAGACTAATTATTTCACAATTTATTTCAGAAGATAAGAAAAAAGTGCCCTCCAGAGATGACATGGAAACAGGACAATTGTAATGGTTACCAGGATATCCCAACGGCATAATCATCAGTAGAAATATAATATTAATTATGACCGGCTCAAATTGTTATGATTTGTCAGAAAGAAAAGAAAAACAATCAATTACAGTTTGTGGTAAATAAGTTTTCTAAGTTTAAATTTTCTGCCGATTGACTTAATATTTACGTCAAGCACATTAGGTGATCTGATCGAAAGAATATTTGAATCCAGCTAAACTATGCATCATAGTACTGTCGCAGTTTACTGCATGTGTAAGGATCAAATACATCTTGCACATACATGTAAATATTTTTGAAATATATAAATATACATTATAAACAAAGTGGTTCATCAAATAAGCTATGTTTTCCTGAGTTAGCTATGGTTATATAGTTTATAAAGTTATCTATGATAATATGGTTTTTCAAGTAAGCTTTCATATGGTTTCTTGAACCATACTGTACCTACTTTTTTATATCGTGTTTTCAAGAATGTTTGTGTATAAACATCCATATAGAAGTTAAGAGGTACAAAGATGAAAAATACAATAATAATCAAACTAAGTATGATATGATGGTGATCACGAGTTGGACAAATTTAACGAGGATGGAATTGTCATTGGGATGCATTTTACTGCATGTGTAAGGATCAAATACATCTTGCACATACATGTAAATATTTTTGAAATATATAAATATACATTATAAACAAAGTGGTTCATCAAATAAGAATGTTTTCCTGAGTTAGCTATGGTTATATAGTTTCTAAAGTTATCTATGTTAATATGGTTTTTCAAGTAAGCTTTTATATGGTTTCTTGAACCATAATGTACCTACTTTTTTATATCGTGTTTTCAAGAATGTTTGTGTATAAACATCCATATAGAAGTTAGGAGGTACAAAGATGAAAAATACAATAATAATCAAATTAAGTATGATATGATGGTGATCACGAGTTGGACAAATTTAACAAGGATGGTATTGTCATTGGGATGCATTTTACTGCATGTGTAAGGATCAAATACATCTTGCACATACATGTAAATATTTTTGAAATATATAAATATACATTATAAACAAAGTGGTTCATCAAATAAGCTATGTTTTCCTGAGTTAGCTATGGTTATATAGTTTATAAAGTTATCTATGATAATATAGTTTTTCAAGTAAGCTTTTATATTGTTTCTTGAACCATAATGTACCGACTTTTTTATGTCGTGTTTTCAAGAATGTTTGTGTATAAACATCCATATAGAAGTTAGGAGGTACAAAGATGAAAAATACAATAATAATCAAACTAAGTATGATATGATGGTGATCACGAGTTGGACAAATTTAACGAGGATGGGATTGTCATTGGGATGAATGCAAACAAAGGGGCTTTAGATAGTTATTACAGTCTTTTCAAAACAAAGAAGCTGTGTTTTAGCATAGGTGTGTAAGTGCGTAAATTAAAACTATACGGGATTTGCCAACGCAAGAAGGTTTGATTTTGTAATTCGTTTTTATATTTTTTTTTCTTTTTATCGGATTTCCATTTGTTTAAAAATGGGCCTTTTTGCATGCATTGTAGTAAAATTAGTATGTATGTCTTTGTGTTATGAAAACAATATTTTGTTCAATTATTTTTAGCTCACTGAAAACTCAAGTGAGCTATTCTGATCACATTTTGTCCGTCGTCCGTCCGTCCGTCTGTCCGTCTGTAAACTTTTCACATTTTGAACTTCTTTTCTAAAACCACTTAACCAAATTCAACCAAATTTGGTTCAAAGCATTCTTATGGAAAGATGAATATAAATTGCAGAAATGAAAGAAAATTTTTCATTGAAAGCGGAGAAAACCTCAAAGCTGTAAAAAAAAAAAAAAAAAAAAAAAAAAAAAAAGGGGGGGGGTGCATTTTAAAAAAATCTTCTTCTCAAGAACTTCTGAGGCATGACCGGACCAGGGCAAACAAAAGATTGACAGTAATTAATCTGCCAATCTCATTAAAATTTCAAGATATTTACTGACCAGTATATTTGTATTCGCTGTAAATATTGCTGCAAAATAATGCGTAATTTGAATTGACGATTGCCAATCTGCCCCGGCTTTTATTTTGCCCCGGCCCGGGTTTGCTTACCCATTTTACCAAGACTCGTATTCCATAATTCTAAAACGATGTTTTTTGTTTAAAGCAGCCATGACACTATATAATAAACGGGTCGATCTGACAATGAAGAATTTGTTTGTTGTGCAACAGTTCGTGTACGAAGGGAATCTTTGAAACATGCAAAATACATTGGTGCCGATTTTGTAAAGTAAATTGAGGCTAAATATTTCAATGCGTTGACAGTTTTCACATATGACGGGGGTGTTAGCTTGTTGTGATTTTCGTTTCGTTTTCATCTATGCTTTGCCTTAACCTGGGAACTGTCGCTTGTAATTTCTGATTTTTACGTATCAAATCAAACAGAGACTTCGGTAAATCAAACAGTTTACTGTTTAC
Source organism: Magallana gigas (assembly GCF_963853765.1). Lineage (NCBI taxonomy): Eukaryota > Metazoa > Mollusca > Bivalvia > Ostreida > Ostreidae > Magallana > Magallana gigas. The sequence goes on along the minus strand of NC_088857.1, from coordinate 20,026,037 downwards.
CTGCGCAAATTAAGCAACATCTAATGTAATAAGAAAGAACTAAAATGCAATTTATTCAGGCTATCGGTAATTCGGTATAATCTTTTGCGTAATGGTATAATAATGCAATATGTTTTGTTGAGATGCTCGGCATTTTCTCGAGTTTATTCAGTTTAAAAAGAGTTATATCGCTGACGGAAAAATGTAGGTATATACATGTATATGATTCATTTTGAAAAATAGATTGTGTTCTTTATTTGTTATAGTGCATGTTTCTTGTGTTTAATTGTTTACAATTTCTATTTACTTACCATATTTGAGTGTTAAGCTTCGAATTATAAGCAAGATACAGAGATTTGCTCACAATTTTATGTTTGTACACAGATCTGAGGCCATTCATTTTTTCCCATTTTAAATGCCGAATAGGAAATACCAAGTTAAAAATCTTTAGCTGAATGTAATAAACTCATGTGAACGAAATATGACTCAAACCTAGCAAAATTTTGAGCTCATCTTGCTTATAATTCTACGATTAACGCTGAAATTTTGGTTGATCATTAGAAATTCTATATGAATTAGAGTATGTTAAATACTTGTACACAAAAAAATTAAAGAATGATATGCTGTATATATAACTACTCTCTGGGCCCCCCTCTTTATACAATGAATAATGTAAATGTGAGTAAATAAAAACGACATCGTTAAAACAGTTTCCATAGTTCTGACAGATTTCTGTTGCGGGGATAAAAGAATTATCGCTATTCCTAAGAAAATATTGCAGCGGAAAATCATCCTGGTTTGTAGCCATTTGTTATTTTTAAATAAAAATGAAAATAATTGGTGGCCCATAGTAAATTAGAGTGATGTGCCTGTCAATACGCTAACATTGATTTTTATAGCTCTTTAACATGTCACGTGACAACATTTTTCATTCCAGTGTATTCATCAATCAAGTGTGAGCAAAGTTATAAGAGTCACGAGTTTACGCGAGGTAAACAACAGTCATTTAATTATAATGGAGAAGACAAATTAAATTGTTGAATATTTTTAATTTGAGAAATTGAACGCATTGAGGTGCAATTTTCTTCTTCACATATACACATGTAGGATTTTTTTGATAAAATACAATAACTATTATATTTAAAAAAAAATACAATAACTAGTTTGTAGTTGAGGAAGAAAATGTACCTATATGCTCTCATATATTTTGATCGCTTTATTAAGTGGGGAAGGGGGCAGAACAAAAATACAGGGAATTAGAAGTTATATAACAGTGTACCCCTACAAAATATTTAGCTCTATATCTTGCGTAGAATTTTCTTATTCTGTGTAAAAATAGTATTTCATGAAGGTACAATGTCAAAGATTACGTGTATGCAAAAATAAGTGTAAAATTCAAATACATTACAATATTTATTTTTTTGTTATTCTACCGAGGGCCATATGGCACAATATCTTTTGAACGCCCATTGTTGCTCAGGTGAGCGATGTGGCCCCATGGGCCTCTTGTTTTACATTGTAGTCGTAATAGAGCTTAACCTTGTTTCAGTTTTATTTTTGTAGGTTTATTGATTTTCGAATGCATTTTTTATGGATTTTATTGTGTTCACAATTTAAAGTATACATGTATATACGTTCGTGAAATTAAATAAACAAGTGGTAAATCTTGTGACTTCTTCTCTTCGATAACCATTTAATATTGTGCATCGACTCGGCATATAAAATTTATGAGAAAAGTTGCTCAATGAATAATAAATTAGCCACAGTTAATGATAGTTTTTGTAAATCTTGCTTATGGTTCATATGGTTTTAAACCTTCAGACCATTATTCTTATATCTTTCATGTACATATACAGTTAATAACATACCGTATATCAGGTTTTTTCCGCGTGCATCCAATTTCCGGTTTGTTCGCGGCGATTTTCGAATCGCGGAAAATAAATAAGCGTAAATTTGATACAAAGTTTTGTGTTTGTAATACAGTTCTCTCTTTGCATTAACAATAAACAGGCAAGTAAAAGTACAGTTAACTGTGTTTAGTTAGTTTTGTTAGGGATAGAAATTGCGAGATCGGAGGGCAAGCGCCAGGTAACATGTATTTAAGCCTGATTGTTTATTTAATGATCCATTTACAAGCTAATTAAAGTGACCACATTCCTTCGTAAATCCGTTGTCTAATTATACTTGAGCTACTGGTTAATGTAGCGATACATGATATAATAAGAGATATCTGATTGTTTGGATCTCTGATAATAATTATTGGTAATTATTTCACATTGACTTTAAAATAGTGAAAATTTGATTTGCGTAAATTTGATATGCTGTTATAGGTTCTGATTCGCGGAAAAATATGACACTGACAAAACCTGATATATGGTATCTCATTTTCAAATATTTTCATATAAACTTGAATGATTAAGACTTATCTTCAAAAATTGTCATAAAACAATCTAAAGTTGTAACTGTAAAAATAAAAAAGCACTGATGAAACTATATATAATTGTTGTATGGTACAATATTGGTAATTTAGCTTGTTATTGTATAATCTTGTTTTGATATATGTAGTTGTTGAAGAAAAAAAAACGTAATCAGCAGAGGAAGGAAACATATTGATACTGTCCATTATAACCATTGAACATAATTATTGTATCCCAGACAATCAATGGATTGGAGACTTTATCTTGTCTTTTCCTTAAAGACTTTCATCTGTACCGTCCATGGGCAAGGTAAAGCAAACACTGATGACTTTTAATACTACCCTTTTTACTAAATAATTCAAACGGGCTGCATTTGTACAGTCATATTGTTTTTAAATTCTGTAATGTTAATCCCAATGAAATGTCGTGTTAAATACTTATTGTATATGTTGTTGAAAACGCACTTTTTTGTACAATGAAATACATTATATGAATAATTAAAGATTTACAAAGCTGTAAGTAGTAAGATCTTCAGTTTCACATGAAGTTATTTTTTCCCGAGTTTTGTAATTCTTGACTGACTTACAACAATTTGTTTTAGATAAAAGTCAAATGCCTCCGGAAATGATTAGTGTCTTCAACAATGAATACTTCTTTCCAAGAGATTCCATACTGGTTGATTCTTCATTTAAGTGTCAAGCCGAAAATGGCCAGATCCAGTAAGTGTAGGAATGCTAGTTAACGTAACTAAATGAGAGTTTATCAAACATCTTTCATCAAAATGCTAATATTCATTTATCTTGATTGGATATTTTGCATTATTTAAACAAACATTAGATAGTTAGAAGTTGGTAGCGATATTTATAGAAGACATTTAGGTTACACAGACATTCTATTTGCATGAAATATACTACGTCAATCATTCGACAAGGAGTCGCATACGCATGGATATTGCAAGACTTATGATAGAACGACTCAATAACACATGTACGACTTGGTATAGCTACCCACGACTTAATCAAACCATGACTAACACATAAAAATTTAAAAATAATTATATTAAAACATATTTGTGACATACGTATATAATCTAATATACACTGACATGTCTTTCTTTTGACGGGCTTTTAAAGGGTACATCTAAAATATCAAAATGTTTACATTGCAGTAATAGAAATTCTTTTGCTCATTGCACATGTTTAACATGATAATAAAATGGTATTAATTTTGTATAGGTTAATCTCTTAAAAATAATTTCACAGATATGTGTGGAAAAAAGATGGAGTAGTTGTAGAGAATACCCAGTTTATTCCAGTAGACAATTCAACAGGAATTCTTAGATTTGTCAAGATACAGACAGAACATTATGGAACCTACCAATGTTTCGCATCTAATACTTATGGAACCTCACTTTCAACGCCCTTTAATTTGAAGGAATCAAGTTAGTTGACATACGTTGTATCATATTTTAAGCTAATTAACCCATCATTGTTATTCGTGACTTTTCTTTGTCTATAATTTGTGTGTACATAATGTTCGAAATTGTAACTATTTATTTTCAGTGTTAGGAAGCTTTCCTATCGGCGATATTCAAGAGGTACGATGTAAACAATTTGAGCATTGTAAAATCCAGTGTCGTGGGAAGCCAACCTGTGTGCCAGACTCACAATGTAGAGTGGAATGGAAAATTGGACTTGGAACCAAAAATAATGTTGAGATTAACAAACGAGTTGGAGTGGATGGAAATGGTTTGTTTCAATAAGAGCGGTGTAAATACACCCATAAAGCACCTGTTAAAAAATGAATATCACAATGGAATATGGTATCTTCCTTTTCTTGCGATATTTTATAAACTTACAAAATTAATGATAAAATCTGATCTAGTTTTATTGATAACAGTATTTTAACATGTCTGTGAAAACAATACTGTTTTATCGTTTATTCAAATACATTACACCAAATAAGGTCGAACGTCATCAAATCTATCATAAAGCACTTCCGACTTTAGTGGATTTGATCGCACTCCATATGGTTGCGTACACCTTAAGTCAGTGCAATTTCTTGTGAATGTTAATTTATTATGGGAACATACTAAAATATAAAATAGGAGGAAAAATAAACACTCATCAATAAAATATAATTTTTAACATTTTTTAAAGAAGTGCTTTTTATATTTGACAATGTGTAATAATATTTACTCATAATCAGCTTATTCAATTTCGAAATAGATATCTTTTACTTTATATTTTCATGTTTAAGTATTTTCTATTAGATATTCTGGGATTAAGTTAAATCTAATATAAGCAGCAATAAAATTTTAAACAACGACAGTTGTTATGTGGTTTCGTCTATATATAAATGTACATGTATATAACTCTCTTTTTCTTTATCACAAATGCAGTGTAATAAATTATTTTTTTTTTCTTACATTATCTTTTTTGTATCACAACGTCTGACTAACACAGTAATTAAAAAGAAATTATTACCTTTTGATTTTGCTTGGAAGGTGATCTCCATTTTCTGTGGACGGACACTGCTGACTGGAACGGTTTACAGTATAAGTGTGGGATGTGGATGAAACAGATGAAGCTGTTAGTGATTGGCAGCCAGACAAGTCTAAAAATTGACTGTAAGTGAGAGAACTAATTGTTTCAAACAAGCAGCGATCTCATGTACTAGAGACTTCAATGATTCTCCGAAGGAAATGCGCTCTCCGTCAATTACCCCGAACTGACGTTTTTCACTTTTGTGTCTATTGAGGTTAAATACTTGATCAGTAAATTTAACTCCATACCCTTTTGTATATATTTGCAGCATTGGTGTAAAGTTTGACTTTTTATAACGGATTAAATTGCAACTATTTATTATCATAAAATATATGCAGTGGTTTGATAAGTCACATATAGTTATGACTTAATTGCTATTGTGAATCTTTTTCACTGGAGTAATGGTGCCAACTATCTGATAACTGGTCTGAAGATTAAATTTCAAAAACTCCAAACTATACCTTAGATGAATTCTTGATAATCTTTATTAAAATCTTTTGTACCTATTATATTCTCTAGGTTTTATTTTAGATTCGAAAGCAGTTGATTTTATAGAACCAACCTTAGTATTCAAAAAAGATGGTAAAGCTCATGTTGGGGGAAAGGGTGTTCTGAGATGCATGTTTTCTGGATAGTAAGTATTTTAGTGTTGACGTAATACTAATATGTAGTTCATTATATAATTATGATTTATCAGTATATAAAACAAATTAAAAAAAACATTATGCCCAGAAAAAAATACAAGAGAATAATACAAAAATGTTTATATTGCAGTCCTGTCCCAGATATTGAATGGATGTCTTTAGGCAAATTTACAACCATTAAAAACGTCACAGGCAAATATATCATCAGTGACTTTGGAAGAGTACTGACTATCATAAATGCAAAGCCAGACAACGAAGGTTTTTATTCATGCACAGGAAATGGGACGACAAACTCTCTTTCTCAAAGGGTCTTTTTAAATGTCACATGTACGTTAATGTGGTTCCTAGTGTTGCAAACTTAATGAACGACAAGGAGAACAAAGGTATTTCTTGATAAGGCTGCTAGCTGTAGTTAATCTTTGTTTATAATTTACAGCCGCTCCCATTCTGCCCGGAGACAATCAGATGCGCGATCTGGTGGTACCAGTTGGAAAAAACGCCATATTCCGCTGTGAGGCCGAGTCCTTACCGAATGAGATGCCTCCAACTCTTCCAATATGGAACAAGAATGGAGTGGATCTAGTGATCGCTGGAGGTTGTATAATAAAAACCAATGAGTAAAAAAGGAATTAAAAAACCTCAGAATACTGTCATGGAGTTATAAAAATGTTTCATTTCATGTAAACACTTTTAATTTTTTTAAAATAAAATCGAAATAACAAATCAACGCTGTTTCGCAGTATTGAAATTCATCAACACAATTTAATTATTGGATATTTTTTAACTAACTGTTTATTAAAGCATGGCGTGCTTCTTTTTATACTTAGTGGATCTGAACCTGAAGATTTTTCTGAAAATTGTTGAAAGAATTCAAACCCAGCTCAAACTATTATTTTAAGAAAACTTGTACCTACGGTCATAACAACTGAATCTTTTAGGTTACAACAAATAGGATCCTGAAAGTGCTTTGCAATATTCTCTCCATTTAAAATTCTTTGTATAAATTTGGTATGATTTTTAGCATGACATTGCATCGTTTAATACTTCTGTTCACTTAGCGTAGATCTCTTTTGCAATTAAATATTAACAACACCACTGTACATTCTTTTGGAAAAAAAATGGTTGTGAGCTAATTCATTATACATGTACTTTTTGAAAATTTCGGTTTGTGAACGAAAATTTGTACCATTATCTTCCTAGAATTCAACTTGTTGCAATGCTTGGATCCTTAATTGGATCCTGTTGCATTTTCAAATATACATATTAGTACTAAATCATTAGTTCCCGCATTGGTGTTAATTTGGTGTTTACAGCTTACTCTTTTAAAAAACAAATCAAATTTGAAGCGTATTCAATTTGGTCGACAAATTCTGTTAATCAGAATTTCAAAAATACATGTTTTAATCGATGATATATCATGAATTATTCTTGTTTATATTTCTAGGGAAGTACATCTTGAGCGAGAACAGCAAAGTGTTGACCCTAACTAGCGTACAGAAGTCTGATACAGGGGTTTACCAGTGTATGTCAGAGAACAGTGAGGGGATGCTACTGAAGGAAGCCATACTCAAAGTTATAGGTAGTTTGCAAAAAAATAATCATCATTGACAGCTTCTTTATGAAGACTATTGTACTTAATTATTGGTATGTCAAGAAAACCATAAGATACCAAGCTTTTATGAGTTTTATAAAGATACAATCACATCAAGCTCTAATGGAAAATAAGAACAAGGGACGTTATTGGCCGAAATTTGCCGCGTTTCAAATATGCACAGCACAAAACATTTTTAAAAGCCTTGAATTTATCAAATTCAATATTATATAACTTATATGTGTGGTTTAAACATATACATCATGAAATTCACGCTGAAAACTGTTCCGTTTTAGCAAGACGTCGCAATTTACCATATATTTAAACGCAACGTTATGCATTCGAAGCTTGTCCTAAAAGTTCGTGGACACATGGCAATTGTTTTTTTATATTCTAAATAACCACACAATATTCAGGAAAGTATTATAATATTTTAATATGGATTAATAATGTATATGTATAAAATTCGGAGGAATGTACATTCTTACATAGGATTTATCATTATATATACCTTGCCTAAGCAGGCCGCACAGCCCAGTCTGACGTTGAGCTATAACGACGTTTTTTATAACGTCGTAGTCCTACTGAGAGTAATGCCGCATTCACCGTCTGGTCAAAGGGTACAATTGCACGCTCCATCAGAAAATCGCTTGTGTTATTTTGAGATTATTAATTTTGAAATATTCCGATATCGATGTTTTCTTGATTCCTTTATCGTTTATTTCCTTTCTATCGTCGTTTTAACCCAAGTTGGCACATAACGTTATGATGTAGTGCTGTTCCGTGCGGTAAGCCGGCGTCGCTTTTTCTGGCGTTTTTTAAAAAATCCTTGGAAACGGTTTCAAATGACATATGAAAATGACGTACATTATACTTATTACTTAACAATTGAAGATTATGATGTTTTAACATGTTTAAGAAAAATTGTTAATATTCATATCTTAAACCTCAATAACGAAGTTTGGGTAACTTTTACACTGGGTCGTGCGTACTTTCCGCGACCCTTTAATGCAGTAAAAGTGTAGTTTAATTTTAGGGAAAACATTGAAAATCACTCTGGTTTGATTTCAAATTTTATGACAAACATTTTGGTATACACTATGTATGTTCATGTATATACCCATTTAAAATGACAAGAACGCGATTGTCCACGATCGAATTTTTTCTTAACAGCCCTCGTATTTACACGAGAATTTGTCGGTTGGTGTAAATCTATGTTGTAAAACAATATTTCTTTTTTCATGATTTGTACTTTTTAAAAAAAAAAATCCAACCCCCCCCCCCCCCCATCAGCTTCATCCACGCTTGAGTTGCGGGCTGGTGAACCGCAAACCAGAAGTTTCAATCTGCAGGCGGCTTTTTTAATTTCATACTTTTGAAACTATGAGTTTTTAATATAGAACTGTTACTTGTTCGCCTATTTGATCTATATACTTCTGAAGCATTATGCTTAGTTGTATCTTTTATTATCAAGTTACTTTCTGTTGATTTGAGAAACTATTTCAAGGTGTAGCGAATCTCCTTAATTAATGCAAGTACTTAACGACTTCGATTGGCTATTCACTAAATACAGAAACAAAAAAATGTTCCTGGAGCTTTCACAAGAAATCATATTGACGCAAGCGTCAAATGGACCCCAAAAAATATAATTGTTGTATGAATCATCATTGGTTGTTTACATAAAAAAACACACCACAAAGAAGAAAATAACGAGTTGATTGTACTAATTTTTATTGTCAATTTTAATATTGTTTCAGCAACACGTTTTGAAGTTCAATATTGTTTTCCTAAACGGAATTATAAATCTTATCTACACTTCAGTTTCTGAAATTCCATCGTCGGAAACCCACGGCCAGTCTCGCATACGCTTACTTCAGTAAGCGTAAGCAACACCGACCGTGGGTTTCTGACGATGAGAAATTCCAATATATCAATTATATAAATGTTCATGTCATTCAGGTCTTTAGTGTAATCCGTATACCGATCCCGACACATTGTTTTGTGAAAAGAATGAAAAATGAGAAATTTTCCGAATAGACTATAGTCTCGATAAAAACGCACCTAACACTTAACGTTTATGAGTAAAACAAAAAATAATGTAATATTTTTTAAAAGGCGTAAAACATATTTCTACACGCAAATTTACTTTTAATTCATAAAAAATAAGTATATGATTAATTCTATGGAAAAAAAACTATCCCGCAGAAACGCAGTTACAATATTTAAATGTATATCTAATAACGGGCCGCCAGAATAACCCTTCTGATCACAGAATTCAATTTAATAATGCCAAAACAATAAACTCGAAGGAGGTGAGGGAAAAGGGGAAGGGGGTCTTCGACTGTCAGCAAATCTGATATGTAACCTCAATTAAAAATATTATTTAATCATTCAATGAAAAAATGTGGACTAGACCTGAAATATAATCAAAAGAGATTAAGAATCTGTTCCTGTTTCACAATCTTGTTTTTACAGACATTTACGAGAGAGAGAGAGAGAGAGAGAGAGAGAGAGAGAGAGAGAGAGAGAGAGAGAGAGAGAGAGTTTTCTGTTTTAACAAAGTATACAAATCAACCTTCACACACGCAGTGTAAGAATCATATTATACATTAATAACTCTAAATACTTTATTGCTACACATATTTCTATATTTTCTTCGGACAAAAAAAACTTTATCAGTTTATTGGAAGAAGTACATTGTGCAGCTCGCGGGCTGATTTGATTGACAGGTGTAGCATGTGGACTCTGACTGAAACTGCTTGGTTGGTTCAAAGATACATGATTGCTTCTTCATATATGTACATTTTTTACCCATAGCGCTACCCAAAGCTGTGCACTTTCGTTTCTACACTGACATGTACATTTGTTTTCCCTCGGACTGAAATGTCACACTTTCATTGGATTAAACATGGCACGTGATTGCCTCATATATCTCTATGTAGGTTCTTTGAGGATTTATATTAGGCAATATGGCCGTCATTGGCCGCCGCCTCACTTATTCATCTCGATATATCATATTATTTAACACAGAAATCGTGTTCAGTAAGTCCTTAAAATATTTAGAGTAGTTGCCCTTTGGAATTATTTTTAAATTAGAGTAGTTGCCCTTTGAATATTGACGTCACATTGCTATGTCTGGAGCAGAGCAAAATGGCAGCGTCGCAATTCGCTCAAATCTCTGCAGAGGTTTAAAATTGAATTGCAACAAAACATTGTAAGTAATATGGGTGAAGCGAAGATTTTTTAAGTGTATGTGAAAGGTGGTATTGATAATTTTTAAGAGTTTAAATGAGTTTAACTGGACGAGATGTAAGGCATCTTGTACATGGCTTTGCGTAGATCACCGCTATTTGTGAATGAATATGTCGCTTGATAGTCCTCGGGAAAACAAAACACTTATTAGGTTAGTTACTGACTCACTACGGAAATATATTGGGTTGATCAATCTCATAGATGGCGAGGCGATTGTCAGGTCATAGTGAAAAATGACGTCATTTTAATACCTGTAGGATTTAGCTTATATCATACTTAGCACAATACACAACATCAAATACCAAGACAAAGACCTTAAAAATATCGTAAATTTTGCGGCCAAATACTGCCAATACCGTATCTTGTTCTTTTGAAGTTTCCATTCGAATAAGACCGTTGTCAAACCCAATTCTTGAAATATGTAACTGGAGAAAACATGCCTTTTTAGAAAATAAAAAAAAATGAACTATAAAAGCCGAACATGGAGTGGTCATTGTCTGATTTCGGAGAGTTCAAGATAATCGCTCAATACTCTTTGTACTCATCAATTATTCCAATGTATATTGTTATTTGCATTTATATCCATAGAAGATACATGTCATTTTTTAACTTAACGATTTCTTACAAAGTTTGAAACATATTTAAGTAGGAAAAAATTACCCCATGAACTTGAAGGTTTTCACATAAAACAGTGAATGAGGTAATGTTGATTGTTTGTGTTTATTCTAGATCCAATTATTGTCCGAAAGCGCCCACTGGATAATTACAAAATTGCGCCAGGGGATATACTGAACCTAGCAGTGGTCGCTGATACTGATCCCCCTTTCACTCTTCAGTACAAATGGATGTTTACTGACCACCAAGGCAACGAAAGCGAAATCAAAAGTAACGAGTATTGGAAGCTTTCTTGGCCTATAAATAAACAGTTAACTATTGATGTGAGTAATGTTACAGATCCGACCATTCTAGTTTCTCTTGCGGGTTACTACAGCGTGAAAATATACCACAACTATGATGAGAAAGTTATTTACATTACCGTGGAGACAGACGTCTTTCCTAATACAGATATTGGTAATAATTATGACAATAGTAATCTCTACTACTACGTTTTAACTTGTTATGATAACTTTGTTATTCCCAAATGTTTTTATTTCTTTAAACAAATTTATGAGAGTTTCAATGCTAGATAATACATGTACTTCCTTCATGTTCCTCAGTTTTACCTAGCCAAGTGCACTTGTCTTTAAATGACAAAAAATATAAGATATACATCATCAAAAGAAACAGAATGAATTAAAGAGGCATAATATAGTATTTTGTTTTTAAAAATACCAATGGATTTATGAAACATCTTTTCAAAAACAGAAGCATTAAACAGAAATGATTTAAAATCATATCTGTTAGGTTTGGAGTATGGGACTATCATGGTGTTTGATTTCGAAATAACCTAAAGCAAAGTGTGGTTTGAACACGAGTGGTGCATATAGTTTCTGTGTATTCAAGTATATATTTACATGAAGTATGATTCCCTCTATTTCTTACGGAAATTTATAGTTATTTCTTAGCTCTATAGAAACAACCAGACTAAAATCTACACGCGTTGATACGTTTGTGAAAATAAGACGAAATCATGTTGTACAGCACTGCTTCTAATCGTTTTTCAATCCATTGTTAAATAATATTATACATGTACATCCACTGGATTGACACATCCTTGACCCTATTTCTGTACTGGTTCTCTATGTATTGCAGTGAATCGAGCTGTTTTATAGTAGCACTACATGTTTTACTTCCAATTCTAATGATTTCAAATTAACTTATTTTACAAGTATGTTAACGTAATTTAATTGTAATTGTTTTTATTTGTCCCTAAATATGTTTTCTGTTCGTCCGCATGTTCACTATTTTAATATACATATGAGTACTTGTTTTTAAAGTTACAACAAATTTACGCTTGAGATTTTTACTTTCTTAGTTTCAGTTTCTCCAAAAACAAACACTGGTCAACAAACCAATTCAAACGCCGCTATCTGCATTGTTGTAGCCGCCATATTCTCGCTTTTCTAGTAAGTGATTTTTGTAACATTTCCGAACATTTCCCAATTTATATCTGATGGTAAAAATTCATATCTTTAAATTGTGGAATAAAATTATCTATTTTGATACACATTGGTTAATTATTATATTAAAGTGAAATAATCCTGGGTATAAAATACAACGGTAATGAAGCCACATGAGCGTTAAGAATCTACACTTTACAGTTTCGAAGAAAGTTATGACGTTAAAAAAAATTTGCACTACTTTCAGTGGAATAGACAGAAGTTGAAATAATGAACTGCAATAAAGCTGTCACCTGGACCTTTCAAAGGGTTAAGTTTATATATATATATATATATATATATATATATATATATATATATATATATATATATATATATGCGTCAACGAACTCTTTTGTATCGCTGTTGTCAGGAAGCAAAAGATGGAAAATTCAGTGTTTGTTGCAAAAACTTGGTGTTTTCTCACTTTATACGCATGATTTACATATTTCTAATGTAGTCTGATTGATATTTTAAAAGTGGAAAATGATTAGATTTAAAAAATTTTGTGCATCAAAAATATCAAACTGAAAAAGCTTTGATTTACTTTCAAAAATATGATGAAATTATTTTTTTATATGTTAATCATTTCTTCATTGAAAATGTTTTCTAATGCAATTCTTGTGTTTTGCATTTTCAAGTTGTATTTCAAATTCTTTTAACAGAATTGAACTTTAGTTGAACGAAAACTTTAATAAACATTACATACAGTTTCCAACGAGAAAAATGCATGACTTTATTTCTTACGTTATTTTTTCCAATTGATTCAATAATATACAGGTTTTAAGTCTACCAATTCGGCATTAGACTTTCTTAAGCGAACGTATATGAATCTGTTAAAATGAATTATTGAATCAGATTGTATTATAATTTATTACAGCATTTCGTTGTATATTAAGTACACTTTCCCTTTTGAATTTGCTTATCTGTTGTACATCGATATTCGATTAGTCACCTGATTTAAAAATTCAATATTTCGACAAACCCTTTTTGTTTTGTTTTTTTAATGAGTGCTGTTATCAGTGTCGAAAGACGCTGTTTTGGTTACCATAAGACCACGAGCTATCTTTTTTTAATACTTTGTGCGTTTTAGCAAAGCAAATACAACAAATAAGATTCTAGAGAGAAAGAATAAATGAGTTTGCTTTGTATACATTCTCGATACATGTATTTGTTGTTATGTTTATCATTTTATGAAAAATAGTTCACTGTCAGCTGTTTTTCATGAAAAATAAAGCAAACAATTTTTTTTAACCATGCTTATTATATTGCTAACGTCTGCCAATAATTTTGTATCAACCGTTGTGTACAATTCAATTATCATAAATACAAGAGTATATTACAAGAAGTTTTTTGTTTATTTCTTTTATCTTAAGGGGGATATCTGGCCATCTTGTACACACTCATGTGAACCAAAATGTGAACATTTAAAATGATTTGTTTATACATGTACAAAAAACATTGCCTAAAACTGCTGTCAAAAGAAAAAAAGCAATAAATATGAGGTTTTACATGTTGTTTTGTATACAAATTGCGTATACAAGAACAAATTTCTTTTAAGAAGTGGGAAAGGTGTCAAAAAATTAATTGTCTGAAACTAAATACAATCTTAATGTACCTCCATTAAAACAAACAATATATCTCGTGCCGACTGATGTAGTTTCTAAGACCCATTTTAAGAATAGGGTAGCCTATTCGGGGTAAAAGATACAACTTAAATGGGCACTTCCACCTTTTTCTCAACAAATGGTTGTAGAGAGAACACCAATGATCTCTTTTCATATATTTAAATATTTTTAAAATAATATGAGTAATGTGTATACAAAGCAACATGTAAAGTCTAATATCAATTGATTTTTTTTATCTTTTGACAAAAGTTTTGGTCAGTTTTGGCATTAACAACAAAGTTCAATAATGTTTACATTTTTGGTCCTCGTTTGTACACGATGACCGGACATACACCTGAAAAACATCCATTTATTAAAAGTAATATAATCGTTTGAAATAAAATCCTCGGTAAATCTTGAAAATTGTTTTTTAATTGTTTAATTTTTTTAGTTACATATCTTGGTGAAGAAATATATATGAGCCAGTGTATGAGAAAAGGGGTCTTATGACATAACGTCATAATGCAGAGAAAACGTCATAAACGTCGGCAACATTTCGCGACGTTGTTTATAATTTGTAACACTCAAAACATGATTTTATGATTTTTATGTCATAAGACCCCTTTTCTCATACATTGGCTCATATTAATAATATGAAAAAAATATTTTGCTTCCTTTTTTAGGCATTGAAATACAAATAAATCCTAAAACTAGCATATTGATGCATTGTTGATTTTTGGGGGTTATTCTATTTTATCAAATTTCGAATACAGCAATTTTCATGTATTTCGTTACCACTTATAGGAATAATAAAAAATACCATTCAACATAGAAGCCTCAATATTGCAATCCTTTTGTTTGCTTTCAAATAATATGCTAATGATATCTTTTTTGCTTGTGACCTTTCATTGTTTATCTATAAATACCTAAATGTTGTACATGCACTCTTATCTAGGTTTTCTTCAAAATCATTACAAGCAATTAAACAATTTGGAAAGTAAAATTTTGTAAAAATATAGAAAGCTTTTATATATATTAAAATACAAATTATTTATTTCAAATAATTTATTTTTCAATTTGTCTTATTCCGAATTTCCTCAATCAATTTTCAAAACTTTGCCCTTTTTGGGTGGAATATTTCAAAACACCGAGTAACATAAGGTATCATCCAGTAAAATGATCAATTTAGATAATAAGGTACATATATACTGAATGTCTCTAACTAATTTCCAATTAAACTTACATACATTTTGTACCCTTTACTTCAAATATAAGATTGAAAGTACAGTTATTAAATTTTTAATGTTAAATATCTAATAGCATCAGCATGCATGTATCTAGAAAGATGGTTACAAAATATGTTTGATTTGATAAAAGTAAAATAATTTAATCTTAATAATTTTAAAAATCATTACATCTAGTTTTGTGAACCATGATGCATGTATGTATGTCTCAGAATTCACAACACATAAAAAATAAACTGCATTTTTTTTAAATTTGTCAATCGCTGTAGTGGTAACAGACAATTTTCAACAACTGAATACAAAAGCCACTCGATAGCTCCTCCTTAACCGTCTACTGATAATAAAAACAAAAGAGTGAAATGTACTATGATTATTAGAGACTTGAAAGAGAGACACAA
Organism: Magallana gigas; assembly: GCF_963853765.1. NCBI lineage: Eukaryota > Metazoa > Mollusca > Bivalvia > Ostreida > Ostreidae > Magallana > Magallana gigas. The sequence goes on along the minus strand of NC_088857.1, from coordinate 20,010,260 downwards.
CCTCTCGAGTTAGATATCGTCGATGCTGAAATTTAAAGGATCACAAGAATTATTCATGTCCAGGATGTTTTTCAAATCATTCATGTATACAATGTCAAAACAACGATCCATGTCTAATTTCTAAATTGGTGTATGTTTCCCTGAAATGCATAAAAGGAAGTTTTTCAACAGTGCTTTGATGAAATATTCTGTAGGAAAAGGAAGAGAACATTTGTCATCAAAAATCCGAAGTTGAAACTATGATTTAAAACAGCGCTGATAATACTACGTGTATATATATATATATATGTACTGGGTTTGGTGATTCGGTTTAATTCACTAACTATTATTTGCCTTGATAAACTGTAGTAGCAACAAAATAGGAAAGCAAAAAATCAACAGAGGAAGAAAATTCGTTCACTTTGACCATATTAGTAATTTGTCTACAAGAAAACCAATGGATTGGACACTTTTTCTAGGACTGTTTCTACAGACTCTCATTTGTACTGTCATCGGCCAAGGTAAAAAAAACATTTGTTACATAACTATATTGACAAACAAGTATATATAACTCTTGATAAATTATTTATACAGACACATTTTATCTAAAATCAAAGGACTTTGACCTTTTATGAATTTAAGCAGACACATTTTATTTGAAAGCAAAGAATGTTTACCCTACAGTAAAACATGAAACAGCTAGGAGAACAAATATTAGTTTCCTGTGTTTGTTGCTTTGTCAAAAATATTATACCGATGAGAATCCTATCAATTGCAGGAAACACACTTACAACAAATATGCATGGATTGTTAAAGGTCAAGTACAACATGTATGTCATTTTGTGTACAATATTACACACTTAAAAAAAATTCGCGTTGGTGCCATCCACAATAATATGCTTTATACTGAAATCATTAACGATATTTCACGAGAGTTTACCAAGGATCAATGATATAATGAGTCATTATTAAATTTAAAAAACTCAAAAGTAGCAAATACATATGTATATTGAGAGGGTGAATTTTGACCTAACGGATAACTGAAAAAATATATTTAGCGGTTTTGTGTTAAATAACATATGTAACATAAGTCAACTTTTAGAGTTTTCAGATTTGTAAATGGTAAGCTCTATAAATAGATATAGTTGTGTGTACAGTTTCCTTAATCGTGTTTTATGCAAAGTAAACACTTAAACACAATTAAAATCATTAATAATATCCAGTTACATATTCTATTACAGATTCTAGTCAGATGCCACCAAACATGACCAGTATCTTTAACGATGAATACTCTTTCCCTCGAGATTCCAAATTAACTGATGCTTCCTTTAACTGCAAGGCAGAAAATGGAAGGGTTCTGTATGTTTTTCATAATTATCTGAAACAATAATATGAAACGTATGGCTAGCGGTTTTATTTTTCATTTGTCTTCACAAATTGAAAAAAGATAATTGTATACTACATTATTTAATACAACTTCCGAAAATACAGCATTGCTACTGTAAATGTTTGCATGTTGGATGGGTAAGCTTAGCCTAGTCAAGTGGGTAATAGTAAGATAAAATCAAACTCTAGATGTTTTCACAAAAAAACTGCAATTCAAATTCAAAATAGTGTATCCTTATGCAGTTGAATTTGTTTCATGTTTATCAACATAACACCGAAGTTGCATCAAAGAAGGTTTTAGGCATATCACATTACTTGTATAGGAAGATAAGGAATTTAAAATATAACTAAAATATAATTTTAGATATGTTTAACTATGATTCCTTAATATTCAGATATTGCAAGAATTTTAGAAAACCGATTTAATATCTCAAATGTGCGACTTGGAATCTCCTTTGTAAATATGAGAATTGATACCCTCGATATTCCAAAATATGATTTGAATTTGCAGCAAAACGGTTTGGTAGGGTGCATCCAAAATATTTTTATGCTACATTTATAAAGGTAAAGGTGGTCCAAGTTTTGAGAAAAAAAAATAAATATTTGAAATATACACGTTTTGTTAAATCTATTAATCATTTTCTTTAATTAACTAGATATGTTTGGAAAAAAGACGGAGATGTGGTACAGAATACTCAGTTTGTTACAGTGAACAATTCAGTGGGAATTCTTAAGTTTGACAAGATGCAAAACGAGGACTATGGAACTTACCAATGCTTTGCTACAAATGATTTCGGAACAACACTTTCAAAGCCATTCAAAATAATGGAAGCAAGTTAGTTGAAACAAAAGTGTATTATTGGTATTGCATCTCAGCATTATATATTTGGGACTTCTCAGTTTACATTGTTAATGAGTTTTAGTTTGCAATGTAATATTTTGATTCAAAACGAGTTTTTGTTGGGTTTTTTTTTTGCAGGATTAGGAAGTTTTCCCACTTCTCAAACTGAAGAGATAAAATGTGAAGAATTTAAGCATTGCAAAGTAGAGTGTCGACACAAGCCAACGTGTTTGCCAGAATCACAGTGTAAAGTGGAATGGAAAATTGGAGAAGGAACTAAGACCAATGTAGAAATAAATAAAAGGGTTGGAGTTGATGGAAATGGTTTGTGAATCAGATCAGAAATAGAATCTTCACATATATTTAAACTGCACATAATAATGTTCCTGGTTCGTGCACTAATCTCTTTTTTTAATACTCCATGGCGATTTGTTTTATTATAGTGAATTTCCTTGTTAGCACATCAGTTCGTCATATTTAATTCTTTCTGTCAACGGTTCTTAAAAAGAATTACTTGTTATGTATGAGGCGCCGTTTTAATATTTTTGAAGTATTTTCTGATATCAAAAAATAAATATTTGATATCAATAATTCGAATTTTTGATATCAAAAAATAATTCTTGATATCATAAATTAATTCTTGATATCAAAAAATCTATTTTGTGATATCAGAAAATCATTTTTTGATATCACAAATTCGAATTCTTGATATCAAATGATTTTCTGATATCACAAAATAGATTTTTTGACATCAAGAATTTAAGTTGATTTTTTATATCAAAAAATTGAATTCTTGATATCAGAAAATCATTTTTTGATATCAAAAAATCGAATTCCTGATATCAGAAAATCATTTTTTGATATCAATAAATCATTCACATTTTCTGATATCAGAAAATCTATTTTTTGATATCAGAAAATAAGACTTAAATAAAATTACTATCAACTTAATGAATGCTCCCTGTAATGCAACTTTTGTAATTTGTAAGATAATGTGTTTCAAGCCTGTAGATGTCTCTTAAGAATAATAATGAATGCCTTATTTTAAACCTGGTTTCATTCTGGCAAGTTTTGCACATATACAATGATCAACACTGCTTTCTTTGCGATTTGCTGTGAATATTGAAAAATGATGGCCTCGCATAATATAAAGAGTTATACAGGCGTACAGTTAGCGCTTTCAATACATAAGACCAGAATTATCAAGAACACTTATTAAATTTTACATTAAAATAAATAAAAGACAACAAATATTTAAATGCAAATCTGGCTCTGTAGTTCGGCAATTTAATTTTGGGTCAAGGGAGTATTCATTAAATAGGTGAAATTTATTTGCCATTTTCTTTGAATTTCTGATATCAGAAAATATAATTCTTGATATCAAAAAACCAGTTTCAATTTCTGATATCAAAAAATCATTTTCTTATATCAAAAAATCGAATTTCTGATATCAGAAAATGATTTTTTGATATCAGAAAATCGATTATTTGATATCAGAAAATGGATCGTATTTTCTGATATCAAGAATTCGAATTTCTGATATCAAAAAATCATTTCCTGATATCAGAAATTCGAATTCTTAATATCAAAAAATCATTTTCTGATATCAGAAAATACCTCAAAAATATTGAAACGGCGCCCCATAGTTATGGGGTTTTTTTTCTGAATATCCCCACAATAATGTTCCTTCATAATTATATCTTTCTCATGAGCCAGAAATGGAAGTATATTTTTGTTTATTTAAAATCAACATAAAAAGCACCAAAGGTGACAAACCTTAAAGCACTAGTATTTGTTAATTATCAATAGGCGATCTTCATTTTCTTTGGACAAATATGAGTGACTGGACTGGTCAACAGTACAGGTGTGGGGTGTGGCATGAGCAACTTAAGACATTGGTTGTTGGAAGTCAAACAAGTCTAAAAATTGACAGTGAGTGTTGTTTTGTTTCAAACGAGTTTCTCTTTACACAGGAATGAAATGGTAAAACCTTGCTTCAATGTATGTGTAAAGGTTGTGACTAATATTTTGGAGGAAAAAATTATATTCTCCCTTTAAAATTTGTTAATGGTTATTATACAACTTAAACCTGAATCGATGTACAAAATCTACTTTATAGATAAATCCTTTACTCGTATTTGGTGCATTTAAATAATAAGAAAATCGTTATTCGGTATACTATAAGTTAATACCTTGCAGACATATATTAAATGCTCTTGGATGTTTAAGGTTCAACAGCAGTTCCAAAAGTAGACCCAATGTTGGTGTTCAAAGAAAACGGCAAAGCTCTGATTGGTGAGAAGGGCGTTCTGAGATGCATGTTTTCTGGATAGTGAGTACGCTTTTGTTGCTTTTGTTGCTTTTACAATACAGAATTCGATCACCAGAAACTTGGGACCAGCAGTCGCATATTTTTATTCAATGAACATTTTTCTTAATCTTACGCTGAAAAAAATAGTTTAGTTTAGTTTACATAAATTATTTTAAACAAACCATGATGTTTAATGATGCTGTTGGGGTAATTGGAGAGATTTCCTCCACACAAGTACGTGGCAAGAAGAAAAGAACAGTATATGAACCATTCATGAGAACGCGAAAAATTTAGCGAGTATTTGGGACTGGTCATGGATTTCTGACGTTACTCAAATTGGGTTTTGCTTTTTAAAAATGTAAATAAAAGAAATACATGTATTCCTCTCCCGCACTAAGATAGATAGATAGATAGATAGATAGATAGATAGATAGATAGATAGATAGATAGATAGATAGATAGATAGATAGATATAACTTCTTTAGATTTTGAAGGCAAATATTAAAGTTCCTCGTACAATGTAATTGAATTAGTAAGGGCTATATTCTAAAACTTTTTTCTTGAAAGTGAAGTGCTTACTGTGGTTCCATAACCGTTCATAACCCGTTGGCATAAACAAGTGTAAGAAAATGTCTGATCAATGACCCTTTCAATACAATCTATTATTAGTTATTGCAATCCAATAAACTTTTAACTTTGAATAACTCAACAACGAAATCCACTAAAATTAGAATTCAAAATATTTAACTTGATAAACAACAGTGTATACTACTACTGTCTATAGTACACAATTTGTAGGCTGTAGATTCTTATTACTTGTTTACACACTAATAATTAATGCAGAGTGTATGTACGTACCAGCATTTGAAAATGGAGAAATCTAATAAGATCAAAGGGGAGAAATACAGTTACATTCTCCATTTTACAGCCCTAGCCCAGACATCACGTGGATTTCCCCGCAAAAGATGAACATTGACAATGCCGACGGCAAATATGAAATCAGTGACTTCGGCAGAGTGCTCACAATTTTGCGAGCGGAATCAGAAAATGAAGGAAAATACACTTGTAAACATTCGGGGAAAACCGAAACTGTCTTTTTGAATGTCACATGTAAGATTTTTGTTAAAATTTATATTTTTAATTTGTTAAAAAAAATTTGGTCTGCATGATTTTAAATACTTCCATAAAAACTATTTTGGTAAAGACTGGTATGTACAGTGAGACTTCTGATCGGAATTTACAGCTGCTCCCTTTCTAAATGGGAGCCATCAGATGCAAGATTTGGTGGTACCAGAAGGACAGATGGCCACGTTCCGCTGTGAGGTTGAGTCCTTGACCGATGAATTACCACCAACTCGACCGACTTGGAAGAAAAATGGAGTTGATTTAAAGATAGATGGAGGTTGTAATTTTGTATCAGAACGACGACTTTGAGATATTATTGGGTCATAAGAATAAAATAAATTCTCGTGTTAAAACGTACTCAGATGTTTAAATGTGAACATTGTAATTCAATACGTTTTCGCTCCGTTGATACATATCGATAACTTCATGTTTTAATTTAGGAAAGTACCTATTGGGAGAAAATAGTCAAGTGTTGAGAGTCAAAGATGTTCAGAAGTCAGACTCGGGGGTTTACCAGTGTATGTCAGAAAACAGCGAGGGTGTTCTACTGAAGGAGGCCATACTTAAAGTTACAGGTAAGCTGCTGAAATACCTACAGGCTGTCATGAACATTTTTATAAAGTTTTTAATGCTAATTGACAAAATCAATACAATAACGTAGTAAACTGTATTTTAAAAAGAACAATGTCAAAAAAGTGCAATACCCTTTAATATACTACCTCTTGCTGTAGTTTGAAAAATTCTTGTTATATTGATCGAACTTTTACCGACAGAATCTAAATAACATAAAATGAACACATTAGACAATGGCTGTTTAATATGGAGCGATCATTGTTCATGGCTAGGATGGTAGGTTTCAGCGGAACACCTTGCCTTGCCCATGTACGAACACTTCATTTAACATTCTCTCAAAGAATGGTATGAGCACTAATATACACTTGTTACTTTTCCTTGCCGTCCCTATTTTACACGAAAATCGGGACATTAGTTTGAAATCATAATTTGCGGACGTGGCCTCACGAAGTACAATGAATTCGCAGTAATTTAATAAATTGTAAAATTTTGGTTAATTTCAGATCCGATAAAAACCACCGTGGAGACAGGTATCATCACCATCAAAACGACCATCACTTCCACTGATATTTTTACTACAGATATTGCTCATACAGAAATTGTTAATACAGATATTAGTTCTAATATCATTACTACTAAGGGTGAGACTAGTTGCACTTCATTTAAGTTTCGTTTTACCACAAAATATTTGTTATTTGCTTCAACGTTTAGCACAACACTTTCAATACACAATTAACTCTGTATACTTCCAGAATATTTCTGTATAGGCCTATTCATTTATGACAGTTAAAATGCTAGGTTTTATATTAATATTACTTAGTCTACACTTCATGTGAGATATCTTTTTTAATATAACCAACACTGCATAACTGTCGATACGCGAAGATATATTGATTTATATGTATATGCTAATTCTTTGAATTCCAATCTTGAGATCTTTACATTCTTATTTCGAGTTGTCCCAAAGACGCAGAATTCCAAAGAAACCGGTTCAAACGCCGCTGTCGCCATCATCGTGGCCGTTCTAATCTCCATTATAGTCCTTGTCATCCTCGTTTTCGTTGCTCGGAGAATTCAACAGAGAGGCTCCTCTAGTAAGTGGGTGGTTTCGTAAATTTTCAAAGAACCGCTCATTTCATATTTGATAACAATAATATGAATTGTGGCAACGCACTTTGAAAAAACTTTAAAGTGCGTTGAATTTTGGACAAAATCAACGCACGTTGAAATATTTTTTCAAAGTGCGTTAAATTTTGGACCAAGTTAACCTACTTTGAATTTATTTTTTCAAAGTGCGCTATGAAGGTACATTAACATCTTTTAATATCGAGACACTTAACGCACTTTGAAAGGAATATGTATAAATCACAAATTCTGGAATTAAATTCCTAATTTGTTGTTAGTATGATGATTTGTCAACTCTAATGAATCTAATTTAGCGTCTTCAAAAACGGGGATAGGGGTGGGGGTGGAGGTGAACCAAAGATACAAGTCAACTACCAGTACATGTGTACTTCATTTTATTGATTACAGGAAGCGCGTTAACGGATTATGTAAATTTTTTCTGCAATGATCGCTACCTTCATAACCCTATTGATTCATCAAAGAAAGCATTTTATTGATTGTATTAACATCTTTCTTTTAGCTAATTGATAAATTGATTATGAAAAGTAAGTAAAATTCATTAAATTACAGTTTATGTATGTAATTAAGTACGTTAGCTAAAAGAAACAGCCAAATCGTCTCCTGTGAGACTTTGAGACTGACATCGTCATCATCATTTCGTGCAGTTCGTGATTTTTCCTAGGTCGCTGTAAGTTTGGACCAATCGATAAACAGGGCGTGTCGATATCTTTCCTGTCAGTTTCTTGTCAGTTTCAGCCGCTGTAGATTTCGGCCAATCGATAAACGGGGCGTGTAGATTTCAGTCTGGCTCTTTCTATAATGATTTGAACCACTTTGATCCGACAGTATTATTACATCAATACAATTCTTGTGTATTCAATACAAATGTAATGCGGCACATGAATAATGCCGGTATTATTTTACGAAAAAATCTAGTACTTTCCTGGTTTCTATCATACAGTATGATATAAATGTATTTCTCTACCATTTTTTTAGTGGATAAGAAAGAACTTGCCACTGGACACGACTCTGAGAACGAACGGAAAGAAACCTCGCTCAAGGACCAACCAGTGTAGTGGAATTGACCGTTGAATTGAAAAATGCATACATTATTAACTTTTTGTGCATGAATAAAAATTTGTGGAAGCAATGAAGCAATTAAAATGATTGCATTAATTTACTTTTACAGTAAACCTAGTAATTTATTGGGTTGATTTTATGCATGCATATAATTTTTAATGACCTCAAACAATTAAATGTAAAATCTACCTTAAAATTCAAAACATGGAATTTTTTCCTTATATATTCCAAAGAAGTAAAGACAAATTTTTAAACATTTAATCAATAAGATTTATAAGAGCTCTTAGTCTTTTAAAATGATATACATGGAGAGAGAGAGAGAGAGAGAGAGAGAGAGAGAGAGAGAGAGAGAATAGCTTCAACCATGACCCCTCTCTTTGTCAAGACAAATAATTTGATAAAAAAAAATATAATTATGTAGAAAAAGGTTTATTTGTAAAGTATAATCACTTTGTAAAACATCTAGCTGGTAATTTATGAACCATTGTAACTACATGTAACATTATGAGTTATTAGTACTAGTGTCACTGTATATTTTTATGAATTAATTTCATACCTTGTAACCGAGAGATTTTACTAATCTACTTCCTATATATTTTGATGCAGAACAGAAATGACATGTGCACAAACAAATTTCTACTTAAACAACACATATCATACAGTTTCTTACGAATAAATGCATGATTTTTGACCGTATTCTTCTTTGTGTATGATTCTGATTTTGTATTTTTCCTGCGACTTGAGATTTTAGTCATTTTATTCAGTTCATTTGTTTCGTATTTAAAATAAAATTTTATATCCTGCTGGTTGCTTCTAAAATTCTTCACATATACAATACATGTATTTTATATAACTCATTGAATCTTACAAAATGTCATGCTTTACCCAGAAGACACTAAAAATTGTCAGTATGAGTTTGTAGCAGGATTTTAAGAAGTATTTTAAATTTGCTGAGTAGAGTTCACTAAAATTCTACCCAAAGTTTCAAGTGTTGGCACACCATCTAAAATTCAAACATACATGTACCATTCTTGTTAGTCTTGCTAAATGACCACTAAAACAGTGAAACACAAACATAGTATAAATTGTAGATATCCATTTTATAACAGTAAAAAATCAATGCCCTAGGTATGATAATGTTCATACTATTCTTCACATTAACATCAATGATACACATTTTTTCCACATACCCCCTGCAAGAGCCATTTGTCTGTTTTTCCTGACTAGCACACTACCATACAATTATTCACAACATCATAAATGATGCATTTTTGGGGTTTGTTTCCCTACAGAAACTCATTTACTCGTTGATATTCCCATTCATCGAGTGTGTTCCGCTGTTTTCCACCAGATCCATGTTGCGGGCTGCCTCAGTGGCAGCGCAGGCGTCCATTTCCTCCGCCTCTAGCTCCAGGGCCGTCTGCTCCTCGTCGTACTTCTGCATCAGCGCTGATATCAGGAGACACTTGGCTGAACCACAGTCACAGGGTAGAGGGTGGTCTGACAGAAAGAGAAACAAGGAGAATCAGAATAAATATATACCTAATAAACTTGCATGAAAATGTGTCCAAGCAATATTTGTTATTTTATATAGACACGTATTTTGTAAAATTTACATTTTTCAGTGTCTTTTTCAGTGATAACAATACATATCAATTTTGTACTATACAGTCTTAAATTGATGTATAATTTGGGCGCAAGAGGGGTTTACTTATTGATATTCAAATATTTAATCATACAATTACTGAAAATTATTATAAATCTATACTACTATATTAAAATAATAGACTCGAATTTTTTAGCTTTAATACCGATAAATCGGCAGAGTACTGTCTTTTGGTTTTTATATTTTAAACATCATTAGTACATGAAAATTACCAATTTGTTTTTATTTTTGCTCAATCAAGCTTCGTTAATTAATAATCAACAAAAATTCCTCAAAATATTCTGGAAATCATCTGAATTTTTTGGATTTTACAATCTTGCGCATGTGCATTAAATTCACGCTTAATCACAGGGGGCTCTTTATTTTATGTTTCCACAATATCACATTTACATGGATAAACTTGGAAACGATAAAACAAATGAGTGTTAATTTTCATTGGAAATTTTTTTTCTGTTCATCAAAGAAAATATGGGAGATAACTCTAACACAGTGCATTTACTATGAAAAAATCCCGAGAGTTTCAAATGTCAACATGGTGTGTAAAAAACGTTGTTAAGATAAGTTGAATGCTACAATTTAATAGAATTAATCTTTTCGAAGAAAGGTATTTACAGCTTCAAAATGGTTTGTTGTGAACAATTTGACTGTTATTTTCAATGCAATATGTAATTAAGGCATTATTGGCAAGGGAATTCCCCATCCCCCAGGTCTTAGAGACAACACTGAAGTCTTATTAAGATTAAGGAAGCTCGTCAAAAACATGTAAACTTAAAATAATTCACATCCAACCTTCTACAACTGTAACCACATTATCCTAGTGAAATTGTGTTTAAAGAAGGGTAACTCTCAGAAATTCTGCCACTGTTCAGTGTTTGCTTATGGTAATTGAGCCCCCCCCCCCCCCCCCCCCCCCCCATGCCCAAAATATGTGTTATTGTCGACATAACACATATATTTAAAATTATTTTCAATTAATGGAGACATTACCCTAAATGACCTGTAAGACAAACGAGATTTCTGATAAGTTACAGTTACCTGATACATCCTCCTCATCTTCCTCATCTTCTTCAGACCCCGACTGATCATCCAACATCTCTATGGAGATGTTGTATAGCCGAGGATTTGAGGTGTCCTGTGTTAACTCAAGCACACACGAGAGCGAGTCTTCTTCATCCACTGAAGCGGACACTGGAATGAAAACAATAGTCTGCTTCCAGTGGGTTGCCTCCACCATGGGAGAAGTTGACAAGGTCACAAGATGAACCCTGGGAAGGTCCTGACCTGACACACTTGGAGGTATTGACACAGTGGGTGAACCGAAATAAACATCAAACCAGGCAGCAAAGCCATGCACTAGTCCAGTTTTTGTCATTTTGAAAGTGAGGTTGTTTTGAATTGATTTTAAATCCTCTACTTTGGTAGTAAGTAAGTCAAATTCATGCACAATCTCTGGGTCCGACATGCACTGTTTTGGTTCTATACACTCAATCACTGGTTGTTGAAGAGTGGACATCATAGAAATGGTTTGTATCGGTGAAAAGTCATATCCGTACGCATTTTCCCAAAATCGGAAATTTTCTGTGACATATTTTGACATGTTTACAGGTGTAAGGTATAAGGTGGCATGAGATGGTATCATCATGCCAGAGTCTGACAACCATTTGTCTCTAGCAAACAAAACAGAGTCAAGCATGGACTCGTGAAGCAAGTAGAAACCCATCCACTCAGATACGATGATGTCCACTTTCTCCACAGGAAGTTCAACATCTTCAATCTTTCCCTTGATGACCTTAATTTTGTCCTCCATTTTGTTGCACTTCACAATCTCGTTGCAGAGATCCACAATGTTGCTCGCTTCCACTGCATACACCATTGCTGCACCAGCAGAAGCACAAAACAGGGACAAAATGCCACTACCAGCACCAACATCTAGCACAACTTTATTTTGAAAAAGAAATTTATTTTTGTCGATGAATTCTTTATATGCCAATGTACGTGGCTTGTCTTTCAACATCAAGGTATGAACTGACAGGTCGCTGTAGCTCGAGAAGTAATCTGATCCATCCCCCGTTGCCATACTGACTGAAAAATTGGGTTTTGTAGAGAAAGAAAATTAATTTGGTTGGTCAATTTACTCTATCAAAATCAGATGACTAAAAATCTCCCTTACTAACGTAGATAGAAATTTGCGTAAATATCAATAATCATTCAGCATATTATGTATGGAATACAATACATAGTGTTCGCAGATACGCGTGCATGTTGATGAAAATCACAAAATTTACACAAGCAACCACATGAAATCTCATGCATGCCACTCTTATTAAAATTTACATGAAATGTGCTGTATCTGATAACATTGTCTTAATGCGGTTTATCATATCGATAGAATTCTTTCAAATAATTGTTCAACGTGTATGTTACAGTTACCTCAGAATTCTTCTGCGGTACACAGCCTTGTTGTTGACATGAACACGTGCTTCCGGTTTTAAAATTATAAGCCCCAAATAGAACACGCTATATATTTCCGGATTTGTGATCATTACATGTATCAGAATGTGGGTAAAATGCATTTCAATACAAAGAATAAAATAATCCAGGTCTGTTCAATGGTCAGAGCATAGTTAGTTGAGTCTCAGTGCGTCTCAAATCTCTCTCTCTCTCTCTCTCTCTCTCTCTCTCTCTCTCTCTCTCTCTCTCTCTCTCTCTCTCTCACATTGTTTTTATGAATGTAATAATGTTGAAGACAGTTGAGAATAGTTGTTGCAATATCAAAAATACACCGATACGTGGCGATGACATGCATTATATTTTAAGTTTTGAAAAATAATCTTCTTGAGTGCAATTCATTCTTAAACGATTAAAATAGTATTTACATTGTATCTGAGAATATGTGAAATTGAGCTTGCAGTGTGAGAGGACATTGAACAATCTATTCAATTTAAAATTTGATGTTTGATCCACTTGCATACTTGCAATACTCATGCAACCTATGTGGCAACGCACTTTGAAAAAATTATGCACTTTGAAAAATTTTTTCTAAGTGCGTTAAATTTGTGACCAAATCAACGCACTTTGAAAAAAATTTTCAAAGTGCGTTAAATTTTGGACCAAGTTAACCCACTTTGAAATTTTTTTAAAAGTGCATTAAGATGGTACATCAACATTTTTTAGTAAAGACACTCTTAACGCACTTTGAAAAAATATGTATAAATCACAAATTCTGGAATGGAATTTCTAATTTATTGATAGTATGATGATTTGATAACCCTGATGGTGAATCTATAATTTACCGTATTTGAGTTCGGGGATGGGGAGTGGGTGGGGGTGGGGGTAAACCAAAGATACTGGTCATTCACCAGTGCATCACATACTTGATTACAGGAAGAAGGACCCCTACCCCTCATTTTTCCTTCCAAAACATACATGGTGTCCCAGAATATCTGATACCATTTGAAATGCACGTAAATTAATTATTGCTTGGCCAAAACTTGTAAACTATGACTCAAATAAAACGTAAAGCAGTTTAATTTCAGATATTATGGGTCATAATGTATCATCATTATGTATGATATTCAGCAACTTTTAAACGCTTAAGACTAAGAGCGGAAAAAGAAATATGCTCTGTTGTAAATTAAGTACATGGAGTGATATTGAAAAAACGAGCTGGCCAAACAATAATTTCTCCATTGGTATGTTAAAGAATATATAAGAGTTTCAACATTCTGTTATTATTTTCTAATCAAATAAATCACTTCAAAATTAAAAGAAATTACATTAACAAACATTAAATTATTATAAACTTAAAATGAGCATTAGGGTGTGGTTTTTTTTTTCTCGCACTGATCTTCTAAAAGATCATATTGTTTTTGATAAACATAACCAACGTATCCTTTTATCACATTATGTTTGTTAACAAGCATATGCAATAAGCCAGTTGAAATATGTTATACATTGATCTCCATTATCAATATATACAAATCATATTCGTTCTTGCATAGCTCAATTACCAAATAAGACGTAAATTTGCTGCATACTCAAAATAGGAAAATGCAGTTGCTAAGCAATGAAGTTTATGTCATATTTGGATAAATCAAATCCCCCGAATTGTTCTTTGTGTGTAAATTGTCGATATTGTCTTATGAGAAAAAAAATTCTCATTTAGAAATTGTTTATCAAGATAGCTGAGAATGCAATTGGTTCTTTTTTAAATAAAGCTACACAAGGTCAAAGCAATCATTTATTGTATATAAAAGTATCATTTATTTTGACTAAACCCCGAACAATTTTTTTTTCAAAGTGCGTTAATATCGACGATATCAACGTACTTTGAAAAAAAATATTTTTTTTCAAAGTGCGTTGACAAAATTAACACACTTTGAAAATGTTTTCAAAACTGCGTAATTTTCAAAGTGCGTTGTAACAAACCTGCTATTTGTTTAAAATGACATATATAATAAACTTGAATTTATTAGAAACTACACATACGACGGTTGCAAATAAGCCACGTTGGCTCTGTGATAATTGTCCAGAACAGTGTAGAAAATCATATCAAACTATAAGTCATAAAGAGGTAGGGGATGGGAGTCGGGAGATTCAGTCCTCATTCATGTTAATTTAAGAACGGGGCCGGGTGGGCGGGGCGGAATTACCGGAGACGACATGTATGAAATGAAATAATACCAGTCATAGATAGAAATGATTTAAGCCTCAAATATTTATCGACATTATACTTTAATTAACAGATATTAAAAAAAATTCGAAAATTTAATGTGTGAAATTTTGTCCGGCTTTTTGAGAACAACAGCACGACTTGTCAGTTTTTTTTATATAGTTTATCATCAATATACAGTGAAAGAATGAACCATTTCACACATTAATTAATGTTGAGCGATATGCATAAGCGTGCTTTGAGTTCCAAACAGTTGACATCTAATTGTACGTATGCCGAGTGTATACAAATTCCAAAAACACAAAGAACACTTTCGTTAATATTAGTATTTTTCTGTGGCTGTGTAAGTAACATTTTTGGGCAAGTTAAGTGGTACTTCAATTTGATGAAGACCTAGGCCTTTTACTGTATTTACCTTTTCCTTTAGTTTTCTTTAATTGAAAATATTGACTTTTAATGAAGAAACCCTTTTTTTTGTTGTCAAATACTTCCCAAAGTTCTCTTTTCAGGTGATCTCCATTAAAACATTTTTATATATACACTAATACATACGCTAAATGAAGGGTAATTTAACCAACACCCTCGAGCTTTCAAATATGTTTATAAGACATCAACTTCATATTGAACTACCACCCGTTAAGGGATTAAGTGTATCAATATTAGCCCCTCATACATGTTCGAGCGCTAAGCGTACACAGTAATTATTTTCTTTTCTGATTAAACGACGACATTTGATAAAATGCGTTTTTAAACTTCTTTAATGTCCAGTCGATGACTGGAATTAACACTGCTCCCAGTGAATCAGTCGAATGAAGAAAAAATTTGCAAAGTCAAGTCGGATTATGACAACCTTTTATTATTTTTTTATTTTCAAATGAAACACGACATTTGGTCAAATAAACAAAAACAAGCAAAGTTGTTTTTTTAAAAACCAAAACGTTACCCATCGGACAATTCCAAAGGTGGCCATCCAAACCCACCGAAATATATCTTACATACATATTAGGTAAATTAAAAGCGTCTCGGAGGGCTTGAATTAGAACGCCATATTTTTGTCCTATATCAGTTGCTACACGGGGTAATCTGAATCATTCTGGAGTTCGTTATAGCACCTTGCAGAGCGTCCGATTCCTCCAAATTTCTTTCATAGAGTATACCCCACTTCGGAACGCGATACTCCAGGTAAGATCATTTGTCTTTCTCTTAATTGGGTCGCGATAAGAAGTCGATGTAAATATAACCGTATAACCATTGCTAATTTTCTCAGGAATATTAAACGATTTATTTGTATTGTTTTACGTTTGCAAATAGAATAAATTTTCAAACAGTCACAATCTGACTTCATTAAGACTGAAGAATAATTTTTAAAAACCAATCGATAGGGCAATGATATCTGCAGTAAGTGATTTTGATTGAGAAACGCAAACATTTCAGTCAATACACAAAAGAAATGGGAAAGGATGCCGGTCAGGGGAAACTTCAAGATAAATAAATGACAAGACATTTCTATAAAGGGATACTCCTTTTTATAATAGCATTTCCAATTTAAAACTGCACATGATATATAATCGAAGCCTTAAGTGGAATTACATAAGAGGAGAGCTCGTCTTTTTGTATTTTGTTTGACAATGATAATCCTCGGGAATTAAGGGATATCAAAGAAAACTGCTTCAATATCATTTTTCAGCGTAATTTAGGACTCGAAGTGATATACATTCAGAAAAGCTGCACACTTATTTGAAAAACATCTGATTACAGTTGACATCAGATATAATTGATCACGATTTATACGCAAAGATATCACTCTTGGGAAGAGACCAAAAAAAAAAATAAAATAAAGGAACACAACTATATTACATTTTCTTAAAAGGTATCTGGGACCTGTGTAAAAGCATTCGAGAAACAATCAATACTCACTTATAATTGAATTTATGAGAATACATTTCGTTCTTGCTGAGAAGGTTTAAAAAAAAAATTCTTTGATGTCTAGCTTCTTCCCTCAAGAAATGTTACAGACTATAGCTATAACTACAAGGTATTTGACAGATGTCTTTGAATTTGCTGAACGTCTCCTCTGAAGAAATAAGTGAGCATACAGCGGTTTCCCTGATCAGCTAAAATTAAAAGATATACACTCAATATATATATAGTTACCGGCATATTCAAAGGTAATCAGATAATAGATGTATTTCTCTCCAAAAAAATAGTATAATAATGGCGCATTCTTCTAAAATGAAATCAATAGTTGTGTTTTGATTCATTGTCTTGCTGTGATTTTGAGAGAGAGAGAGAGAGAGAGAGAGAGAGAGAGAGAGAGAGAGAGAGAGAGAGAGAGAGAGAGAGAGAGATTGAGCTTATCTCTGAGTATACAACAATACCAGCAGGACTTCGCAATACGTGGCTCTTGATCACCAACTAAGTCTGGTCAAGAGGCATTACCGCGGCCGAAACATCAACAGCTAAGAACTTAGTCCCTTCTAGGGGCCCGTAATCCGTGAGCTACACGTGAGTCAACGTAAACTGATTTTTCACTAATTGCACGCTTCTTTTGCTAGTACACAACTCATCCATTTAGTAAGCGCGGGAAAATATTTCTGTGTGACTCTTGAGAACTCAAACTTTGGAAAAAACATCACAAAACGATTAACTTGTGATCAAGTGTCAGATTTTTTACATATATTCCCTACTGTTTCCCAGTTTGGGCCGTCTCGTTAACTGCTGCGAAGCCCTTTACCCGCAAATAAAATCCGTGTCAACTCGTAAAGATCCCCGTAATTTAAATAAATGACCATATTTATTTTACATCAACATGTATAATTCCGAAACACTGGGAACATAAAAATAAAAAAATTACAACGTTGCAACTTTAAATCATACTGTAAAGTTTTCAAATCTCATTAGAAAATTATAGTATGATACTTACAAGCGTATAGATCTTTCGTTTCTGTGAGGGCAAATACAGAGGAAGAATCAAATCAGCGTTTCTTACCCATATTCTTCTCTTTGCAAAATTTTATTAATTTGGGATACACTATGATTTTTCTTACAATTTCACCATCATCGAACTGTTATACATTGTGCATTACGCTACTAAACTTACAAACCACCGCTGGCGGCACTAAAGAGATCGATATAGACCAATTATCTTGTCTGACTTGGGTACAAACTACCCAGTATAGTACGTTATCTTAAATAACAAATTGGAAAAATTTCTACATTTGATTGAAAACCCTTCCATGTAAAGTCGTTTTTGCCTTCTGTTCTTTTAAAAGTCAGTCTTTAAGAAAATTTGAAGTAAAGATGATTGAAGTATAACTAGACCTTATCTTAACGAAGAAAAATCACAAACCCTTCTGTTTTTACATAGAATCTACAATTTTTATTCATTTAGATTAGCTGTGAAACACATGTACTTGTGTCGTAAAGAATTTCGTGACATTAATATTTTATCCCGAGTTTCTCATTATCTTGTTCTCTTTCAGTACAAAGAATGGCATGGGTAACATTCAAAAGTCCTCTCTGGAGAAAGGAAATCGTGCAAGACAAAGTCAAACCGCTCCCATCCCTGAAAGTGAAACGGAAGATGGAACAGGAATTCGTAAATGATGGCGTACGAACGACAAACGGAACCAACCGCAGAAAACCAATAATACCACCATATAATGCATTGCGCGACCGCTATGCGCAGGCGTACTTCCAGTCTCCGCTGGTGAAAGCTATGAAGGAAAGGAATTTTCATCTTAAGGTTAGAAAAATAAAATCTTTCTACTGTCCAAACTATGAAGAAAAATGATCCTCTTTCAGAGCCTCTGTAATGAAGTATTTTAATTATAGTAAATGTACACAAAATGTTAATTTGTTTTCGTCTGCAGTTGATATACATAAGTTGCTTCCTAATTGATCTGTTTTCTCTGTCAAAAAGTCTAAGATTTGAAATATCGCTTCCAAACACCTCGGTTGCCTAAGTCTGACCATCTGATTAACTTTATTTATCAAAATTTATATTTATCGAATCAATATGGTAAATACGGTAGGTTATTATAGTAGATAAGCCCAGGTGACATCAAGTCCATGAGATCTAAGTCAGCTGGGATTTTTTCTGATCTTTAATATATACATTACTATACCACATCTTGGACAGCAATGCGTTTTTGATAAAAGTAATTGACCTTAGTTTGTTTGCAAATGAAAATGATTTTAAAAAATCCTTTTAAAGCGAAATCTTCGAAATGAAGTGCTAGTCAACATTAGGAAAATACATGTTTACTGTTGATATATTTCAATCAACTTAATTTTCGCGCATACGTCTTTGAAGATAAGGACCCCTTTCTCTATAGAGTTTTGCCCACTTGTAAAGTCTTGTTGAGCTGCTCGTTTACAATATATATAAGTGACAATCAAACGAAACTAGCAACCCTAGTGAGCGAATATGTTGTCATGGTAGAACTACGATTATAAAAACTCGGGCACTCGTTCGCGGCTGCTCATTATTAATCATGACGTTACGGGTATGGGAGGTGGAAAATGCGAGAGCAAGTAAAAATTCCTGTAGACACGACTTTCTAATCAGACGATTAGAAAACCTTTATGGGAAATCTTTGGGTGGAAAGCTGGAGGAAGCGCTTATTTATTACAAGGTAAATGTATCTTTCATCGCCAGATGGTCGGCTTAAGCGTAAATTGCACAGACGTCAATTTCGGTTGTAAATAAGACGCTTTAGTTTATGTATATTACTAGTGTTTTGTAAATATCAAGTTACTAACATAGGCCTATGTAAAACTCATTAGACTATTTTGCAGCCAGAACATTAAAGTATTGTAAATATAGATCAAATTAAAAGTTTTGGACTTTTACAGCGAGAAAAATCGGAAAGTCAAACAATGATTTGTTTGCTACTAATGCTTTTAAAATAGATAAATAAATCGCTTTAAAGCGTAAAGGTAATCCTTTAACCACATTACAAGCAGATTTTGTTACATGCTACAGGGTATCCAAGCGCTAATTGAAATCGTAGTTTTCGTGAAGTTAACCATTTTGATACAATTCGTAGTGTCAGAAATAAGGTAACCCATTGATGAATGTGTAGAATGTCATGTTATGGGGATTTTTAAAATTAAAAAATCACTCCATATAATGACCAAACTTTACCAGAGTACTTTTAAATGAAATGATAAGCCTTTCACTACGTTTGCTTTCTCCAATACCCTGTATTTGAGGTGCACGAGTTTTTATGGTGTTTTAGACAAACTTTGTCAAGAATTTCAACCAATCAGACTACATGCAAGTACTTAATTTTGTTCATAACAAATTTCTTTGAATTGAATCTGATTTTGTATCATATTTCTCTGTTTAACATCATAGGATTTTTTTAATATATTGATTTCTCGTTAACTTAAAATATTTGTTGACTTGTGTTAAGCTTTAAATTTAGGTTTTTTTTAAAAATAAAATAAAAAGATTCTGATTTTTCTATGCTAGGAAATATCACAGTAAATGAAGTGTTTTAGATTTCTACTTTTGTCATATTTTGCATTCATATGAATTTCAATATTCTTCATTCAAATGTATATTCGGTTAAGAAATATTAGTGTTACGAGGAAAAAAAAGAAATATGATTTCTATATATTCATTATTTTCAGAGGAAGATGATGCAGTTTGTTTTGTAAATACGGTCTATCCTTAATATTTAGTTTTTCATTTATACTGAATTCTTGACGGGATTAAATTTGATTGACACTTATTTAACCATATGTAATTTGATTTAGAGTTTCCCCTCAATCTGTATTGACATTACTTTTGGTCGTTTGTCAGATGCTTTACTTTTTGAAAGATATTTTACACTGCAGCGCTCACCTGACAGATACTGAAGATTACCCACTAAGCCCCATATCTAATAATCGAATTACCGTAAATTCTGCGGAATTTAAAAGTCACAGATAATATATTGCAGTGATATAGCCATTGATAAAAAATACTCTTAAGAACTCAGGGATTTCAAGCAGAATGAAAAAAGTATTGATCCACATGCGTAAATATGCATGATAGAAATTTTAGGGAAGATGAAATTTAATTATTACAAATTATAACATTGAAAAATATACACTGCCCTCCCCCATATAATTAATTTTAATCAATAGTAGTTTTCTTTTTGACAGGAATTACAAGAAAGTCAAGCTAACATCAGAAACCTGAATAAACTAAGCCACAGGCATCGATGCATAGCTACCCCGTCAATCGAAGAAATTCGGGTCAGGGAGCAGACGTTCGTCAATGACGCAATAATCACGGAAAGGAAACGCACCAAATACAAGGACATCATTCCGGTCTACGACGCATCACGTGACAACCATTGCCTTGGCTACTTCAAGAGACCGGATGTTAAACATTTGGTCAGCATTACCTGCACCCCGACCGGCTCCTTCAGCTATGACAGCAAAATTAAAAGTCCAAGACGACAAAAATTACGGGCGTCCGCTCCTTGATTGCAAGTCGCCAAACCTAAACTACAGATTTATTTATTTTTTTATTTTATCTCATTAACTACCGAATGCACATTCTGCTGTTCAATTTGTACTTTTAAGTTACATGTACCAATGTATATACCGTAGATTTTTGTATTGAACATTTATATATGCAAACAGTATTTTTGGAAACGTGTACATCCATTATCTTTACGTGATGAAATAGAGAGAATTATTCTCGCCAGTGCTGTGATATCAGTGTAATAAATGTATCCGAAATCACCTTGTTCTCGTATTTGTGCAGTTTGTACTTTTCTTTCCACTATTTTATAGTATTATCAATCTATGTGGCATCGATTTTCACAGTAACGTGGGTCTGAAAAAAAGACGAAAGACCTGTCGAAATTAATCCTCGTGAATAAATTATTGAATGTTTTTTAACATGTAAGGTCTAAATATCCGTTTCCTTGTATGCCTAGCATATGCCTTGTTTTCTAAAAGTGCAAATCAACTACTGTTGTAATTTTATATGTAGGAGCAAGTAGATGCATCTCGATGTAATTTATTGTTCTTTCAAATTTTAAGAAAAAGAAGATAATTTTACATAAGTTAGTTAGCTCTGAAGAAAGGTTCACTAAGGGCATTGAACTGACATTGTCTTTGGAAATTTCCTCATTGCAAACCCAACTACTAGTAAATACAAAAAATGCAATCTTATAACCATACATTCATATCAGCACATATCAAATGTGCTTGGTTGAGTTATTTCTATCTCGTACAGAAGAATAAAATGCCTTTTTAAACAAGGCACATGTGTATAAACTGATGGATTATTAAAATTATTAATATGGAGTTCGTATCAAATCCTCACCCTTTCGATTAAAGATATACATGTATTTTCAATTTCTCCAACCAGTTCTTTTACCGACCTACATTTAGATACTCATCACTTAGGATACGCGCTATTTATTTCATTTAATCAAACACATTTCAAGATTACTGATGTTGACAATTTCGAAATAGCATCTAAAAAAACAATACGCCTTAAATCGTGCATTAAAAGGGTTGATTTTTTTTCTTTGAAAACTTGAGTAAACAATAATTGACAACAAATTAAAAATTAAGTTTTTATACTAAAACCGTTTAGAAAAGAGTCTAATAACGTTTTAAAAAATCATTTCTTTTTCGGCAGTCTGTCAATCTGGGAGTGATTTCTAACATACTAATGACACTTTTATGATACAACTCAACAAAAAATAGTTTATGGATAAATGACAATGAATTTATTCTCATGAACTGGCATAGATTACAATGTAGCGTCAAATAAGTTACAAAATAAGAAATGTATACAGTATAAGCATATATGAAAGGTGTCCAGGTAGCGTAGTGGACAATGCACTCGCTTTTCACCGCTGCGACACGTCTTAGTCCTAAGTCAATTTCTTGAAGCCGTCCTATTTTAGGACATGTCTTAAAAAATATCTTAACTTTAAGACATCCTAACAGGTGTCTTAACTAGTAAAAATGGCAAATTGCCTCCCATACTCGCTTTTTGGTGTTGTTTGTCGTTACCGTCGAAAGTTTCGAAAACAAAACTCCTTTGCATTTCTCCACTTCTTTGAGAATGATTTGAATTTCAGCCTCAGAAAAGTTAGGATTTCTTTTTCTTGATGACATAGCCAGGTTCACTGGCTTAACATGTATAATGTAATGAATAGGCACTGGACAGAACTGGACGCACGGATAATTTAAGACTGGCGCGAATTGAAACCAATTACCAATATCATTGGCTGATCATATAAAAACATGAACAAGGCACACGTGCTTTTACAAGTGTATGTTGAATGCTGTGTGAACCATTCATTTACATTCATTAGCTTTTCCTAAAAGTATTTATTTACATGTTAAAATTCCATAATATTGAAGACAATCACTTACATTTATTGGATTAAAGGCAGATAAAAAATCCAAAAGAACAATAATGTAGTGAATGTTTCACAAGAACTCTCTCTCTCTCTCTCTCTCTCTCTCTCTCTCTCTCTCTCTCTCTCTCTCTCTCTCTCTCTCTCTCTCTCAAGATCGAGTGGGAAAGGGATGAGGAAGACTATGAAGTTCGGGAGTTTTCGTAAAGTTGAAATAGACACACAGGAATCATATATATATATATATATATATATATATATATATATATATATATATATATATATATATATATATATATATATATATATATATATATATAATATATATATATATATATATATATATATATATATATATATATATATATTTACCGTAAATCAATAACGACCAAATGCTCAACACACTGCACAGTTTATATAATACTTATGTGAAAATATAAATACTTTATTAAGACGACTTTATTTACTCTATTTATGATATATGTACCCAAATTATGTTTTCTGATTGAAAAAAATACATTCCAAAGTATAGAACAGTATTTTTGTATCGTCGTTTTAAACTGTTTTTCTTGTAAGGATACATACAAACTGATATTAAGATGTCTTAAATTAGGACACATCTGAGATAGCTTCGAGAAACATCCTAAGATATGTCTCAGATTGGTGATAAGATTCGTCTTAAGATATGTCTTAGGACATGTCTTAAGACGAATCTTAAGATACTTTCGTGAACATGCCCACTGATATATCACGATAGTCTAGCTTTACCAACAGGTTAACGTTGTTAAAAATAACTTTCTTCAGGAACGATGATATAACAGGTTGACCAGTCTCCCATATATATGTAAGTCCGCGGTCATTTTATATAGATTTGATGTTATTTTTATAGGGCATTAAGCATAATTGACGATATATTTTATAAATGAGGAGCTTGTACTGCAGTCGAAATTTTTTTAAAAAAAAATAGTCTTTATCAAACTGATTTCTGAATTCTTTTAAGCAATGCAAATTATTAATTAATAATTAACATGTAGGTGTCGTTTTAACAATTTCTCTTGTATCTGCATGTTTATATGATATGATATGATTGTCATTGAGGTCAAAATTTGTCGAAATATTTTCGCACAATCATTTATTTGTAAGGTTCTTTCCTCTACAAAAATTAAGATTCTTGAAATTGTTATGCCTCGATCAAAAATTTTTGTAAACGAGTTATAAGAAAATATATATACAGAAGTTGTCTCTCTTTACTCGCATCGTCCTTTTCATCTGCTATATATAAAAGGTCTTCGAACGATTTGGGCTTTGCTTTTCATGACCGTTGTTTTTATTGTTATAAGGAGGAAAATATTGTAACCCCCCCCCCCCCCCAAAAAAAAAAAAGAAAACCCCATCCCAACAAACAAAGTAAAAACAAGACAAAATTCAGAAAAATGTCGAATGATTCCATTCGCTAGAAATGATGATTCTATGAGAAAAACAAACATACGTACGAAGGCAAAGTATGCGGTTTATGGAAAATATTTGTGTATGTAATGTTCTTATCTGGGTTTTTTTTCGGCCATTTCACAAATATCAGGAAACCTGTGATGACGAAAATGAGTGAAATAGGTAGGTATACGTTTACTCAGAATGAAAAAAAAATCCACTGATAATAATGAAAACCATCTATTGTGTGTTAAAGACTTATCATGGTAGTGCTATTTTTCACTTTCAAAAAAGTAGGTCAATGACCAACTTTTTGAGATAATGGCCATTAAATATTTTTTGAAAATTTAAGAATAATCCCTAAAAAATTTATACTGTGATTGAAATTTTCTTAATTGTGAAAATAATACAAATTGCTAAACTCTTTTAAAAATGAAATACAGTTAACGTTTATGAATGGCAGTGACGCTAAACAGACACAAAGCATTAAGTTTTCATTCACAATTTTTATAATATTCCAGTCCGAATTTCCTCTATCAGTTTTCAAATTTTTTTTTGATTTTTTTTAATTTAAATTTATATAAAAAAAAAAAACTGAACGATGATAATACTTAAACATTTATAGCATTAAACTAGCTAGGTATATTGACCTTACTCTCGAGGCATAAAAGTTATATGAGGTCAATGACAAAATTTTGAGATATGGTGTCTTTAAATCGTTTTTTTAAAAGCATTTTTCAATTCGAATATCTAAAGTAAAAAGTGAGAAAAAAAACCAACAGAAAATATGTAAAATTATGTTGACTTACAAATAAAATCTTAACTTTGAATATTACAGTACTACCAAAAATATTTCAGTGAAAAAGAAAATCTAAAAATTTTAGTCCGAATTTCCTCTGTTTTGCTTAAAGTCCAACTTTGTTTGAGCCTACTTCCAAAATATAGTAAAAATATCGAATGGTTTGTCAATAATAATTCATTTCATAAATAATTCTAGTGTTTAGAACAAATACTCATGACATTGAACTTTTTAACAATCCGAATTTGAGAACTCAAACCCTGAGTAAACAACGTCCTTAAACAGATATCTATAATTATTCTATTATATATCATAAGACTATTTTAGGGATTTGTAACAATCATAATCTGTTCTTGAAGACATTATTATACACTGTTGATTTGGCATCGATAAGAAATACACAACCTGACTACGCGCATAGTATCGGGAATTGTTTATAAAATCGCTAATCTTAGATTTAAAAAAAAAAATTAAAATTGTCTGTCTGTCTGTCTGTTTGTCTGTCTGTTTGCAAAGGAAAAAAAATCAGTGTCGTACAATTTTGTGCGTAGATGAGTTGCACATAGCACATTCATTATTTAAACTTCTGATATTCAAGAACACTTCAAATTAAATTGAAATGAAAATAACACTGATGTTATTTTTACTAAAGCACTTGAAGTTTTACTGCACGTCCCTTTTCCCTTTAAGATATTCACAATGCACGTATAGCTCTATGGGTAAATACAGTTTGCCAGCAAAGCACTTAAAAAACGGGAAGATTTGGAAAATATGCCCATTTAATTCGTCTTCAGTTTAAATGCATCTCAGGTCGATGCACCTAAAACAAACATGTTTTCATTACATTTAGTTCGCTCCTTTCACCCCCTCTTCGTGGCTCATATAATTTGTTTACGTTTTTTGAATCATGTAAACAATTCTTTTAAAAAATTTGCAGTCTATTCCAGATGAATTCTTTCAAGTTTAAAAGTATTTATATGATTGCACAGAGCTCTGATTGTGTAGGAAAAAATATATATTAAGATTCAGTCTTTATTTTATACATTATCATTTTATAAAAGTACTTTACTTAAGCTTTTAGTATTTATGCATGTATTTATACAAATTTACCTCAAAAGATTACAACTAAACACGTTTAAGTTGAACAAAGTTTGACTGACCAGAGACCAGTCTCTAAAAACAAACGTTACAGAATTTCAATTCATATAACAACATCTAACCATAAAGTACGAGTAGTGTTGGACCTTCCTGGAGACATAGTATTTCATGTTTAATCACCAACAGAAGGCAGGTGAATACAAATACACTACTGGTGTTTTAAGAGCTAAAGTAATAAATTGTAAAAAAAAAAAAAAAAAAAAAAAAATCATTTACAATGTATGAGTTGTAAATTTTTTGTGTCTTCACTAAGAATGTAAAAAATAATATTACGAGTTTTAATTTTCTCTAATCTTTTAAATTTATTTTGACGACAAAACTTGAGTATTTTTTTTTTCTCAAAAAATATTTATTTCTGGATAAATTAACCAACAAAAATAAGAAACCAATAAAACTTAACGGTAAGTATGCCTATAAATTTGTTCTTAAATAAAAAAAAAAACATGTTTAAGTGTACATGTACGT
The DNA here is from genome assembly GCF_963853765.1 of Magallana gigas. Classification (NCBI taxonomy): domain Eukaryota; kingdom Metazoa; phylum Mollusca; class Bivalvia; order Ostreida; family Ostreidae; genus Magallana; species Magallana gigas. Next base: position 19,983,268 of record NC_088857.1, on the reverse strand, counting down.
GAAGGTTTTGATAAATAGAAATTGTTTAAAAGACGTCTTGGAAACACCACATTATATGCAGACAGGCAGCCCAACGGTATAAAAACACCCCCACTAAAGTACGCACGGTATAGCTGCATTTCAATAAAAACTTGTTTACTTACTGTTGGCTTAATTGCCAATATTTTCCGTACCATGACTGTCTTATTATACGTATAGAAAACAAACAGTAAATTGTCATAATTTTTTATATAAGTAAATCAAACCTAAAATCAAACTACCAAAGGTTTTAAAACATTCTTTTTTTGTATACATTAGTGCACTTATTCAGCAAGTTAAAGTGCATGTTTGAATGATCGATAAAAATACCCCAATACAATTAATGTACGTCTTGCGAAATCTCAGAAATCTTCCAGTAATCTAAACAGTTCATAACCAGCTCTATGTACGTCGCCCTATTCACTGCAATGATAACACTGTGCTAGAACTAGTATATCTCGTACATCGTACATGTAACAACCACTATAATAAGAATTCGGGTACCATTATTACTATTTTACTAAAATTGAAAAATTAATGAATGAAGTGTATTAATTCCGTTTTCGGTATCAAAACAAAATCTACCGTAGTATGCGCGGATCCACAAGCCCTACACCTGGATAAATGTCTTAAACTTAAATAGTTAATATGTATGTATGTCAAAATAGGTATCCCCCCCCCTCCCCCTGTGGAAAACATAAATATTCCCCCTCCCCCGGGCCATATTTATGTATCCGCGCATTCATGCGAGGAAGTACTAAATAGTACCAGATTCATGTACATATAAACTATAAAGATTTTTCAGATAGTAATTCTTTGTTAACAGCTACAGTAACTTTAATCTCAAAGGGAATTTCCTCTTCCTATTCTTATCTTCTACAATATTTAGCCTCGACATTTGCCTTTCGCTCCCGATGGGTTTAACACATTTATCAAGATAAAGAACACTTCAATATACTTAATCAAGAGCAGTAATGAAATGCCTTTTCTGAATTTTAGAAGACAGTTCCAAACAGTTTAGTTCGATTACGGTATAACTGCCTGACTGTATAACAATATGAAATTCCATTTTATCTATAGCAGTTTAGGCAATGATAATATGTACATGTTCAGAGTTTGTGATGATAAAGCAATTCTCAAAAATTGCCTCTAAAGGGCATTATATGCTGTGAACCAGATCTACAAACGAAGATGATTTGATAGGAAATGTTATGTACTTGTAGAGTTGTTATTCATCATTACCAAGATACAGTATAGCAGAATACTTTGCAATAAAAGGACAATTTAATGGAGTTGTCAGCTACAGGATAATGTTTTTGTTATATATGGTTTCTAATCGTTTTGCCGAAAAATTGCTTTTCTTAATTTGACTCCATTAACTGATATTATCATACCGTCTTTTCAATTTTCAATAATTCAAAAATGGCAATTTGTATTGCTGATGCAATTTAAAAAAAAATTATTTAATTTTGATATCCATGTAGATTTTTTTGGTATCTAATTATATTATGTATTTCTTTACGGTTCGTCATGAACTTTTCAAGGCAATCTGTTCCCTCGCTTGTGTTATTGTTGATCTGAAATTCACACACATATACTGCCATATCATACTGTTATGAAGAGTATCTTGGTCATCTACTTAGAAAAATAGTGTAATTGATAAGCAATCTTTTCTTTTTTACATTCTTGTAGACATTGTATTGGTTACGAACAAAAAGTCATCTAGGTTAACAAGAAATTCTAGAAGACCCGTTGCAATTATGACCGTTAACTGATTTACCTATAAATGTCAACCCTGTTTTTCTATAGAATGACACCTTTGTTTTCTGCTCGCATTCATTTATTTTTTTTTTTTCTTCGTTCAAAATGTAACTACCCTTAGAACTATAAAGCCCAATCCATGCATTGTTACAGAAGTGCACTGCTAGGCCAGAAAATGAAACATATGGAAATCTTTTCATTTATGAATAAATAAATCGATTGGAAATCGAACTCGGGAACAGAGAACCGGTAGATCTGTTAGGGAAATAGTGTGTCTGCTTTAATCGATTAGAAATGGAAAGTTCTGGTCTGCTGGTTTCAATCAAACGGAAAACATTTAAATATCCAAAAGCTTAGTTTGTGTTTATATATAATTTACGTCTTAATGTTCCTATATACGGTTGGCAGATAATTGAAAAAAAAGAAGGAAAATCAAGTGACGAGTCTTTGAAGAATCGATTGACGAAAACAGTCGTCGGTTGATTTTAAATGCCTTGATTTTGAACTGGGAGTACCGAATATCCGAGATCTCTTGACATGTGAGACAGACTTTTATTGACATTTGGATATTCACTCATTGGAACTCATCGGGGAGGGATATATTTACACGGACAGCCATGGGAATTTGGTTTTATTAGTGAGAGGTCGGTCAAAAGAACACAACCAAGATGCAGTGATGACCCAGGTTGCTCCAGCCGACGGTTAGTGCATTGTTTTTTTATCGATATTATGAATATTTCTTGTACTTCACACGGCGTTGGTCTAACGATTGCTCCATTTCGCGGAATGCTAATTATTCATTAGCTAACGAATGATTAGATATAATATTAGTGTTATATACTACATATAGTCCTTGAAGAGAAAGAAATCGTTTAGAAGAAATGGTAGGTATAAATTTTTAAAACGATTATTCCGCGAGATTTTAAGGATTTATAGGAGTCTGTCAAAGGATTCAATGTACCGACGATATTATATGCTTGCTTCCAAACTCTTGTCAATTTGGAACCTACATGTACATGTAAATCAAATACTATTGTCTATAATATTTTTTACTTTCAACACCGTTTCAACACAATACTGTTTTTAATTCATATTCAAACCTTTATACTTCATAAAGGTAGAAATGTACACAGGCATGGTTAGAATTTCCAGAATAAGTATTGAACACCATTGGTCAGAATCACACAAAATATTACTCTTACCCGAAACGCTGTATTTCTGTTTTTCTTCTGATACTGGAAAGGTAAGGTGTCAAAAAGTAAACACAATTATGGATATAAAAAACAAGATAAATCTTTGCAGACTATGCGATGTTTGCTAATAACCAATTAGTCGACATAAGCAAACTTACAAATAAAAAAAGAAACACTCCCTATTTTAAGATTTAAAATTGGATTCCTTAGAAAAATATCTCTAGTCTATGTCAGTTTTTTAAAATTGTAAACCTTTACTCAAGTTAGTTTTTTTTTTAAACAATACCTTTTAAGAAACAAGCAGCAAAAATTTCCGATGATCAAAAACTCGAATATTTCTACAAACCGATTGGTTTGAAATAAAATGTGCAGAAAAATTGTCAATACTTGTATCGAATTTCAATTTATAATAGAATTAGTCCGTAATGTTACTGGGTCATATGAGCAGTATAATTATACGAATAAATGCGTGATTTCTGAAATATATGATAAAAGTTTGATAATATCTGATATGGGGTATGTTTTGTTGTTATGATCTCCCTGTATTTCTGCTGTCATGCAATGAACAGCTCACAGTGACGAATCGCCAAAGCCTGTGCGGGTCATGCCATTTTGTGTTGTAATACATGACAATATATACAAAATAGCGATTACAATGGATTATCTTAATCGGATTAGATCACATGTTTAGGTTAAATCGATTAACTATTACGCCACATATAGAAAAATATATAGAAGATATTTTTCTAAATTTAATACGGGTTAGCGCTTAATTCATCAGTTGTAGTAGAAAATGATCAGTTTTCGCTAGAGTCTTCCAAAAGTGCAATTTTACGTTATGCAGAACCAAAGCATTATTCTTAATTTGTATCAAATGCATATTTGGAAAGGAAACGTGTGACCAGTCCACATTTATACTATTGTACATGTATTTATGTATTTGAATCAAGTAAGCGACGAAAAGTGACCGAAGTAAAATTTTATCAATATTGCTCAGTCGAAAAAAAAAATCGCTTAAAACTGATGCCTTTTATCGAATTAGACAATTACATCATAGGATTTCTCTAAAGTTTAAATTTAATCCCTATTTCAGCCAGAGATTTGGTTAGTAACCTCACTGTTCTAGAGTTATTTTCCCTCTTTTATTAATGATACCGTCATACGAAAATATCAATTTATTGATCCGGAAACTTATCATTTAAGCAACAATCACGTTATCATAGAAAATACTTTATTTTGCATACAGATATCGGTTCTTGAAGTTTGCTTAAGAGAAAAAAATAACGGGTTTGAGCATACATGAACGCGTATTTAATTACTTTAACAACAAAATGATCGGTTACAAGTTCTACAAAACAATGTCTTAAAAATTCGATTCGGGGTAATAGTACACCGTCGACCAACGTTGAAAAATTGATTAATTTGAGACTTAGCGACAATATCACAACAACAGAAAAATAGAATAAACTCAATATTGATTAAAATCAAAATGTCACTGTTTAAAACTTTAAAAAATTGATTAAGATGGTTCCAGATTATGTATATTAATCCTACAGCGATCATAAAATACACCTGCACCTGAAAACTTTTCACGAGCAAAAAAATCAAATAAATTAAAGCTAAGAATACACCAATATTACGTTAGGATACTTATGCACTCAGGACAACGTCAAAACAACCCAAACACCGTGCTTTATTCGTGTTTGGATGCCGTACAAGACTCCATATTAAGAATGAAATTCACCGTGGTGCAAATTATGTAATTGTCCTTTGCCAACAAAAAACTTGTTTTCAAAACTCAAGCTTCATTTAATTTTCTCAAATGAACAACACAATAGACGATGCGTGATCCAATATTCAATTGGAGACGATGCATGAGCCAGTTGGAAGCGATGCATGATCCAATTGGAGGCGATGCATGATCCAATTGGAGACGATGCGTGGTAGAAGTGAAAAATAGGATCTTGTTGAGAAGGCGAAGGTCTGGGGAATCCTGAACTACGAGGTTTTAATAGATTTTAAGGCAGCATTTAAAGTTTTATATCAATATATAAATTTGAAATCCAAAAGCCATATTTTGATACCAGTACCGTAGCTTTTTAGTAGGATAATTATGTGATAATGCCATTTTGGGCTGAACAGATCTCTCTTTTAAAAATCAAATGTTTAAATTTGCAGTTACAAAAATATACTTTTTATTTCATGTGTTAAGACAAGGTGTAGCATTCGATATAATAAAACGTTTAATGAGTTAAAACATTTCTATGGATTTCAATGGTAAATTCTGAATTATTTGTTCTTTTAAGACGTCGATCAGGTGTTAATTTTAAGTTGTTTGAACGTTCTAAATAAACGATATTACAATGTACCAGGTATTTTGGTTAAAATATAGTAAAACTGAATTGAATTGTAATATCAAATAAATTGTATCATCGATATTAAGATGATCATTTATAGATATTAAACTACGAATTACTTCTTATTATTTGCCCAGTGATTTCAAAAAAGGAAATATTCAATAAAGAGTTTAAATAAGCACAATACTTCAATGCAGGGGCAATAGTGGCACTTGAGATTTCAAAAGAAATTATAATGGAATATTTGCACAATAACATCATGCAAATTTCAATATCGAAACATGTTTGGTTAAAGTGGGTTGATTATTTAAAAAAAAGTTCACTCATGGATTTTTTTCGGTAAAAGAAGTTTAAAGATATGCGTCATCGAGTGTTTATTAAAAACTATCTTTATCTTTATTAACAAAACATCTGATTGTTAACCAATTTCCTTAAAAGGAAGGTCATTCGAACGTCACTTTCTTTCATGAAATCTCTTCATTGCGCAGTTGATGCAGGTCGTCTTTAACAATGAATTGTATAGTACCTTTTATATTTTAAGGTGAACACCCTCCCTCTTACAATGAAGTGGCTGGACGCTCTGAAACACCCAGTAACTCATTCCCTACCACGGGTATCGGAGGAGTGTGGTTCACCCCTAACGGAGGAGGACCCCCTAACCCACCCCCCTACACCGACACTCTCCCTGGATACAACGACAGGTTTATAAGCCCACGTGATCTTCAGAAGTATTACCGGTCCCAAGACTTGGCTCGTCAGCGCATCCGTAGACAAAGGGTTAGTTGCATTTTCTTCAGCTTATTTCCATTTTGATTAATTTCTTAAGAATAATGGAAAACTTGAGGTACAGTGATTCTCTTGTAAGAGAGACAACTCTCATTTGGGTAAATGACAATCAAATATCTATTTTTCTATTCACAAAATTACAATATCGTGTGTTTGTCAAAAAAGGCGCAATTTTTTTGGTATTTTGTTCAAACTAAGAACAAAACTGCTTGATGATTCCTGTATATTTTGTTTGATTTCAGGATCTTGCAACAGTGCGATCCAGAACTGCAAATAGTAAAACCATCATAATTGTTTTTTGTGTTCTGACAATTTCCCTTCTAATTGGTCTCATTATAGGACTTAGTTTTATGTTAGCTGAACGAACCTAGCCCAACGAATGCAAGCTGTTTGACAATCATTAGAAATTGCGCGAGGAATCCCATTTCTGAAAACCCACTAGTGAGTTCATCAATAGTAATGACTAATTTGATATGATTTAGCTGATGTGGAAACTGGCGGTGAATATATATGACCTATTAATTGACGCTGGGAAAGGTTTAATGCATCCTGTTGGATCGATGATAGCAGTTGACGTCGATCGGAATACCAAATTACATAACAATAGACGAAAATGCCTTCATCACACATTCGAGACTGTCCCTCTTTTAAAGTCTGGATTATGATATATAGGTACAATGTGAACCTTTTATCTAACTTAAAAAATATAAAAATACAAAATCGCATATACGAATGTTTAAAGTTAATTTAAAATTATTGCCCATTATTTCGAGACATTAATTGGAATTTCTACGAAAACCATTGGATCATATGCGCTCAATTTTCGGTCGATGTCTATCTTTAATAGAAATAAAATGTTGGTTCAATAAAAGGATTCAACAATAATAGTACATTCTTACGAACAAATAACTTAGTCGAGGGTTGAATGGATGAATTTTGATGCGACACTTTGTTATCCATGCGCAGTTTACTTACACACGGTATTTTGCTGAAGCGATCAAACCATAGAGCAGGCAGAATTAACCGAATGAATTTTACACTTAGTATATGCTTAAATTAACGAAGTTGACGGTTAGAGTCGTTAAATAGGCAGTGGAGACGCTGGCATATACAATGTATATGTTCATTCGTGACTCAAAATTTTTTAAGGAATAAGGAATCATTCTTTAAGTATTATGAGGTGATAATTTCGGTCGGGGCGTGATCAAATCCAATAAAGCCCGAAGGGCTTTATGATAGATTTGATCACACCCCGACCGAAATTATCATCTCATAATATTCTAAGAATGATTCCTTATTACTTATATTTATATAATTTTAAGCTATCGTACGATTACATATTTAAATATTAATAAGCAAACCCCGCTGGTGCCTCGATTTGGCGTCATTTGTATTATGAGTTATATAGACGTAAAAAATCGATTCGTAGTGTTATTACAGGCAAAGACACTGGAAAATGTAAATATATGGAGATATATACGAGTCCTTTATTAGTTATTTGTTGGTAATGTTGGTACATGTACGCGAGTATGAAGTCTTATTGAGGTTTTTTCCCCAAATAGGCTGAAATATTTTAATATATGATGTACTTATGCATTAAAACATTTTAATGAATTTGTAATATGTATGAAGAACTGTTGATGCATGACTTAATCTATCTGTGATAACCATTTCTACATGTTATGTTACCTTGCAAGTCATTTTGTGGTAAGCTGTTTTTTGTGATCAACAATTTGTTTTCTGTGTTACTATGTGTTTATGATGTATTTATATGAATTTGTTAATCTTGTTTTGAATAATTAAAATTAAGAATATATATTACAATATATTATATTTTATTTAATAAAAAATACATTGCCTACAGGATTTTGAGAGTAATTTTGCATTAATATAGAAAAAAAAACCCATTGGTTTTGATAGGATTTATTGTTAAATCACAAACAATACCTTAATTTTCACTGACTGTCATCCCAGGTGTCTTATCTAAATGTCATTTCGTATTTGATTAACTTTTTAAAGATACATGTTATCACATCTTGTACATTAAACCCGTCCATAGCCTATATAAGTTACGTATACATGTATACACATTACAGATGTTACACGCGTATATATCATATTCAGGATGATTACCCAAAAACAGACTGTGTCTTTAGAGGGCCCGTTTTGGTATTTATTTTAAATATTTCTCCCACAAGTGTCGCCTGCGTATCCAGCAACGCAATCACAAAAGAACTGGGTGTCGGAAGTTGATCGGCAGCTGCCGCCATTTTGACAGGGGGAGCACACGCAAGGGTCGTACTCATCTGAATGAAATGAAATTAACCACTTAGTATACTATTACAAGTATTTTCTTCTATCAAATTCTGCCGATATAGTTTAATAAGGCACTTTACATAATACCGAATATGTCTCCTAATTGTTCTAGTTAGTGAAAACTAATATATTAAATAAATGCATTTGCCTTTTCAAAAAAAAAAAACCATCAGTCTAGACCATCTTTAACTCTCTTTGTTATATGATATGATAGAAAAACATAAATCGGGTGTATACTAACCAAATCTCAGTCCAAGAGCCGCGCCATCTTGATTATCTTGCTGATGACGAAAGACGTACCCGCCACATCCACCCATGTGTATCTCATAATCAAAATAAAATTCAGGCGGCATATAGTCCCCCGTTGGAAGAGTGGTGCCATAAGTGACCCAAGAGGTCATAAACCCAGAGGGGATAAATCCACTGCCGTACCCCAGATTGGCTTTTTGTTGAGGGTTGAAGTAGAATACAAAATAACTATTTGGGTTCGAATCACAATTTTGGAACATGAAATCAGTGTTTGCAGCTCTGTACCCTTGGATATTAGTGTAACTGGCTTTGCTGATGGGCAGAAATCCTACATACAGGTATGGTGCCAAATTGGCATAATTTATTGGCAAAGCATAACCTATGTGTCGATTGTAGAATATTCCTAGTGATAGATTATTATAAAGTCTAATGTTCTCCAGAATGGTTTCAATCTGGGTTCCGTTTTGAAGCACATGTCGTATTTTTACGTGCTTCTTGGAGGTCAAAAGGTCATCGATGTTGACTTCAACCCCAGCATGTCTGGATATATAAGTATAGCCAAATTTATCATGGAACTCACAGTACACTTTGAAAGGCTTGTTTTCCTTGTTATGAACAGTGTAGGTTCCATTGGAACTAGAATGGTTTGAAGAATATATATCCTTGCAGGAATCTATAAAACAAAAATAGCAACTAGATAAATCCTGTTCGAGTAGAAAGTAGTTCAACTTTACTATGTGTTTGCTAACACGAATGTTAATTGACTAGTACATTGACGCCATGATAAATGTGTATCTGGCTTGTAATTCACAGAATATATTCTTGAATTAGATTATGCTAGTCATTACATAATTTAGACAATCGTAGTCAGGATATATATTACTCACGGAAAACTGAATGTGTTCCTCCAGAAAAATTAAGCAATAAAAGGAAAATTAGTAAACATTGCAGGTTGGTCATCGTAAGTTTCGGTAATGTATTGACCTTATCTCTCGAGGACATCAAGATAATATAATAAGAGGGGACAACGATGACAGAAACAGTAATCCAAGGTTAAGAATATTTATACTATTATAGTAACGTTTAAAATACTCATAAAAAACTACAACAACTGTGTGTACATGTACATGTAGGACCCTTTTGTTATTGCTCGTCGATGTCATCTATTCTTAGATATATGAAATCCGTTGTCCGGGTACTGGTTGAGACGATCTGACATAGCAGGCCATTATGAACAAGGCCACCTTAGTTCCAGTCTACGATAACCTGGTCGCACTGTCCCTCTGTAATTGTTATCACGATTTATCGAAAGCATGAAACACAACGCATTGATATTGACTTTACCGAGTTTTTTTAAGGGGGCTGGGGGGTGGCTGCCATTTTAGGCAATATTGATATCCTTTAAAAGAAGAGCTCCATATAAAGATAATGGGAAATGATGAAATTTTATATTAAAATAAATGAAATTTTTCTTTATCAAATAATAGTTGATAGCTTCAGAAATCACATATAAAATTTTCAAATAAATCTGATGGTTTTATATTATATTATATTTTGACCCCCAGCCTCCTTAAAAGTGACTGATAACAATTCTTAGTCTAAGAGCAATAACTTTGATATGATTTGTCAAACAACACGACACAAGGGTTTATTTTTCAGTGTGTTTTCATGTTTTAAACATATCTGTAAATGTATAATATCGTCTATTTTGATATGATACATTTACAGCAGGGTTTTGTTAAAACAACTTCAATATTTCCATTTCAGGCACATTTTGTAGGCCAACGCTCCATAGGCAGCAGTGTTTTTGGATATGTTTTGGGCCTTTGAATCCAGTTCAAGTTATTATATAAGCTTATAATCAATTTAATAATAAATATTTTCATTTTTTTTTCCTTTTCAGTACCCGTCTACCCCACCTGTATGTTAAAGTTTTAAAGAGACTTATGCACGATTTGAGCTAAAAGTTTTCAAACTCTTTTTGTCCTTTTTAAATTTCTAGAATGATTCATATGGACATCTCTAATGCTTCACCAAAATCTTAATAGAATTTCGTACGTCAAGTTACAAGAGTTCAGATTACTTTGTTACGTAAAAAATGCCCGGGTCTTGTTTGGGTTTAAATTGATATATTGATAAAAGTTTTATTCAAATCTTGTTTTTTCTTCTGATTAAGTTATTATTGGATAAAAATGGAAACAGTTTATCTTGTTTGTCAATACATTTTTTCAAAATGAATATCAAAATATGGCAATTTCTCTACAGTAATTTTAGTAAACAAAAAATGACTCATCTTCTTATGGTCTATGACTAGACTTGGCGCTTATATAGACAAGTGATATGCATGTACTACTTTAAATTAGCATAATTATTACTATTCGAGTACAATGCTGTTTTTCTTGTTTCTGAACTTGAACCAATGTATGTGAATGAAATATTCAGTCAATTTGTGTAAAGTTTGTAAAGTTGTGTAACAGCTTACTACGCATGTTAAATTCATGCATTATCGAACACTGTACAGAGGAGCGGGTTACTTATTGTAAAAACACAATTGACAACTGTTGAGAGAATGTCGAGCTCTGAAAATTACTTATTATCATTAAAAGAAAATCGAGAAATCTTAAAACATGCTTAGCGAAAGAAAAAAGACTAATAATCCACAAACTCTTGATATTAAAAGTGACAATGTAGGGCGAGCATTAAGATGGGAACTTAATTCAAGAACATTGGAGTGTAAAAGACTCTTAAAGTGGATCATATTTTATCAGGTAAATTCACAAGCACTTGTTGTTTCAGTGGTAAAGTTTACTAATTGCATAAAAATAAAGTAACAATTTTCGGTGAACTTTTTAAAACAAGAACAAGTGCCTGTTGGTTAATTATATTTATTTACAATGACCAAAGCGCTATTTGTTTCAAATAGTTAAAAACAAAACACAAAAAATATCAGTATTAGGATTTTTATTTGCATATTTGTGTCATGATAAATATATACTTTTTTTCTGATTTTCTAAATTCAGCCAATAATTCCCATGTTATTATGGTCTCCTGTAAATAAAGAACAACGATAATTATTAGCTTTAATTGGAAAAAATGTAATTTGTTTATATGTGTACATGTTTATCTCTGAGAGAGAGAGAGAGAGAGAGAGAGAGAGAGAGAGAGAGTTTTGTTGCCTTTGACATTGCAGGTATCTCCCACAAAACCATCTGGACACTCGCAGAAGAAATTAGTTTCGTCTTCAGAATAACAGCTGGCCCCGTTCTGACACGGCGAACTTTTACAGGGATCTGCTTGTTCTGAAGAAAAAAATACCCCGCAATATATTGAATTCAAAAACGCCAGCACGTGTTTATATTCAGTGTTGAAACATACAGTAAAATGCGCACTGTGCATTTTTTTTTCTGAATGTTCTCAGTGTTTATAAAATTTACCAAAGCGCACGCCTAGAGCTGCTCCGTTGATGTCATTGTGGTGATGAATGAAAGCATATCCCCCACAACCGCCAAGATGAATTTCATAGTCGAAATAAAACTCGTCAGGCATGTTGTACGCTGTCGGAAGGGTGTGGGCCACTGTAATCCAAGAATGCATCAGGGTCGACTCGCAACAACGGTTGACGTACCCTATCGGAAGTTTGTGGTTTGGGTTGAAGTAGAATACAAAATAACTGTTGGGGTTTCTATCGCAGTTCACGAAGTTGAAATCCTGGCCGTTGGCCCGGTAACCCTGAGGGTTGACGTGATTGGCCAAGCTGATCGGTAGGAAACCCAGATACAGGTATGGGGCCAGGTTAGCGGCGTTGACCGAGGCAGCGTACCCAGTGTGCTGTTTGTAGAAAATCCCAAGGGGCTGGGTCGGGTAGTTCTTAATGTTCTCCATGACTGCTTCCGCTTGGGCGCCATTTGCCTTCATGTGTCTCACTTTGACATGTGCACTGGTTGTGAAGAGATCGTTAATGTTGACTTCCACTGATGTGTTTTTGGAGACATAGGTGTATCCATATTTGAAGTGGAACTCGCAGTATACCTTATATGGCTGAATTTTACGGTTATAGATGGTGTATGTACCATTTGGGGAACTGGGATTGCCTAGGTAAATGTCCTTGCAAGAATCTTCAAAATAACAAAATTGTTTAAATTTGTAGTAACCAAAATGTTAACTATGGTTTTGATGAATGAAAAACAATATAATGATGTTTATATTATATTCTTATTAACCCCTAAACACGTATTGTTGATAGCCTGACCAAACATGGAGATAACATATTTCATATTTACGTACTGTTGCCCCCCCCCCCCCCCTAAAAAGAGAAAATAAATTTTACGGTCCACCAAATATTTAGAAAATCAAAGAAATTGTATTAAAGTGGCATATTTTCTCAAACTGATTTCTTATGAGTAAAAGCCCAATTTTTTCTTCCATTCATAAGTTCATGCGGTTCTTTTTTGTTCCTAAGTTTTTATACATTAAGAAATGTTATTAAAAGGATATTTTGGCAAAATTTCTTCTTCGAGCATGTCAAATTCATTCTCAATTTTGATGCAAGTTTAATTAGTGTGCTAAAAGTTTAAAATGATTTTTTTGACATCAGTTTACACTCAATATACACTAAAGATGTTATCGACGAAATAAATACAAACAGCTATATGTGTGTCATCTGTTCATCTATATCAAACCTTCATGAAATAAAAAAAAATCTATTACATGACCCTAATCTAGAAGTATTTTAATCCGTAGATTAAGCCAGACGAGAATTTTTTTAAACAAGTATCAGGTGCAAGGTACATGTACACTTACGGTTAACTGCATCTGCAAAGGACAGAGCAACAACTGGCAGAAGAAATAGAACAAACATGGTGACCGAATTCTCAGTCTGGTGTGTCTTATCAGAACTATTGACACTCCCTTGTGAAAGAGTGGTATAGCTAACTTACATTTAAGTAAGGGTCAATTGGAACAGAAACTAAGTTAGATGTCTGTCATATTTTTTTTTAAAGATTTATTATCTTGATTCTCTGGCAAGAAAAGGGTTTCTTATAATACATGAATATTTACTTTTGTCGAGTTTTCATAATCTTTTTGTTTTAAATTAATGCAGTAGTGTTTAGTTTTTTCTAAAAATCGACCAAAATATGTAATTCTAATGGTTTAGAACAATCATGCGTTTCTAATGGTTTAGATATTTCCAACATCTTCAGAAAATATTACAGCCATTTTGGGTATTCCGAATAACATTTTACAACTTTTTAGCAAAATATGTAAAACGTATGTTTGTAATTTGTTGTTTGGTATCAAATAAAAGGAGATTATGTCCGACGACAGATCTTTGTCACAAAATATTTTTCTCCTTGAAGAAGCCACTTCGACAGGGGTTCTTATGACACCACCACTTTGGTGTAATGCGGATTACTTCCGGTTATTTCGAATCACTGGCTAAACTGGCACAAAACAGTTCGACAAAAATAAAATTAATATCCAACGAATTAGTTTATCTTACTTTCCTAATCTAAAAAGAGTAATAAAAATCATTCATTATTTTGACTACTTCAAATTTAATAACATCCCTATGTATCGCCTGTACACGATAACTGTATAAAACCCAGAGAAAATGTATAGAGACCAGAAATAATCCCTCGCCATGTACAACGTTTGTCTGGCATAGCCCTAGAATTGTAATATTATTGCTTTGCATAAGCAAAAATCGATTACACAAAAAAACATTATAACGTTTGTGTGATAAGCCTTAATTTATTCGGGTGCTGTCAGTATGTACTTACTGAATTTGATATTACCTCAAACTGAAGGGGGTTGAAAATGTATGAATTAGGTGTACATTTTATAGGTTTGGTGAAATACCTTTACATGTCTTGAAATCCTATAATTTGCCGATTTATAATTATACAGTTTGTCAATGATCATCGATTATTAAAGGGACTTGGACACGATTTGACTTAAAATTTTCTAATTTTATTTTTCCATTTGCAATGTTTATACTGATAAATATAGAAGTTTTTAATGCTACGTCAAAATTTGAAAGTCAAATATCAAGTTATAAGCAATATACAGAGTTCATAATTCTTTGTTTTGTAAACAAAGCTCGAATATTGTCATTTTTACACATGTGTTGTATTGGTGTAAATCTTTATCAGATATATCTTTCTTTTGTTGATAATAGTATTTATGATGATATTGAATAAGTTTAAATTGTTTTTTAGATGTCATTTTGTCTATAAGAAATGGTAATTTTCTACATTAGATTTTTTGTAAACAACTATATATATATATAAGACTCGAGCTTTGTTTACATAACAATCAATTCTTACCTCTGTATCTCGCTTGCAACTTGACTTTAACATTCAATATTTTGGTCAATCATTTAAAATGCACCAGTTAACTATTTTATACTTAAAAATTAAAAATAAAAATTTTGATCTCAAATCGTGTCCAAGTCCATTTACAGTATATATGATAATGAACACCGTTTTCCACCATGCTAATTTCCACTATTGCGGTCATCGTGTACACTTATAAGACCGCAAATTATTTTATCAAAGAACAATATTTCTTCATAGAATTGTGTACATAGATGGCTTACTAGTATAAGTTGCTGCTGATGACTGTAAAGAAGTTTTATTTGTTGATGTTTTGTACATTGCATAGCGACACTTAGTATTGCAAACTTAATATCTGACCGAGACGGTTGTGTCTCAATATAATTAGGGTAGCTAGTTCTTTGCTTATTCATTCTAAATGATTTGTTAATCATAATCTGAAACTAGTTGAAACAATTATTGAACATTTTTCTTGTTAAACAGAGGGTCATGTCTTCTCTATTATTTAATTTGCATCCATCTGACATACTATTTAAACAAGTATTAAAATACCAAACTCGTCTTTCTTGGAAAACATTTTTTAAATCAAAATTAAGAAAAACATTCCAAACACAGCTTTGTGTTTAAACAGAATGACACAATGTGTTTGATTATATTTTATTTTTTTTAATCCAAACCATGTTTTATTACAATGATAACTATACAAATAAGGGAACAATATTAGCACAGTCGAATCTCCCAGCTCCTCTGTTCGGTTGGTGAATCACTATAGACCTGTTTCCAACTGTAACAAAATATATATCCAAATCTAATTGCATTGCAAAATAAAGAAAACTATTATAAATTCATATAAATTTTGATCATTTTGTTTTTGAAATATATTTTGCATATCTATGATACATGTTTATCGATCTCCATTTTTCAAGTTTTTCAAGTTCTTCATGTCAATATGTTTAAAGTGTCTTGAAATACATGTATAATGATTGGATGAAACACTATGTCGTACCTCCAAATCGACCAATTAAAGGCAAGTTTACATCGGTGAAAAATCTTGGGCCACCGCCGATTTCATATACAACGTGTTTCCCGCTTACATCTCCCACTTCACATCGGTAAGGGTTTGAAAAGGAACATTCCTCATATCCTGCCTAAAGAAAGAAGCCTTACTAGTTTACAAAAGTGAAATCAATCAAAATGAAATCAAGTTTACTGATTTAAAATAAACAGAAAACAAACCAACTACATGGAAACCATAACCGCCTACCCCCCCCCCCCCCCACCCCAAAACAAATTAAGTAAAACACCCTGAATGAAACAGTAAAAAGACGATATCCCTACAGAGAGTATGACTCATAAAAAGATAAATAAGCCATAAATTAAGACAATGATTTTAATGAGGATGTGGCTGACGTCAACGCACCTACTGTATACCAAAATCAAGAATTCAACTCATGCACGCTGTAATGAAGTCTTACCGTGGTACTGACGTTGTAAGGGTTGTAGTGTGGACCAGCATCTTGACAGTTGCCTCCTTCTACCACACCATGCACGTGCACGTGCCAATTCAGCCCTCTAATCTGTGATGGATAACATCACATATAATTTTAGAAGGGAAACGGTTTAACTGTTCAAACTGTAGAAATCCAGCTACCAATAATTGTGATACTTTGTTTAAGTATAGAGGGTACGTTAGTGCAGATCTAGAAAAAAACTTTACAAGGACCTCTGGCCAAAATATCCTCTATCTATTTACCTTTCCATATAAAACACTAATAACGACCCCCCCCCCCCCCCCCGAAACCCGAACAACACCCCCACCACCATAAAAGCGCACGTCAGATTGGGGTTACATTCATATGTACATTTGTATGTGTGCATAAATAAAAAACTTGTGGGTGGTCTGAATTTTAAAATGTAAAAACATCTTGAAAAAGATATTAATAAATTATTCTAAATTTGGTTTTCGGGCATTAAGAGAACCTTTGCAGTGTAATGTAACGATACCAGATGAAAGCTAGTTTTTGTTTTTTTTTATTCTTTTCAGTGTAACATTATGCAGAGTCGTCCGTGATTACCCGTAATCCTTCGTTGTTCCGAAATCTTAGGTCCATCCAAATCTCTGTATCGCTGACTGTATTATCAGTGTAGACATACTGTTTCTGTAAATAAGCATATTGTTAAATATTTATGTGACCTTATATATAAAATTCTTAATTACCATTGTATGTAGCATTCAATTGACGCCGCTAGACACGGCCGTAGCGCAATGGAGGAAAATGAAGCAAATGCTTCTCTTTTGAAACGATCTATTTTCAGAAAGTGCAGTGTATATTTTATTTATTATAATAATTGCGAGCTTAATTACTTTGAATGGTACTTCCCACTTATTGTATTTGATTGAATTCAATTCCATATATTGACATCGTCCTAGACCAAGAAAGGCAATAGACTCAATGATGACTGCGGTCTTACCAATATTACTCCACCAATTAACATGCCTCTGGTGAACCTTGCAATCATTCGGACAACTCTTCCCCCGGACAACTCGATGTTCTCCTCGATGTTACCACACACCCAGCGTGATCCGTTCCCAGTATGGATAACTAACGATCTACCACTGATACTAAGTGGTCCGGATACAGGCAAGAAGTTGTCAGGACCGGAAGCTAGAGCTGTTTCCTGTGAAGGCAGGTTCGTTAGACTAAGTTCAATCTAAGCAATAAGTCATTCTTTAAAGCCTTCTACATGTATTAATTCATGCTGTACAATAATAAACGATTCTCAAACTACTTACTCTGCCTTGCAGAACTGATCCATACTTGCCGCTAAGGTCTCCAACCTCGTAGAAATCATGAGTCCCAGTTCCAGGGGGTGGACTGTTTGTTTTATTAATGAAGAAAGGGTTAAAATGACCGCCGACTACACTGTCAGCGCAGGGGTTAGGTGATGATGGATCAACAGGTTCAGTGTGTATGTGGTACTCTCCAGCCCGACGATTTAATCCCGTCAAACGCAGAGAAGTCCATGCTATCGCATCTTCATACTGAGGAACACTGCCAACAAATTCGAAAAGGCCGGAAACGGATGATGGTTCCGAACCGTACCAGTTTTCGACAAACAAAGCCCTTGCCGGAACTTCAAAAATATTTGCGCATGCCAGACGGCCTTTCCCTTTGTTTTGATCATGTATCACGATCGATTTACCTATTATACCGAGTGGTCCTTCAAGAGGTAAATTTGTATCAGTAAAATAATTTCTATACCATATTCCATCTTTAGTTCGAACATTTACAGGTTCTTGTTTTCCGGAAATATCACCGAGTTCACATCGTAAGGGGTTGTCAGGCCGACATGCATTTGGGTAGCTTCCAGTCACGTTAACACGAAAAGGATTAAAGTGTCCACCTGCTGCTGAACAAGAGCAAGGTCTATCATTGAAGAAACTGCAAACCGGGTTTTCGTGAACATGCCAGTTATGATCAACTGTTGGAGTTTGTATCCCGTTAGCGTAGCTTAACTCAACGTAAACATGTGTATCAGCATAGTAGTTGTTTCGAATCTGGGTAAACACAATTCGCCCGATGACGGGCCCGGTAAATATGGCCACCGCTTTAGTGATTCGACTGATGGGTTCAATGGTTGCACACACCCACCGTTCGTCCTTGTAAGACTTATGAATTGTAAGTGAGCGCCCGATGACACTGTACCTCCCATACAGGGGTAAATTGTCATCCCGGAATTGACCGTTGAAGCTATCCTGCCCAGTTAAGAGTCCGTATTTCCCGCTAAGATCTCCAATTTCGTACTGGTCGGCAGTGCCCCTCCCCGGTGGAGGGGATCGAGGCTTATCTCTTGGAAAATCAAAATGTCCACTTATACTTTGGGCATCGCAAACATTATCTAACGCTGTCAGTTTCATGGGAACCGGCCACTTGTGAATGTGGTAACCCCCAGCCAGACCACGGAGGTTGCTCAGGGAGATTTGTACTATTGTTGTATCATATGGAGACCTTTGATAGAAATTTATTGTTCCTGTAAATTTAAAAATCATCAAGACGTGACTGCTTATATCATGTCAATGAAATAAAAAAGGATAAAACGATATTGATATACTAAGTCTTATATAACCTAGCCATGGACTGGTATGAAGGATTATGTCGCTGCATACATTTTCATAGAATTCATTCTGTGTTGTTGGTTGTTTTTTTTGCTATTTTTTTATCTGGACCCTAAGCTAATTGGGATAAATTATTGTAATAGTCATTATAGACTCTAAGGCACAATTAATCAAATCTTATATATTTAAATGTTGAAGCAGTTAGTTGGATTTTCTGTCTACATTCATCTAGTGATTAACTATAATATGTATGGGTGCTATTCTATTTTGTTAAGAGCCTTTGACTCATATTGCAACAGCCCCCGCTGATATCCGTATAAGACTCCAAATATAGATCAATCTTTGACGCTTAGGACCATGAAACTTCATTCTGCCAGCGCCTACCTTAAAAAGGACCTGTCGTTTTCAATTAATTGATCAGAAACGCTAGGCGAAGTACGTTTTTTTTTACTTTGTAAACTGTGAAAGATGAATTCAAATTTACCTTTTACGCCGTCATTAAATATAGACGAAACAGCTTGCCTGGGCTCAATGTCACCTACAAAAGCACAGGAGACAATCTCACCGCTACCTCTGGCTAACACCAGAATATTTCCTATGATTGATCTGACTCCGGACAGTGGTAGGCCTGTTTCGACAAACGTTGAGGTTGCGTCGTCCTTGACCCGACCAACTCGCAGACGACCAAATTTGCGGGCAAGGATGTAAAGTTGTGTGAGAGAAGGTGGGAACGGAAGCGGAAGTCGGCATTCTGACGTCATTGTCACCTTGTGCTGATCACTATTTGGATTTGAGAGTAGGAACCAGTAGACGTTTTCTGCAAATGGGTTAACTTCTTGTGTTTTGAAAAGATTGACTCTCACGGACGTATCCGCATCACTGTCGTTTTCTAGTTGTCTAAACACAACACTTCCTGCTATGTTTGACAGGAATTTCGCTTCAGCCGTGTTATGTAACCACCTTGATTCCAATGTACCACAGAGTCTCTCCCCGGTATCGGTATTGGTGAAAAGAATTGACCTACCTAGGGGAAAAGATAGACTTAGATTAAAGAGATTTTTTGTAAAGCATGAAATAAAATGCTTCAGAAATTTTTATGAATTATAAGAAACTTGAGTTATGATACCGTTGCATTTAATAAATGGTATATTAAATCGATCTTTTACAGAAGTTTAATTTAACAATGTCATCTCATTTATACAAAGGTACATGAATGACTGCTATTCGGGTTCTGTAATATTTGTATTAATACGTCTAAGACTGCATCCTCCAAAGAGATATTTTATAAACAATATTGGTTGTGAGACAAATTGACGTATTTCCGATTGTTCGCTCATATTAGATACCATGCAGCAATATTTAGTCTAATGTAGTGTGTCTTGCATGTGTCTAGTGTGTACTAATTTTATAGCTCTTTAATATTAAATTATGTTTTCTTTTTAGGCAAATTAGTTTGACTTGTTAACCGAGTTATAATTGTATTTTTTTTTACAAATACATGTGCATGTTAAAATTGTAAAGGCTGTTTATATTTAAGTAAATTGTGCGTCACCATGTCACTCCATCTAAATAAATCATGATTGAAAAAGATTCTCTGACGTTTTTAAAATATGTACTACAAGTCGAATGAAGTTTCTTTCTGTGTGCGATGTGTCGAGCTGTTTGTAAATGTTTGTAAAACTAACCGTTCAGTAAGCGAGCTTCGGAGGTGAAGACAAAATATTGATGTTCTTTGCCTGGAACAAGCTGCCACGTGGTGCCCAAGTACCTGTTACAGAAAAACGTCAATAGGACCATGATGTAAACACAAACTAAAGCACAAGATACAAGCTTTTATAACAAGCTGATTTGTTCTTAAGAAAATGAAGTTGACGTTTCGTGTTTTATCGGTCAACATTTAAATTAACTATTGTGACTATGAATAATTATTATTAATTCAGTGATTTGATATAAATGTCGAACTCGACATAACTATTAACATCTTTTTAGGTTTATATATTTCATGTATAAATATGCACAAGCATTACCAAAATTGGTTCAATTTCCATCATAAAAGTATGAAAAGGTAATCGAGTATGTATTAAACTGGTACCTATAATCTTAGAAAACGCAAGAACCGGTTTTTGCCTCCACTTGTCAGATGATTTATATGCTGAATTTTTTCAAAATTTTATGTCGACTAGCTAGAAATTGAATATGGCAACCTGTATGATCTTTATATCTGTCAGATATAAAATTCTAATGTTACTTTAACTTTGATATGACAAATACGAATCGGTTTTCATAAACTTTAAACATATTTTGAAACTTGCTTTTTGTTCAGTTTGAAAGAGGCTTGTTTTGAATATGCTTGCGTAGAACCAAACATTCATTGCATTTTAAAGAATTTCAAAATTAGTGATGTTAAAAGTAAACATATCCATATATATTTAACTTAATGGTTTTTCAAGTATTCATTGTTAAGTCATGTTCAGTAACTTTGAAATTCGTTTAAATTTCGTTTCTTGTCTTTTCGATTTGGCTCTTTAATTTTTGTTTCTTTTTTTGTTTTTTGTTGTGTACATAAATGAGAGCAAGAATAGTTTATATTTTGTTACGAGGCCAGTAGACGTATGACTGACTAGAAGTGTAGCGATTCGAATACGGACATGACTTTGAAATTTTGTTACAATACCTTTTACCCAGATCCTGGTCTAGGCACCTGACTGTGACGTCATTGACCACCCTGTTCTCTCTGATCTCCACCAAATACGTACTCCTTATGTTTGGAAAAGAAACAACGCCGAGCGATGTGTTGGCTCTGAAATTTGGTTCAATGTGAACAACCCCGTTGATCCCTTTGTAGCGTATGATACTCTGTAGCGGCCTTCCCTGTGCAGTAGTATCTGGAAAAATGGTTTGTACTAATTTCATTTGTTTTATGGAGGTTTTTTATGCCAAAGATTCCCCTACTTACAAGAAACAACTTTAGAACCATTTTAACAAGAGCTTGGACTTTGGATAGTTGTGTCAGTCGGCAATGTGACGTAGGCCTGTCTATTTTATTGCTGGCCATTCAGTCTTTGCTCTTTGTAATCAACAAGA
This sequence comes from Magallana gigas, assembly GCF_963853765.1. Classification (NCBI taxonomy): domain Eukaryota; kingdom Metazoa; phylum Mollusca; class Bivalvia; order Ostreida; family Ostreidae; genus Magallana; species Magallana gigas. Next base: position 19,961,052 of record NC_088857.1, on the reverse strand, counting down.
TTTGTCTGGCTATTTAGTAAAGACAACGCAATCGGTGTATTATAATATTTCGCTTGAAACCAGCGTCATTTTAACGTTGTTTTGACGCGAGTAATAGATAGTTACATCCAACTGAAAGACCAAGGCCTTGTTAAAATGGTTCTAGAAACTTTTTTCTCCATTCCTTCATTAAAAAACTTGGAATTGACGAGTAATTAAATTCATGTTAAAATAATAAGTAACATTTTAAAGGTTAAGACAAGCAACGTTTTTGTTTTCCCACTATTTGTATTTAGAAACCAAAAAAAAGGGGGGAAATATTAAGGATTTATATTTTATGCATACACACCATTTCAGATATACGATCGATCAAAATAAGAAATAGGTTTAGTAAAAAATATTATTATATCTAATAATCTTTATCAATATAATTTTAATACAATGTTTCTGCATGTACGCCTATTGTTATGTTTGTTTATATACCTCAGGGTTAAATTCCTACCAGAACACTAACACTAAAAAACGGCATGAGATCGAGAACTATAAACGTCACCTGTAATTTAATTACTAGAATGTAATGAATCACTAGGATCCTACACTTTCTCTTCAATTGAGATGTATGTGAATGCAATGCTGTTCTATTGACAGATTAGAGCACGTAGGTCAGTGATCAAGATAGTTTTATTTTTTATTCAAGAGGTCATAAAGATGGTTATATGTAGTTTTATCTTGATTACGTACATATACATGCACATTCTTGACGACGTGCAATTCTTCCTAGTATAATTATGAATCTGCCTTTATCGCATAGGCTTCGTTCGAAACCGGGGGGGGGGGGGCTTATCCCCCCAACTTGTTTTGCAAAATTAGACATAACCATGACTGGAGTGCTTTTCAAGATTTCTGATAAGTCTAGCGCCCCCCCCCCCTTCCACCCCCACCCCCCCCCCCCCCCCCCCCGCCGGCACATTCTTTCAATTTGCTTCCGACGCCACTGATCTAGTTATATATAGATAGCATTTATGCTGAGAACCTTTTAAGAATGTAAATACTACATGTATCTACTTATTACATGTATAGTGATAATTAAATTAGTTAATAGACTTATTTAATCGATTGGGTTTGTTTTACACAATGGATATCTGGCTAGGTGAAACATTTTTATGTAGTACTTGTCATAAGGGAAAAATATTTTGTATTCTTATCGTGTTTCAATTAATATATAATAGATACATCCACTATCCATGCGTCAAAAAGGAACCCAACGGCCCAGTTAAGACCACATAATATGAAAATAAGATCAAACAACCTAATGGTATGTTTAAACAACAGCAATAATACGCATTGCATAGTTTTCATTTACATATACATATATATGCATCTTATCAGTTTTGATTATTATTTTATACAGTAGTGTTGGTAATTAAAGTCAATTTTTCATCAAAATTTTAAATTGAAATATAACTTACACTGTATTTGAGAATTTTAACGCATTTTCCTTTCGTAGTCATATGTTAATTTTAAAATATTGTATTTATTACATTACTAGCATGGTAAGCTTACATACATTGTAGGTTTAATATAGCAGGTTGTGACTGATAGGAAAAATGAAAGAAAGGAGTGTTTTTATACTTCTCCTTTTACATGTATTTTGAAATACTGAAAATGAAAGCATGGCTACAAATTTGATTATCGTGTGATTATCTTATTTTTAGCCAATCGATAAAAAAGTTATTATATTGCATTTGATGATTTTTTAAAATATCAACACAATTATTATTCTTTAGAAAAAAAATTGTGGAAAATAGGTAACAATCAAAATATTTGATAAAATATTGGTGATATTTGACTATTGATGAATAGAATTGACATTTTGATCATCCAATTAAAGAAACCTGAAAATTAAACTGAGATCTAAGTTTATGAATGTTAAATAGTTTATTTACGTACATTGAATAGAAGACACACACTTTGAAAACAAGAAAGTGGTACCTACCTCGTACATTGTAAATAAGTGTTAAAATCACAATAAAATCCTTGATTCTCTCCATGGTCCTCTAAATGTCAAACTGTCATTTGGTTAAAGGCATGTTGAATGTCATATACATGTACTTCTTATATCTACACAGACATCAGAACATACTAAAAAGTTTTTCCTATACTGGAAACCTTGTAAGTCTTCAAATCTTCAATTATTTAGCGTTGAAGACCAAACAGGGCAATTTCACACATGTTAAAGACCAGCCTAGCAAACAAACAGTTGATTGATGATGACGATATTGACATGTAAACGTTTCCTCGATATGTTGTCCTGGCAAATTAAACGCTCATCATTTTTATCTGGACATCTTATTGTTCATTAAGCTCTCAATAGAAAATAAAACAAGAACGAGTAACCTATCTACGCCAACTTTTATAGTGTAGTTTCTTTCTTTCTTTTTTTTTTACCTTTACTTATTGTTACGTGAACCGTATCGACTTCTTAGGTAAAAGAAATTTCTTACGTGAAAAACAATTCATTTAGTCAATGTAATGCAGATTCCGAATCTATCTTTTTTTTTCCAACACCACCACCCCCCCCCCCCCCCCCCGGCGATGAATTTCTTATCGGAATATAAATAGTGTGTTAAGAATGAATATTATTTTTTTTTCAATTAGATATTTATACAATGTTCTAGTAATATTTGATCAGGGAAGACATTAGGAAAGGTCAAATGCATGTGTTTTTTGTCGCCTTACTATTCAATCATATTGGCTTCTTATGAAGATCATACTACCAGCAAAATCAATCAAAGGCTTTTAAGGACTCAAAAAACGAAAAATACGAAATTAGTATAGATATATTAATTGTAAAATATAGAAAAAATCAGTGTTTGAATATTTTTTTATTAAACCTTTTTAATTTTTTTTTGACAAACAACGCAGAATACCTTCTGCCAAAGGCATGGGCTGGAACACGAATTTTATTTAGGAGTACAAATTTCATATCCACGAAATGAAATGCAAAGAAAACGAAACATGATCATAAACTTGAATTATATCCTTATAGTTTTAGTCAAAAAGTTACATTAAGTTTGGTTTTACATATATTTGTACGTAGAGTCTAGTATGTACTCAAAGGTAAAACATACTTAAAATGAAAGAAGAAAAATAGCAAAAATGCAAAGGATGTTGAAGCTTTATTTATAAATCTATCGGTGGTATTTAAAATATCTTGGTAGCTTCAGTATTGCGCAGTTAAAGTCGAATAAATTTCGTTCAAAGATCCCGAAACTTTACTTAAATAAATTCCACGAATTTGCATATACCAATTGACATACATTATGCAGTTTTAGGTGAGAAAAACTGAAATATGTACATGTACATTAATTATGAGGAAAAGTTATTAAAATGCATGTCTTATTTGTAAAATTTGTAAAAATGATGAAAAGTGCAAATATTGTTATGAATTTAAAAGACATCTTGACACCTTTATAAAACATTGTGTTATCATTATAAACACAATTAATATGTGAACTCTCGTCTTATACAATCCAAATAATTTATGACATAATCATGATCGTGACGATTATAGTCAAAATAAAATATACATATGAAAAACAGCCTAAAAAATAGCTGAATGTTTTATTTGTACTTGGATTTTTTATGCACCTTTGTCAATTCTTTGTTCAATTGCCTTACATGTACTCGTAATCCGACTGCAAACTAATTCAAAAACAAAGATTCATTCACACAAACTTCTGAAACAAACACTTCAAGGCCGTAACTACCATTAAGGCAAGTGAGGCAAATGCCTCACTGAAAATTTTGAGATTCATTTCTTTTTGTTATGTTAAAATGCCATTGAAGTTTCATTTTTTTTAAAAATTTGTACTTTAATGAATTATTTCAAGCATTAGTTCGCTACCCTGGACCCGCTGGGGACCTAGGCGGTCCCCAGTCCCCTCGCCTCACTAAAAATATAGGTCTAGTTACGGCCTTGCACTTTCTATATACATTTAATTGGTGCTTAATGAAGCTTGTAAATTTGAAAGATTAATCAATGAGATGATAGGTCTCCAGCACACATTGTCTCGTAAAGATTAAAATGTTCCAGCAGTTCTAGTTATCAGACTTAAATTTTTTATATTTTAATAAATTATCATGCTATATTCAAGAAAGGAGATATTTCTTTTATTTTATTTGCGTGAGATATCAAAATTGTTTTTTGTAGGTTTCATCAAACATAACTATTTGAAATAAAAATGAGAGGGATTTTAGACCAACAACCCCTCCCCCTCAAGAAAAATATCTCTCAATAATTCAGTTGTTGACAATAAGAAGCTTGCATACATATCTACACTGTATATTCTCATACAATAGCATGCAATAGTAAGCAGGGTTGCGATGTATATACATTGAATAATTTAAAGTATAATTGTTCTATATTATAAAACGCCACAGAGATTATTGTCCTGTCATTTCGACACCAAGTTCGCCACGCCCCGACCTGTAAAAAAATACATCTTGTAAAAAAGAAATATATTAATTTCTTTAATACATAGAGTTTCTTAGAGTTCACACCAAGGATGTTTAATTAATGTAAAATGCATGACTGGTCGATAAACTGAAAGAAAGTTATAAACAGTTTATAGAATGTTTATAAAGATATTGTTGAATCTATAATAATGCATGTTACGGATTTGCTAATAAGTATGCTTGATAACAAGTCAATGAAAATATTTAGTAATATATTGTGTTAATAAGTATTTATAAGTATACTTGGCTTTTATTTCGGGAGCGGGTCTTTCTCACGTTTGTTATTTGGATACTATTTAGTTTGCGTCGGTTGACAATGGTTTTCTCGGGGTGTCAATTTCAAATCCTACCCTCCCAAACAGACACTATTTCTTTTATTATACTGAATGTCTTAATTTAAAAGAAAACTTTACTGCTTTTATATAGGAATGACGTGAATTCTATGGCGAACCAAACGCGCATGTAACAATTCGTTGTGTTACCCGTTGCCAAGTGTGTTGCTAACGCTGAGGGCAATAGAACGGATTATCAACTACGTCTTAACCAGTCAGATTTTAGTATTTAACATGAAAGCATAATAAATTACACTTGCCTCCTGCTCTTCCAGAGAATAAAGGAAATAATAAACATCAGCACAACTGTCAACCCCAGAAATACGGCTAGTACAATAGTCACTGAATCAAACAAAAAGTACTAGGCTGAGAAGTTAAATAGAAAATCAAAACCTGAAGAAAAGTACATGGGCTCTGTATGGCACTGAGGTATAATACACTAAAATAGGGGACCTTTTATTACTATTTCTCTATATAGTATATTTAAATGATTAGTTTATATGTATAATAAAGGATTGAATTACATGTTCTAGACAATAAAGTTTAACTTATTGCGCACAAATTGCAAACTTACCTATAGATACTGGATTTGACTGTTGTAAAGATTGGCCAGGCGGCAAAACTGTTTAGACAAAAAAAAACCCAGAAAGAAGTGTTAAAACCACAGAAAAGATAAAAGAAAAAGTTTTTTGAACTAAAAGAACTAGAAAATTGAATTGAACTAAGGTAGTCTTGCATATTCATCATTCAAGCATGAAGGTTACTAAACTATGCCCTGAGTGTAATTCGTTAAATTGAATTATAATACAAACTCCAAAAAGCATATCGGCTTAAATCACATTAAACACTTATACATCTCCCAAGTTCTGCGTACTTAAGACGATATTTAGAACAATATACTGTTAATGTTTACCTTGCCTTTCAGCACTTAGTAAACGTGGCATTCTGTAATCTGTCTCAAGATATTTATGCAGTGTATCTTCTTAAACATTTCAATATTTATAAATACATCGGGGTTCAAACGATATTTAGTCAATAGAATGTAAAAAATCAAACGATTTCTCATTTAAAACGCCCACTCTAGCTTGTCAGGTTTCAATAGACGGCTAAAAATAAAAAGTCTACGGGGATTTTGCATTGCAACAGAAATTAAAGTACCCGGATGATACAATGTAACGTTGAAAAATTGCACTTTTTTAAAAGGTACAGTATGTGTATTTTCATTAAAAATCGTCCAAAGGTACTGTATAAATATCTTGTGACAGACTATAATATGTGCAAACGTACATGCGTTTATTTCTAAATACATGTACTGCAACAACAGATACGTTTTTTTATTTATATGACTTTGAAAATTTGAACATTTATTCTAAATCGTGAAAAAAAAATTGATGTGTTAATGAAATCAAAAGCAAATACATATTCCGCTTTAAGTGACATACCCTCACAAAAGTGTCCAGTCCATCCTTTGATACACCCTCCCAAACAAAACCCTGTTTGGTTACACTTGTCACCGAAACAGTTAGGACTACATCGATCCAGGCACATCGTTCCATAATGGCCCCTGATACAGTCTGCGAACAAACACCTTTACTCTAGGCTTTTTATGACCCGAATTACTTTATGAAATGAAAAAAAATTAATAATACAGATTCTGAACTTTTGAATACAGCTCAACAAACCTTTACAATGCCCATCATCCTGTCTGCAGCCTTTGACGCCACACCGAGAGCTACAGCTTTCGTTGCAGTATGTCCCACGTGCTCCTGAAACACAACCTAGTAAACAGTTCCCCCTTGTTAACTCACAGGTTCTATTCAAACACTGACTAGGGCAAGGTTCCAGGCAATGAGAACCATAAAACCCTTGTTGACAACCAAGTTTACACTTTCCTCCAATTCCTTCACAATCTCCGTTCAAACACTTATCAGGACAAGGGTACTCACATAAATACCGTCTACCTTTTGCGTACCATCCTTTTTCACAACCCCAATTACATGATCCGATAGTTCCATCGCACATGTTACCATCACAATTCTCACAAGGCTTGCAGTGTCCAGAGTATAACTCTTTGTAGTACCCTAGTTTGCAAGTTTCGCAGGCCACATAAGGTCTGTTCTTGTTGTCTGTATATTCCTTACATGATTTACAGTGGGGGAAGTTCAAACTGCAATTGAAATCACAATGTGGAAGGTGCCAGCCTTGTTTGCAACCATACAAGCATTCCCCCGTTTTATTGCTGCATGTACTGTTGTTTTTCTCTACACAATGCTCACTGCAAGATACATCGCAGTCCTTGCCAATAAAACCTTCTCTGCATCCTGCAACACACCCTGTACTGTTACAGATTGGACCTTCATTGTTCAAATTACAATTATTGCTACATGGACAACATCCATTTTGAGAAGGAAACCACGTTTTTTCGTTTTTACAATTTGAACAAACGCCTTTTGAAATATCATTACATTGTGATAGCTCACACTTACACCCATTACCGAAGTATCCCGCGCGACACTCTATGCATTTTCCATCACGCGCACATGTCTCGCAGTGACCAAGGCATTTTTGTGTGCAATCAAAACCGTAAAACCCCGTTTTACATGTATCACAAGTACTATTATCCGAACACGTTTCGCAGACAGATTTACAAGTTCCATCGCAGTACGGACCATAATACCCAGCGTTACATTTACCACACTTCCCTGTATGTTGGGAACAGTACGGTTGACTGCAGTGGTTCGTGCACCTCTTGTCGCAATGATCCCCCCACCAGCCATGGTAGCAGTTAAAACATGTGCTGACGTCAAACTGACACAAACTACAGTGTTCATAGTTGCACTTCTCACTACACGTTTTCCCACTGTACCCATCCTTACACGTCTGGCAGGTTCCGTCTACTTGGTGACAGGACGTAAACCCGCAGTTTTCCGGACATGTTTTGTTGCAAAGTGGTCCCCAAAAGCCTGCATTGCAACCCCAATCAGTGCAGTTTCCTGTAAACCTTTCACACCCATTACGGCAATTTGGGGACGGACACGTCAAGTTGCATGTTTTCCCGTAGAATCCTTCGTTACATTTATAACAGTCTCCGGATATCTTGCATCCGACCATACAGTTTTCATTGCACTTGAACTCGCACCTGTCACCGTAATGGCGGTCATGACAGGACACACAAACGCCGCTATTTTTATCACAGTCCAGACACTGGAAGCAGTCTTGGTCACAACGAGGTCCAAAGTAGCCATGGGCACATTGCCCTGAGCAATTTCCAGAATAACTGTCGCATCCCCACCAACAATTGGTACAATTGCTTACATCTACAAAACCATTTCATACTATAGATAAAGTAATTATGACGCTACCGTATTACATTATATTCATGTACAATCACCTCCAGTTAAATAAAAATAAAATGAAGCATAATAACTTACCTTAAGGAAAATAAAATTTATACTAGTAAATAAATTTGAAGTATTTTATCTTAGGATTTGCTTCAAAAATAAATACTGAGGATAAGCCGATACGAGTATGAAGTTCAAGTACCTACCACTTGATTCCGAAATTGATAACCTATTCATTTGTAAGGAAGCAACTAAAATACAATTCCATAAAACTACTACAACTAGAATCTCTTTTAAACATTTACAAAGCATGGTCACTGCATGAAACATAGCATTTTTTACATTGCAAAATGACTTGGGTAGATATAGATTAGAAAAGATACGAAGAGCGTTGACATACATACCTGGGTCGCTATATATGTGTGTGTAAACTGGAGACGTTTACCATCTGCAATAATTTGTATTTGATAGCAAATAGGTACGTAATGTAGGGCATTTCTTGTTAAGATCAACAGATCCCTCTATATTGTTGATCCTATTGTGTCCCTTTCCTTGAGTCTCTTTGTATTCTGTTAAAAGATGTCAAACCGCTTCTGCAATGGTTTTTCGAGACTAAGTCCGAAACAATGATTTTATCCATTACTACATGGTATATTAAAATGAAATGCACAATATCAAAAAAATGCTTCAAATCCAAGTCCACGAGCCTTGTTAAGGTGGCATGGGACACCTGTCAATATTAATGTGGATAAAAGTTCATCATATTAATTAAAATACTTTTACTGTTTTAGAATTTTTAAATTTTACGATATTTGACCAATAAATCTTTTGAAAAGGTTAAAGTTATAAAAATCTCCAGTGGGATTCGAACTTGTGACTTACAGATTCATAGTTAACGCTCTAACCAATTGCGCTCAGTTTTTAGAGTTTTGGGAAAGAATTTTTTTTTTATAAAACTATACTTTATTTCATTGTCTATTTCGATAAAAAGTACGTCATGAAATGAAAGTGTCCCATACCATCTTCAACATCATCTTGTTCCCCAAGGTAAGACGGGATCTTTTGGTTTGCTGAAAAAAAAAATCAAGTTTAAAAAAGTTAAAAGTTTCAAGACTGAGTTTCTACTTAAGGTTAACGTTACATATCAACTATATATATACAAACAATCTTGTTTGATACAGTAAAAGTAGAAAATGTGGCGCACACGTATGTTACAATGTAGTTGCAATTTTAGTCATATGTTTCAAAACAAAAATACATGTATATGCTACTTACTATCAATTAATGTAAATAAAGCGTTGAAATCAAAAAATGCAATGTAAATAGAAAAATGGAATTCGACAAAATCGTTACTATGCTCTAATAAGGCGCATTTTAATTTTAAATGCGTATCCCAGCAAATTCGATCCTTACGTGCACCCATCATTATACATGAATTATTATGAATATTAGTGTAACAATATGGACACAAACTGGTCATCGTGTTCTATGAAATTCCCTCAATATTTAACGATAATGATTAAAATAATAACAGTTTACTTTCCCTCGCCACAAACAACACCAAAGCTGTGTAGCAACCTCTAATGATACAACGTCCACTAATGATATAGTGTTGCATTAGTAGTCAGGACCACTAATGATATAATTTTATCATTAACAAACAACCGTCCGCTAATGATATAATTTCAGATTTATATGATTAGCGGTCAAAAACCGTAACCTCTAATGATATGAAAAAAAAATGAGAAATAAGTACTACCTTGACCACTTATGATACACATTTGCACACAATTTCAATTGCATTAGTGGATGGATTTGAAACCTTTAATGATATAACATATAACATGATAAAAGATTCTCTCTCTCTCTCTCTCTCTCTCTCTCTCTCTCTCTCTCTCTCTCTCTCTCTCTCTCTCTCTCTCTCTCTCTCTCTCTCTCTCTCTCTCTCTCTCTATGGGTTTGTTAATCATAGATTAGAACAACAAAGAATATCAATTTAAGTTGGTTGAATTAAAACTACTTAAACAATAGGGATCATGTCGTTGTAACAGAGAATATTAGCCCGAGTTAAAAATTGACCTGCGTTTCATTTTTCAACATTGATTATTTATTCGGGGAGGGGGTGGGGGTGGGGGGCTTTTTTTAACGTTGAAAACTGAGACCAAAAGTCGTGAAATGTATACCCGGATTTCATTTTTCAACGTTGATTATTGATTTGGGATATTGGGGGGCGGGGGTGGGGGGGGGGGGCTTTTCTTTCGTTAAAACTGCGACAAAACGTCAGTTTTCAACAGCTTAAAAAAGGTTTTTTTCTAATCTCTGATGACCTCACACGTTGAAAATTGACCAACTACAGGTTTTTGAATTGTCTCTGAAATGGAACTTGCTCTACGCAATTATTATGTATCTGATAAAATTAATTCTTACTATTGTCCGATATTCATGCCGATATGAATTTTTGTTTTTTTTTTTTTTTTGTTTTTTTTTGGGGGGGGGGGGTTCCGATAGCAACAGTTTGTTATTAAGACTAAGAACTCTGTCTCTTGTTGTTAAACTGTGTAGATAGAGCTAAAAGGAATATATGTCAAACAACATCGTCTCAAGCCATGGTCCGGAGTCCGTTTATATATACCTCTCTCCACCATGATCGTTCATGTTGACCGTGGTTTGCTAAGATTGTCAAACCAATACCGGCCGTTTATGTAATATTTCCGGTAAATCGCTTCAACTTTAATTTATTTTGAGAAGTCATGATAATTAACTGACAGCACAATAATGAGCAGTTTTCATATTTTTATCAGACAAGTCGCGATCAGTGATTATTTAATTAATTCAACTTAACAATAACTTTTCTTAAACTTGCAAGATTAACAAAATTAAATGATGAATAATAAGCTACTGATCTTGATTTGACAGAAAAAAAAATATTGTGTTCAATACAGATACAAACACTACACAGAAACTTTTTCGTGGGTGTGTTTAGGGAGTATTGGACATTTATGACGCAATCGCCGGCGTAACGAGGAATCTTGACCCGGGTTGAAATTTGACCCGGATATCATTTTTCAACGTTGAAAAATTGATACCAAAAGTCGTGAAATTATACCTGGGGTCAGTTTTCAACAGCTTGAAAAATATTTTTCAAACTTCTAATGACATCGACACGTTGAAAACTGACCCTGTTGAAAATTAACTCCGACTTATGATGTATTTGAACAGAAGTGTAACTTGCTCTTCACAGTTTAATTGTACATGTGTGTACTTAAAAGTTTCGGTTTCAAAACTTTAACTCTTTTATCCGCTATATTTGCCGTCTTGGGTAATTTGACATTTCAAAGGTTGATTTTTCTGACTTCAATCATTTAATATTTCATTTAACTGAAAACGTGGTATGTACATGTAGCAACCTCTAATGATACACCGTCCACTAACGATATAATGTTGCATTAGTGGACAGAATTTTGACCACTAATGATATAATTTTATCAAACCCGTGTCAATTTTCAACCCATGTTAACATTTTTTGTTACACCGACATAATCACCATTGTTGAAGTAGTTTAAATTCAACCAACATTAATTCATATTCTTTGTTGTTCTAATGTATAATTAACAAACCAACATATTCAACTTAACAACAAATAAATGATTCAATTGTGCTACAGACCACAATAACAAAGAGTCTTGTGTTGTCTATGGTTTAATTTTAAAATTCTTCAGAAATATTTTTTGTAAAAGCTAACCACTTTGAGTTTAATATACCCGGTAATCATTTTTGGTACAAGTTAACTATATCTGGTCAATCACTCACTTCCTGTGAACCTTACTGACCAGTCATGCAGTCCTGTCTCACTTTGTCATGTTAGATGTGTGCCTCAAACAACTAAGTAAGTCTTTTTACTTGAAGTAATTGCTTAAATTTGTTAGTATTAAATTGTATTTTTGAAGTATAGTTACAGATGGAAATTTATTTTACAGATAAAACATTCTTAAAAGTATGGCACGCCATTATGGTCTTTAAAGTAATTTACAGTTTAAAAGTATAAAGTAAGATTCTATATTTTCCTATTTAGTAATTTGTGATTTCTATTTGTTGTAGTTTTTTACCAATATTATTCACGACGGCAACTTTTCCACACAAAATAAAATATGAAACCCGTGTGACTTTTGTTTGCGTTGTGTAAGGTTACCTGTACCAGGCAGAATAAGTCTTATGAATTGGACCTTTTTTATGTAAATAAAATCCCGCTAAAAGTTTAACAATAATTTTCTAATATGGTAAAAATGCTTTTCTTCAAACTTTCTTCAACTAAAAATATTTAGCACAACTCCTTTTTGATTAATGATAATCAATTTGGATCTTCAAGTAAACTGACGAAGTCATAAATTGTATGTATTTTTGTCTGTATACGACTATTTCAGTTCAAGTAAAAAGGCAAAATATCAGGGCAATTATGGAACGCCATAGCTGCCTTAATGTCAATTTCATATTATCTTTTATATGCAATAGTAATAACATTATATGCAGTTGTAACATCATTATATGCAGTGCTAACATCATTATATACTGTAATTTCCCCATTATATCCAGGGATAAAATCTTTATATGAAGTGGTGACATCATTACGTTATGTCGTAAGATCATTATGTGCAGTGGTTTATTCATTATATGCTATGAATAAATCTTTATATGATATAATAAACTCATTTCATACAGAGCTAAACTCATAATGAACTATTGTTCAGTCGTTGTGTTATGTGGTACACTCTTCATGTGCAGTTGCAACTTCTTGACATTAAGTGATAAGATCATTATATGCAGTACTAACATCATGTTATGGCGTGTTAAAATCATTATGTACATTTGTATGGTGGTAAAATTTTTATGTATTGTGGTGAAAGCTTTACATGCAATTGTAAATCCTTTATATGATGTGACAATTTTATTATATGCCGTTGTTGAGTCATTATATTATGAGGTCAGTTCTTTACATGATGTGACCATCTCATTATATGGAGTGGTAACTTCTTTATAAGCTGTAAAATGGTTCTCGCTGAAAAGTTTTAATGGGGAAGAGGTCCAGTTTTATTTTTAAAAAGATGCTGCGTTCATTGTGAAAGTGTACATGTCGTATGTTTTGAATTCACGAGAGAGAGAGAGAGAGAGAGAGAGAGAGAGAGAGAGAGAGAGAGAGAGAGAGAGAGAGAGAGAGTTTCTCTGTTCTTGATACATCGATGTGTGATTAATCGAAATCGAATGAAATTTTAGTAGAGTACGCGTTTAATTTTAAAAGTTAAATAAATTTCAAAAAATGATTGTACTTTGTAGAAATTTATTACCTCCTCTGTTTCTAGAACCGCGCATACAGTTAGGTAGATCACTTTATGTATCTTGATGTTAACATAGAACAATTTGATTTCTACTTGCTAGCGTCTTTTAAATATGCATGTAATTCTTCGGAGCTTAATTAACAAATCTAATTCTGTATCTTTAAAAACGTTTAAATTGAGTTACTTTGCAGTTACTTTGATTGTTATTTAAAATCGTTTTAATAGCATCCATATAAACCGTGGCGCTTGCAACAAACTTATCCGTACATCGCTGATTCATACATTTTTGCACGGCTTGCTTTTAACGATGTCGAACAATATGTACATATATTTTTGAAAACGACATATTTTACAAAAAAATACATAAACTTTATCAATTGATGCGTTACAATGTACTTTGTTTAAAAATCCGTCGTTCAGCAGCAGATGTTTACAATTCATGATTAAAATGTGAACAAAGTCGGTAACGTTGAAAAAAATCAGCACAAATGTAAAATATTACAATGACAAGCGTTTCGAAACTTATTTATCCTGACATTAATTATTTTCAAAACCATCAGAATAAGGTAATACCTTTTCGTGCGATCAAAAATTAATATAAAAAATACCAAGCAGTTAGTCTCGGTGATGATTCAGCCATTCTGCGTAACCACTCGGCTATACTAGACACGATGAAGTTTGCGAAGATTTAAAACACCGGTTTTTTTTTTACTTCGGAGGGTTTTTTTCGAAGTTTAATTTTTAAAAATATGCCTCTTTGAAACAAAAATTGGATATGCCATGAAACCAGTCACATTTTTCAGTGTTTTACGATTTGTTTAATGCAACGTGGTCTAGAACTAGAAATTCAAATTTCTTAAATTTCCAACAAATTGCCTCGGACCCTCTTTCCTCACCCCTTCGGCAAACTTCAGTATTCATCGGACCCCCCCCCCCCCCAAAAAAAAAATCAAAAAAAAAAATCCTGGATCTGTGTATAAAATGGTCTTATAAAAATGATATGAAGATATCTGCAACAGCTTTATGGAAAATAGCACAGGAATTGCAACGCCTTCTTTGTAGGATTTAAAATACAAAAATACATGCCCGGTGAGCTTAAATTTTATACAGTAAATGAAACAACCATAAAAGAGGTTAAGACAAACCAATTTCTTTATTATGTCTTAAAAATCAAATTAATTTTTAAAAAAATGAAAACGAATTTTTATTTATGTCTATGAATGAAAATCTGTCTATTCCTTTTGTGTTGGAGGAATTGATCAGCGAGGAGAAGCACCTACCTGGTACATTGAAACAAAGGTCTTTCGACTTTGATTTTAAAACGCTTGCTTAATTTTTTGTAATTTCTTTTACTCTTAAATTAAAAGCATACTCTACTAATAATACATTCGATTTTTCACACAAAATGGGTTCAATGATTGATATTATGATATCGATGTTAAAGGACAGATAAACTCTCTCTCTCTCTCTCTCTCTCTCTCTCTCTCTCTCTCTCTCTCTCTTGTGTGTGTGAATTCAAAACAAACGACAAGTTGACCAGGAAATGTGCATCGTCACAATGAACGCAGCATCTTTTTCAAAATAAAACTGGACCTCTTCCCCATTAAAACTTTTCAGCGAGAACAAGTTTACAACCTCCTCATAAAGAGTTACGACTGCATATAAAGAAGTTACCACTCCATATAATGAAATGGTCACATCATGTAAAGAACTGACCTCATAATATAATGACTCAACAACGGCATAAATATAATAAAATTGTCACATTATATAAAGGATTTACAATTGCATGTAAAGCTTTCACCACAATACATAAAGGTTTAACCACCATACCTAATGGTTTTAATAAACCATAACATGATGTTAGTACTGCATATAATGATCTTATCACCTAATGTCAAGAAGTTGCACTGCATAAAAGGATTTTGCAACTGCCATGAAGAGTGTTCCACAAAACATAACGATTGAACAACAATACATTATGAGTTCATCTCTTTATGAAATGAGTTTATCATATCATATAAAGATTTATTCATAGCATATAATGAATAAACTACTCCACATAATGGTTTGACGACATAATGTAATTATTATTCCATTTCATATAAAGACTTTACCCCTGAATAGAATGAATGTAATCACAGTATATGATAATGTTAGCAATGTATATTATAATGATGCTAACACTGCATATAATGATATTTCTATTGCAAATAAATTAATACCAATTCATATAATATGAAATTGACCTTAAGGCAGCTATGGCATTCCATAGGCAATGTCAGAATGGTGTATTTTACAATAAAGGACTATATACATGCATATGATCAAATAACTGCCCCCCCCCCAAATTTTAACAAATTCTTGTGCAGTATCGTATGAAAATCAAATCTTTATCCAACGTTATACAGAGGTTGTCTAACATTTTAAACTCAACATTAGTCACCATTGTCCATGACCTCTCCATCTATGAAGTCACTTAAGTATTTTTTTTTTCCAAATGTAAATATCGTCAGTTTTCCTTGATACTTTGCCTTTGTATGTATATAGCGCAGGTATACTCAAGTACGATTTAAAATTTCGATATATATATATATATATATATATATATATATATATATATATATATATATATGATTTTATATTAAATTATATCATATTACATCATTAAAGGTTGCAAATCCATCCACTAATGCAATTGATGATGTGTGCAAATGTATATCATTAGTGTTCAAGATAGTACTTATTTCTCATTTTTCCCCATATCATTAGAGTTTACGGTTTTTGACTGCTAATAATATAAATCTGAAATTATATCATTAGCGGACGGTTAGGTTGTTCGTTAATGATAAAATTATATCATTAGTGGTTAACATCCCACTAATGCAACATTATATCATTAGTGGACGTTGTATCATTAGAGGTTGCTACAAAGCTGATTTTACAATAGTATGACATTTTCTTTGGTAGAATTTAAGTTTAGTTTATTTGTTTATTCTTTAGGCTAAGCTTATTAGATCGCATCAGAACAGCTTTCAGGCTAACCCCCTATCATTTTATGGACTAAATTTTATTTTTTTTATCATGTACACGTCGAAGTTGATTACATGATACATGTAAGTATTGTAATCACTTAAAAAGTTTAATTTATAAAGATGTCTTTTTAAAAAGTTCACGAAATGCGTAAAGCAAAATAAGCGATATACTCCTTTCGTACTTTGTTAGAGTACATTAAGCTAAGGGGTAAAAATTTGTATATAATTGGCGTATCTCCTTTCTGTCTTGTTTAAATTCCCACGGAATGCATAAAGAAATTATGTGATTGTATGTATAAAAGCATCGTTTTACAATTCAAAACACAGATTTAGAGTTTTTTTTTTTTAAACAAGGATTTATAGTTTAAAAAAATCATTTATTCCAGACAGTTTGTGGAAAAAATATAGAAAAAGAAGGCGTGATATCAGCTGAAGGACGTTGCCTCCATTTGAATTGAAACAGGATGTGGAAATAGAAATCGGTTTACCGTAGTAAAAGAAAGCAACGAAAATCGACACATGTGCGTTTTCAATAGTGGGGGGGGGGGGGGTGGGGTTCCACACCCCCTCTGGAAAAATGAAATTCTCATGATATATCTACATAAAAAAAAACTATCAAAAATATGTCTCCAACCCCCCCCCCTCCCCCCGGCAAACCTAAATATATATGTATACCTTGGAACATCCCCCCCCCCCCGCCGCCCGGAAAAAAATTCTGGATCTGCGTATGCAAACGGTTCGTTCATTTTGATGAGAGAGAGGGGTGTTTATGCATCAAGATCCTTAATATACTATGAAAAAAGCAATTGTTGAGACTCAAACTTCCTGTCTGCACTAGTTGTAACCTCCGGAATCTAGAAGGAGATACTAAATATTTTTGATCGCCTAAGCTTTCTTGTAACGAAGGCCGCAATGGGTCGATGACTTATTAATTCTTTTGTATTAACTGAAAATGAAATTAAGTCCGAACACTTTTAGAATTCGTAAAACTGGTATATCATTTTTAAGTGCCTCCTAATACACTCTATTTTATACTAATAATGGAAGTAATTTCATGAAAATCAAATTCCATTTAGGATAATAGAGTTTAATGTGTATATATATATATACGTAAAGGAAGGCCCTATCAACAGCTGTGGTGAATGACTGGTTTAGGCTGAGTAACATAGAGCGCATCTGTCCCCTCCCCCCTCTCCGCATTTCACACCACCGTGTTCGTGTGCAAAATTTAACTCGAGAATCCGTGAGGAGTAGCTATAGGAAATATGCACACAGCGATCGGCTGGTCAAATGACAGACTCTTATTAAGTCCGACATGAGCTCTCGCTAGCGACATCGGTAAAATTATCTACCTTAAAAAACAGCTAACCAGATGTCTTGAGTCGCCACTGAGCTTACATTTGGAATTATCACTTTTTTTTTTAAAACAAAGTTTTGTGGCAATCAAGATGACGTCATCAGACAGGTGAGTGAATCTCTTTTGATGAAAATATGCATTAAATAATGCATTTATAAGTACAATTTATGTTTTGTTTTTGCCTTAGTGATTTAGTGAAAAGTGATAATTTAAAAAAATAATAATGAAGCAGTCGAAAGTCAAGTATTATTAGTAATAAAAATCAAGTTTCCCACGAAAGCCAAGATTTTGAATTCGATAATTCAGATTCGAAAATACGAGATTCGAAATTCGAGATTCTTTATCTAATTTTATATATAAGTACTGTATCATGGCGACATCAAACTGTTTTGAATAAAGATCAGATGTACATACTCTTACCTAAAAATAATTGTTATTTCATCCCTGTTTAAATGATTGCTTGTACACGTTAGTTCACACAGAGTAAATATATAAATAAGTAGAAAATCAGTGTGCTTTGCGAATCTAGGTGATTTTACTCGCTTTATGTGTATTCCCCTGGTACATTTTAACCTGGGGTCCATCTTTACTCTTAATACGTTTTAATCTTGGGATGTAGTGGGTCCGATACAGTACATGTAAATATTTGGTTAGTAAAGAACTACTATTGGTATTATTTTAATCGGTGAAAATATAATCTATAAATAGATACTTTCAGTCTAGTTTCAGCAATGAATCTGAGTATCATTTATCATTTCGTAGAGAAAAAATGCATTGAAAAATAACATTACATGTATCAGGGTCTGCGACTACCCCACACCCCAACTAGAAATTTTAAACTGAATCAAATTATCATAGTAAAATGATTAAAAATGGGATTCTTATCCTCTCCCCTGGCAAACAGAATTATCTCTTGAACCCTGCCCCTGAAAAAATGCTATTAATATATGGACCAGTAAAACAATCTATATACCGTCGTGCAATGTCATTTTTTTTTTATACTTTGTAATCATATCTTATAGGACATTAGTCTTTTAAAAACACTAGTTAAATAGATATATATTAGTATTACTGTGATGTGCTGTATACGAGTAAAACCGCCGGATATTCAAGAAAGCATGTGATCACACAATGCATTACTGTTTAATTTGATCATTACTTTTTGTATGATCACGATAGAATAAAAATGAGGGGGGAAAATCACAAATAGATCATTTATATATAGAAAGATCGGTTAACAAGACTAGTATGATGAACACATGCATGATGCTTGAAGACAACGAAGTTATTTGTTTTACATGTAATTAGTTTGTTCGTTCATTAATGATAAAAAGATCAGAAAAACAATTCATATATTAAATATATTACACGTTTTGACTGTCAGTGACTCTTTATTTCAGCATGACCTTGGATTTACGCCGGGATTCTAAAGAGGGGTCTGAAAAGAGCAATGACGATCCTCGTAAGTATTTATTAAGTACATGTACACATGTACATGTATACATGTGTACATGTACTACATGTAGATTGTTAAAAGGAGAACTCCCCCTCCCCCTCGCCTGACAGCATTATATTTGCTATGTTTCACAAATCTAAAGTGTTCCTTGGAGTATTTGGATTTAAAACATCTTACACACTTTAACAATTTCATCCATTTTTTGTGATTAATAAAGGGAGATGATTTTCACGTACAGTGTATCCTTGAACACATTCTAATAGTACTGAGTATATGAATATGTCAGGGAGGGAGAGGGCTCATTTTTACTCCACAAAGTTTCCATGCTTGAGAAGACTATTTTAATTATTTTCGTGATTTTGAAATATTAATATTTTTATGGTGAGTAGACTTAAAATTACAATCTGATAACAATTAACATCATCTTTCCCTTAAAACTACTTTTTGTCATTAACTTGGCAGAATTGAAAATACACATGTATAGTTACATGTATCACAGTGAAATTAAAGCGATTGCAAAATGCAGTACTATAATCGATGGATCTTGGAATCAACACATATGGTAATACATGTACATATATGGAAGCAGAATATTTGCAAAAAGAGGAAAACTCTTATCATATTTGGCTCTCGTGTTTAGTTTTTTTGTTTGGTTTTAATAGAGATTTATCAAAATTCTTTCATGCTTCGATTTCATGTCATGATATGTGACAGAAGAAGCAAAATTGTATTTATTATATATTATAATAATAAATGTCCAACTGGCTACACTATAAAATTAAGATACACAGATGCGTGGTATGATTATGTAATTAAGGGCACAGATGCGCGTTTATGATTATGTACATGTAATTAAGGGCAGACTTGTATGTTTGTGGGCATGCAGCTGCATTCTTGTCGTGTAGCATTCAGAACTGTCTCTAGTATAATAGGCAGGAACATTACAAATCGGCCCCGGACCCCATAACAGTAGCACCCTCAGGGTGGGTTTTGAAACACATTGGAATTGTAACGGCCATGAATAAAACCCGGCTGTTACATGTAAAGCGGTGTAAAAACAAATGTAGTGAGAGATTTCTGGTGATTTTCAAATTAATAGTGAGACAAATTAAAACTTAAACAACCTTTGATTATTTGACATACCCCCGCAGTAGGTCTTTTATTTAATTTTCCAATATGCCCAGAAGCTTTATCACTATAATTTGCATACTTTTATCGTTTTCTCTCTCTCTCTCAATTTTCTCTCATCATGCTATTAATGCCAAATGTAGTTATGACCATGAGTCACCTCAGCCCCATGGAGATACAATCAACTGTTTACTAGTTTATCAACTAGTGTTTCTTAGTTAGTAGTTTGTTTTTTCTTTTTACTATTAATGAATAAGCCACTGGAAATAACTCAAAGATTTCTATTTGTCTGTCACTTGCATCGTATGGTGGGTTGGTAAGAATTCAGAATGTAGTAGGTTATGGCGAGTTAATTTCGAGCCATGAACTGTCAAACAGTGATCAAGTTTTTATACCGCACGGATCCAGAAAATTTTACCGAAAGGGGGGTGGGGGGGGGTCTGAAGGATAGTTGTATTTGCCAGAGTTGGAGGAGTCCGAGGCATATTTGCGATAATTTTAATATGTAAATTGAATAAACTATAATTCCCCAGGGGTGGGGGCCTGGACACCTGACCCCCCGCCCCCTTCCAGATCCGCACATGAGGGGATCGTCTGCAGGCAAATCGTCATTGTTATTGTATCAATCCTGTCGTGTCTTAATATCACATATAATTATTGAAAAGAGATATTCTCGAATAAAACAGACTAAGTCCTTCAGGGAACTTAAGCATTTATGTACCAGGAAAATGAAAAAAAAATGAGATGCCTGATGATGCATGGACATTAAAACGAATTTATAATTTTGTTGGTAATGTACCAAGCTTATTACTGGCAGTGTATTCGACCTCATAGGAGTCTATATGAACAACTGTTGGAAAACCGTACACTCTTAATTCACTAAATGATCATCTAAATGATGGCGGATATAGGATAATGACTTGTAATGTTCATTTTGTTAAATCATGTTTAATGTCAGAGGGTTGAACTATTTGAATATGAATGTGTATTCAAGACTTAGTCTTCGTAATTTTATGTTGGATACATCACAGAGATTACATAGTTTAATAAGAGTTTCAAGAATACTTTTCCCAAACTAATCATGTAAGAATTTACTATCATTATGCTTTCACTTTGCGGTTGAAGGAACTGACCCAAATGCCGATTTTTCGAATCCCATTTCTCATTAGAAATGACGGGATGATACTATAAATAGCACATACGTTCAGTATTGCAGAAGGAACACTCTTTCAAATACATGTACATGTACAATGAAATACAATATAAAATCAAAGTACTGATAGTACTGAAAAGCGCTAACCCAGCTTCTGTATGTATACTAGTATAACAGACATATGTATATAACATTTCATCTTCTGTATACGCACTATATTTCCTCATCACTGCGTGGCAGCCCCTGCAATGATGTACATGTATGTAAGCCCCGTACATTAAATTCACAAAAGCCCGTACAGTACATTTACAATAGCCCGTGCAGTTACGGCACAAACTCCCGAAACTGGTTCCCTAGCCAGTTTAAATGATGTAAACTTCTGCTCATATGGGGCGGTTATTCGATGTACCGGAAGTAGAATCTAACGACAATAAAGCGCTGAGCTATGCTTAGCGCTTTAAAAATTATCATAGAAAACAAAATAACAGAATTTGTAACCATTCTATTCGGTGTCAAGAACGATAATTGATGCATTATTTTTTGAATTCACAGTGAGTCACCATTGTCATACAGAGAAAAATCAGGACATTTTTGACAAGAAAGCTCGGAGACAGCTCATCATTGCTAGTATCTTCTGCTCTCTCTTTATGGTTGGAGAAGCTGTCGGTATGAACACATCTCTCTCTCTCTCTCTCTCTCTCTCTCTCTCTCTCTCTCTCTGCCAGAAAGTTACATGTATTATTTTAATATTTTTGTATACACTACCAATATACGTATGGTTTATATTTTACAGGGGGCGCGTTGGCCGGAAGTCTTGCCATTATGTCTGATGCCGCTCACCTGCTGACAGATTTCGCTAGTTTTGGAATTAGTTTGGTAGCTATGCATTTAACAGTTAAAAGGAGAACTAAAAAATTAAGCTTCGGATGGTACAGAGCAGGTACATATTTTACAACGTTTTTCATTTAAGGCGACGCAAATGTACAAATTCAGAAATGTTAACGGATGCTTGCCTCTTGGCTAATATACTTTTCTATATTAAAATTAGACCAATTAAAATAATTCTTTATAACATTGAGATGTCTAATACATAAGAGGCATCAATTGAATTGTAACATTTCGCACAATTTTTTTTGAAAATGCATACATAAATTACACTGATAACGAAAATGTTATAACTTGCTTAAAGTATAAGCTCTACATTAATATCAGAAATCATCGGTGCCTTGGTGTCCATTTTGTTTCTATGGATACTGACCGGCGTGCTAGTTTACCTGGGCGTGGAGAGGATCATCAACCCAGACTACACCATAGACCCTCTCATCATGCTGATCACGGCGTCCGTCGGCGTGGTCATCAACGTCATGTAATGCCGTTTTTTAGATTAAATTATGATTTCAATATTTTTGAATTTTTTTTGGTATCCCTTGCGCAAGAATTTACATCTTATCTGGTCCCCTCGAATATCATTTTTTTAAAAAGATACATGTAACTATATGTTTGTGAAGGACATTTTTAGCCCAAAAAGTGTACATGTATACACTATACGATTCTGCAAATGTGGAAAGTTTTAGTTCTTGCAAACATGTCCTATATATAAATATTAATGTTTCCATATTAATTGTTGCGATAAAGACAGCGTTTTTCTGCTATGACCTTTTTCAGAGCTTAAGAACTCTACCTTCGTGCTTAAATAATTAAAATAAAAAGGCTGGTTTCAATAATCTTTCAGCATGGGTGCCACGCTCCACCAGCCAGGCCACCACCACCACCACTCTCATGGTGGTTCCCCCACCTACACTCCAACGGACAGTGGCCACCAAAGTCAGAACGAGGATAACTCCCATGAAACGGACAAGCACCTGCTAGACGACAAACAGAAGCTGGTGGAATACGGAGCCATATCCAATCAAAACGTTCACGACGTCGAGAAAAATGACCATGGTCATTCCCACAAGAAGGAGAAGAATATCAATGTCCGAGCAGCCTTTATCCACGTCCTCGGGGACCTGGTGCAGAGCCTCGGGGTGCTGATTGCGGCCATTATCATCTGGTTCAAGGTATTAGAACTTTCAAATTCTGCATCAATTTTTGCCTAAAAAATACAGCGCAATTTTTCTACCGATAACATTTTATGACGATTTTCATACTTGACTCGACTACGATATCCATAAAAGTTGGTGTATGACCAAAAATGATGAAAGCTAAGCACAAATTGCATGCAGAGTTAATCTATTTTTTAATTACGTGTATAGTGATACAGTTGTAGCTAGATTGATCTTACATATACGTAATTCATAAATATTAACCTGTTTGTACTGTATACATGCATAAATATCGCTTTTTAGCCGGAGTGGAAGATAGCAGACCCAATATGTACGTTCCTCTTCTCTATTCTGGTCGTATTCACAACAATGCACATTGTCAAAGACATCATTTACGTGTTGATGGAAGGTAATCTCAAACGCAAATGTATATTTGAATATTGGAATTATGCATTAGATGACGCGATTTTTATTGCGACGAGAATTAATTTCAACGATCTCAAATCAAGGGAATACAATTTTGCACTATAGAAATTACATGTATATTAAATTTAATTTTTGTTATTTTTTGGCAGGTGCTCCCCGAACGGTGAACTTTACAGACGTATCCCAGAGCCTGTTGGAGATTGACGGGGTCAAGGAGGTGCATGACCTCAGGATGTGGTCCCTGTCAATGAACAAAGTCGCAATAGCCGTGCATCTGGCAGTCGGTTTGTACATTGTCCTCGATCTTTTTACTTTTTTTTCCCTCCATCCACTTATGTCCTCTTGCATGACCAATTTTTGCAAACATTGAACACTATTTCTCTTCCGTCCTCATGATAATGTTGAGCTTCTTACCTTTATTTGTCATTCATGCACATTTCCTCATTAAATTCGGCGTCAAATGTTATCTTTTTCCTTTATATATACAGAGAAGGACAGAGATCCAATGGATGTGCTGAGGATAAGTACCCGCATAGTCCGAAAGAAGTTCGGTATATCGGAGAGCGTGATTCAGATTGAGGAGTATCATCCTACTATGTCTGAATGCAATGAATGCCAGGATCCGCCCGACTAATGACGTTACATCAATACAGCTTAAAAAAAAGTTGTGTGTTTAGGGTAACCCAACATAACCTACAAAAATGCCCCGATCCTACCATTTTTAGATGTCTGTTTTTATCCGATCGTGAATTTTATATTATTTCTATTAAAATCCGTTTTTAAATATGACACAAACAAACATTCTTAGGATTCAATGCTGAAAAAAAAAATGATAAAATAAAAAGAAATAAAAAGAATCCCTACCTACCTAACCTAAATTTTTCTTCAGTGTTACCCTAAACACACATTTTTTTTATAGGCCTAAACAAGCTAGTCCACTATTTATACACATGTATTATAATGGGTGAAAGGAGTTCAGAACGAAGTTTTAAATGAGATTATAAATCAACATTTAGCAAGTGAAAAAAAAATTGTTTGGCTGGTCGCATGTACAAATTGTGTCGAAGACTTAATTGGTAGCGTTGCGCTGCACTGCATGTTTTGTTTTTGTTTGTTTTAAATAACAATAATTTAGGTGAATATAATCATATATGTGTTCATGTTTGTCCAATGACGAATCAGTCATACGGTTTATAGTAAGAGTTTTGTATATATATATACATGTATATGTATTAAATTAAATGCAATAATAAATGCCATCGCCGAAACTGCTGTGTGTAATGACTCAGTTTATCTGGATATTTGCGTATTTTCTTATTTGGATAAAATTCCAAATTCAGTGTTTGATTGTGTCGATAAATTTGTCTAGTAGAAATGCAATTGACATACATATATATATACAATCATGTAGGTCTGAAACGAATTCACAATCAAGTTTTACATGCATCAAATGATGAAACAATGGCAACAGTAATTGAATCTGGCGGCCAGAATTGAGTCCTGGGCAATAAAAAAATATTATTTGGCGGAGACTTATCTTTTTAAAATCTAGGCTGTCAAATATTGATGATGAACACTCTGCCGATCATGGTGATTTTTGAGAAAGAAACTAAGAAATTTCATTTGTCCAAACTAACCCCGCACGTTTTCTTTGACACGCCAATTTGCCAAATTCACAAAAATGAGCTAACATAAATCCACCATCCATAAAATACACAATGTAGGTTTATCGGTTGTAAATTGTTTAATAACGAAAATTTTAAAGATATGTGTAACCTCGGCAAATACATTTATTATAGTATGAAATTAAGAAACGATATATGTAATTAACGTTAGATGTTGTTCTTTTGATTCTTTTCGCCTTTAGTTATGTCAATTTTTCATATTTATGTATGTACAATGTAATAGGGTCTCCTGTAAAATACCCACTTTTATACTTTACTATGTTTAATTTGTAAACTCTGATGAGCTGCAAAGCTTAAAGAAATAAAGAATGAATAACGAGTAAACTGTAGTTTACGGACAGTAAACCATAGTTAACGACGTTAATCTATATTGCCCATCCTTCTTTAAGTCATTATCATCATGATGATAGTTAACCGATCATCTAAGTTTCAGAAGTGTAAACTATAATTAACACTGAAAAGAATCATATTGTCATATTGCTAAACATAGTTTATTTAATAAATATAGTTTCACGATTTGTGAAACTATGATTAACATCTCTTCACTATAATAGTCAATGGATGTAAATTATAGTTTACAGATGTCAATCTTTGTCTTATTATCAGCAAAATCTTAAGTACAAACGTTTATCTATATCTATAGGCTAACGTTAGACTGATAAACTTAGATTAGCATTCGTAAACTATAGTTACAACCGTTTCCTTAAACCGTTCCAAAAATATAGTTTCCCAGTTGAAAACTACTGTTAACAAATTGTTAGCGATTCATAAACTATAGTTTACAGTCGATAAACCTAGTTTAACTGTAATTCATTTTGTGCCATAATTTTCAATTCACTATAAAATTTAAAGGTTTGTCTTTTTTATCATACGTGATTTTATGCATGTATTTTGTACTTCTACGGCCTATACATGTAGCTACATACATCCTTTCCCGGGGACTATGACACATAACATTTAAACCACAACTCCCATCGTTAGTTTCGATTCTACCCGGAAGGGGGGAGGGTCGGGCTCGATGTGCATTTTATGTTAACACAATAACAAACGACTTGACGTTTACATGATGGTTTGTAATAAGGAAAAGCGGAAAATTTAAGTGACACTTGACTTACAGCAATTCAGATCGTAAATATCACAAGTAAATACACAATGGCTGACCTTCTGTCAACGCCCCCTAGGAGCTCGCCACTTTTAGCCGCATCACCAGACATAAGTCGGGGACCTGACTCTCGGCATAGATGTTCTATAGATGTAGGCGCGGATATGCACGAAAAAGAATTAGACCCCGAGATTCAAAGGTAAAAAAAAATAATTAAGAAATAGCCGTTAAACTTGGTTTTTTTTCTCACTTCATGAAGACTTTGTTAGTTTTGATTTCACTGCTGTTAATTATTTTATACATATATGACTGTATTTGATTATAATAGCATTATAATAACATTAAACCACAAAAGTGTCCGCTCACATCTCTATTTATCCCTGATTGTAAGGACATGTACTCCAACTCTTTCTTACCGCGTGTACCGTACTTCAATGTTCATCTACGCTATAGCCAAGGGTTTCTTATCAGCACCGCTCCTCACACGCCCTGCCTGGCAAAGATGCTCAATGTTATGCATCTAGTAAACCTATGACAAGGTCATGCAGACATATAATGCCTTTTAACTCATAATTGCTTAAATGAACATTGTAAATGGATGGACGAAGACTTTGCTCATCCTTATCTTAATATCAAAAGAAATCATGATGTGTTTACCTCGATCTCTACTAAACTGTAAGAGAAACATTCTTGGACATTCTGATACAAGTGGTATGATGATGACATTTGTATTATTAGCTGTATCAAGCACAAATGATGAGGTTCAACTTACTATTGCAGAATCTTCCAGAGTTCTGAAGAAGGATCAAGAAAAGGTATTGACTAGCATGTTACTTTACATGTACATGTATTTAGAAATAACTGTTTCAATTAAGTTCAATTATTTGAATTAAGAATTCCATGTAAAAAATTATGAATGCTATGGAATCAATAGAATTTATGGTGGTTCAGTTTTCAAAGACTTCCTTGGTTTTTCTCACTGATGGGTTTACAGTACATCCTGTACAGATTATGAAACAAAGGTACAAATTCATGAATTGCACAAGTAAATCCACAAAATTACCCATAATATATGTCCCCACCAAATTGTGGAAAAGTAAGAGAGAGAGAAAGAGAGAGAGAGGAGAGAGAGAGAAAATACTTTACTGGTTAAAAGTTTACACAATAATATATAACAAACAATTTCACTAATCCCTGCATTTTATCCTAAATTTAATGTTATTTTTTCACTTTAACGTTCCACTAATGTTTGCTAAATGTTGTACTATTTGTAGGCAATAAGGACTCTTAGTGTGAATGTCCTATCAATCAGTCACTGTCCTATACTACATGTGTAGATTATCAAATCACAAGATTAAGGTCAACCTAATCAAGTGCTTGAGTACAGTTTATCATGCAATTAGAGATAAGTAGGATGTTATTGCGCCGAAAATATATTTGCTACCTGACAGATCACTGAAAAGATGACATTTGTAATTCCAGTACTTCGTGTATTTTTTGTTGCAATTGATACATTTTTTTACAAAATTTTCACGGTGGCCTGGCTTTGGTCTATCTTATTCCTGATTATGAAAGCTCATAAGTAGAATTGGTTTAGTACAATTCTTACATCTACACTTCCTTATTTGTACTTGTAATCGGCAGTATGAATTCTACTGACTCTAGAGAAAAAAATTTAAAACTGTAAACGGATAAATTTGATATAAAATTGTCTTAGTTGTTTCCTTATCCTTTGTAAACTGACATGATTAAATACTGATTGACTGACTAATCTAAAAAGCAAATGATTTAAACAGGAAAAAAAGTTTGCTTTAATTATTTTTTGAAAGATGGATTGTTGAGGAAAAAGCTGCTCAATGGTAATTTATTTTTGTATAAATTTTATTGACAGATAGAGAAGGCACCTTAAAATTGTTAGCTCTCTGAACTTGTACATGATATAAATAAAAAGCTTTCTCTCAATAAACAATTTGGAAGCTTATTTTTTGTAATAAAAAGTCCCATTTTAACTACTGTATTTGGTATTTAGTCATTCCTTATAATTAGAGTCTCATTTGATATTCAAGGATCACATTGCCATGCAATGAAAGAGAAGATTGGAGTTGACAAGCGAGCTAGAAGAAAATTGATCATTGCCAGTACCCTGTGTGTTCTTTTCATGATTGGAGAAATCATTGGTAAAGTATTTTTTTTTAAATCCAAAAGAAATATTGATTCAACTGAAAAATTGAGAAAGTCATTTGTCAAAGGTGATATCAGACAATTCATTGTACTGTATACATGTATATAGACATATAAAATGTCAGAC
Organism: Magallana gigas; assembly: GCF_963853765.1. Lineage (NCBI taxonomy): Eukaryota > Metazoa > Mollusca > Bivalvia > Ostreida > Ostreidae > Magallana > Magallana gigas. The sequence goes on along the minus strand of NC_088857.1, from coordinate 19,931,857 downwards.
AAAACAAAAAGAAAGCTAACTAATTCCAAACATGTTGAGGTTTTGTTTATTTTTTTGTTGTTGAAAAATTAGAGTCACTTATACTTGGTATGTATTTCTGTTGGTGTTGGAATAGATATACATACCTTGATATACATAGGTACATATACTTAGATTATTTATTTACCTACCCAGGTACTTGTGTACTGTATTGCACTTACATGTACTTACAATGTATAGATGAAAATGCTTATCTTGACATCAAATTTACAGATTAAACTGGCAGTTTGTTTTGCCTCAAAATCTAACGTCTGAACAATTGTTTTCTCTTTATTCACACAGTATATGAAATGAAATGTTTGCAGGTGGGGTATTAGCAGGAAGTTTGGCCATTATATCAGATGCAGCTCATTTGTTGACTGACTTTGCCAGTTTTATGATCAGTCTTCTAGCCCTGATGCTTGCAACAAGGTCACCCTCCAAGAAGTTTAGCTTTGGATGGTATCGCGCAGGTGAGAGAGATACTGGCATATGTACATAGTCAAATCTCAATATCTAGAACTAGGTGGGACCCCAAAAAAATTCCAAGATATCTGAAAATTTGAGATATTGGTGGTAAAATACTTCATGGAAATGTGTTTGAAATGTTTCCAACTTCCAACTCACTTTGGCATATCCATGATACATTGATATCAGTATCATTTACATGTATGTTCAAGAAACTGAAGTTCAACTGCTGTATTTTATTTCATTCCCTTGGAATGCTTGAGAATGATTTACGTTTACCTCAGTAAATGTATGAAGAATAAAGGCATTCTTATTCATCTGCACATTAAAATCTGTATTTTTTTTTCATTTTGAATTCAAAGCTTAAGTAATTCTGGTATAGGTGACTGAGAGAGATAAATGTTTGCATAATGTAAGTAGATTTGTAGAATTTGTAGTACTATCGCATGTTTGTGTCTTTCTGAAAAAATAATGTTATGTATATGCAGAAATCCTTGGAGCGTTGCTATCGATTTTGTTCCTGTGGATTCTAACTGGAGTGTTGTTCTACATGGCGGTGAGGAGAGTGATTGATCAGAACTATACAATCAATGCTACAATCATGCTGATCACTGCAGCATGTGGCGTAGCATTTAATATCATGTAAGCAATCATTGCTTTAAATACCACAAAAAATGCAGTTTAATTTGATAAAGTACATATATTACAAAACTGATTGGTAAAAATATCTGCTGTACATTTGTTAACTTAACATCTTGAAATTCATCTCTTATTCTAGATTTTATAATGGATTAATACACATATTTTCTTATGAATTTTTGTTTAAAAAAATAATGCCATATGCGATTGTACATGCATCTAGGTGTATCTATCTATTGCCGGTAGCTTAAACTTAACAGTACAAATGTATAAAAATGATTTTGTTGTCTTCCCAGAATGGGTATATCATTAGGACATCATGGACACAACCATTCTCATCAGAAGGAGCCCAGCAACTCAAAGGTAGGTTCTTTTTACATGCACCTGTTGATCTTCATTCCTACCCATTCTTATTTTTATTATGTAGCTGTACTTAATAGTATTTTTTTTTTTTCAAAATACAGATACTGTGTAATCATTAGATTTTGTGGTGGCTCAATTTTCGTGGAATTTGTGGTTACCTTTCATTAACAAAATAACATCCTCCACGAATTGTTAATTAGCCTTTAAGGGTAATAAAGTCATATTTCCTTTTGTAGATACATAAGAATACACGAAATTATGTCCCCATGAACCTGTAAAATTTAAGCCATCCACGAAAATTGGCCCCCATGAAATTTAATGATTCCACAGTAATCTGAATACCTATCTTTTAGTTCAAAAATACATGTACTTATTTTTGTGTTTCAGACAGATGCATCAAATAGTAATCCAGGACTATCGGTACAAGAGGCTGTGAGACACGAATCCTATGGAGCTATAAATAGTAACGACAGTGACACCGAGCCTTTAGTACAGGTCAAGGACACTCATAAAGAGAGAGAAAACATCAATGTCAAGGCTGCCTTCATTCACGTGGTGGGGGATCTTATACAAAGTATTGGTGTCCTGATTGCAGCTTTCATTATCTATTTTAAGGTAATTTAATACATTTCATGTGTATGTTACGGTTGAAAGCAACAGTTTTTAGACCACTAGCTCCCTCAAATAATAGAGGGAATCGATGTGAATCGCACATTTATTTTCAACTATGTGTGAAAGTCTCTTAGAAAGAGTGTGACAATGCTTGTGATGCCAAGTTTCGTAAATGAAAACCAGCCAATGAAAAATCGTTTTATGTCGTGAAATTTTTCAAATAATTTATATGGCAGTTAATTATGAATAATGTTAACAAAAATGTCCTTTTGTTTTAACACTTAGAGAACTTCTTGAGCAACAAATCAATGTGCAGACATATAACATGTACTATGTTTGTGATTGTGTTTTCTGTACTTTTAGCCTGAATGGAAGCTGGCAGACCCCATCTGTACCTTTTTGTTCTCTTTAATTGTGATGGTTACCACATTCAAGATATTTTTGGACATTGTAAATGTGCTAATGGAAGGTAATGCCATCAAAACTGTATGAAAGATATTAAGGGCCACAATTAATGTCTTGTATATATTTATTCTCCTGTATAATTGTGAAAAATACTATTATTTAATAATGTTGTTCAAAGAGTTCTTTCCCTTTTGAGAAACTATACTGTTGCGCATATTTACATGCACCATTTTTTTTCACTGGTGATGGAAAAAGTTAGCACTGACTAGGGATCTACAAATGTATAAATTTTACCCATTGATTTCTACTTTAAAATTTTTTTGAAATTTAAACTCTTTTTAAAAAAAATTTAGTTTCAAACTATGCAAAAGTTTCTAGTTTTATGTTTTGTTATCTATTTTGTTATTTTGACTATCTGTTCCTGTGGTAAACTAATTTTTGAAACTGTTATTCTGAAATTATCAAGTGAACTTTAAATTTCTCGTCACGTTGACCTATTTATAGGGACGCCGAGGGGCATCGATATTACATCAGTAAGGAGGAGTTTCCTCAAAATTCCAGGAGTTAAAGATGTTCACAACCTCAGACTGTGGTCGTTATCAATGGATAAAATCGCCTTATCAGTTCATTTAGCAGTCGGTAAGTCAGCATAAATTACATCATGATAAATTTCTTTAAAATTCAGCTATAACATGTATGAAGTCAGGATGGCTTTTAAAAAATTTAATGAATTCAGACAGTAATTCAAACGTCTTTTATAAAAGATTCGCCAACAGATCCATTGAAAACTCTAAGGCTTGGTTCAGCTATGGTTCGTTTAAAATACGACATTTCTGAGAGTACCATTCAAGTGGAGGAATATGTGGATGAAATGGACGACTGTACGCATTGTCAGGGTGCGAAATAGATTTATTTCTGTGCTTAGATGTAATTGAAATAAACGACTTTATCAGTGTCAAGATGCGAAATAGAAATTGTGTATCCGGATGTGAATGAAACAGCTGTCAAGATGTAAAATATACATCGTGTGGTGTGATTGGATGAAATGAAAGATGAAACGGACTGTCAGGATGCGAAACGAATTTGGTACACTGTGATGTCGATAGCTGCATGTATTTATAAAAAGGGGTTTAAATACTCGGTATATGTATGAATTCGAAATGATAAATCTTGTATCTTGTGCCATATTCAGTTTCATTTTAACCTTAAAATTTTTATATGTGTATCTAAGAATTGTACATATAGTCAGTTTGCTCTTATTTCAATTTCTTAGTGAAGTAATTGATTACGAACCTTTTTATTTCTGTAGACAGCTATAAATGTGATAAATCTAGATCTGTGATAGGTACCTATTGAAAAACGTCATGTGATACATGTATTTATCAAGCAATCCAACATCATTGGAGTTCTCAATGCTCAACTCTATTATTTCAGTCACGTTTTTATTACAAACAGGACACGTTGCAGAACTATAGCTCAGCGCGAAGTTTGGGTTGCTAGAGTTCCATTCATACCAAAGAGACTTGCTTCTAAAGTAATATGTCTCAAGAATATTTTGGTATTAAAATTTTTAGAGAATATATTCCTAAATTAGGTTAATGATCCAAGACCATGCGCAACTTTTTGTGCGCAATAAAACATTTTTTCTATGGTTGGAACTGTAGCTTTAACCTGAATTATTTTTTATTTTTAATTTTTTTGGTATGTGTTTTCTTTCTTGTGCGAGGCATTGTGTTTGTTTGATGTTCTTTTTCATTACCATTATCATGTTCAAATTTATTTGTGAATCTATTATTGTAAAAGCTGTTGTGCATAATATACCGTTTCATTGTTTCATATTTTACTTTATTTATAGGCACAGGGCTATAATTATTACTCGCTTAAACAAGGAAAAGGCTATATGAAAAACCATGTAATAGTCATTTTTGGCCAAATGTCTCCTATATTTTATTAACGCTGAAAGAGGGAAAGAAAGGCATATCTGATTAATGCTCGATAAAGATGACTCAATGTGCTGTAAATTCTTAGCTTAAATATTGAAGTATTTATACTATTACATGTTGATATCTGTTCAACAATATGAGTGCAATTAAAAGCAATAAAATCTCACAGAATTTCTTAATGTTATATTGCATAATCCAAAAGGATTTCAAATCTTTAAAGGGGCATGGTCACGATTTTGGTCAAATTCTATTTTTATGTTTTTTATTATTTACGATGCTTTCGAAATGCATTTCTAATGATCAAATAAAATTTGAGAGTCATTCGTAGAGTTATAAGCAACATACAGGGCTCACAGTTCTTTGTCATGTAATAAACAAGGCTCGTGCCCTGTTTTTGTTTACGTAGGTTCAATATAATACATGTAGTAAAATATCTTTTACTAGATTATTTGTCGATCTTTTTACTTATTTTAAGCATAGATAAACAGTTCCTAACGTCTAAAACATTCGTTTTATGTTCAAAACTGAAATTTTTACGTCAACGCTTTGTTTACATAGCGAAGAATTTCGAGCTCTATAGCTCGCTTATAACTCAACAAATGACACTCAAATTTAAGTCGCCTATAAAAAAATCGGAAAAATAATTTTTGACCAAAAACGTGACCATGCCCCTTTAAGTTAAGGTCAGACAACATGGAATTTATCAACCCTTTATATGTAAAAAAAAATTGATATTGAATAAATTTTTCTGGTTTTTTTTAAAATAAATCTCCAATTTACTTGAAACTATAAGCATTTATAGGAAGTACATTTATAGAGGTGAGAGTTACCTCCCGTAACAGAGGGGAGCAACTATATCGATATAGGATTATGATGAAAGCATAAAGAGTCTGCTCCTTGCCTAGTCATTAAATGCGTTTTTGCGTTACACGTACATCTAGTCAGTGTAGCTACACGTTAACGCATTACCTACAGATATAAAATTTCTTTGAAAAGTTAACAGATAAATAATGTATAGCCGCACGTATAAATTAGCATTTCTAATAAATGCCCTTGTATTCATCAAACTTTCGAGGTTGACCATGTTGACACGCACACATTAACACAACTTGCGGCGTAGTTAAAGTTTCATAAAAATTGCGCAAGAACGATATTTCACTTCGGAGAGAAGTCATTATAGCAATCGGCTGGTGGCTGCATGACAAAGCTGACAAAATGACATTTTATATTTAAGTAAATAATTGGAATTGAATGGCCGACACCAGACTGCTCATAGTTCAATGGAGATCTGTAGCGACAGTTGTTAATTGTACACGAGTCGTGATTTGGACCGTCAGTTAACTGCCGTGTAAGTTAATTCGTCTGTCCTGAGGACACAATAATCATTACCCCTGATAAATGGTGTTGAATACACTGTAATGTACATCGGAGATGTAATGCAACGTGTTAATAAGTGCAGATTGCTTTGCTACAATTGTGAAACACATGTATTTAACATGTTTCAACTATATTCCAGCAGAAACCACCGTGGGAATCCACAAGATTTATCGCTAATCACAGCTTTTAAAAGCAGTATGACGGGAAAAGTCCTGTATATTGCAAGAAATATGTTGCATTCTTCGACCGAAAAAATATCATTTGAAATTAACATGAAAATAATATTTTAATGAGTATTAATACTTGTCAAATGCATCAAAACTATTTACAAGGATGTAGATCTGAGACATATATAAAACATTCTAGCTGCTGAAATAAAGAGCATAAAAGAAAAAGTAGGTTTGGCTAATACACAACGCACAATTACATGACGACACATCGGTCACGTGCTTTGGAGAGTTTGGAGTTTTCAGGCCGTTTTTCGTTCCAGATGTCAAGAGTTCTGCATTCACTGGTGATAAATTCCTCTACCTCCACCCCGTGGGTTACCTCCAGGTCGGAGAGGCTGATCCGTGAGGCGTTCAGAGGTACCGAGTCTTTGTGTTCAGCCGCCATTACTTCCTCGTCTAAGAGGGAGGAGTCTAAAGACCCGCCAAGGTAGTTCCTTGTTGCTAGCTCTAAATTTACTGACGGAAGTGCTGTAAAAAATGTACAAAGTTTCAAGTTAGGTACCGTACATTGAAATGACATTTAAATTTATTATAAGATAATATACTGAAAATTGGTACACCAAACTTATTTATTGAACCCCTATTTTATACAGACATTTTATTTTCGTTTAGGCAAAATTTCGCGGACTCTAAAAAATAAAGCGCTGACTCGTTTAGAAATATCATTAGTGGATATAGTGTATCCATGAAATATGGCATCACAAGGTAATTCTAATCATTAAATGCGTTGCAAAGTGTTGACGTACCTTTCTGGTTGAGCAGGAACTGGAAGGCAGGTATAACCACTTGCGGGTCCAGAAGGTGGATTTTGACAAAGAGAGCGTTCATTTCTCTGTTATAGTCCGCCTCCGTGCACTGTCCTCGCACTATACGGAACATCCACGTTAGAGTCCAGCGAGGCTCCATAATGTGGGCCAGGAGTTTCTCTGCCCAGACGTGCCTAATGAACACAGCAAGAAACAATTGCTACATGTTACAAGTACATGTAGTTATGTATTGATTTACATGCAACTGAATTAATTCATGCAGGTTGAATATGGTCAAATTCGGATATTTTACCCATTGTCGTCGATGAAATCTCGTAGACAGACCCCCGTTTTCTGGTCTCTGACCACATCTGGATATGTCAACGAGTAGAGACAGAAACCTGCAATTTTAATTCAATTGTTATGTCAATGATGTGCTTTATTGTTATTGCATTAAAAATTAATTTATACAGTAGTTTATAAAACTTTTTCTCTACCTATGATATCATTCATTTTACACCTAAATATTGCTCCCTTCAATTCAAAATTGCTTGTTGAATGTTAACATGTATATTGTGTATACAATAAAGTTTATTCTGATTTGTGAAAACATTTCATAGTTTCTTTTTGAAAGGTAAAATCAAGCCGTCCCGAATAATTGAACATGGGCACTAATCAGAATTCGTGCAATGATACCATAAATATATTGATTGGGCAAAATTGTTGCTCTTACGGTTCACCATCTTTTTATTTTAGTTGGTGTTCGAAACAATGACCCAGTCAATGTGAATGTAATTTGCCAGTGGATTTAACCATATGACATAATTCTTAATATAGTTTGCACTTTTAGCATTCAGCATTGATAAATATTGCATATTATCTTGGGTAAAATTGGAAATTGTTATCCCAAATTACCATTGTCTCATTTAACAATTTCGACATGACAAGCTAGCTTCTGAAATTAATGTACTTTCGCAACCTACCAAGTTTTTTCCATTGCAGACCATTATAAATATCTCTCAACACATCTTGTAGCGAGCTTTTATCAATCATTTGATGAAACTTATACTCGTCTTTTATCTTAGATATGCTTTCAGCAACCAAAGCCGTTGCAAGTTTGTCCATTGGAAACCCTCGGGTATCTATATAATCTAACACTGGGTCTGGATTCTCGTTTGGAAAGAAAATGTCATGCACATGGGGTTCCATTTTAATTGCGTTAATCAGTATTGAGCGAGCATATTCCGAGACTTCATCCACATTTTCTTTATATGGAGTAAGACTGTAAAGCAACTCCACGTTCAGGCGATCCCCCGGTTTGCTGGGCCGGGCTAGGAGGTTGAAGCTGTTTGTCCTCCTGACATCCGCCCCTCTCTTGGCCCGGGGTGGTGACCTCTGGGAGGAACTCCTCTTCACAGAAACGGGCACTGCTAATGTCGACATCACTTTTTACGTTTACAATGTACTCTAAAAAGCTGCCGTCAGTCCTGATATCCAAAACGATGTCATCTAAAAGATAAATGACATTTCAATCGTAAAATTCAATCAGATCAATTATCGACTTCCTGTTACAGAAATATTTTAAGTCTTAGTGTTTTCAATGGATCATTAAACTGCTTTTTAAATTACGATGTTATCAATTGTCTTTTTTGAATTCTTTTGCAGACGAACACAGATATCAATACGTCACAACTACCAAGTTTAAATATATGTCAATGGTTATTTACATCGCTGTATTTTATTCAAGATTTTAGAAAACCTGTTTACCATTTGATTTCGATTTAACCGCGATTAAGAAATCACGACAACGGTAAGATAGGAAACAGGTTTTTGTTAAAATAGTTCTGTTGCGAAATTTAAAACGTCGCAAGAAAAATTCCTTCCACTCTTATTACCTGGCAATCTTTAAATGTGTATAGAATTTTTAAAAAAGGAGAAAATGTTTACGGGCTGTTCAAAACTAAATCGTGACTGTATTACATAAAGCTATAGGTAAAGCGGCCATTCAATTGTTAAGTCCTCTTTTCGGACAGGTAACAAAGGTGTATTTTTTAATGAATGTGGACACAATAGGCATACAAACACTCTAACACGTCCCCCCTTTCGGATCAGCTGACGGGGACCATATATAAACAGGCATTCTAGGCCAAGCTATTCACAAACTGAACTTACTATCTTATCTATGTGGTCCAAACTTTTGCATTATATACACCCAATGAACAGCATTGAAGTGTTCATTGAATAACACCATTCAAAATTTTAGGCTTCAACAATCAGATACCAAAATCAAAAACAAAAATAGCTATACATATATGTATCTAAACAAGTTTCATATTGGAGGTTAATATTTAAAGAACTGCAGTATGTATATAAACTAAATCAAAAGTACTATAATTTGATTATGACATACCATTTAGATGTCCATATCTCACTGTAGCTCACATCTGTATTACTCCATATGGCGATTCCCCACGCAAACTGTAAACAGAACTCACGATGCAGACAAGATCCAATAAATCTTCACCCTGAATCAAGTTCTTATCAGAAGATATATTGTCAATCGACTCAGTATGGCCACGTTTTTTAATCCCACCGTATGTCTGTCGCAATAACTGTTGACAAACAGGCGAATGATAGTCAATTTGTCGGCATCACTCTGTTGGTCCTTGCGTCACACGCGCCCAGACTATGATATTTTTTTCAATAGAGATTTCACCATAAAACAAGGAAACTAGATCGGGTGTGCTTTAATTCAGGTGCCTCAAAAATTCCAACCGTTGTCCCTCCCTTTGTGCAGTTAAATCTGCTGGTTTTGGTACGGTTGGGTGAGCGCGTTTGGTGACGCGATGAATAAACATGGAATATAGCGGGGTCATTGAAGCGAATTCGAAATAACTTTTGATTGATAAAAATAAAACCGAACAGGATTAGTATCAAACTTTCACTGGTACATGTACCGATGTATACAGTGTTATCTGTGGATCTGAAATACAGGCTGTGGACCATGATAATCACGTGTACAATGTGTTCAATGAGAAGGACTGCAAGAACAGTATGTTATGTTCTCTATGTATATACTCAATGTAGCCCCATGTAGAATAGATTGCGTGGGTGTGAAATATGTTTACTTTTCTACTTTATGTTCTACTAAGGGATAACTGTTACGACTGTAATGGTAACCGAATAAATGACTCGTGCATAAATAACCCAGCTCCAATCTCCATACATCTACTGTATTGATTATCTGAGTGTTATTGTAACATATTCTCTAAATTTCCTTTGACATAACTTAAAATATTTACGATATAACATGGTGTTACTGTCCTTTTGAAGTACCATATGGGTGAATTAAAGACACAAAACTTGCTGAAATCTGTCCGTATACGAAGGTTGTATTATTTTGAACCTTGCTGTATCTGCCTAGTATTATAGTTTGAGTTACCTACCCGTACCCTTAGATGTTCAACAGTAACATGTAGAATAAACAGAAATTTACAGTACATGGCATATTCCAAACAATGTATGAGACCAATTTATAGTACACCGTAGTTGAATACTTAGCAATATGCACTTTTTTGCTTGCAAATATTCCTACCCATTTAGCATACGAATTTAGCAAAAGAAATGTCTCTTTATGATCAGGCCTTTGTTTTTGTAAATTAAATACATTTTTCTGGGGAAAATACATGTTTTGACATTTTTCGCATTTTGAAAATAAACTGGATATTAAACTTACTTATTATAATGTAAAACTTAATGAATTGTACTTTTCTCAAAGATAAAAAAATACGACAATTATTTTTATACTGTTTAGAGGATCCTATGAAGTTACATGTAATATAATATGCGTCTTGTAATTTGAAAGTTACTCGTGCCATATCAGTTACCGTAGCCATAAAAGTTAAACGAGCTCATTTTTGTCCTTAGGTTTATTTTTCTGATATTAATGGGATTATGGCCAAAAGTGACCCTGTTTAAATAGAACACAGGGATAAATGAAGGATATGTATAGTTCAGGAAATGAACAGTGAACCATGATTAACACCAAACCTAACAAGTTCCCAGTGCATTCTGGTGAATACAAATATTTGTAATAAAATATTCCATTTATTACCAGGGTTGCACAATGCTTTATTGTCAAATTCTGTACATCAATCATAAATTAATGACAATGGGTACCTTTAAGTGTAATATACTGTCTGTATTCTATTTCTTACCGATACAGGTATACAAAGATTAATCAAATTTTGCTTTGTTAGGCACGAGTGAATACAGGTATAACCAAGTTGTCTTTAAACATTTCACAGTAGAATTGATAATTCCACTACACGGGTTGATATTTATTGCTGTACAGGTTAAAACGGTATACACTGACTCACACATTGATACATTTGTGACAACAGCGAAAGAACAGCGTCCTTAAGGAACACAATTGCTTTTTTGTTTCCTCCTTTAAGGCAAAAATTAACTTCCTGGTTAATATAATGCTATAAGCTTAGATTTTAAAGAGCCTATCAAGGGGTGGGGGTGACAATTGTACAGTTGTTTGATGAAATTTGATTTGAATATATATGATATGATATATGATGTGGGTAAAATATAACTAGAATATATTATATATACTAGTAGTATATAAAAGTGAGTTTTACTGTGCCATGATGTCGATTGTTATTAATGAATTTTTTTTTGTAAATTAGTGCATGGACTAATCATTCCCCCAAAGTTTCTTCAGTGTTATGGCTGGTTTCTACCATAATTGACGTTGTACTCTGGATTGATTCCTATACCCTTTTACAAAGAGACTCATCCCTTAGGTATGGATTAATATAGATAGTTTCCTAAAGACATATAGTTACTTTCCTTTGGTTTTCATATAAGCAACATCTTAAGATTTAAGATTTTGATGTCGGGTTTTACGTTCCAAATTTAAAATATATTTTAGTGAAATACTAAAAAAATTTGCATGCAACGTTCGATGTGTAGAAGTGTAGAAAACATATAACATTCTTTGTGGGGTATAAACACATCATTATTCAAAACAAATTACAGAAAGGATATCGAACAAAATTTCCCGTTCTATTTTTTAATGACCGATGTTCCAGTGGTATCGTTAAACCAAATCTTCGTACTTTTTGCAGTTTTATTCTCTTCGAAACTTAGGGCTGCACACTGAAAATCCCCTAATTACAGTGCCAGTCAAACATATGAAAACAGTCCTCTTATTGTTCATTGATTCGAAAACGTCTAATATCTGTCTGAATTCGAATTTTTCTTCAGATATTTCAGAGTATAGCGATTGTTTACATCATTTTCTTCATTTGACCCAGTAAGTGTTATCGTTCGACAAAAAAATAGCATTTCGTCACTGAAATGATGAAATAGTAAAGAGAGACTGAATGCATATATAACGTAATTTTTATATTATTTCGTCATCAAATGTCATATGGCACATGCGATCATATTAAAAATGAGAACACCACAACAGACAGACAATGTTTTACAGTGAAACAGATTTCCAAGAGGCTAAGTAGCTATGGAGGAGACCCAGAACAATTAGAATCTCTGTAACAATCCCAGAATGCCTTTCTTTCAGCATCAGCAATCTCGTGTCCAACACACTTCCGGGGAGGAACTGGCATTTCGACTTCTACTTCCTTTCCGCTTTTGGATTTATTTCTCGGATACACTGGAATGTATTTCCGATAACATACAAGTTCCTCTGCAAAACCAAAACCCTAGTTAATGCATATAGTTAAATATATTTATGAAACGCTATTAATACGCGGGAGCAGACCGAATATACATTGTTTTTCACCGGAAATAAAACAACACAGAAACATAAAATAGGTTGACTATGTGCGAATACTTTGGAGGGACAGTTTTACAGCACTATATACATAGTAACATTTTAATCAAATAATTATGTTAACTTTAATTAATAAAATTTGATAATGCTATGCATACATGTCTCTGGTGCATTAGATTTATACAAAATGTCATTTCAAGATAAATGTCACAAATATCACGGAATTATTTTGTCACTGAGCATAATTATAGTCATCATCGTTTGAGAAATATTACCACGAATGGAATCGTGTATATTACCTGTGTTTTGTATCTAAAATAGCCCTGTTGTAAACGCCTTGTGCTAAAAATAACTCTTATTAAAGAACGTGATCAACATTTCGTTCATCTATCATTTAAAATATTTATTTTTTTGGTCCATAACTCAGTATACTTTCATATCTATATAGGCAAAAAAAAAGAAAAAAAGATCGTATCTTATTTTGGTTTTAAAGTTTTTACCTTGCGTGTGTTTTTTTTCTGGGCAAACATATACCTACCATCAATTAAATTTATGCGCAAAAACGTGATGTTTCACAAGCATTCATTAAAACTCTGAAGACACCGAAGAAAAGTTGTCCAATTTAATTAGAATTTCTATTCGAGTGAAGACAAATAAATTCACACATCAGGATGTAAAAACGGTTTATTTATCATCCAAACCGCATCTATGACAATGTTTATGTGACATAAGAAAATGATAACCACTGTAGTTGTATAAATAGTTCTTCACGTTCATAAATAGGACAACAACAAAATCTTTATATGAAAACTACAATAATTTCTGTAAATCCCCCCACCTTAGGTAGAAACATTTGAACACGTTTCCAGTCATGCCTCAAATATTTATAAAGTAAAAGAAGTTGGGCGACTGTCATCAGATTTAAATGGTACGATTGATAAATTAACACAATTCTCTCTTTGGGGGATGATCTCTGTAAGTGTTCATAAACACATAATCCACAGAAGCAATCACAACGAAGAAGTCAGGTCATATCACTAAAACCCGGTGAACCAATTACGAGCAACGTGTTCAGTGTTTGCCACATTAAATTGTCACCGCCATCGCAAATTTAGCCATTTTTTTTCTTAAATTACAAAATAAGGCATATACTACTTAGAGAAAATAGATAAGACTCCTTTGGCTCAGAATAGCACGAGCCACGCTGCATGAGAAAGGTTGTCTCCTAGACATTGGGGAATCCGGAGCAGAAGTGGTCCTTGTAACACTCCCAGAATACAATTTGTTTAATTTTAACGATTTTGCTATCCTTGCATTTGCGTGGAGGCTTGGTGAACATTTTCTTGCCTCCTGGGACGTACTGTGGAGTTCCTGGATAGATCGGGTTGTAATCCTGGTCACACGTATACCCTAAGGAAAGGAAATGCACGTATAAGTCAACTGTCTATATTAGGAGATATGTAAACAAAGGGGTTTGCTATAAAGACCGTTCTAGCATTACAATACGTTAGTAAAGTTTCATTCACAGATACAGCACTATAATATTAACAAGATGATAACATTCAACATAACGACAAATGAAAGCAGTTTAGTTTGTTACGTGATTCTGTGGGTAGTAAGTACTGCGACAATATCATTCAAAGTTCCTTATATTAAAAAAAAAATTACGTAAAATTTTTGTTTATTTTTTACAGCATGGTCTTTGTACTTGTACTGCTTTTAGTGTAAAAATATTGGTAAAAATAAATTATTTATTAGTGTACTCATTACTCATTAACAGTTTTTGTTGAGTGAACATCTATTTGGTAATTTTAGGCACCAAGTGGGTATAACAAAATCATTAACATGTAAAATTGTTTGCATGGGTCAACTAAACACCATTTTTGGCAAACTAGCAGCATGCTTTGATACACAATATAACATTATAAATTTATTTGAATGATGTATGCATTTTTCTAATCAGTAAAAACATGGAAGAGAAAACGTACCTTGCCTACTTGTCAAAATGTTTTGCAAAAAACCAAAAAAGATTAAATTGTAATATTAAGCATTTAAAATTTTGAAATGCCTATTCGTAAGCAACAGTGAAATAATTAATAAAGCGTGTTTTACACTTTACAAGACTAGCTAATTTTCCAAAAATGGACTTCTTACCTGTGCTGATGAATTTCACAGAGGCAGTGCATCATTAGTGGTTAAAGGAAGCCGAAACAGCGAGGCGATATAAACTGTGACTATTTCATTCCCACACCCACAAAATGAATGTAGTAAAAGCTTCATCGACGTTTATTAAACAAGTGTTAATAAAATTTATATCACAATTCACAATTTGACTGACTACACAAAGCACAAATCGTATGTTGAACAATGAACATATATTACAATTTTTAAAAATAAAAGCATGGAGAAGTCGCACGTTGTGTTAGTTTTGGTATTAAACAACAAAATTTACGTACGAGTGTTTGAGCAATTAGTGATATGTGCATAATTTACAGATATAATAAGAACCATCACTGAGCATTTCTAATGCTACTGTAAAAGTTATCACGAAAATAATCTCATTAATATCAAACTGGAGACAGATATGTAATGTCCAAAGTATTAAATCAGACTTGAGCGGAACAATGAATGTCAAAATAGCACCGCCAAAAAGCATTTCTCTCTGCCTCCACGATTTCATTAAGAACACACTCCGCCGGAGGAGGCGGGATTTTGACGTCATAGATATTTACGGATTTGTTTTGGGCCAATGTCTCGGCAAGTTTATAATCAGGTAGGTACCTTTTGTAACACGTATTTCCTATGAAAATAAATGTGCACAAGCTTTGACCATACGAGTAATTATTGCAAAGCAGCTAAGCTAAACATGAAAGACTATTTTTGTTGTTTGCACTGAGGTGTCGTTATCTGTTTTCAAGAACATACATACAATTTACATAAAAAGCTGTTGAAGAATCCCAATTCTAGTCAATCGTTTTTGATATTGGGTTAAACAGCAAGACCAGAAAACAAATCAAGACATGATATATGGAAATTGAAAATTATGATTGAATTCTAAAAAACATGGTTGAATCATAAACGAAGCTTGTCATCAATGGTTGCAAATTCAAAATGAGGAATGATGTTCTTCAAAATTAAAAGTGAATGAAACAGTGTCAATAGACAATGAGACCTGAATTAAGAAAGAGTTTAAACTTACCTGTAGAGCAAGGGCACAGGTCATCACATCGATCCTTGCGACCTGGGGTACGGATCCAACATTTGCCGGTTACTGAATTCAAGTGTAAAATCAAACAGTGAATCGATCGGCATAGACATAGACTATTTGTCAATAAATATTCATAATGGAGGTTTTCTTTGGAAATTTTTTTTAAGCATGTTGAATGTGTGGGGTTTAGTTACTATGTTTGCATGTGTCCGGAAAATCGTAAATTAACCAAACAAAAAATAAAATATACACAATGCTAAACTTACTAAAATACATGATATGACTGATCAGGTAGTGATTTTAAAGGCTGGCCACAACAAAATGCAAAAACCAACTTACGAAGCCTAGATATCTCTGTAAATCGTATGAATAATGAATTTCCAAATAAGTTTATCGTTGATGTTTAACTTTTAAAAGGTTGCACATACCTTGGTATTCCTTAGGGCCACCTGGTCCGTAAGTGGACATATCCAGGAGCTGTCCGTCGGGTCCGTAACAACAACCGACCTCGCACTCCTGGGTGGTATAGCAATTAAGACCCTCTCCTGCAACAGTGGAGGAAACTGGAGGTGCTGGGGTCGTCACAACTGGAGCTGGTGAAAGATGACAGGTCAAAGGTTAAGCCATAGTCAAAATATTGTTTATACAACCATAAATTTCCGTTGGTAATACATAATTTTGGAAAACAATCTGAAAAAGTTTTTTTCTTAACTTTGTTTAAAATAATATGATCGACATACTAGGAATATTTCGATATCTGACAAGTACTCGTAATATAGTTATATAAAACATTAAAGGTGCAGTTAGAAAGACACTGAAAGTGAAATATATGACAATAACATATTAATGCAAACAAATACACCAAATACATATTTTATTACCATAGCAAATGTTCTTTACATGTATGGAACACTTTGATCTGCACATAGCCGTTTTAAATTCAATAATATTATTGAAAGCTGGAAAATTGGTAAATTGCTGTGTTAATCAGCTTGTGCAATTAAATAGTGTTAACAATAGAGCTACTGAACATGTGCAGGTAGATATTACTTCACAGCAACGAACAGGACATGGATAGGAGAGTACTGATTATATCGTGCATAGTTTGAAAAGCAGGTGTGTTTGGTTTTTTAGGTGTCGCAAACGACAGCTTTACACAAAGTATAACCTGGGGTCGGTGGCACGTAGGCAGGGGTTGTTGGCCGATACACGATAGCGGGTGTCGTCCAGGAAGCTTGCGGTGGGGCAGGGGTAATTGGCTCAGGTCTGCCTGCGAAGATAGGCTTAGGTGGGGCCACAGGTACACTGGGTTGGGGTACCTGGGGAGAGTGAGGAACGGCACCTGGTCTGCCCGCAAATGGATTGGAGTGCACTTGCACTGGTGGTTGTACTTGTACACCAGGATAAGGTGGGGACTGCTGTTGTTGCCGTTGCTGATGAGGTTGCTGGTGGGATTGAAAACCAGTTTGTTGCGGGGGCTGGTAGGCTTGGTTTTGTTGGGGGTTTTGGTTCTGAATCAGGTCTGCAAACAAAGCACCTGGCGGAGTTGTTGTTCCAATTTGCAACTTTTCAGGGAGACCACCTTGGACTTGGTTATTGAGTGGTGGTGATGGTTGTTGTGGATATGGTCCTAATGTGTCAAGCAAGGTATTGTTTGTTTTATGATTTAGCAATGACATATTTTTGATAAAATATCGTTATTTCATGGCAACCTTATTATGTAAACTTTTGCGTTAAAAAGAAAAAACCTAAAATGTCATATTCTTTCCAAAACTGATACTCCTCCTTTCGTTTTGTGATTTATAGTCACAAAACCATCGTTGAATACCAAATTGAAAAGTTTAATCTTTTGTAAACATACATAATTCAAACCGTGCCAAAACGAGTCTATATAAAGGGTTTGAACTTAACAGTTCATAAAGTTGAGGTTCACAGTCTTAAACTTAAACTTTTAATTTTAAAAATACCCTATATTCAAGTTCTTGATGTTTAGTTTCAAATGTAAATCTATCTATAATACCTTGTTGCTGTTGTGTTTGCGGCCACTGGTTTGGCGCTGGTTGTTCCACAGGAGGTTGCCATTGAGATTGTTGCGTTGGATTGGGCTGTTGGTTTTGGTGATGATTCCATTGGTGTGTCTGCTGTTGTGGCGGTTGTTGTTGCTGTGGTGGTTGTGGTTGCTGTGGTGGTTGAGGCTGCCATTGTTGTTGTTGCGGAGGCTGAACCTGTGGTTCTTGAGGCTGAGATTGAACCCAACCCTGTGGTGAAGGTCTCCGAACCTGTGTGTTAACTTGAGGTTCAGAGTTTTGTTGTGTTGGAGGATACCACTGATTTTGTGGCTGTTCTTGTTGTGTACCTGGAGGTTGGAACTGTGGTGGGTACTGTGGTTCTGGGTTTTGACTTGGCCCTTGATTCCAACTTTGCTGTGCGGGTTGTGGTTGGAAATTCTGTGTTTGCTGATTATTTTGAGGCCATTGCGGTTGATTTTGTTCTGGCCTGGTTTGTACGACTTGTGGAGATATCTGATTACCCTGAGATTGTTGCCACGGTTGTTGCTGTGGTTCTGGTTGCTGTGGCTCGGGTTGTTGCCAAGATTGTTGACCATT
The DNA here is from genome assembly GCF_963853765.1 of Magallana gigas. Taxonomy (NCBI): domain Eukaryota; kingdom Metazoa; phylum Mollusca; class Bivalvia; order Ostreida; family Ostreidae; genus Magallana; species Magallana gigas. The sequence continues at coordinate 19,913,436 of NC_088857.1, read as the reverse complement.
TCCTTGTTGGTTTCTAGCCGGAAAGGTCTGAGACTGTTGAAGTTGTGGCTCCGGTTGTTGCCATTGCTGTTGACTATTTCCTTGTGGCTCTTGCTGTTGCCAAGACTGTTGTTGACGTGTTTGAGTATTTTGTGGCTCAGGTTGTAGAGGTTGCTGTTGAGGAATTTGATTTTGTTGTGGTGGCTGCCATCCTTGGTTTGGTTGCTGACCTGTGCTTACTTGCGGTGGATATTGAACACTTGGTTGTTGTGGGTTTTGATATTGCTGTTGTTGCCATTGATCTTGTTTGGGCTGTGGGTCTGCTCCAAATCCAAAACCGCCTTGATTCTGCCAAAGCAAAAAAACAAGTGTAATCAAACTTGTCATCCTTTTCAAAACAAAATATTAATAAAGCAATTATAGCACCACCAAGCCTAGATCTTCTCTCAAAGTAAAATACTTAGAAATTTGGTTCTACCTTGAACAACGTTAATTGTTTATGCAGTGAATGAAGAGATTGTTCATTTGAGTATTTTATTAATTGGAACATTAATTTGGATTAAATACAGGTAGTAATAACGAAAACAATTGTACTTTATAATATGAAATATCAGAACTTTCAAGAAATTGTAAATTCTACCGATAAGTTGAAATATAATAAGGTTTAAATTATTAAAAAGCACGAGAAATCTACATAGTAAAATAATGTTGAAACTTGAGGATGTCTTCAAATCTTCAAGTTGACCACAAAGTTTGTTAGCTTAATTGCTTTGCAACCCAAGCACATGAATACACATAGTAAGTGTTACTGTATCCCCTTTGCAACAAGTTACACAGGATGTTTAAGGTTTACAACCAATCAATTGTTAATCCCACACACACACACACACACAAGCGACATTTAGGAACAAAGAGCTTACATTTTGCTGTGTATTTTGATTTGGCTGCTGTTGAACGGTCTGTGGGAAGCTCACCGTTGGTTTTTGTACTGTCTTTGGCAGCTGTACCGTTTGCACTTGTCCTCTGTTTGGGATTGTGCCGCCTGTGCCTGTTGGTCGTTTCCAACTCACACCGGTATTAGCATTTGTCCGGAACGAAAAGGTTTTCCTTGTTCCGCCAGTTTTAAACGTTTGCTGAAAGACATGAAGAAGTATTTTGAGTGACTACGTCCTTCTGCTTCATATTAGGTAGGTAATGCTTGAGAGAATATCTGTACCGATTTATTGAGGACTTGTCAAAGGGAATGACCCTAAAAAGCGTATATTTGGTTAATATTTATCTCCTGTTAAGTCTGCGTATTTCTTCCTGAATTTAGAGACTATTAAGAAAATCCTTTTAAAATAAATCAAATATTTATTTGAGTCTACAGTATAAGACATAATCAGACCTGTTTTTTCCACAGAATAAGGTTGTTTATTTTTATTAAAACTGGCTTAATTGATAATACATGTAGTAAATTAAATGAAAGGGGAAATTTTTTCAAAACTATCTTAAAAGGAAAAAAAATATAGAAAATATAGAAATACATTCAAAATTCAAAGCTTAAATATTAAGAATCTTTTCCCTTATAAAACGTTATAGCTAACAAATCAAATCCAAAATGTCAGTGTAGATCTAATATGTAATATAACATGAAACACCCTTTAAAAATGAATTAGATAAAAAAACAAATTACAGATTTATTTTTATAGCTGGATCTCCGAGAAAAAAGTTTGTTAATGAGTAAAAATAGATAACCTTCGTGCAATGCGCGCACGAAGATGTCACAGCGAATTCATATACAGTTTTCTTACTGTCTACAGTGAAGCTTTCATTTTGATTAATATGCCATTTAACAATTTACATACGTTTTGCAAAAGAAAGGTGTGTCTAAATTTCCAAGCACATGAGTTCAAGATAATTCTGATTTTTTTTCTTTTTAAATTTACACACTAACTTTCATTACTAGACTTGATTTGAATTGCAGATTTGTGTCTGAGACAAAGGCTATAGGTACCGTTGTTCTGTTATAAAGACCTATTGAAAACTTACAATATATGTAATAAAAGTTATGGTTAAAGAAACCACTACGTAAAAAAAAAACCCTTGTCTTGTAAAACCAGAAATCAACTAAATCGTATGTATAGTATCCAAGCATAAACCACAAGCATATAGCTGATCGCAATAGCAATTTTCCCCAAAGAGACAATATATATTTAATCTGACAGTTAATATCTATTTTGATAGATATTATGTCGAAAGAAAATTTAAGCTAATTGAATCGATGTCAAATCTGATGGCTTTACCGTGTGTGACTTGTCAGATTATGGTAAATACCATCATGACTGAATTGTTTAATTAATTTTTGCGCATCATCTGTGGGCAGTGTATTCCCCTTCATTTACATAGCCAAATATTCTTCTTTCTCAAACTTTCTAATAGGTCTATTTACCTTACATGTTAAACCGGATAAAACTACTAGAATTGAGCCCTCTCCTTCAAAAAATAAAATTAAAAACAAAACAACACAACTCACCAAAATTGCAATGTGTGGGTTTTTTTTTTATCGTTTCTCCCTAGCTCGTTTTCCATTATGAGTTGAATCTCATAAAAACTTTAATACTATTCTACTTTTTAAGCATTTTTTATTTTGTTTAAATATTAAAAAATTGTTCATTCTTAATTGCATAAGAAAATATTTCCAGAAACCAATTTATTGAAGAAGATAAATAAATTTTCATTTATTTTTGTTTTCAATAAATCACGCAAGATATAAAGAGAGAAATGATTTAAGAAGAGTTATCAGTATTTATTCAAACATCATTTTTCATCATTATCATAAGTTGTAACTAACCTGAAATACAGAGTTACTGTAGCTAATACTTAATACTTAATTATCAATCAAACAAAGAGTTTCTGGTGCTACATTCCGAAAGTTACTGTTTATAACTGAACGTCACAAACCATGACAGATTTAATTAATTTGACTTTGACGATATATGAGATATACGTAAGAGATATACGTACATGTAATACATTAATATAACGGCTCTTTTGCCAAGACAAAAATCGTGTTCTTTTACCCACTGCAATTTCTCATTATTACTTTTTGCTTAATTATGGAAATTTATTAATCAGGATACACCTTCAAAACCGCGGAGTGCTGATCTAAAAGTCACCTGCCGGTGCAAAAGAATTCCATTAATATTCAGTTCAATACGAAAAGTTAATGATATTTATTGTTCGTGTGAAAGGCCAACTTAATGAAGGAGCCACTACTTAGATTACAATAATAGCATCGTTATCTGTGGGGCGCTTGTAAGACATGGCGACCCTGCGGTACGAATTTCGTGTATTTCCGTGTATGACAAGAAAAACAGCGTTAATGCCCATTTACATGTTCACGCTTTTGTCATGAATGAGTTATTTGTTTTTTTAAATTTATGTTTTTATCAATTAATAATACTCTACGAAATATCCATTGTACTTGAAATTTTGAAACAAAAAATTGTTTTTTTTCACTTACATATTTTCTTGATCAATTTTCAAATCAATATTGATACTTTGTATTCTTAATATTAAAAAATCTAAGTAGGACGAAATTGAAATAACTAGGATAAACATATAAGTAATGTTTATATCTTTTACTCACTTTATTTCTCGGTAATTGTGAAAAAGATATATAACCGCAAAAAATGAGACTTTCGAAAAAATAATCTAAAACAATTCTCTTAAATATTCGAAAGTTTTACATCTTTTACAAACTTTCCGAATAAAGTAAATTTTATCAACGTAACTCTTAAAAAATTTCCTTTTTTATTCGTAATAACCCATATCCATAAAAAATAAAAATAAAATAAATAGAAATATTTACCCCGTTCACGGCAAAAATGCAATTGTCTATCAAAAGACATAGAGCCAACGAAAGTTTTAAAATCCTCAGACGCTTCATGTTGTGTTGTACGCCCGTCTCCGTGGTGTGTCCTGCCTATAATAACCGTACACTGCCTCACTGTTACCTGTATATTATTAAACGTGAGTGGAACTCTAACAAGACTAAATTGTTAATTTCTATGGTCACGTGACATCGCCTTACGACGGGACCAAATGTATTCGAATATTATTATATAAATGGACTTATGTTTTGGAAGTAAGTAATTATACATGCAAACGATCGTCATCATTATTGTATTCAAATACTTTTGTACTTTCATTGAGTTGTTTGTTCTATTTTTTTGTTCATAAAAAATGTAAATTTATTTAACTGGCAAGAGATGGACCAATGTTTCCAAACCTTTGTATTTTTTTTTCAGTAGTTTATTTTCATTCGTACACATAACAATAAAGTGAAATAAAATGATTTTGAAAATTTATAAATTTATTCCCTTTCTTTCTGTATTCCTATACTGATTTAAGCACATCGTATATATTTTTTATATTTGTTAATATTAACTAGAGAATTGACCAATATGTGAAAATTGCATTCTTAATCTAATTAAATCAACACTATCGAAATTTCCTAGTTATCGTAAAAATATATCCCAGTGATTTATAATTAATCTGACTTTTAAGAATAATGGCATACAGTATGCCTCAGAGATAAAACATATTTGGATATATGACAGGGTACAATCATTCACAAATGCAGAGCGGAACTGTTTTAATATAATAATTTATATAATTACCCTCGCGATAAAGTCCGTGACTTCTTCCTATCGTGCGTCATAAAAATTAACATACACATGTCAAGATTATTTAACGAGAAGTGTTATGCTAGCTGAGCTTAAGTGTTTTTGATAGACTTGTCATATTACATAAATTATTATTTATAATTACGTAGAGAAAAACTAGAAAACATATCTAGTAAATAAATACGCTTTGATCTATTTGTTCATAAACTAAAACACAGTTCGAGCATGAACTTTTAACTGTGGTTATGTTCGTGATTTTATAATTTGCAAGAGAGCTTGTCCTTAAACCACATCGCTTACCTGGGCGATAATGTGTAACAAAGACCCATGCATATTTCTAACTAGATGTATTTAATTATTTGCAAACTATTTATATTGTCTAACAATAGTGTCTAGCAATAGCTTAATTAATTATTAGCATTATGGATTCCAAAACTGAATTATTTTCATGCTTCTTAATACCTTTATCCCGAACAAATGCAATAAAAAAGGGATGTTATTCTCTAGCTATAGATATTCTCATAATAACATGTTTGGTAAAGCTAATAACTGAGATACCATTTAAAAGCTCTATCCAAATAAATTCTTTTCAATACAGGGCTGTCAATTTAACTCGTAGAAACAAGTCGATTAATCGGAGGCTTAATCGAGAACTCGTTGATTTAATTGAACTGTACGTCTTTTTTAAATAAATTAATGTTAACGTCACATTCACCTTACATTTAACTCATAAAATATAAGTATGCATAATTGCATTACATGATTATAAGTTTGTAACATTTTCTTTTTTAAACAATTGACATTGACAGCAACACTTTTACACCCCTGCGAATGTGTTCGGAATGTTTTCTTTATCGTTGCTAAGTATGAAATAAATCTAGAGGTGCTCGAATGAAAGTTCACGAGACTTCACCGAGATTTGTTCAGTTCATGTGAAATTTCGAGCGGAAGTATAAGTGTTTGGATAATATTCTCAAAATACGTAAGTACTGGTCGTTTTTCATATTATATTCTACTTTGATTATGTTAAAACATCAACATCTTTTAAGATGTATGTCTTATTTCACCATCTAGCGGTTTTTATAAATTAAACGATGATATTCAGAACAGAGTTATCGTTCGTGTTCAACCACGTGTAGAGTAGTTGATTTTATTAAAGCAACCCAATGTTTATATTAATAAACATTGGGTTGCTTTAATAAAATCATAGCCATGTTTGATGCTTGTGGTGTGCAATACCATTTAAAAAAAAAGATGAATGTTTTGCATAGAAACTTAGTATATAGAGCCATTTTCAAGGAACATTGTGCATAAAACAGTATAGTCTGTTTCACTATTGATGTTATTACTAGGTCAGGCGCGGATCGAAAATTAATTCTTAGAGGGGATCTCTACTACGCATGTTAATTTTCGCAACAGCTGAACAAAACTTTTTTTGTATTGTCACATTTATTTCTAGAACACATTTTATCCATCAATTAATGAAGATAAAGTTTAAAATCAATAAACATCTAGAATTTATATTCGACTACAAGTACCTAAATTCTCTAAAATAGACTATAAACACGAGGCACGATTTTACTGCGAAACTGAAAGGGTCAAATAAAACCACGCGGTCTAGAATTTAAATGACAATAACATTCGCAGGGGTGTTTTATATGAACTGTATCCATAATCCATGTCAACTATGAGTTGATAAACACTACCTACCGTATCCAGTTAAATGGAGTACCCTATATGTAATATTTTGCCAAAAAGTTCAAATGGTATTTTGTTCATAAATTATCAGAAATAAAAATCCTAGCAATATGCACACCTCTGATACATGTACAATTTATCTGCAAAAGAACAACTTCTTATCTTAAAAACTGTAATTGGAGTTATCCGTACAATGAGGGTGTACTATATGGCATATTTTGCCGAAAAATGAGTAATTTCAAAAGCTGGTATTTTTTTTTTTTTTTTTTATAAATTATCAGAAATCAAAATCCTAGCAATATGCACACCTCTAATATATATATGTACAATTAATCTGCAGAAGAACAAGTTCCTATCTTGAAAACTGTAGGGGGACTTATCCGAAAACTGAGGCTACCCTTTTGGCAGCCAACCGCCCGCCTACCCGCTATTTTCACCATTTCAATAACCGGATTTTTCCGTTGGAAAACCCGGTTAAAAATAAATTGAAAAGAATTTTATCTTAATATTCCTTAGAAAATACCCTTAATCTTGTGACGCTTACATAGCATTCGACTACATTTCATAGAAAGCAAATCAAATGTGTTTTGTTCCGTGTTAGGTCATTGTTCCGTGCCCATTCCGCAATTTAAGAAACTTGGACACGATTTGACTTTCAGAACAGAGAATAATCAAATTAGAAATTATCTGAAGTCGAACATCTATTATAAAGAGATCTGCTATGACCTTTACATTGACTTGGATCAAAGTCAATGTATATCATTAACCAATAAACTCTGTTTATGTAAAGAATGAGCCAAATTTGTCTCCGTGAAGAGTATTATGATCCTAAAGAGGGTTTTTGTGTGATTCAATATGACATTGAGCCTTGACCTGAAATTTCATTCAAGATCACTGCAAACCCTTTGGCCATGGGCAGTCTTTGAGTGAAATATGAGTCAGATTGGACCAAGGGGAGAGAAGATAATAATGCTCCGAACAAGGATTTTTCATACAATTCTGCTATGACTTGTATGATCCGTACAGTGAAGGTAACCTTTTACCATCTTTGCTAGTGATAGAAATATACCTGTCAACGCTTGCATCTTCAAAAATTTTAATGATTTTTTAAAGAAAAGACATAAGTGTAAATTGTTAAAAAATCCACTTTTGGACTCTCATAGATTACTACGCATGATAATATATTGACATACTACTCATGCGTCTTTCGCACACAGATACACTTCCAAGTCCGTATAATGCATGCCGAAAAGGGATAATGCAAGACCGCGATTACAACGCGGACAACTTACAGGAAAAATAAGTGCGTATATATCGGCCTTAATTTCATGTATTAATACTCAAAAGATTATACAAATAAGGTAGAATATTCCATTTACAGAAGTATATTTTATAATAAGACATATTAATGATAATCATACAAAATTAGTGTTTTAATCTACTTTCAGTTCAATAACACTATACACGCATGGTTTTCGACCGATTATCAAAAGTTTAACTAGAGGTACTGTGAGCAAGCTCACAATTGATACCCCCCGCTAAGAAAAAATCATAACTCGTATTTTTTCTATTATAGAAAATATTGGATGAATCTATTTCACCGTCCATTTTTTATAAATAACAACTGCTCTATTTTTTTGAAACTGTTAATGCTAATATGAGTACACAAATAATATCTATTCTTTAAATTGCATTTTAGTTCAAGTTGTCTGTTAATGCACGAGGACATTTGCATCCTTATGTTAACAGACATGACTCGTATCAAACAAAATTCCACATGTCAAGCAGCCATTTAATATATAAACATTTTGGATTATTGGTATACTGAGCCCAATTTTTTTAAAACAATGACATTGAACTTCCTCAATTGACCTTGGGTCAAGGTCATGACACACCCTCAGGTTATAAGCAATCTTAATGTGAATTAAGAACTACCAAGGTTTCTCCATAAGAAAGATATGGACCAGACACGAATTTAGCACTCTTTCTGCCAGTGACCTTGACCTTGCCCAAATGACGTTGGTCAAGGTCATGACACACCCTTAGGTCATAAGGAATCTTTGTGTGAAGTAAGAACTTCCAATGTTTTTCCATTAAAAAGATATGGACCGGACACGAAATTTGCTTTTTTTTCTGCCAGTGACCATGACCTTGCCCAAATGACCTTAGGTAAAGGTCATGACACACCCTAAGGTCATAAGGAATCTTTGTGTGAAGTAAAAACGTTCAATGTTTTTCCATTAAAAATATATGGACCAGACACGAATTTTGCACTTTTTCTTCCAGTGACCTTGACCAAAAGACCTTGGTCAAGGTCATGACACACCCTTAGGTCATAAGGAATCTTTGTGTGAAGTAAGGTCTTCCAATGTTTTTCCATTAAAAAGATATGGACCGGACACGAATTTTGCACTTTTTCTGCCAGTGACCTTGACCTTGGGTCAAGGTCATAACACACCCTTAGGTCATAAGCAATCTTTGTGTGAAGTGAGAACTTCCAATGTTTCTCTGTAGGAAAGATATGGACCGGACACGAATTGAACAGACAGACGGACGGACAAGGTGATTCCTATATAATCACCAGATATACACAATGCTTCAATTTCGCATGGGAGCCATGTTACTTGATGCTTTCGTAATTTGACACTGAAGAATCCAGCGAGACGGATTTTGTCATCACGCATTATGTATAGAGTCGCTCCATTTGCTGACGGACCCATCAGTGATAATCCACAAATGGTCAACTCTCCTTGGAAGGTAGATTTCTTTGGAGTCTTTAAGTTGTCATTGGGCTGTGTTAAAGTTCTCAATCAGCTCTTCTGACCACTTGATTTTGTCCCTTGACTGAAGGCCACTGACGGCACTTTCGAGAGGTGCACAGCTTGGTAGGACGCGGGATAACATCTTGTAGGCCCCAATAAATGAGCGCAAGCCATGGACAGTGTCTGGAAGTTTGCATGTGGATAGGACTGAGACTTTGTGAGGCTTGCAGAAAGACGCCCCTGTGTCCAAATCCATCCTAACATGGTCGTTGAGCGTGGGCAAATGATTGTTTTTCCTGCCGATAACGTAAGTCCACAATCATTGAGGGCTATCATTACACTGATCCAGTTTTGTAAAAGTTCCTCTGGGGTGTTTCCTCCGCAGTTTAAATCATCTGCTAACTTCGAAACAAATCCCGCCTGAAGATGGTCTCCTAAGACCTTGCACACGAGTTCTTCTAAGGCGGTTTCTGAGCCTGGCATCCCAATTGCACACCGGGTGTAAACACGTACACCTTTATAAGGGGTAACAATGCCGCAATAACGCATTGATTCTCTGGCCAATGGGATCTGATAGAATGCACTTGTTAAGTCTGTCACTATAAGATATTTCCACTGACTAATGGTGCGTAGGGTAGAGTCAGGCATTAGGAATGGTTGGGGTTTTGAATAGCGCCCAGCGTCTTCGAAGGCAGTAACCAGTCGATGTCCACCATTTGGTTTAGAAACCAGAAAGGACGGATTTAGGTATTCCACAGTAATGTTTATTTCTTCTGGTTTTCTCAGGACTCCAAGGGCCTCTAATTCATTGCACTTGTCTTGCAGAATATGTAGTTTGTCTTTGAAATATTGTGGGAGGCGACCCCTTCTCTGAGGGGGTTGTGTAGGTCCCATGTTAATCTTCATGTTAAATGTTCCCACCTTACCGTTATAACCACTGAAGTGAGGGTCGAATAGAGAGTCGTGTGTCAGAAGGGCTCTTTGGAACTGTTGTTGAGTATCGAGGTTAAGAATTTGGTCCTGATTGATTTTAACAGAGTCGGAATGACAGTGTTTGCAATTGCACCCTTGTAATGTTTTTGTTGGTTGTGACAAAGCGCAGATTTTGGTAAATCATCGGTGATGTTTTTGATGCAAGTATAGTAGGAAGAATTTGACAGAAGTGTTCATTTTTCTTGAGTTGTTTAGGTTCTTCTGTATTGTTCACAATGCATGTTTTTCCATCCACTACATCTATTATTTCAGGTTTAGGCCACATATTGTGTGCGTAGCGGGATTCAGTACGAGGTTCAACAGCTGCAGTGCCTTCCGCTGGGATGTGTTACGGTACATCTAGCTCAAGGTGTGATCCTGGCCACACTGTAGTGGACGGTGACTTCTGAACATAAGCATGAGCCCGTCGATTGTGGTGCTGTTGGTGTCTGTCATGGGTGTAATAGTAAATTACATGGGAGTCCCCAATCATTATTTCATGGAGTGCTGGACGGATACTGATATCATTAGCAGAGAGAAATGGAATACCTGCGAGAAAGTCAACATCAAGGTCTAGCTCGGCTCATAAATGTTTTGTCTTCTTGTGGTAAAAATTTGCAAGTGCCCAGGAAGTGATCATGACGAGGTCGTCCAGCTTGTCTGCACAATGGGCATATCTTGTTGTTTTAGGTGCGAAAGTTTTGATGCCTCTGTGTTGTGGTAGGTGGTTTGTTTAGTTTTTAAACGCTGTTCGAAGGACCTTGGCATCATTGTTTATACGACTTTCATCAAGTAGGCTGTCTAGAGCTTGAGATATTTCGGGTTTTAAGCTGGCTAGCGTTTTGGATCTTAGCTCAGGACCATACCTTTGTTTCACCAGGGCAGCTAAGTCCTTGTTCAGTAGGCGGAGCCCTGTTAATGTGATGAGGTTCTCGAGGGAGGGGGATAACTTTTCATCTGCTTCCGGAAGTGCACCCATGTGACTTATACCTCCTCCACGTTGGAGTAGGTTGTTCTCAATGAAGCTGGTCAGTTTTTGAAATAAGTCTTCTGGTCGTTCTCCCGGTTCTAAGTGGATGTTATCCAAGTCTAAGAAATGTGCGCCAGTTGACTGGAACCCAAAGTGAGTACGTATTGCTTGCCAAATAGATTCAATAGATGTAGAGTTCTTTACAATAGTACCATAGTGGAGGTAATGGGACAGTAGTTAGCAATTTGCCCAAGCATAAGTTCCAGATGTGCTACTTTTTGTGCGGCTGTTCTTCGTGAATTTTCTGGTACGTCTTGCGCATCATATTGCAAAGTTAGAATCCAGAGACAGAGTATACTGCAAGTTCTGCTTCCATGCTTCGAAAGTTGTGATTGTCTCGTTTTTCGTCAACGACCACTGTTTTGGAGCGCGATTGCCGGCCATTTTTTGCTGTGACCGTTGCCAATGAAAATGGTATTACGTGAAGACGTACCCAAACCGGTTTGGGAGGAGACATGGATGTAATTCCTTGTCGCTGCCTACACGCCAATAACAAGAGAAGACTCCGAATCAGACCGAATACACCTTTTAATGAAAATGGCTAATAATAATCTTTCAGAACAGGAGAGCTTTTTAGATGACCATCGGTCATTGTTAGCTCGTACATAATAATAGTCGTAACATTACATAATGGCGAAGAAAAGAAAGGTAAATTTTGCATAGCAAAGCTTTGGATAATCATGTATATGGCATAGTATAGATGAAGCCCATGTTATACAAGAATGGCATAATATTTACAGTTGAAAATCAGAAAATTATTTTCCTTTGGAATGCCTCTAAACATGATCAATTGCAAGCGTTAATTTTCTATAAGGGGTGAGGCTTCGGAAGGATTTCGCCAGAATTCAAGAATTGCTGGCCATTTTCCCCAAGTGCACTTGTGTCCCTTTTTACGGCTACTGCTTCGCAATCGACAAAGGAGAAAATGGTTAAAACCCTTGATATAAGAGATCCTTGGTTCACTTCCAAAAACCCAGAGAGACCAAATAATAAGTATCACAAGTATGACAGACTCCTGAGTGTAAGAAAATTACGACGATCTGGACTCTGAGAGACTGGTCTACAAGAGGACAGGAGACATTACCCTCTCACCTTCATCTATACTGATCTGGAATCAATAGGTTTAGATATAGGTTTTTAGAAATTAAGTTAGATGTCGAATCATCTGAGAATCGAGGGTATGAACAATATTATACTCATTAACCCGATAAAATGAAAAATTTCATCATATCAGAAATCAGCAAATCCGAGCCAGTTATTCGTGTAGTGTTGCCACTTTAGCCCTTGGCATTGGTTATACTTTTTAAATGACCCACCAGCATTGAAAAGAACTTACAAGATACTGGACGAGATGGACCACCAGCGGATGCAACTTTGTATGTTAGTTAGACAGATGTACGGTTCAACAGGCTTGGCATGCAAAACTCAATGCGCCAATATTGCATTAGTATAGATGTATGTTTGCTTTTGCAATTGCCACAGCATTTCGATTACAAGTACGAAGAGGGAATCAAAAAATGTAAATGTTGTGATGTGTGTGAAATTCTCTGCTGTTTCTCTGACTGAACTGATGCAATGATATTCAAGTGATATTAGATTACCACTTAATCTTTATGTATGTACAAATTACAGTGCTGCTTGCCTTAATAACCTTATTTCATCCTTTTCTTTCATGTCTCAGAGATGCAAATATTCATGTAACAAATTAAAGATTTTACAGGGTTTTAAAGTTAAATGGTAATATAAATTTTAGTTTCAGATTAAAGTTAACATCATCAGAAGTTACACAAGAGGCCAATCGATTACAATGATCTTTACTGATTTCAGTATTCAAGATTAATGTTCAGCCATCTTCTTAAGCGCTCAACTACATGTATTTTGAATGGATGGGAATGAAATTCTGAAGGTATAGATGAGAATGGATTTTTCCTGAAACCACAGTAATAATTCATCTTGCTGTTGTCAATGACACTAAATGGGTCTATTCAACCTAGTATTGAACAAGAATTGTCACATCTTCTAAATTGTCTTTTGTACTGTGTTTTCGACTGCGAATACTGCGGTAGTCCGAGATATAATGCAAATTATCGTATTAACGAATTCATGTCAGTTAAAATGCATTACTTTTTTATATAGAAAGAACTGTATCGATGATTGGTTTCATATCTATTTAGAACAAAAGTTGTAATTGAATTGAACCTACTATTTTCCGTGTGATTTGATCTCTGGCTAAAATGTTCGCGGCGATCGGCTAGGGTGTTCGAGAATGGAAACAATTTAACAATACATATAATTTATTAAAAATTTGAGCTGATAATTTAAAAAACAAGAGATGTTCGTGAAATACTTATGTCCCTTACCTTTATGACCCTTGCAAAAAAGAAAAGAACGGAAACAGCAAAATATTGGAATTTTTAACGTCCAATGGGCATAACTCTGTAAAAAAAACTGCTCGATCACACCCAAAATCGAACTTGACCTAGATATTTTCATGATAAATATGTATACCAAATTTCATTTCAGTATGTGCAACCTGTGCGAAAAAATAAAATAAACGGAAACTGCGAAAAATTGCTTTGTCAGAGTGGACCAGTTGAAATATTTAAAGCACCGAAGCAAATACTCTGCCATCAGGTTTGTTTGGATTTTTGGAGTGCTTGAGATCCACTATGATAAATCTGTTTACCGAATTTCAGTATGTGCAACTTTTGCGAAAAAAATGAACGGAAACTGTTGGTTGACCATTCGACAACAGCAAAGCAATATGCTCTCCTTTCCTCGAAGGGGGGGGGGGGGGCAAAAAAATGGTCATTTTACTACATTCTATAAATGATGCAGCGAAGATCAACGGCAATTGTCAATTACAAAAAATTCTACGAAAATCTTAATTCGCGTACTTTCGTGCCATTAAAAAGAAAGAGTTGGACTTCGTGCGATATGTGTGCTTCTTTTTCCCGGAACTCAAATCGTCGGATGCGTGGAAGGAAAGAATTGTGATCAAATATCAACGAGTGTCTGAGGAGAAATAACAAACGTGCGGAAAAAGACAGCGTTTCTACGTCTATTATCCTCCCAGAGACCGACCCCCTGTGCCCAAGTGAAGTTTTCAATTTCACTAACTAAAGGATTCCAGGACTCAGTGTCAATAGAACTTGTAACGATTTGTTAACATTTCAAGTGATTGTTATAAAGGTGTCAGCAAAACTTCTTGTTTTTAATTCATTTACGCCATAAATACATGTAGTTTGTGTTCATGATGACTAATGTTATGTATTGTTTACTCTTTGGTGATTTCAAAACATATATTCAAATGCTAAAAATTACGACTAATCTAGGGGCTAGACTATAAAAGGTATCCCCGTATCTATACTACTATATTAAAATAAATAGACTCAACTTTTTGGGCTATAATACCGAGAAATCGGAAGAGTGTTGTCTTTTGTTTTATATATTCTAAACACAGTTATCTATACTACGATTACCAATTTGTTTTTATTTTTTCTCAATCAAGCTTCACTATAATTAAATTTCAACGAAAATCCCTTTAAAAATTCCTGAAATCATCTGGATTTTTTGGATTTAACAATCTTGCGCATGCGCATTACATTCACGCTAAATCACGGGAGGCTCTTTAGTTTATGTTTCTTTTATATCACATTTGTATGGATTAACTCGGAAACGATAATACAAATGCGTGTAAATTTTCTTTGGAAATTTGCTATATATATATATATATATATATATATATATATATATATATATATATATATATATATATATATATATATATATTCTGTTTATCAAAGAGATAACTCTAACTCAGTGCCAAATACCAAGAGTAGCAAATGTCAACAGGGTTTGTAATGAATAATTTGACTGTTATTTTCAATTTAGTTTCATTAATTTTCTTCAAAATCGTTTATAAGCGATTCTGCAATTTTCTGCTACATTACGGGTATTTGGGAGGCATTTTAACTATGGTGAACCTGTCTCGAGACACAATTTGATTATTCTAAAGAAGCAGAATGTAGTGATTTAATTTAAAGCATTATTGTACGCTTAAAGCTTGGTTATCTATTACCCTCAGCGTTAACCGCTTCGCGTCGGTTGACATTGGTTTCCTCGGGGTGTCATGTTCTACTGTTACCCTCCCAAACAGGCACTATTTCTAAAGTGTCTATGTAACTATTTCGTAAATGTCCGATATCATATGCAATGTCAACCCGTGCCCGCACGGGTCTAAGTCTAGTTAGATATTAAGATTTCTCATTTCACGTGGTCAGAGAGAGAGAGAGAGAGAGAGAGAGATTATATACTTGTTTCGTATTTATGATCTTTTACAGACTTTTTCCTAACACTCGGAAAATGAAGCTAAATGAATGAATGAATGCTACACTCACGTGAAGTTCGAGACTCGATATTTTTACATGTTAACTTAACGTGGTTGGTATTACAGTTGCAAAGAAAATCTGAGACAAAAAAGTGCAGATATCAGTAGTAAATTGTCTGAAACATTTAATGGTTCTAATTACATGTATTTTAACAGAATCTGTGAAAAAAGGGTTAGTCAGTCCAAAACTATCACAATATTTTGTGCGCCGCAAATTGCAACTTCTTAAATTAAATGGATCTGTTGTACATGTAGTTTAGCTCCCAGATCGTACATCAAAGTTTTTATCAGACCTGCAGCTAACGCCGATTCCCATATGCATATGTACGTTTGCCGTTGTAAAATATTCAGGCAAGAAAAATCAGCATAAAAACGTCATATTAACGCTCAATCAATTTTTCAGTCCAGGATTCACTTTATTGAACTAAGAACACGCAATCTTTTTTTTTTTTTTTGTTTTTTTTTGTTTTTTTTTTTTTTTACATATTGTTAAGAGTAATTTTAGGATTTTAAACAGCATTTTAAAAAATAATAATCTTCTTGTAAAAAAACAATTACATTTTCACATATCTATCTTATTTTTAACAAATTTGATTTCATAATTTTTCTTCTGTTTAACTTATACCACAGACGTACATTGGTAATACTGTCACTGTACCTTACACCGTCGCGGTAAACTCATGGCCCCGCGATGACTATACCCCGAAGGGATTAAAACACTATCACGGTGTCGCGGGAAAATACGGGATCCGCGTTGATCGTAGTGTATCACGTTAACCTTGAATATCGTAAAAAGCGATAAACGTTGATGACGAACTTCGTTAATTCTGTGTGTGTCAGCGAATGAATGTGTTTATGTTTGAAAAAAAAACTTCGTTTATCCTTTTTATCGTGCATCACTCTTATCATATCGTGAGTGTATATTATTCTATCGTGCGTTAATTCTACCATATCGTGTGTGAATCATATCCTGTGGTTTATCTTGTAAAAAATATCGTTGCAGGTACTGTATTACCATGTTATCCCCACAAGAAATCACTGGGAGCGTTTTTATCTGGGACCCGAGTTCCGTCTCGAGTCGAGACTCTCCAGGTAAAAACACAAGAGTTCCGACCTGAATTCTACCGGGGTTGATATCGAGGTCGATCCTGCTCTGACGCAGGGTTTGTATGGATTCAAAATGGCCGACGGCGGCAGCAGTCAAAATCTGTAAGTTTAAAAATTATCGAAAATGTAATACAGAGGTTATTAAAATGGCTGAATTTGTGAAATTGAACATGATATTAATTAATAGTACATTGCTACAGTTATAACAAATCCGAAAGCATATAAATAGTCAAAAGACGAAAGAATTTCATTTACTTCACAACTCAGATTATCAAAAGTGACTCCAGTAAGCTTTCGAGACAATATTTACGGTTACCAGGCTAGGCCCCCAGTGTCCCCCACCCAATTTTTCACAGTTACACATTACCATAACCAAAATCATTTTTGTTCAAGATTCTAGCCCCCCCCCCTTTCAATTTGTTTCCGACGCACTTGTATATGTGTGTGTGTGTGTGTGTGTGTGTGTGTGTGTGTGTGTGTGTGCTTGTACTAATCAGTGTAATACAGGAAAATATTTAAGATTTGACCATGAAAGTAAAATGATTAATTAATAGGACCTCAATTTCATTTATTATTGAATGTTTCATATGAACTTTTCCATTTTAATCATAATTAACAATTGTCATAACTTTCAGTGTCCTTGTAACTACAAAGATTGACAGTACCACTTACACTGCTCTAATGAGTAAGGAGTTAGCAGAACTGTACAGGTCCCCCCAGTGTGGTAAGCACAATTATATTTATAAGTTACTACATTTTTATTTTAATCAAATTTGAATATTTTAAAATATGAAAAATATTTGTTCTTCTATATCTTTATTATTTAATCCTAATTTTTTAGATCCGATGACTAGAAAAGCTTTAGCAGATGCCATAAGAGCTCAGAATACTGGGAATGAACCACCATGTACCAGCAATTAAATGCCATGTTCCAGTAATGAAACTCCTGTTGAAAATGAATCACCTTGCAGCTCTTCAAGGTCAAGTTTCTCCACCACACCAGAGTCTACAAGTGCCTCATCATCAACATCAGAACAGGTAGACAATTATTTCTGTCCAAATTTAGAAAAACATCACAGAAACAAACGTTACTCTGAGAAAAATTTAGATATATTTTTTTTGACTCGTCACCTGAGAGCACAAAATGTTTTTCTGAACTTTATTCTCCTTGGGAGAAATAAGAAAAAATAATGTCAAAAGAGAGTATTCAAGTGTCAAATGATATGTGTGTGTCTTTGGAGGAATTTCACAATCTCCTCGTTGAAAAACTTGACAAGCTACATTTAGATTAATGTATATATATTTCAGTCTATTCATATTTGGACGGTCGCAGAAGAAAAACGTCTTATAGACTGTCGATTATCCAAAGAGGAAGATTTCTGTGGTAACAAGTCGCATGACTCCTTAATTGGAATTGAATGGTGAGGGGCTGATATTGACAAAGCAGCAGATAATTAACAAGTGGTAAAGTTTGAAGAAAAAGTATAAAGAAATAGATGACCACAACTCAAAAACGGGCAGATCGTATGGACTGGAAACATATAGATGCATTTGATGGGGCATATGGGAATTAGGCATCAACAAAACTAAGTGTGTCTTTTGACACAGGTCGACTGAAGGAGTTACCAAAAACCAATGAGTGTTTGAAAAGACTAGAGGTACTGTGAGCAAGCTCACAATTGATACCCCCCGCTAAGATAAAAATCATAATGCGTGTATTTTTCCAATTATAGAAAATATTGGATGAATCAATTTCACCGTCCATTTTCTATAAATAACAACTGCTCCCTTTTTTTTTAAACTGTTGGTCATAAGCTATATTTGTGTAAAGTAAGAACATTCAATGCTTCTCCATAAGAAAGATAATGACCGGACACGAATTTTGCACTTTTTCTGCCAGTGACCTTGACCTTGCCCAAATGACCTTGGGTCAAGGTCATGACACACCCTTTGGTCCTAAGCAATATTTGTGTGAAGTTAGAACATTCAATGCTTCTCCATAAGAAAGATAATGACCGGACACGAATTTTGCACTATCTCCCAACGACCTTGACCTTGCCCAAATGACCTTGGATCAAGGTCATGACACACACTTAGGTCATAAGCAATCTTTGTGTGAATTAAGAACTTCCAATGTTTCTCCATAACAAAGATATGGACCGGACACAAATTTTGCACTTTTTCTGCCAGTGACCTTGACCTTGCCAAAATGACCTTGGGTGAAGGTCATGACACACCCTTAGTCATAAGCAATCTTTGTGTGAAGTAAGAACTTCCAATAACTCTCCATGAGAAAGATATGGACCGGACACGAATTATGTATTTTTTCTGCCAGTGACCTTGACCTTGCCCGAATGACCTTGGGTCAAGGTCATGACACACCCTTAGGTCAAAAGCAATCTTTGTGTGAAGTTAGAACTTCCAATAATTCTCCATAAGAAAGATATGGACCGGACACGAATTTTGTATTTTTTCTGCCAGTGACCTTGACCTTGCCCGAATGACCTTGGGTCAAGGTCATGACACACCCTTAGGTCATAAGCAATCTTTGTGTGAAGTAAGAACTTCCAATGTTTCTCCATAAGAAAGATATGGACCGGACACGATTGCACAGACAGACGGACGGACAGACAGACGGACAGACGGACGGACGGACGGACGGACAGACGGACAAGGTGATTCCTATATACCCCCCCAAACTTTGTTTGCGGGGGGTATAAAAATTGGAAAAGGGAGATAGGGAAGAAACATTGGAAACAAAAGCTGAATTGCAAAAAAAAGAAGATTAGGCCCAATTTGAAAACTGATCTGATGGAAAAGTTGGATGCGCAAAATTCAAAACTAATGGATCAAATGGAAACACAGCACAGAGACAAACTTCAAAGAATGGACAGAATGCTCGATTTGTTCGAAAGATCATTGGACAAAAAGTAACAATTGTGATCTCATATGATTGTGAGACTTTTTTTTAATATCAGAATATAGGTATATACTGATACATATTAATTAAAACTTTGTGATATTTTTTTAATTTTGTGGTTTACACTTTTTTTTACAATTGTTATGTTATTTATACACAAGCAGTGTATTGAATTTTTATGTTGATTTGTTATGAATATTAAAACATAAACACATTGCTTAGTTGTTTTCCTATTTAATTTTTCTCAAATTCACAGTAATGCGTTCATTATTTCATTTCTCCTGGCTGCTCCACACCCTCCATCCTGGTATATGTTAGGATAAAAATTAGCATTTACATCATGATCTTCATCTATAAAGTCCTCAACATCATCATGACTAAGAACAATATGCACCCGGAAATAATAATTGCAATTATATGAGGTGGTTTCCTGACAGTAATTTCCCTTCAATCTCCGAAACCTCCCCTTAAGATGACCGTAGCATCGTTCAACTATTTGCCGGGCACTCGAAAGTCTCCTGTTAAACCTGTGCTGCCTTGGAGTATGGTGTCCTGTGTTCCTCACTGGAGTGATTAGCCAATTTCTTAAGGGGTATGCACTGTCTGCGATGATAAAGTTGCGTTGACCAATAGCATTTCCCTGCTCCCCATCCTCAAATAGTGACGAGTTGCGCAAAACCCTTGCATCATGAGTGCAGCCTGGCCAGCCAGTGTATGCATGACGAATGACCATGTCACTGTCACATACTACCTGAAAATAAGTGACAATAAGTAAAATCAGTTTATTATTTACATGTATTGCATTTATTCACAAGAATTAATCATAAAAACAAACATTAAATTAAATATTCAGGAAATATACAATACCTGCAACTGAATGGATGGAAACTGTTTTCTGTTAAAGTAATCTCGTTCCCTTTTGGTGCTGAATAAAGTCGGATTTGGGTTCCATCCAGGGCTCCAATTATGCCAGGAATTCCACATTGTAATTGAAAGTCACGGTATATGGCTTGCTGCGTTTGAATACTAGGCCAGTCAATTATCTAATAAAACAAAATATAAAATTTTTGAGAGGAAATGCAGCAATATCAAAACAGTATACCTAATCCATTTGGGGGTCAACTGCAAAACAGTGTGCAAAACGAATTGAAATGAAACATTTCTGTAAACAGTTAATTGGTAAGAATTAAAACTTAACAATGATATTTTTAAAAAAATTAAAAATATCATGAATTTATCGATACCATTATAGTTTTGATTTACAGCATACCGATATCCGCTTTAGGTTACCGGTATCCATGGTTTTGGACGATCATTTTCAAGTTCATTTATACTTACTCGTATTAAGAGAGTGTTTATTGCGTAGGACATGGTATTGACTACGTCGTGGACCGTCTTGATCCCAACTCCAAACTGCACACTTATTTCCCTCAAAGATTCTTGACTTGCCATATATGCAAGAAAAATAAGTAACTGTTTACTTGGCTCAATCTGCTCTGTTCCTCCGCCATGCTTTGCCTTGCACTTCACGAAGTATAACGTCATACACAGCTGGTGTTACCCGAAAATGAGATCCAAATAATGCTGCATTAAACAATGGCGCGATATTTTCGGCATAATTGTTTATCCTCGGAATAAATCGTTTGTGATTCAGCAAGGCAAAAATTGTGAAATTTCTCGCTAGGTATACTGCCATGTCATTGTCATTTTTGTCCAAAAAGTATTGCAGCAAAATAACCTCCATATTGCGAGTACAGACTCCGCTGCAAAACGTGTTTATCTGGAGAGTTGCGTGCGCATGAATTGTTTACGTCCTGTTATCACTTGAGTCAAGACTAAAGTTTCCAGATAAAAACGCTCATAGAAACCTCTGGACAAAATTAAAAAAAATACTCTGTCTCGGTCCAAAATAAAGAGATAACGAAAATAACGACTGTAATGTGACCTATGTGCAGCAAAAGGACCAAACGGAGCTCCTTTATAGTAATAACAAATGGAGATGGTGTCTATGGATGTTCTGGGCCACATCTTTTTACTACAAAAAAAATTAGATATATAGTATTATATTATAATAGTAGTACGTGTCTCTTTCACTAAGTGTTCAGAAGCCTTTCCAATACTCGACCAAGAGTCCAATACAAAATAGGAAACATTTAGGTCAATGTAATTATATGTAGAATTCGGACTTAGGATTTCCTACTTTGGCAATGGTACAGTAGAATGCTTCAAAAAATACTAAATATGCTCATTATGTACGATAAAACGAACACGGATGTAACATTAACAGATATAACGAAGTTTTTTGTGTCCCCAGCTTATAGAGGATATAACAAATTCTGATATAACGAATTTACGGATATAGCTTAAGCGAGCTAACTTTGTGTCCTGTAGACGAAAAAAATAATTAATATAACAATGTTAACAGCGTTTTTTATTCTGTTAAATATGTCACTAAGCATGAACTGCTTTAAAAAATAATTAAAAATTCCCGTAAGCTTGTTTATAATTTGATATGCGTTCTGTAATTTAAGCGCATGCTTGTAAGAGATACTTACTTTTACATAATGATCATACCTATAAAAATCGTGGGGATATAAATTCATGGGCAAGGGTTACCCACAATGATTATTTCACAGTATAATGAAGCGCACTAAAGTGGTAAAAGTTTTCGCTAGAATGGAATGTTCTTAACTTTGTATCGAACGTCAATTGTTATATAAGACACGCCCATTTCCCCTGTTCTGAAAGCACAAACAGGAATTTCACACACGAACATTGTATACATACAACCTTTTTTCATTCTTTTCAATTATGTTCAGAAATAGTGATATTGTTCAAAATAGTCAAGAATACTTTTAGTAACAAATTTATGTTTTGAACTTCCTATTACATGTGCTGTATTGCAAATAAAGAAAAGGTTTTAATTATTAACAACATATACAAATGTTTCAGTATTTCATTTCGAGTTTCCTTTTTTAACGGTTAGGCAACGTTCTTCTTCATCTTCTCCTGCATTTCTTGCTGTGTTCGCAGCATATGAAAAGGACTGAGGATATGCACGGGGCATGGACAACACATATAAGGAGGAAATATCGGGATGTAGATGGTGTCCAATTTCCAGAGTCAAAGGGCATAATAAGATTTTTTGGAATAGTATTCCAAACATAGAAATATGGCACATTTTTTCTCCATATGAACACGCGCCGGATCATTTTAAGTCGATTTTAATACCCATTTTTTTTCTTTAAAAATGTCCTGTAATTTCTGTTTACAATCTTTTCCTCTATTTTGGGGCACTCATCCACCGTAATGTATCGTGTATCCCCAGGTAAGGATTTATGAGACTGGAAGCCATACACTCCTATTTGATAATACTTGTCAACGTTAGTATTCACCAAGTGGCCAGAACTTTACTGAAAAATGAAGGACAGCTTTTTTTTAAAATTTGGGTTTTTTGATTCTCTGTTAATTGCTTTCACATTTTGTGTAGCCTCGGTAAATGCTTTTTACTCGTTTTTGTTTTTGTCAAGGTCTCCACACATCTGTCGACTTTCTCGGGAACTAAAGACGCAGTGCCGTTTTCTGCTTGCGTTGTTTTGAAGAGGAGCGGTTCCAAAAGCATTGTTACGTATACTGTCATCCTCGTTTCAAAAGAAATGTCTCATTGTACGTCACGATGATAAGTTTTCCCCTATGCCATTCTTTTGGTGAACAGTGGTCTCCTTGTCACGGAAATGTTAAGCAGTCTCATTGGAGACAAAATTTGAAATTAAGATGCGTGAAAAAATAAAAAATTCCTAGAGAGGCAGCAAAATTTGAAATATTGCCAAACACTTTGAATACGAAATTGAAGATAAAAAAATAATAAAGATAAAGAATAGTGAAACGTCTGACTTTAATCCGAGCAGAATCCTGCATCGGACCGGGAATCAGAACAGTGTTTATGGCATGTACTATTTAAGTGGTTCAAAGAAAAAACGTGCCAATATAATCCGATCAGCTGGCATATTATAATCCGATCAGCTTTTTCTTTTGCAAAAGCTGAAGATTTCGCTACCAAACTCGGAGACTTCAACTTTAAACCTAACGCGAGCTGGCTTGACCGATTCAAGTTACGTCACGGGATCATCTGTCGTTCAGTTTGTGGAGAAAAACAAAAGAAACATGGTGTTCCAAAAGCTGAATCTACAAACTTTTATGAGGGAAAACTTGTATGATAAATGCATACATGTTTTACAAAAATAATTATTATGATTCAGAAGCTGAAGCTAGGGTATAACATGACTGCACGATGCCACAAAGAAAGTAGGTGTATATAGCAGGTTGACCTGTAAATGGAAAGGCTCTTACGTTATTACAAGGAAATTTGAAGCGTCACTTGGTTGGCAATGGGGTCTCGGAAACAGTCAGAAAATTCTTTTCCTTCCAAACAGACTGCTACCATAAAAAACCCACATAAAATGTATCAGAGTAATTAAAAGCAATGAAATTAAAATTTTAATGTAAATAAACGAACCTAAATCAGATGATTATTATTAAGATGATAGCAGATTTCATTTTTCTTCTTCTATTGTTGTTGGTCTTATGGAGGGAGGTGAAGGATGTGTACAGTCTATGGCTCTCATCATTGGTAGTGGGAGGTGACGGATAGTGCACCATCTATGGCCTACGCTTCTGATGTTAGGAGGTGACGGAGGTTGGCTTAAGCCCTGTTCCCTGCCAATGTCATCAAAGTTCCACAGTCTAGACGAGTCAGCATGGAAACCTTAGCACTGAGCCTAAGAGTTGACCCCTGCTTCATAACATCCATGAACTAAGCACAGAAAACTTCAGGGGGCTGTGATCGAAATGCGGAGTTTGATTCAAAAAAATTTCTCAGCATCAAGTTTGGAGTAAGGAGAAGAGTGGTAGAGAGAACCCCTCCAAGAGTTACCCCGGAACATTTCAGAAAAAGGCTGAGACTGGGCGAAAAGAAATGTAGCAGATCCAGTTCGGCCTGTCCCGTTACGACCATGCCTCCAGAACCCTCAGAAGCTTCTACTCTGCCATCCCCATCTTCCCTCGAACTATCAATGTTTGTCTTATCCGAATCTGCTTCTCTTTCTCATAAACGTTTGGCCAATCCTACCTGTTCCTCTCCGTCCTCTGCTAACAGGAACCCATGATGGATCAAAGGATGCCTAGCCAGTCATGTTATCGCTGTCATCAACAGCGTCCAAGTTTACCTCGAAGAGTCATCTGTCTCCAAAGCCAACAATGGTCAAGCCTGACCCACCTGTAACACCAACTGATTCCATCGATTAAAGACAAAGCATGTTTGATACTCTAGTTTTCTCTTTTTGAATAAATTTCGCCTTAAGAGCTGGACAAAACATTGAGATTTACGCTGAGGACCAATACCACGGCTTCAAATCAAGACTGACCAGGATGGCACCCAATGTTTGCTTTACACGGATGATGCCAATGTTTGCTTTACACGGATGATGTATCAAAAAACCCATTTAGGGGGATTAAACTCGAAAAGGATGATTCTAAAATTGAGCTTATGTATGTATATGAGGAATATGTCCTGAAAAATGTGTTGTTATATTCTATATAAATGTGAAAACGGATACATTCTACAGCGAAGTACATTGAAGCGTTTTATAGGGGTTTACTCCAGAAAAGTTTCTACGTAATGTTTTCACTGACCTTTGTCCAATCAGATCGTAGCTGTGCGGAGTTAAGACATTGCCGTTCGTGACTTGAATGAGAGAGAGAGAGAGAGAGAGAGAGAGTGAATTGAGTAAATTACAAGTGGTGTCGATGAAGGATTAATTATTAGTTATAAACTTGCTAACAAATTAATTAAGATCTGTATATAAAAATGACATGTATATCCTATATTGGTATAACTTTAAAGCGTTTTAAAGAACGATTGTGAAAATTTCTTTGGCCGCGCGCCGTCGACAACATGTACATGGATAAGAATGAGGTAGCTAACCAACTAAATTTCCTAGCATGGAGTCATTACAGACATACAGACATTAAATATTTTGAAATGCGAACAAATGATCACTTATGAACATGATGAATTTAGATGTAGTGTAAAGGAAAGGCAAAGCAGGCGGATGCTTAGTGGAAAAGTAAAACAATGGCAGACAAATTCCTCCTAAGGTAAAAAATGTTTCACACTGAGTATCCATGAAGAAAGTTTTTATACAAAGAAATTTACAACCTCTGTTTAATTCCAGGAAGATTCGTCAAACTTTGATTTGAATATTAATGGTAACACTATTCGTATAGTCTTCGATGTTTGACATTACCTCATCCTATTACTGATCTATATATAGACATCGTTGTTCCCTGGTTAAAGAATTTCAAAACACTTCAAACATAATTTTACAAGATATTCTAGACCGTGATTTGTCACTTTATATGATAACTATTGTTGATAGATAGTTCACTCGTCTGCGTCATCCAGGCTTGGGGTAATGCTAAATGTAATGGTAATGCATTGCAATGCATTACATGTTTTTAAAGTAATGCTAGTAATGTGTAATGCCACAAATTTAGCATTACAAGTAATGCTAATGTAATGCATTACTTTCCAAAATCTAGTGAAATGCTGGCATTACATGGCATTACTTTGCATTGCTATGCTTTTCGATGCATGTTCATTTTTAAAATTGTGATGAATTGAATAATTGAAATTGTATTGGATTAAAAATTGTTTTAAAGAAGAAAAAGTCATTCTTGAGATAAAGATATTTTGGTTGTATGATTAAAAAAAATTTAAAATCCATTCTTAAATTGTCAATATAACTAGCTGTAACAACACAATTTCATAACATTCTAAGAGTGTTGTTAAGAAGTTTTTATCATTTGAAAAATTTACTCCAATTAGTTGTGCATTCAATGAATTCTCTAGTGTGAAGATTGTGTAAACAACACACAATGCCCCCAGGACAATCTAAGTAGTATCAAAACATTCTATTGTTTTATTAGGTGCTAAACATCCTGATCTCCGCCCTTCTCGTCACTGTGTTCCATAAGAATAAGGAACAGACATACACCCTTAAAAGCAAAAATGAATGCATTAAAAAGAATGCATTGTCCAAACATGCTCTCTGAAAGCTTAAAAATAACTTCCAGTATTATAACTTATTTGAAAATAATTTTACTCTCTCTCTCTCTCTCTCTCTCTCTCTCTCTGTTGTATATTATGTACAATAGTTTGGACTGATAGAGAATACAAGATTCGTGTATTTTTTTCTATTATTGTCTGGACACTTATATCTTAGATTTTCAAACCTGACAGGATGCACTTCAAAAATGAAACCTTTAAAACTTTGCTGATCATAAAGTGCAACAGCAATCTTGTTGAAGTCATTAAATTTGAGCCTGATAGTAAACATGAACCTGTAAAAATGTTTTAGTGTGTTTTATATATAAAACATTTGCAAAAACTTTTTAATCAGCAATTAAATTACTTTTTTGCAAAACTTATTGTCGACTTTTCACAAAGTAATGGTAATGGTAATGCATTACTTTACTCATGTAATGGTAATGTAATGCATTACTTTAAGAGAATTAAGTAATGGTAATGGTAATTTAATGCCCAAATTCATGAAGTAATGGTAATGTAATGCATTACTTTACAATGTAATTCGCCCCAAGCCTGGCGTCATCTATAATATACTCCACTAACCAGTTAACTCTCTCTCTCTCTCTCTCTCTCTCTCTCTTTCAAATTAAGTCACGAGCGGTAATGTCTCAACTCTGCCTTCTACGATCTGATTGGACAAAGGTCAGTCAAAACATTACGTAACAACTTTTTTGGAGTAAATGCCTATTAAACGCTTCAATGTATTTTGCTGTATTTAAGGCCAAAGAAGTTTCCGACAGAATCTGTTTAGTTTGATGATATTTCAGATGGCGTTAATCCCCTGCAGGGTACAGTCGCTCGCTTTTGTTAGACAGTTGATCTCGGGGGAAAACAGGCCAACGCTCTCTTGCACTCCGGGCTTTAAGCGTACCTCAAACGAACAACTTAAAACCGTCGGCAGCATTTCAAAATTAAATCAAAGTATTGCAGTACTGACTGGAGTTGATTTTATTGATTATTTATCTGTTTTGATATCAAAGATATGTCATTTCACATGCCAAGTAGGTTTTTAAGGTCTTCCGTTTCCAACGGAAGACCTTACTATTATTCTGAAAAAATTTCAAATTTCTTATTATTTTTTTTTTCTTCTAGACGCCAACTTTGATCCTTAATATCTCGCTCGTTTGTTCACCGATTGTTTTGAAATTTTCAGGACTGATAACATGCCGCGTGATGTTGTCGTTGCATATTTTAGTTGAGGAAAATCCCCATTCAGTTTTGAGTTATTCCCCTTTTAGTAAAATTTAACGACTTCTTTTGTCCAGGGGGGTTTAGCTATAACGATGGCTGGCAGAGTCTCAAAGATGGGCTGGTTTGGAAGCTAATACATTGAATTTGTGCGAGATATATTTTATTTATTATTTAAATGCAAATAAAAGGGGTGGTATAGATGTTGAAACAAAGGCAAGAAAAAAATTCAAAAAAATTCGCGTATTTTCCGTGTTAGTTTCCTACCTGATAAAAATTTGTTATAACATGTATTTTAAAAGATCTTGGTCTTACCAAGACCTTTCATTCGGTATACAGAAAAAGGGGCTGGCCCCTATAATTAAGGAGTTAGATGCGTCAAAAGTTTCTTGTCAATAACTTGTAAAGGAATAAAAATTTCTAATGCATTTTTGAAGCAAAGTTGTAAAAAAATTAATTTTGAATCCTTCCGTGCTATTCAATTTAATGTTTTCGTAATTTATAGCCAGTATTTGCAGAAACAATTGTTGTCAGTTCGGTCCATTTTTGTGGGGGTGCGCACGTTTAGGAGGTTATGAAAGGGCTTTTTGTAATGCACTAACTGATACATGCAGCGCGCAAAAATAATTCTACATAAAATTCCCAAATGTTTTTATTCATATGTACATATTCATTTCATAAAGATGAACGTCTTTGACCTTATTTTTGTTGTTTGTTTTATAACTGTGCCCCTTTCTATATTTAAATGCATTACGAGACTCAGGTAACCGATCGATAGAAGAGTCGCTAGCTGTATTCAGGCCGTCGCCTTGACGACAGTGCATATGCTTGTAGAGCTGGACGTACACATGTTTAACGCCCCACTGTGTTACTGTAACAGAGACATTTTGAATTGTTTCAGTACTGGGAGATGTGTTAATTAAATGGTTCGAATGCAGGGTAATTAAACTCAACATTTCTACAGTACGTATACACGGCCGTCATATAAAGCACAATGTGTATTACTGACATGACAAATGTACGCTGGCAATTTAAACGAACGCGGGATTGCTCCCGATAGAACATTTCTTTTAAAGCAAAACAAAATACTGATTTCCGATGGATATAATATTATCATCGTGGAGATGATTTTAAAAAGTGAACTTAATATTCGTATACGATAATATTTGAATCCAAAGCCGCTATTTTTAAGTAACGGTTATTAGGGATACATGTATTAATTATGACTTGCCCCGCGTTTCACGTTTTTTACTTGCAATGCATCTACAAACGAAAATACCAAACAACCTTCGGCAGCAATTTATAAATAATTTATTACATACTAGTACACAATATTAAAGAGATAATTAAATAAATTGTGCTTTATAATTGTACTCGCTATCTTCCGTAGAAATAATGGCATGGAAAAAATGTTGTTCAATGTTCATCAAAAACGATGTAGCCTTAGCAATCGAAAATAATTAACAAACTGTATATTGATAGATTGACACATTAACAAACATTCAGACCCGCAATGTATTTTTTGCAAATTCTATAAAATGTAGACTCAATAAGTTAATTTTTCCGTTTGGGGTATTTTGAATCACATGTGTACGCTATGTGTACATGTACATATAGATTAATAGCCATATAGATAAACACTTTCAGTGTTGAATTTTTAAAAGATATTTTGTACATGCAAAGCAATCCAATGCAAGGGCTATTAAATTCGAACAATGTACATACGATAGGGATCGAACTGATACTGGTTCTGCTTGTTCTACAAACAGCGAATGAAATGCGAAGTATTAGGGTGTTATTTTTTAAACAAATAAGTATTGCTCTCTTAAAACCTTGCATTACTAAACAAAGTATTTCATCGGAAGCATTATTAGTTACCTTAGCTGCATATATGTAGCTCTCCTTCTGGAAAAATTGAGTACCATCCGAAATGTTTCATAGCAATAGCTTTCCAAAAAGCTTGCCTACTACCCAAATTTATTCAATGGAAGCATGCATGTATCAATTAGACTATCTTATAAGAAATGAAATTTAATTTTCGCTGCGGATCATAAATTATTAAACTGAACGTGCAGAGTTTAGAAGCAATTTCAATCTTTTTCTTCGATCGAGTGCATGTACCTGTATATCACTGGAAATTAAATCATTTCATTATTTTAAATCATTTTAGGAATGTACATGTATCGAATAATCTCATACAGCCAAATTGAAAATTGAATTTGTTATATATTAGATGCAAAATCAAAGACATTTTGTTATTTCTACATGTAACCATATAGGAAAGGATATTCAAACACGTACATGTAGCATCGTTATTTGAAAGTGTGTGTGTGTGGGGGGGGGGGGGGGGGGGGTTTAGGTGGGCAGCTTCATCAAAAAAAAAATCTTGACATGGAATTTAAAAAATGGGGAATTTTGAAAATCCTAATCCGTAGGTGGGAGGGGGTATTTACATTTTAACTTCAATTTAATTCAATTAGAATTACTTTATTTTTTGGTTCCATTTATTACATGCTCCGACAAAAGTGAAAGATCCATGATATCTCTATTTATTATATGACCAGTTAAGAAAATAGAGTGGGTAAGACCATCTACACATCATGTGCTCTGGCCTAACTTGGACTCGCCCACTAATCGGCGAGCCAAAATTATGAATGAGACGTATTATGGCGCGAAGTCTTTCTTTACCATTCACGCAACAGCTGAGATCTCAGATAGATCCATCGGCATAGATCCACTGGGAGGGTGTCAACTAATAACTACATATATTATACTTTGGATTGAATGTTTTAGAAGAAATCTATCGAATTAACATACACACTTAATTGACTAGCAATTGTTAGATGTACATTTACATTTGTACACGCGAGTGAAACCCTTTTCCAGATGAATGAATCGCCCAATTGATCGAAAATCGGGTCACACGTACCCCACTTCGGCGAATTACTTGTACGTAGCCCCTCCAGTAAATATTCAAATTATATGAATTTATATTTGTTTTAATTAATCCAAACTGATGATTCTTTGTTAATGATGATAATCCAACACCAACTATTACTTACATTGTACTACTTAGACAATGTGTATCATCTTGCGATGACACCTCCCTCTTTTTTTTTTTGACCTTTCAAATATGGCAATCTATTTTTAAATCAGGATTACACACGTGCAATGTGAAATGCCCTTTTAATTGAACACTCTTGCTCATTGTGCTTATTACATCCCATATATAACGTTTTCATCAATTATGAATATAAATGTTGACACATTAAAGATGCATCCTCAGGCAATTATTAATTCAAGCTTGTGGGTCCCCGGCCCCCCCCCCCCCCCCCACTTTTTCTCACAGCAACTAATTTTTTTAAAATTTGCTTATAAAAAATTGAATTATCAAGGATGTAGAAAATTTATATAAAAATAAGGAAATTAGGATTGAAATTGGGAGTTTTTTTTTTTTTTTTCCTTGTCAAGATTTTTTGGATGAGTCTGCCCCCCCCCCCCCCCCCCCACACTTTCAAAAAGGATGCTACGTGCCTGCATAAAGATAACAACATTCAAGGGCCTTCCGTCATTTTCAAGCCAAGATAAACATGATAAAAAGGACTCTCAAAATAAGAAAATAGACGCAAAGTAAACTGCATTCATGGCATATGTTCACATTGTATGATGTGTCTCAAAATTCCTATTTTGGACTCGTCCACTATAACTACGAAAAAATTAATGAATGAGACATCCTGATTCTGGCGCGGAGTCTTGTAAATGAAATTTCCATTGATCTGAATGGATTTTTCCGTGAGGGTCGGGGTACTAGGTATAAAAACAAATTTAATCGTTCAAAGTTTTGAATTGTTAACAACGATATATCAGATCGAATGTTTTAGAGCGATTTATAAATCCAAAATACAGTCATTTTCAATCTGTTGACGCGTGAGCATATGTATTAAGTAGGCGGGCATCCCTACACCCTATTAATTGAAGACAAATGAAATCGCGTCCAGCAGAACTCCCTGGCATTTTAGTGTTTGTTATTATAAATTTATGATTTTGTTTGTTAATAACAATTCAACATCAATTATTAATTAACATTATACCTATTTTTAAATCAGGATTACACACGTGCTTGCATGTGCAGAAGACAATCTGGAACTTAACTGATAACTATATCATCTCTTTGGAGATTTATTTCTCCGTAAGCAAATACGTGTAGTAACTGATACATGCAATTGTGAAAACCATAGAGGAATGCATAATCTGCGCATAATAACTAACTGCTTGATGCAATATTTCTTTTTTCCAACATGTTTTAAGTCAATGATATTATGAAAATATATGCTTGACTTCATATCGGAAATTACTCATTTTCTTTATTCCCCTTTTCAATAAACAAAACAAACCAACAGACCAAATTGATCCAGATAAATAAATTATCAAAAATAAACCTAAAAAACAATCTACACTTTCATCCTTCATGCACCCACAATATTGCCTTTTCGATATTTGTCATCGTGGTAGATCCGTGTAACAATCTATTAAGTAGTTGCTTGCACGACATAGAACCGGCCCTTGCTGTTCAACGTTTTCATTAACACATATAAAGGAAAAAAAATATTTAGATTTTTTCTTGGATTTATTTTGATGTAAATAAAAAAGAGAAGAAATTAGTTCTATAATATACATGCGATGTAAATCTTTTTTCCACGCAATATTTCGTATAAAACAACGAAGAGTAGTATCTTGAAACTTCATTCAAAATTTGATTAGACCTTTAAATTGTAAAATGCTAACATTGAAAATTGTGACCGATTTCTTTTTTTTTTTAAGATAAAACTTTATTTAAAAAACTGATTATTTGAGACAAAATAAATAAACATAATCAGTTTGATATTCTCTAAGTGCAGTTTTGTAGCTCTTAGTCTGAAAAAGAATCGGATGGACGACCTAGGACCCAGATCGTCCATCCAAATTTCTTGAATATTGCCATTTCTTTCGTACGCGGACGCATGTTGGCCGAATACTCACCAAGACTAAATGGTTCGTATTTTAAGTTTTAACTGCGTTTAAAGGTAATATTGGAATTCCGATAATTTTGAAAATGATTAATTAAATAAAAATGGTTAAAATTACCGTCAAATTACCGGCATCGGCCTTCCCCATGCGCGAATCAAGAAGAGTAGGGTGAGGGTTCCAGACCCACCCCAACCCCCGCAAAATTTCTTTCCATTACATGTACAATATAAAATTACAAAAATATGCCTCGGACATCCCCAGGCAAACTCAAATAACCGTCAGACACTCAACCCCCACCCCAGGAAAATTTTTCTTATCTGCGCATGCCCCCCCCCCCCCTCAAAAAACAAAATTATTCTTCAGAACCCCCTGTAAAATTTCCAGGATCTCCTCATACATTATAAAAGATTCATTGGCCCTTGCTTTCGATAAAAAATGCGAGTAAAATGTTTGGTCTTTTTACGTTCATACCGGGCATACCCACTGTGTGATTATAATCGTCGTCCATATTCTGTGTATATTGAGTCAATTATGATGATTCGATAAGTTTCTCAAAATAAAATGCACATGCAAAAAAACAACATGCGGCGAATCAAACTTCAGA
The DNA here is from genome assembly GCF_963853765.1 of Magallana gigas. NCBI lineage: Eukaryota > Metazoa > Mollusca > Bivalvia > Ostreida > Ostreidae > Magallana > Magallana gigas. The sequence goes on along the minus strand of NC_088857.1, from coordinate 19,879,962 downwards.
CAACTTTTAAAGATCTGTATTTGCTTATATACATGTACTTTGTTTCTTTTACACAGTGTTTATACATCTAATAATGCACCATGGTCAGGTATCAATTTTTATATTACGTCACAAGTATGACGCAGCTACGACGGAAGACCTAATCGTTGCTTGCAACGAGCTCGTCTCTAGTTCTAGCTCTTTTTAAATAATTACACACATTTATTTCTAATATAAATTCTCAGACAAGAATTCTAAGCTATAAATGTAAAATCTCATACGGATTAAGCTGTGTAATATTCAAAGATAGAATTTACGCCATCGAGCGCTACGATGTATTTTTATCGAAATATAATGTCTCGAAAAGTGCACTCAAGCAATTTTTACCAAGCAAATGATAGTGTCTAGTCTAAGCCAGTAGTGGTTCTTACTTTAGATTGGATAGTCCGTTCTTTATTCCAAACGCTACCACTGTAATCGAACTCTGGCGTAGGAATACATACGACTACCGAAAAAATATCTAAAGTTTTCGTACCATTTATGACTATATTTAAGTTATTTGTAAATAAATTTCCTTGAAAAAATGTCTCTGAATACATTACATCGCATTTATCGATTATTTTCAAGTACTACGTTTTGTCAGCGGTGATGATTCGTGCTTAGGTCCAAACACTGTTTTACTTCCGGTTTGCCAGAGTAACTGCATAGGAGGGTTGATTAAAATCAACTCCCAAAAATCATGTAACCTAAAACTTCATCTTGTGCTCTTGTTTTTCCTTTGTATGATGATGTTTTTACTTTTCTCATGTGACGTATCTTCACCTAAAGAAACTGAGCAAATTGTGCACATCAAGGCAGCAAAAAGGTATGTTACCATTGACATAAATTTCTAAGTGCAGTTATTGAAAATGCTCTGAATATTTATAAATTTCTGAATTATTATAAATATTTCCATAACCGAACTCCTTTGCGAGATAAATATCCTGAACACTGTACACTGTCTAAGTCAAGCTTGGCAAAAAGTAGAAACTAGCACCATTACTAAGTGATTTGAAAAGACGGGCTATTTCCACTGACAAACCCGACAATTACGATCCTACAAAAGCCAGTGATAATGACGGTGATGAGGAGGATGGTGATGATGGTGTTGCTTTGTCTGTTCTTAAGTGGACAAATGAGCTTTTTTGATATGTCTTAGTGCAGATAGATCATGACATTAACACCTGCGACATGAATACATAGGCTGGGATATTTCTGCACAGCAAATTCTGGACATGGAAAAAGTATAAACTGAAACCTTTGCAGGGTTATGCTTATTCATTCATTCATCTTTGTAGGAACAAGTTATGATGTTATGTGACATGGTAAATAACATACATATGTATCAGATTTTTTCAAATCTTTGCAAAATAAAAGATGTTTCCGACAATTGTAAATAAGAAATTTGACTAAAATAAAAAGGATCTAAATGTGCTTAAATTGTTAAGTTGAAAACGGGTATACTTATACTTTATTGTACACTAAATATTTACGATTTAAGAAACGAAAGCGAACGAAGAATAAATGCTCGGTCTCGTCAAAAAATTGCAGCAAACCCATGTTCAAAGAACTGTTGGATTAAGGAAGGTTTGCGTCTTGGTAATGATTAGAATATTGCTTCAAATAAGTAAGAAAAGAATCATGAAAATCGGTATTTACTCAACTTCATCAGTTTGTTGTTTAATTAAAACAAACTAACCCAAGATCCTGAGATTTTATCACGACAGATGGTCGCTCTGTTTTCACAAAATATAATGAAAAAAACTACTGTATTTATTAATCGTTTGTTTCAGATAACCGCATTTGACATTAGCTTTTCTGAATCCTCTGATATTGCTAATGAGTGCGAAGAAGCAATTCCCGGATGTACACAGGGAGAGACATCTTATTACATTAGCTATTTTTATACCAAACAGCACATGACCAAAATATTCAAACAATGAAAGGTTAATCAAAGTACTGAAGTACTGACGGGAGTTGATTTTATCGATTTTTATATATTTTAAAATCAACGATATGAATTTTGCATTGCAAGAAGTTTCTTAGCTGTAATTGATTTACCTTAAACCAGACGCTTGGTTGTCTCCGTAAATCTCCGACCTGTTTAGAGACTCTCTGCTTGTCGGAGATTTACGGAGACAGCCGAGCGTCTGGTTAAACGAGACTAAATTGAACTCTGGCGTAGGAATACATAGTACTAAGAGATCTAAGTTGTTCGTACCATTTAAAATCTTACTATTTCCAAGGTATTTATAATTGAGTTTCTTTGAAAGACCATGCTTCTAAATACATTGCATCGAATTTATCGATTATTTCCAAGTACTAAGTCTTGTCAGCGGTGATGGTTTGTACTTAGGTCCAAACATTGTTCCACTTCAGGTTTTTCTAGAGTAACTGCATAGGAGAGTTGATTAAAATCAACTCCAAAAAACCCAGCATACTTTAGCTTCATGTATCACCAGTATTCCAATATGTTGGCGAAGAACTCCTGTACCTCGAATCAAACCGAATAGTCAAACAGCCCAACCCGATAACGAACCCGATTGTTTTTTTTGTAAGAAAGGTTCAATATATCAGTAGAAATCTTTTTCAAGCTGATTTGTCTACCTTTTAAAGCATAGATAAACAGCTTCAAGCGTTTATTAAATTCATTTTAGGCATATAACTGGAACTTTCACGTCAACATTCGAAGTGTAAATAAAATTGCAAAGAATTGTAACTCGCTTATAATTCAACGAATGACACTCAAATTTCCTTTACTTATTAAAAGTTGTCCTACTGAAGCATTGTGAACATTAAAACCGAAAAAAATATTTTTTTTATTCAAGGTCCAAAAACCCTTAATATCGAAGTAGAATATTATGAACTCCATACATGTCTTGAGTTTCTTCTCTTCTCTCATATATAAGAGAAATATTTGAGAAAAACTAGATGTTATAATGTCCATGAAGCCTTCTGCCTAAAGTTTTAAAACTCATGACCATTGGGTTTCGGGTTAAGATCCCTATGGCAGGCCCAAAATGATCACATATTTTTATATAAATTTTTTTTTCTTCAGTACTATCACTGTTGTGAGATAAGGTATAATATTATTATATTCATTATGTCCTCTTCTTAAATTGTGAAATTCATGGCCAACAGGGAACGTGTCGAGGCTTTTTGTCCCCCGCCGCAACGCGGAGCGGGGACATAGAAATGCCGGGCGTCCGTCCCTGTTTCCGTGTTTCCGTCCGTCACACTTTTTTGTAAGCGCTCTCATGCCTACAAATTTTGACGTATTTTCATTAAATTGATACCAAATGTTTATACCACTAATACTTTGGTCAAGTTCTTTTAGATTGTAGTATTTTGGATATATTTGCGACAGGAAAAGTAGAAGAAAAAAAATGGGTGGTGGGGTAAAAAAATGTTCCTCCCAACCTCCCCACACATTTAATTCTGGAACAGCCCTGAATGTTTGAAAATATTCCAATATACAGTATACTCGTATACTGCTTGACTGGCGGGGGACCCAGGAATTCTATTCTTGTCATATTTGGGAGAGGGTGACAAATATAGTTATGTACTAACGGGGTCTGTCCAGTGGCTGGAAGGTTCATTAGTCCGATGGACCATTAGTCCGAAGTTCATTAGTCCGAAGTTCATTGGTCCGAAACCCGATGTAGAAAATGTTGTGAAGATTGAAATTACTGAATGGGTCAGGTTTGATTAATAATTTTCACCTTAACATGTTCTTGGAGGTTTAGATAACAAAATACAACGAAAAGAGTGTACTATAATATGAATTGTTATCTCTATACATATCTGCAATATTATTCTTTGTTGGGACCTGTTTGTATTATAATTTTTTTTTTGTATTCAGATTTCTTCCTCATTAATTTGATTAATTTTTTGTTGTCCATTAACGTTATTTCCAAAATAGGATTAATATGTTTTCGAACTACAGTATTCAAATGGAAATAAGTTAATTGCTAATAACTCATTTGATTGAAGAATGAGAGTGATATAATTCTCAGATAACAAAGATGTAGTCATCGAATAAAAATCTCCTGTTATAAAATTGGATTTAAAAAATTATCTCGCTTCCCCACATCTCTCTCTCTCTCTCTCTCAACAGAAAATTTGAAACTCTTCTACGTTTATTTTATTATCTATTTGCAAGCACGTCATTATTTAATGATATAAACAGCTGTGTTGGAAAAGTTACAATTAAAAAGGTTAAAAATAAAATATTGCAGAATATTATTATTCGATTCTAGAAAAAAAATTTAAGAAGTGGTCAGTATTTTTTTTAATTGTAAAGTTCGCTTGAGTGATTATGTAAAAAGCAAACTTTAACTGAGTTTTGATCTAGGGTTGAGCATTTGGAGGAAATATTTGATTACAACAATATTAATTAGATGATAAGCTTGAAAAATATGGGTTTTTTTTAAATAAAATAATATTGTAGTATATATGCTTTTAACACAGTTAAAATATCGTTGAAATAAGGATAAAACATGTATGACGGCTGTTTACAGTTAACGACCTTGAACTTTTAAAATGGTCAAAATACCAAAGGAAATTCGAGTCGTAAACAAATGGCGGCCTCCGAGGCCACATGTGAGATATGTTCCTCACTTTTGCCAAAAAAGCAAAGGAGAACAATTGGCCCAGAAACATTTCACCCTCAGACACACCTAGTAGAAGTCATCGGATTTGAGCCGCTGAAAGATAGCTCCCATTATATATGCATGAAGTGTTTTAATTGACTAAACAAGCTGGCGAAAATCGACTTCGACCTACTCCACAAATTAGATCAACTGACAGTGGAAAGACGGGGCATTTTACAAGAACTGAGAAGCTTATTAAAGCCTTATCAAAAACTGTTTAGGTAAGTAATGATTAAGTGGTGTTGTAATATTGGCGAATGAAAGAAAGTATGGATATATGTCTGAAGTTCTACGAAAAATTTCAAGTTACAAGGGCTGTCATCTCAAGTTTCCTCATAAAATTAAAGTACTTAACATATATGTATGTTACATCAACGCTTTTAATAACAGAAACTCAATATTACTTTGTACATTTAGGATCTGTAAACAGGGGATGTGCGAAGCAAAGTTTTTCAACTTTATGTGTGACAATTCAAAATAATGTTGTTGACATTCAACAAGTTTAATGATTAGATATATGAGAATCTATTTCTTTTTATATTTACATGCAATTTATTTATATAAACATGCTACTCATAACCACAGGTAACTCATTCATGCATAATGCATGCACATACACAGAACAAGTATGTGTGGTAGATCGGGATTTCATTAATATATTAATTATTATTAGTGTTCCGATCCTGATGTTATTTAATTCTATATGAGGCAATCATTTGTTCATTCATTTACAAAATATTTCATAGATTCTTATCAGCAATGAATAATGCTGAACAATTGTTTTTCTTTTTAAGGTCAAGCAGTATAAGTGTGTCCCCATCAACACCTGGAAAAGGAATCAAGAGAACATCACTATGAACGCCAACTCCTAGGTAACATGAAAAGATCCTTGTGTTTATGAGAAGCGTAGTGTATCGGAAACCCTTGGCTAGCGAAAATGGATTTTGGCGTAAGGCTTACGAAACTAGCATATAAAATACGCCTTACGATTTTTCTTTTTATCCATCGATTTCGGGTTGTTTTTTTTTTGTCGATCAAGATCTGGAATACCGGAATTTTCATATCCGCCCGTCTACAGTTTGACTATTTTAATAAATTTGTCATACTCTCTACAGCGCTTACTTGTATCTCGTTTCGCTTTCAGAAGGCCGATAATTGCAATCATATTCATGTCACAGTTTTATCGTAAACAAAATGGAACCTGGCGAAACGTCCAAGTTAAAAAGGAAAGACAGTGAGGACGAAAATAACAATACTCCCCGTAAGGAAGAATACACAATGGAACCAAAAGTATAAAGAGGACTACAATGTTAAATGCGACTGTATTCCGAAATCGGAAAAAGGTATTTATATGCCAAGTGTATGGTTTGTGGCGTTGACTTTAACATTTCACACGGTGGAGAAAACGATGTTAAGAATTATATAAGAACAATTAAACATCAACAAGCTTGTAAAAGTGCATGTTCATCTAAGAAAATGGACAATTTTTCTGTCAAAAATAAAATCCGAATCTTCTACAACTCTGAACCCCTTGTGAGGCCCAAGAAACATCAAATGGCCTAAGTCTTAACAATTTGAAAGAATCTGCAATATGTCAAAATGCTTGCATATAAGTAAAACCATAACATTTCATTTTTTTTGTGATTAATTAAAATAATTTCCTTTGTAAAATTTGAATCCCAATGTGGCTGCACCATACTCTTCAAGATTTTGATTTGAAAGAATTTAAATCTACATTATCTGAGGTTACTTTCAGTAAATGACTATGTGCGGTATTGTGCATTTTTGCCCTACAAAATAAAAGTTCTTTATAAAGTTTTAAATTAAAGTAGAAAATAATTAAAATCATACCGGAAATAAGTGTGTAAAAGGTTGTCTCCACTATGACGTCATAATGCAGAAGAGACGCCATGAAGATTATTTTGATAAATTGATGTTTTTATGCATAATATGGGTGTTTTCTGAGGGATTTTTGACTGGGAAACATCGATCGCATGCTTGCTAAAGTACCATTTTTAGACGGGGTCACGTGACCCCGTCTATTGGTTTACTGTCAGCCGAAGTCTTAAACCTGAAGGCAGGCGTAGAACACATGAATTGAGTCTACGCGTAAGAAAAAGTTTTCATGCATTTCAGTAAATATGTATTATAAAAACACGCACTAAATCTATTTAAGTCCGCTGTGTATAAACAAAATTCTATTTGAAAAAAAAACAAATAGTTTAATTGATCAAAATATTCTTGCTCGGGTTCAAATGTGGAATGAGTTACGTAACTGAAAGCACAGCGCCGTTGACGATTCAGTTGGTGTACGAGCTCATCAATCAATAGAAGATGTTGATGGTGGAATCAAAATTAAAGTTCCCAAACGCAATGTGTCATTTTTGAAAAGATGTGAATTTTATTTTGACAATCTTTCACTTTAATACTACCAAACTTCATGCGCCAGCCGAAGTTAAAATCGGGACGGGTTATACACAGGTGTTTTACCAATTCAATATGTGTTTCATTGGCTTCCATTCTACTTGCAGTATGACTGCTGTTCGTCTCTTTAGGAATTTTGTACAAAGAAAATAAAAACAAGTCTGAATTTGCCTTCTCGTTCGTTGGCTCTTTCGTTGATTAAACTGAATTTAAATTTTAAACAATGTATTGTAAGAAAATATCTATAATAAATTATACATTTTGGAAGACTTATACATCATATAATATATATCTTTTCGATTGAAGAACCAAGTTAAATATTAATGTTCATGTTTTCCGGCTTAGTTGGAATCAGGCTTGGGGTGAATTACATTGTAAAATAAGCATTCTGAGAGTATTGCATAAGCAATACACGTCCCCTTCCGGTTTGTAGAAATTTGTGAAAACAATGCACTAATATGCAGAATATCATTTCTTACCGTCTCAACAGACCAACCCGTTCACGAACCCGATTGTAATAATACAGAAAAAACCCTGTCGATTAAATTTACAACACAATGCTTGATACTATTTTACAGAACTTATTTGTTTATTAGAAACAATAAAAGGAATGGTCCAAGTAATGCACGATGTTATTACTGACAACATACTTTCCTCGTTTATTTGATACACACCGAGCCCGATAACGAACCCGAACATTAAAAAATTGGAATATAAAAAATTAATTTCCTTGAAAATATGTCAACCAGACGCTACAAAAGTGTAAACTTGATCTGTAGTTTGATATTTTGAAGATGCTCAGCAAGTTTCATATCATTCGTCCAACGCATAAAGAAAAAAACAGTGGAAAACTGAAGTGGGACAGACAGACGGACTGACGGACGCAGAGGAAAGCTATAGTCCCCTCCGGTGAAACCGGTAGGGGACTAATAATGCATTACATTACCATTACTTCATGAATTAGGGCATTAAATTACCATTACCATTACTTAATTTTCTTGAAGTAATGCATTACATTACCATTACATGATTAAAGTAATGCATTCCTATTACTTTGTGAAAAGTCAATAAGTTTTAAAAAAGTAATTTACAAACTAAATAAGGAGTTTTTGTAAATATTTCATAAATAAAACATGCTTAAAATATTTACAGGTACATGTTCATGTTTACTATCAGGTTCAAATTTAATGACTTATACAAGATTGGTGTTGCACTTGTAGTTCTCAAAGTAAGGTTGGTCCCGTAACATTTACACGCTAATGGCGGAGTTGACAATCTCTGTTATTTATGTCTCTTATTTTGGAAGTATGATTTTAAATGAAAGGAACGGTTGTATCGTAATTCGTGTAGGTGATGCACGAGTTTACACAAAAAAGTGGCGAACGGTTGTTTTTTACCTATTGATTTTGCATGGATCGCAAATGAAGAAAATCGTGTCAGATAAGTCGGTCTTAAAAATCAAAATAACGACCTTGAAAAATCTTTTTATTGTCAAAGTTCTTGGAATCGTATTTTTAAAAAATATTTCTAACGTCAGGTGCCTGTGTTTTTTATCAGTATACAAATGTTCACTTTGTTAATTCAGCAGTTTTAGAGTTTTCGGGGTTTTTTAATAAAACTTTTATTACGGATACCTTCCGACTTGTGGATTTTCCCTTGGATCACAAAATTGAATAAATCTAATGATTAAAATTATCTACTTTGATATAGTTGTTTGATTTTCCCGGTTAGTAGTACTTTTTAAAAATTTTCCTTGGGGTCTTATTTTACATAATATATTACACTGTGTCAATTTTCTACAATTATGAAGGCCGGGATTGAGTAGACAAAGTATCAGACAATTGCAAAAAAGCCGAATTAACATAGATTGTAACAACTAATTTATACTCAAAAATTTTGGAAGCTTATTCGAGGAAATCTAGGACAAGTACAAATTCAAACTTTCAAAACCCCGTCTTTCAGTACTCTCAGTACTTTGATTTAGTATGATATTTATATTTATATAAAGAAAATCATATCTTAAAATCATACATGAGCGGACCTGTGCTCTGTACTTCCGAATTCGAAATATAAAGAAGAATTCAAAACATTTTCATTTGTTTCCCAAATTGCGGGAATTTGGTCATTTAGATGACGTCATACTAGATAAACAGCGACTAAGCAATGGTGACTTAAATCAAGATTAAAGTGATAAACATCCTCTCTTCAATGATTAATGAGGATTTGATTTTCATACGACACTTTTTACAAATTGGTTAAAATTAGGGACAGATACTTGACCATACCACATATAGTCCTTTACAGCTCTTTTTGTCAAATGGTTTTTAGAAAAAGATATTTTAATTTTTTTCGAATATATTTCTTATTTTCTATGTAATTTTTTTTAAAGTTCGACACCCACCCCCCCCCCCCCCCCCAATCGTGGCTCCACCCTCCCCCGGAGTCTGATTTTCACAAATTTGTATTTACACAAGTTTCAGCTTTTTTGGCTAAGTTTCCGAGAAAAAAAATTCAAATTTTTACTCCATATAACTTTGACCCCCATTGTGTCCCCTATTTATCCCCGGGGACAATGATTTGTATAAATTTCAATCTTCACGATCTGATGATGCTTACACACTGTGTCACAAGTTTCAGCTTCTCTGGCCAAATGGTTTTTGAGAAGAAAATTTTAGAAGAATTACACTATATATTCCTATGTAAAAGTACGACCCCCATTGTGGCCAAACCCTACCCCTAGTTGTCATCATTTTCACAACTCTATATCTACACTTCATGAGGAAGCTTCCACAACAGTTTAAGATTTCCTTGCTGATTGGTTTATGAAAAGAAGATTTTTAAAGACTTACTCTATATATTCTATGTAAAACTTCAACCCCCCCCCCCCCATTGTGGCCCCACCTTATTAACGGGGACAATGATTTGAACAAACTTGAATTTACACTATTTGAGGAAACTTCCACACAAGATTCAGCTTTTCTGGCCAAATGGTTTCTGAATCGAAGATTTTTGAAAAATATCACAATTTTTCATTTAATCCTAATGATCTCCCTTTGAAAGAGAGTGTGGCCCTTCATTTTAACAAAGTTGAATCCCCTTTACCCAATTATGCTTTGTGCCAAGTTTAGTTGAAATTGGCCAGGTGGTTATGGAGGAGAAGTCGAAAAGTAAAAAGTTTACAGACAGACAGACGGACGCCGGACAAAAAGTGATCAGGAAAGCTCACTTGAGCTTTCAGCTCAGCCAAAAACAAAAAAAATGATTATTCGTGGGTGTCAATGTCATCTTATTCATCAGGCTGCTGAAAAAGCAGCAAAAACTTTGCTTTATCAATTCGATGAAATTTTGGTTGATATATTTTATTATCTAGAAAAATCAGCTTACAGAAAACAAGAACTTGCAGAATCTCAGAACTTGAATGATACAGAAACACGAAGAATACTGACACATGTTTACACAAGATGATTATTTATGGGTGTGTGCCTCACTAGACTTATTGAAAATGGGTCCCATTCGGAACTATTTTGAATCAAAATGAATTACGTTGACAAACATAAAAGTGATACACAACAACAAAAACAAAAGATGTGAAACAGGTCAGTGAATCGAATGTAGTTTGTGGACAAAATGATGGTAGTAAAAGCAAGACTTGTACCAAACAAAAATGTTCAAACGCTGGAGAAAAATCTTCAGTGCAGACACAATAGACTGTTCTCCGTTTTGAAAGTCAAACAAGCTCAACATCTGTAAAGAAAACGAATAAATTAATTCCAAAAGGCTGATGTTTGTAAAGGAACTGGATTACAAGAAGAAAAAAACTTTTATACGGGAACAAAGGTTATATAAACTTTTGTCATCTAGACGTTGTGCAGTGTATGCTGTAATTTTGCAGAATTTTGTCCAGTTGTTTGACAAATTTAATACTATGCTTAAGACTGAGGAGCCTTTTATATACAAACTGCTGCGGATTCTATTGTCTCTGTACAAAGAAAGTTTTACAAGGTCTTATGAAACCTGGCTTTATTGCTAAAGAAGAATTTTTTGCGGATGGATTACAAAAATAAGGATGACCAATTTCCATATGAAAACTTAGTAGTAGGGTACTTCAAACAGAATTCAATTCCTACAAGTCTGATAAATTGTCAGAAGTGGACTTGAGTTACCAATAACTGAGTGCTGGTGTGCTATTGGGCTGATAAAAAATGAGTTGAGAGAATTGAAATTCAAAGTACTTTCAGAATTAATGAAGTCTATACTTTGTATTCCTCACTATGATGCTAGATGTGGGCGATTTTTTTCCTTAGCTCGGAAGAACCACACTGATTTCAGAGGATCCATGAAAACTTCAACTCTTGAATCAATCCTTGTAAACAAAATGAATATGTCCTCCAAAGGAAAATTGTGTTATCAACAGCAAAATTCACAAAGGAATTAATTAAAAGGTTGCCACCTATATGTCTTTATCACAATAAATTTAATTCTAGATTTTTTTTATTGGAACAAAATATTGAGCTATTGACATGAAGTTAGAAACTTAACATGCTCAATATTATAAAGTTCTGGCAATGTGGTATTTGAAAAAGTTCAATATATTTATTTTATCTGTTGTTTTATCTGGGGTTTTTTTATTATACAGTGGGGTCATTTATAAATTAAAATGAGACTAGAAATATTCTAAAAATTGCACCAATTGCATGTCCATTTACAAAACATTTACAGCGGCCCCTGGACCCCCGCCTTTCTATTTTTTATTTCAAATGTTGGCAGCTCAGCTGAAAATAAATAAAAATTGTTAAGGAATAAGGAATCATTCTTTGAGTATTATGAGGTGATAATTTCGGTCGGGGCGTTATCAAATCCAATAAAGCCCGAAGGGCTTTATGATAGACTTTATCACGCCACGACCGAAATTATTACCTCATAACATTCAAAGAATGATTCCTTATAACTTATATTAATGTAATTTTAAGCCATCTTACGATTAAATATTTAATTATAAATAAACAAACCCCGCTGGCGCCTTAATTTGGCGTCATTTGAAGATATTTGTTATTGAGTACAAAATCGATACGTAGTGTTTTCACAGGCAAAGTCACTGGAAAATGTAAATATTTCGATATAAAATTCAAAGTAATAAAGAGTTTGCTATTTAGAATAAGTTACAATAACCGATATAATTATAATCGCTTCTAACCCAGGTAAAGTATTTTAACATTCTGTGTATATGGCTTTTATACACACTCAAGCGTGTTTCACTCGGGGCTTTCATGCCTAATATATGAAATAAGCTCCACCCCTTAACTTACCTGAGGTAAATTGTCATAAACCTCGGCCTAAAGAACTAGTATTTTGTGATATCAAAATGGATGTTAAAGATCTGCTTTTACATGGGTTATTTAATAACCAAAAACATATCGATATGTCATTTCGATACGACAATCAGGGATCTGTCTTTGACCAGGAATGTGCGGATTTAGAGGAATTTTACCATTACAGATCAGAAAAGGCTGTCATACTCTCCAACGTCAAGGTATATGTATTCGTAAAAGAATTCGTAAGAGTTATTTTCTAACATGATAATATCTTTAACTTAAAGCTGACATGAATTCATAAAAGCATTTGGTCGCCATATTAGTTTCGATCGCTCCTCTCCTGACACTGGGGTATATATACCAGTCGAGAAAGTTACGGTCGGTTGCTTTCCGATCGAGGCATTCAGGTGGCACGGACTTCAAAATGCATGAACTACACATAGTAGTAAAATATTTGTGATCAAGAATAAAGGAAACAGCAATCAATAAAATACAAAATATATTTATTCTTTGAAAGAATTTCAAGGTATCTGTATTATTTTGCACAGATAGTGCCGCCTCACTTCACATGTACATCGAACACGTGTGTCGTTCATACAGAGTGCATAACGTCTGCATCTTTTTGAAAATCCCGGCGGCACTACATCGAACACAGTAGCGAAATGATAGTAAATCCAAGAAAATCACAACGTAACATGTTTCCATCGATTTCTACAAAAACGCTCCGTTTCTAAAATCCATGAGATCATTGACATAGCTCGATCTGCCAAAGTGTGTGGTTGTGCATGTGAAATGTTATACATATACAGGAAAATGATCTACAGTTATCGAGGATTTTTGAAGTGTCTGTGCTTGGATTTCAGCCAGTCTTGTTTCTTCGTTAATTGCATGGATATTCCTTGCCATTGCCAGAGGTTTTCATATTATTTTTGTTTAAAACGCATTTCTACACGTCTTTGCGACCAAGGTAACGTGTTCGGATGTATGAAATACCTGAATGCGGTGAAGCATGAATAGTACTCTCGGCCTGATATAGGGGGTAAGTAGCGATGAGCAGAACAATAGAAGTGGACAACTAATATGGCGGTAGTCGAAGATAAAAGGGAAATAATGCGTATTAAAGAATTCATGTCAGCTTTAAGCACAACTCAATGCAAAAGCAATCAACAAAGAAATAGGAAAAGTTTGGAAATGCCAATTAGTTTATAATAGTTTATGTTTTGTAAAAAACAGAAGTTAAAAGTCATCAGGATTTAAGAATCTGACATACTTTAAAATAAATCAATAAATAATCAATGTTTGTTGAAAAATGCCCATTACATTAAAGGTATTGTCATGTTTATTACAGTTTTTCCTACGGTGACCTATGGAATATTTTAATCGACAAGTCCATTAGTTTTCAATATTTTATTTCTGATTTAACCGATCAAATTATGAAAGAACTTACGCATACATGCAATATTGAGGAGACATGTGCTCCGAAATAATGTCTATTTTTATGCTCATTTTCAATTCAGTTCATAATTTGATCAGATGTTTGAACATGATTTTTAGAATATGAATGAAATATAATAACAATGATGGCAGAAATAAAACGGTGACTTTGAAAAAAAGGACACCTTTGAATGTTTTTCGTATAAAACCCCGAAAGAGCTGTGAGGGTTTAAGAAAAAAAAAAGAAAACCAGGCATAAACATTAGATTTAGGGGAAGGTGCGTTGGTTTTAGTTAGTCATAACTCGATCAATTGCTTTTTATTTAATCATAAACAAATCGTGAAATTAACATTCAAAACTTGAAATCTTGTTCCACACCCAATTTTTTTTTTCACTAAATAACTATTTTGCAGTAACGTAGTCACCTACCAAGACAATTATTTCGATAACATATCAAAGGGACATGGTCACGATTTTGGTCAAATTATATTTTTCTAATTTTATTATTTACAATGCTTCAGAAATGCATTTCTAATGATCAAATTAAATTTTAGAGTCATTCGCAGAGTTATAAGCAAGATACAGAAGTCACAATTCTTTGTCATGTAAACAAGGCTCGTGCCCTTGTTTTTGTTTACATAGGTTCAATATACCAGTAAAAAAATCTTTTTTAAGCTTATTTGTCTATCTTTTTATTTATTTTAAGCATAGATAAACAGTTCCTAACGTTTAACACATTCGTTTTAGGTTTAAAATTGAAATTTTTATTTCAACGTTCAAAATGTAAACAAGCGCTTTGTTTACATAGCGAAGAATTTCAAGCTCTGTAACTCGCTTATAACTCAACAAATGATACTCAAATTTCGGTTGCCTTTTTAAAATGCCTTTCTTAAGCATTGTAAATATTAAGATTGGATAAATAATTTTTGATCAAAATCGTGACCATGCCCCTTTAAGCATTAAACTGTGACGAAGAGCTGTCAAAAAAGAAAAATATACCATATACGTAAATTTTTTTGGTATTTAAAGCACATGAAAAGAATATTCGGGGATGGGAGGGAGGTGTGAAGACCATCCAACCGAGGGAAGGTGCACTCTCTTCCATGACCTTTACACTTAAATCAAATGGAAATGATTTTTTCAAGAGAAAGGGTGGCAGAAAGGGCAGGGTAGGAAATTTTTTTATTCATCTCCTTTTTTCAAATCAAGTTCACTGAACACCTGTTACCTGTGCGTGTAAAGGTTCGATTTAGTCTTAAGATGAAACGACGAATACAATGCTTTTACATGTAATATAAATATTCAAGTTCTCGTGCAACTGTGAAGTAAACTTTTCGGGTAGGTTTTATAATTACTACACACCTCATATCATATCATAGACAAATTATGATAGGTGTAAATTCACAAGAAATATTCAACCATGCTAATTACATTTTATACAATGGAGCAGGATGATTTGTGTCAGAATTGTCGGTCGGCAAATAAAGTTCGCATCCTTATTATTACACTCAATTACTGACAGATGTTTGCATTCATAACTCAATGTCATGCCCCCGGATAGGATGACATAGGTACAATTTTGGCACGTTGGGTGATCTAGTTTTACTTTTCAACTTTTAAACAAAAAGTTTAGTGATTCTTTTATCATTGTTTTATTCACAGGTCGAATTCACCTAAATAAATACAGTTTATACATTATATAGTACAATATATATTTTAAAAAAATAAGTAAAACATATTTATTGAACTCAGTGTCAACCCACGTAACGCAAGTATAACCTTGGTTTGGGCAGTTTACGCTTTATAATCCATATTATAAAAAAAATAAAGTAAATTGCTCCAACCCAGGTTATCGGAGTATAATTTTGGTAGGTATTGGGTTCATTCCTTATAAAATTGTTTTTCTGTAATTTACTGTACAAATTGAGTGCGTTTTACTTACAAAATTCATATTTATCTGATCAAAATTCAAATGTTACTTTCAGCGGATATATAAGCCCAAATATAGCTGATACTTCAAGAGTTTATGTTTATTCCACAATATTATATCAATTTTACGCATCAAACGAGCTTTTTTCAACAAATTTCGCTGAATATCTGCAGTTGAAACTAATATGTTTTACGGTGCGACCGTTGGGACGCGATCACAGCATGTGATCAAACAATGAATTATAATAAATCAATAAAAATAAAATTAACAACGTAAAATTTGAATGCTAAAAAATAAAACATACCATTTTTCAGTAAATTTTCATTATTCATAGTTTATAAGATTTGTTATAATTTATTTATTTATGAGTAGAACAGTGGTTTAACATTGCACTGATCTCCTCTTTTAAAGTGATTGTAACGTCAGTTCATCCCCTTTTTTTTGCAGTAGACATTTTTTCTTAAACCTACATATAAAACTTGACTCATCATAGAGCCCCCCCCCCCCCCCCATGTTAAAACAAATCATATTAAAAGAACGTGGTCCCCCCCCCCCCCCCCCGCATGTATTAAATGGAAGTGAAAATAAAAAACCATTGAACTGCTAGAGAGCTGAAGGATTAGAATTTTCATGATTTTTTTGCTTGCAAAGATGTTTTGGATGAGGCTGCCTTCCACCCATCCACCCACCCACTCCCTTTAAAAAAAAAGGCGATGCTACGTGTACGTTCCAGGAATTTACCGTAATTATAGTGAATAAAATAAATGTGAGCATTCATCCAAATGAGTGCAATTTACAACTGTTTCCTGTATCTGAAGAAATGTCCTTATTCTTCAGCTGTTCTTTAGCTTAGCCTTTGCATGATTTTGAGAGGATTTTGGTCATTTCAGCAGATTTACAATAACTTCAATTAGAGTAATTTCCCCTTATCACTTCTTATTGTGACGTCAAAGCTGACGTTGGTTAAGTGTCGCCTACTCCTTAAAACTCCCCTGAGAAATAAAAGTACGCGAAGTATACTGTTTTATTTACTTAAAAAGCATGATGTTCTTAAAATTACACATCTTATATGTGCTTCTCAAAAGTTGTACTTTGATTCTCGCGAGAACGTGAGGTTGGAAACCATTGGTACTATGAATTGTTGGTCAAAATTTACTGACGCCGATAAAATCTATTGGATCAATGTGTAATCCTTTGTGACGTCACTCGATTATTTTTGATTGAGAGTGTACTGACGTGAACTTTAGAGGTAGCACTGACTGTATGTCGTATACATCGTTATTGTTTTTATATTGTCTTGCTGATTCTCGTGAGAGTGTGAAGTGATAAAAATTGCCATGATTACAGGGAACTACTGGGACGATTAAAACAATGCATTACTGGTCCGATTTACTGACGCCAAAAAAATTCGTTGAATGAAAGTGCAACTAGTCCGAATTTTCTATTCGCACATGCCTTGCCGGTAGAGCTCGCTTCGATCCGGCGCTGCGCGCCGGCGAGCTGCGCTCGCTATCACGCCATGGCGTCAACAAAGCAAAAAGATGACGTCAAAATACAAATGAAACGCTGCGCGAAAGCGTGCGATCTGTACTCGGCCTCGTTAAGGTCGGTAGCGGGTTTAAAATTTTTCGCCCTCTGCGCAGGGTATTGCACATTACTGTTGTAAAACACAAATTTGAAGTAAAATGTTCAATGATACAGGTTATCATGTAACGTTAGAAAAATTACTTATCAAAAACTTATTTAAGTGAAATGAATCGTTAGAATAATGTCAGAAGTGTTTTAATTTTTTCGCCGCTTCTTCAAAATCGACGTTATTGTCGTCGGAGTCAACGTCTTAGGATGACGTCAGTTGAGACTCTGACGTAACAATTGACGAAAATTAACGTCGTGCATTTTCTATACAGCGTCAATAACTAAAATCAAAAGTATAATTTGCAAAATAAAAACATATACGCGACCCTTCTACGTTCTGTGTGAGTGGAAATGTATTTTTTCTTCTAATACAAATGAAATTAAATTTGATTCGTAAACATCCTTTTGTTTTATACAATGTAAAATGGCTGGCACGGCACGTTTA
The DNA here is from genome assembly GCF_963853765.1 of Magallana gigas. NCBI lineage: Eukaryota > Metazoa > Mollusca > Bivalvia > Ostreida > Ostreidae > Magallana > Magallana gigas. Next base: position 19,862,111 of record NC_088857.1, on the reverse strand, counting down.
TAGGATCAAAATATGAGGACGGATGGCCTAAAAATCATCCGGTCAATTTCGTTTTAATTTGGCAAAAAGTTTACTTATACGTTAACCTTCCATCGCTGAAAATTTAAAGAAAATCGTATGTTTGTAGTTTTTTTAAATATGAAATTGAAAATGAAAACCCTCATTTCCCTGTATAATCCTAATAATATGTTTTACGGTGTGACTGTTGGGGCGAGCGCAGAAGGAACCAAACATCTCTCATCATTGTTAAATGCAACGTTAACCTGTGGACTTGCCCCAACCTAAAAACTTTGGCTTTGTCTCGAAAACTTTTATCACCGCAAGGAACCCGAAGTTATCAAATATTTATTCCAATTGTCCATTTTAGGCTAATACACTTGAAGGGACTTGGACACGATCTGACTTAAGTAAAATTTCAAATTTTATTTTGCCGTTTTCAATGTATATACTGATAAATATAGACGTTTTAATGCTATATCGAAATTTGAAAGTCAAATATCAAGTTATAAGCAAGATACAGCGTTCATAATTCTTTGTTTTGTAAACAAAACTCGAATATTGTCATTTTTACATATGTGTCGTATTGGTGTAAGTTTCAATCAAATGTATCTTTCTTTTGTTAATACTAGTATTTATGAAGATATTGAGTTAGTTTCAAATGTTGTTACATGTCATTTCGTCTCAGAAATAGTAAATCTCTACATTACATATTTTGTAAACAACTATAAGACTCGAGCTTTGTTTACATAACAACCAACTCTTACCTCTGTATCTCGCTTGTAACTTGACTTAACATTCAATATTTTGGTCAATCATTTAAAATGCACCAATAAACCATTTTATACATCAAAAATAAAATTTATTTTTTTTTATTTTATTTTTTCAAATAAAAAAGTCCAAGTGTCCAAGTCCCTTTAAACAAACTACCACTGAGCATAAATTAAATGTAAAACGGACTTATTAAAATATGTCGAATCAAAGACGTTTGATTTTTTTTTTTATAAAAGGACAATCATGTTTTATCATTCCTCAACTTTTTAATAATGATCATTAAAATCAGTAAATAATAAACTGCTTGTCTGAGTGTGTTATTTCCCATTTTGTTCCTTGTTATTTTCCTCTGTATCATCAATTCGTTTTTAATTTTCTTAATTTTTGTATGCTATATATGCGTTGTAGACATTTTTTAAATAATTTTTTGTCACCTACCTAACGCATGCATATTACAATTGAATCAATATGACAGTAAATTAAGTATGGAACTTGCATGTGTATTTACTTAGCCAAAAAATATGATAACAAAACTAATCAACCGAAGAGTTACCATTAATACTGATACTGAGTACTTACTACACGTTACACCCAGTACATATATGCTTGATCCACCTCTAAACTTAACTTCTTTTGCGCTCGACAGTTCTCGTAAATTGTTGGAAAAATTCGGGAAAGGAAATGACGTCATGTGTCAGCAAAAGATCAGATAGGTACAGTTTTTTACGTAAGCATATATGTTGTTTACTTCAGTGTTTTTAAAAGATTTTTGATGTTATAACTGAAATAGATGTATACGATTAAGTGGTAAGAATTTTCCTTAGAAACGCTTCCTGTTCCACCATGTTGTTATGCACCGCAACGGATTATTGGGATATGTAGAACTTTTTCACGTGGCCTCATAAAAATTTCTTTGAACAATGTGCAGATTTCAACTCGAATTTCCTCCGTTCGTACACGTTGTCTAATGAGCTCGCTACGCGAGCGGCGCTTCGCGCCGCCTCGCTGCGCTCGCTATATAATGTCGGTGATGAATCGGACATACGACCAAAATTTGAGCGCGACAAAAAGATAAACTATCCGGTCAATTTACTTTATATTTTGCACATAGTTTACTCATAAGTTGACATTTCACTGTAAAAAATTAACGGAAATCGTATGTTTGAAACATTCTCCCCCAAGACTCCTTAAGCCCATCAAAGGAGTGATAAATCACAATATATTGGGGCTATTGTGAAGCTTTTTCCTAAGTCAGGTAGAACAAGGCAATCTTTTCTATAGTTCAGACAAACCTCAATTTCCTAATTTGGGAATCATTTATCCTAACATATACGTTACTATTAAACATAATGATGTGGAGATGGACCCCGACCCCCCTTCCCCTTCCCCAGATCCTTATTTCGCGAGCCATTTAATACACCAGCTTCATATTCAAGGATACATGTAATGCTCATGAAATGGCAAATATATGGATAATGCAATTGCTTTAATATACTTGTCAACTGCAGCGATCTATATAGTTCCTGAACTTATCGTAACACTGTGAATAATAGGCAGTATATATACATTTGTAGTTATCCTTAAACTCAAATAAGGTCTAGTATTTTGCGATACCAAAATGGACGTAAAGGATCTGCTCTTACAAGGTTTATTAAATAGCCAAAAATATATCGATATTTCATTTCGATACGACAGCCAGGGATCTGTCTATGACCAGGAGTGTGCAGATTTAGAGGAATTTTACCATTATAGGTCGGAAAAGGCCGTCATACACTCTAACGTTAAGGTATATATAAACGACAAAATAGAACAACAAGAATCGGTTGTGATATGACGTTTATATAAACGCATTTACTGTGTTAAAGCAGTATGAGCTGTATTTTTCAGATTTTTATTTTGCTGCAAAAATCTGCTAGTATAACAAGTCTACATGTAAAATTTGAAAAAAAAACATTAATTTTTGTCAGAGGAAAGATTTCTCTACCTAGGAATATATAGCAGATCAATTTTTGTACAGAACGAAAAAAAGTCAATTTTGGTCCAATTAAGGCTTCTTAAAGCCTTTTCCACTAATATATGGTTAAAGATTTAAAAACCATGATTTTTTTCATTTTAGTAGACAATAAGATTTTGTTACAAAAAAAATTCAACATGAAAATTGCAGCTCATATTGCTTTAAAACTATAGGAATAATTAATTAATTCACGGTCGTCTGGAATGTTTATTTTCTACTAAGAAAATATCTTGACCTATAGCCCAAATTCACTCATTACAATAGAATGTAAAACTTAGTTGTACAGTGTTTGGCTACTACATGTACCCGAAACTACAAGATAATATTTTGGCTTCCTATAATCTCAGCGAGATTCGTCGAGACTGAAAAATTTTTGACGGACGTCTCTTCCGAATCTCAGACCAGTGCCACACAAAGTGATTCGGGAAAATTTGCCCCAACTTCGGCCGGTTGTTATGTTAGAAATACGCTGAATTAAATCATCTGCTCGCTTCAGCTTTTTACTTTGAACATCCCTTTAACTCCCTATCAACATAAAATGTTACGTTCCTACCGTTAAAAGATTTATATCCCACAAAATATGAACTTGTTTATTTTTCTATTCATTTCCACACTCATTCACATCTCCAATGCTGAAGAGTTCCAGTCAAATTTTTCAGTCTCGACGAATCTCGCTGAGATTAGGCTTCCTAGTCTGACAATATATTGAAATTGTTTTTATACGATAATGGGGTATCAATTTGATAAGAATCATTGACTTTACGCAAAAATATTGCTTTGAATCTTTTGAATTTAAAGGGGCCCGTTTTGGTTTGGTCACAGAAAAAAAAGTTTGGAAGTGCCAATTACTTCATGATATATTTTTTGATTTTTAGAAACAAGAAAATACATGTTATCAGGATTTAAGAAATTAAAATATTTTAAAATAAAACAACCACGTCTGCGAAACAGAATACATTCACAACGAATCAATTATACTTATCCTCTACAATCTTTGAACAACTCTGTTAATATATAAATACTTTTAGACAATATTTTTGTTCAGTCCAATATTCACTGTGATAGTCATCCATTAACGGGGCTTCTATAGAAATCAACACATTTACTCAAAATTTTAATGTCTTGTATCAAGTGAATCTGCAAAGTTTCTGAACTACAAATAAAACAAGAATTTTTAGGTTAGGATATCAAAAGAAAATACATTCTTTTAATTTTGTTTGGTTGAAAAATGCCAGTTATCAATGGAAGTGTTGTCACGTCCCAAGCAATCATCGTTTTTCCAGGCACTGGTGCGTTTGAAATTTTTAAATCAACAAGTCCATTGGTTTTCAATATTTCTTTCTGATTTAACCGATCAAATTATACATTTTTTATTATATATAAAACTTATATATACTTGCAATTTTGAGGTGATACTTGTATATTCCCTTAATTGATATCTATATATTTTGATGATGTTCAGTATCAATTCATTGCATAACTAGATCAGATGTTTGTATAACGTTTTTATTAAAAGAATGAAATAATATCTCAACAATAGTTGCAGAAAAAAATTCAATATTAAAAAGACTCGTTTAAATGATTTTAGTGTGAAGCAAAATAACAGCTGCGAGGTCTTAAATTAAAAACGGAAAAGCCACGCCATAAACTCGGTAAGGAAGTTGATGTATAGTTTAGTAAATTGGGCCGATCCACATTGAACGGTTTAAAATCTAAAGAAGTGTGCGAGTTTGTTGTCCATTAATGTTTTAAAAATTATAGAATTTTTATAGAACGAATGACGACTGGCATAAAACTAGGACAACGCAACAACATTTTTTTTTAAATCCATACATAAGCATTAGATTAACTGGAAGGTGGGGTGGGTTTAGTGAGTCATTACTAGACCTGTTGCTTTTAATTTAATTATAAAAAAAACTTTGAAATAAACATTTTTAACTTGAAATAATTCCTTCGCACCCAATTCTGTTTCTAAAATAATATTTGCAATGACAAAGTCACTTACCTAGGACAATTATTACGATCACATATTAAGCATTGAACTGCAACGAAGAGCTGTCGGCGAAAGAGAAAATATAGTTACCATGTACGCATTTTTATTTTTTATTTATTTATTTTTTTTTACATCTTTTAAGCAAGTAAAAAGAATATCCAGGAATGAGATGTGAAGGTGTGAGGACCATCCAACGAGAGGAAGTGCATTCTCTCCCATGGTCTCCGCCCATAAAATAAAGAAAAATGGCAGAAAGGGCAGAGTAGGGCAAAACTTTTATTAATCTCCTTTGTTCAAATCCTTTATATTGAACACGGGAAACCTGTGTGTTAAAGTTCAATTTAGTCTTAAGATGAAATTAAAAATACAGTGCTTTTATATGTTATACAGATATTCAAGCTCTCGTGCAACTGTGAAGTAAACTTTTATGGGTTGCTTTTATATTTACAACATACCTTATATCATGTGTGAATTATGATAGGTGTAAATGTACAATATTCAACCATGGCAATTACATTTCATGCAATTGAGTGGGATGGTATGTGTCAGAATTGTCGGTCAGCAGATAAATTTTGCATCCTCATTATTACAAACCCCTGACGGATGTTTGTATTCGTTACTCAATGTCATGTCCCCGAACAGGATGAGATAGTTACAATGTTTGGCACTTAGGTTGTTCCGGTTGAAAAATCTTTACATCTCAAGTTTTAAACTAAATGTTTAGTGATTCTTCTTATCTTTGTTTAATTCACAAGTCGAATGTAACTAAATAAATATAGTTTATATAACATTATATAGTACAATATATATTCAATCAAAATAAGTAAAACCATAACACGGTGCCGGAAATAATATTATGCCGGTGCCAAAGTGGAATTAAGCACCAGTCTAAGCTGCATGTATCAAAAAATTCTCATATGCCAAATAATGGACCATTGCTTAAAGAGGTTACATGTATAAACACCTTTGTTATTAAGGCTGACGTGATTTAATAAATACGCATTATTTCCCTTTAATCTCGATCCGACTACCGCTATATTAGTTGTCGATTTCTATTGCTCTGCTTATTGCTACACACCCCCTATTAATTAAAAGCCGAGAGCACCATTCATGCTTCACCGCATTCAGGTATTTCCTACACCCGAACACGTTACCTTAGACGAAAAGACGTGTAGACACGCGTTTTAACAAAAATAATATGATAACCACTGCACTGGCAAGGAATAGCCAATAACCTACGAAACAAGACAGACTGAAATCCAGGAACAGATACTTCAAAAATCCTCGATAATTGTAGACCGTTTTCCTATGTTATAACATCGCACATGCGCAAACTACACACTGTGAGCAAGTCAAAGATCGGATGGATTTTAGAAAGGAGCGTTTTTTGTAGGAAAGGATAGAAACGATTTTACGTTAACTTATTACTTTCTTGGATTTACTATCATTTAGCTACTGTGTTAGGTGTAGTGTCGCCGGGGTTTTTAAAAAGATGCAGACGTTATGCACTCTGTATGTGTTCAATGTGCATGCGAAGTAAGGCAGTACTGTCTGTACAAAATACTACGAATAGCTTGGAAATTTTTTCAAAGAATAAATATATTTTGTATTTCATTGATTGTTGTTTCCTTCATTCTTTCTTACAAACATTTTACTACAATTTCATGTAAGTTCAAGCAACCTGAATGCCTCGAATCGACCGTTACGTTCTCAACTAGTACATGTATATATACCCCAGTGGCAGTAAAGGAGCGATCGAAACTAATATGGCGATTAAATTCTTTTATGAGTCCATGTCATCTTTAATGTATCTCACCTGACAGGTGATATATAAGCCTTTGAAAAACGCCCAGTTAATTTACGGCTTTTTTGATTTATTTAACTTAAATTTTCAGAACCATTTTCGTCTAAAATGTCACAGCAAGCATTAATCGCAGATGCTTAAATTCTATCACATTTTGTTGAAAAAGGCAATATGGTTGGATTAATTTTTTTAACAAATTCAATGTCAACTTCCTGTAAAATGTCGACTCTGCATATTTTGTATATTTACAATAGAACATTGGCTTACAGATACTGTGGAATCATTAAAATTCTTGGGTTCCAGTTTCCATGGATTGCTTAAATTTTATTGTTCTTAGGAACGTTATTTCGTGTATTCTAGTAATCTTATATTTACAAAAAGAAATGTTACTCTATAACCCTTAATTATTAATTTGTTTAGTTTGTTGCTAGCTATTCACGGATGAGAGGTATTCACGAATTCCACGAAAAATAAGCCACCACAAAATCTAATGAATCTACAGTATCTTGTCCTATAACTTGTGCCAATGTGGTTCCTAATTGAACAAAATCTACATTAACAAAACGAAGAATCAACCGATTATCCATTTATAGACTAGACTATTAGTAGTTATTATTTATTCAAAGAATGAAGATTAAAACGATGTAAGCAAAAAACTCAAAACTTTATTAACACATTTCCTTTTTACAGAATGTGGTTTCACATTTAGATATACCATTAATGGTATTTGAACTAGGATGCGGAAATACGAAGAAATCACAACTGATATTGAACGAAATTCTCCAGCATCAATCACATCTTGATTACTCACCAAATGATTTTTCAAAAGGTGAGATTAGTGTATGTATCAAATACGATGAATTAATTAAAAGGTAACGAAGTTTCAATGTTCATAGAAAGAGCCCGATTTTTTCACTACTTAGATTTCCTGGTTGATGTTTGCCAAAATCTCTGCACCATTTATGGCCACCAGCTGAGACTAACCCCAATGCCCGGTGATCTGATGGATGCTCTTGCAAAGATAAAGTATATATTCGTTATTCATTATCTTTATTTAGCTTAATATGCATGCAAATGAAAGATAACCATTTATAGTAGAACGGAAAGTTTGTTTGCTAGTGTATATTTATGTATTTTTGAATGGTGCAGGACTATCACGTGACTAATGTTTAGTATTCAACAAAAACGATAAAAAAAGATAGGCCTATTGGTTTTATTATATTTGTCATAGAAACAGAAAAAAGAAGATTGTTTATGCATCTTTACAATTTGAATGTGTAATAAACGTTTAAAAATCTTTTATTCAGAAATTACCGTGATCGCAAACTTATTCTATGGTTGAGTGGACTGCAGTGTTTTACCATGGATAAACAATTTGAAATGTTATCTTCAATTGCATCAGTACTGGAGGGTAAATTAAACTAACTAAATCACATCAAGATTTAACACGAAAACTAGTATATCATACACAAAATTACTTCCTCTCTTGAAAGCAGAGCTAAAAAACTATGATATTTTTTTTAAACATTTATCAATAACGAGTGCTGAATTCAAGTTAAGAATTGATCAAATCAGTGATTACACAATTTGTTATTTAATCGAAAATAAATTTTAGTTGTAACATGCATCTGCTTATGATTTTAAAGCAAACGACGCCTGCTTATTGACAGTAGATGTAACACAAAGCAGAGAGTTAATAGAAAAAGCATACCTGGATTATGATTGTAAGTAAATATGGTGGAAGTACCCTCTCAGAATCCGTTAAATATTAATGTATATAATTTTTCCGTTTGTAAAGGTGGTTCTGTAAAAGATATATATGATTCTTTTTAACCACCATTTTAATTAAAATACTTGCATTGGAATACATTATCTATCTAATATTCCTGCAAATCAATATTTATATAATTATAGAATGACCTTATTTGTCTATTGATTTTTTCAAAACATTTAAAGTGGCATTAAAAATAAAGATTCAAATTGATTTTTTTGTGATTTGTTAGATTCAAAGCCCAATGCAAAGCTTTATACAAACGGTGTGCATGTGATAAATAGAGAATTAGGCGGCAACATCAATTTGTCACAGTTCAAATTGGAGGGAAGATACGTTGAAGACAAAGATGTGTCTAAAGCAAGCTACAACCAAGTTTGGTTAACGTCGCTCTGTAAACAGTCGTATCATTTAGGTAAATTGTTTGAAACGTTTGTACTGTATTCATAAATAAATTAATCAAGAATAATAAAGAATAGACACCTACATATAGCTAAGCAAATGAAAGTTAGAAAATTATCGCTTTAACGTAAAAAAAACAAAAACAACATCACATCGAAAGTATATTGTACAATCTGTGTTAATCTCTTTTGTATCATAAATTTGATTTTTATTTAAATTTGTTTTGCCATGGCAAATTTATAATTATTTAGTCTTAATTGCCATTTTATAGATTAGATTATGTATTTGCAATATTAACTGCTTTTTATGCATTTTAGAAAAAGTTGGAAAGACAGTGACTTTTGAAGAAGGGGAAAAACTGTTGCTGTATGCGGGAAATGGAATGAGTCATAAATATACTCAAAAACAGTTAGACCATTTATTTGCACGTGCACGATTACGAATTATAAAAAAATGGGAAAACGAGCACTGTGCTTTGATACTTTGTAAAAGGATTTTCTAGCAATTTCAAGGGAAGCAGATGGTCGTATTCATTTGAGGTCTTATTTAACTCCCTAAAACAAAGTGATTTGTAGCAAGATATACATGTAGAATGATCAGATTTTTACGCCAAGAAATTGAGATTTTTTTACTGATAAAATAATAGTTTATAGCAAAAAAATCGTATTTTGAAGTTTAAGTTTATTAAGATCTGCAGGTATGTTCCAGAAGGACTAAGATGCGTCTTAAGTACGTCATAGGATACGTCTAGGTTTAAAGTCTGTTTCTCAAAGTTTTCCTATTTAGGAACCGTCATAACTTTGTCCTAAATCTAAAACATCACTTACCTTGTCCTTATACCATCCAAGAGTTGTAAAAACACGTGTTTTGAATAATGGGACTGTTGTGAAGCTTTTTCATCAAACCTTTCTGCAGTTCCAGCATTTAAAATCTGACAAAGCTCAAATTTCTAATCCGGGAGGGGGCATAGTTTAGTATATGATGTGTGTATAATTTTAACATTATTATGTGGACCCCGACCCCCCCCCCCCCCCCCCCCCAATACCTACACACTCCGTTACTACATGCCTGCCTAAGAGCTTAAACATTTTTGGGGGACAGGCAAATACTGTCTCTGGCAAAAAAAAAATAATTCACTTATTTTTAAATAACTACACTAAGAAAGATACATTCACTTTTTTAATTACTAGCATTGGCATTAAAACATCCTTGAATAAGTAGTAAATGTACATCGGTTTAATATATAAGTCATGCATGGTCATTCTGAATTTTTATCACTCTCTTCTGTAAAATAATATTTATAAAATTCGTAATGCTGAATAGTCTCTATTTATACATTGTATATTTTTGAGATCGATTGAAAGGTATTCCTTATCTTACCTTTAACTGCATTTTATATACTGCAGATCAAAGGGAAAATGGCCATGTTTGTACATGTAACAGTAAAATTCTATAAAAAGAGCGTGCTTTTTAATTACTTGAATGAGAACAGCAAATGTTTTACACATAAAGAATGCACAGGCGTTGTTTAAATAATTATTTGCTTGTAAGCCAAAAGCTATCCTCATGCTGATATATTTTTATTAAACTAAACAGCAGTTATTTTGAATTCTGGGGATTTTTTGTTTTGTTATTGTTTGAACTAAATTGTTATTGGTCACTGAAATATATCTAGTAAATGTACATGTATATGTATACAAATTTTAAATACTGGTTTTAGGCCTATTGTATTATTGACACGTATAATTTTCCCTGGCAAAATGCTTAATGATTTATTCATGCACAAGTATGTCAAATTGTATATGTTTGAATTGATGAAAAAAATGAGATTGAATTAAGAAGGTTAGGATATCCTAACTTAAGATGTTCTTGAGTTACCTAAATATATGTCTCAAGTTGATCTCCTTTAAGGTAGTTGACACTGTACATGTTCATCTTTTTGTATACCGGAAACGAGAAGGTGTTGATTTTATTTACCAAGTATTTTCTCCTCTAATTCTTCATAGAGTCGGTTATGATTCACATATCTCAATAAACGCAGTATGTGGGGGATATCACTAATGAATTATTTTTTTTTTTACATTACACTGTGTATTTTTACAGGTAATAAATACATGTTAATACGACGTAACTTTACGTTTGTTTTTTATACAAGCATATCGACGCAAAATGTTGTTATAATACAGTTATACAGATTGACTTACCAACCAAATTTTGCAGATTTCACAATAAAATATTTTACCAATAAATTAACAGCTAAAACAGCTCAAATAAATCTCGTACAGCAATATCTACAATTCTCTCCATTATAAGAGCACACAGTGTTTAACACTTTGCTGACTTTTTAATACTTCTTTGGCCCGTCGACAGTATCTATTTAATGATTGACGGTATAAAATCTCAAATTTTCAAATTTTTAAAGCTATAATATATGTATTGTAATCTGAGTAACAGTTTATTGCTAAAAAAAAATCTCAAAATGCAAAGTGGGTCTAATAGGTAAGGACGGTTGACCACCCTGCTTCATTAAGAACGTTGTTTAATCAGGGTTTGGTTTCTCAAATTTGGATTGTTATAATGTCCAATGTAATGAGTTAAATTTGTTTTTAAACACAAAAAGTATTCATGAAATGACATAAGATTCGTCATTTGTACTATATCATGAAATTAGGCTCAAACAAATTTGGACACTTAGCAAAACAGAGCAAATTCGGACTTAATTTTTCAGACTTTTTTTTACTGAAATATCTTTGGTTGTACTGTGATATTAAAAGTTAAGATTTTATTTGGAAGTCAACATAATTTTTCATATTTTCTGTTGGTTTTATATCACTTTTTCATTTAGATAATCATATGGCAAACTAAAGAAATATTGAAAACTGCTTATAAACGATAAAAGACATCCTATCTCAAAATTTGATCATTGACCTCAAATAAATTTTATGCCAGCAGAGTAAGGTCAAAATACTTAGTTTAATATTATAAATGTTTTTAAATTATCATCATTCAGTTTTTTGTTAAATTGAATCGAAAATGGGTAGGGATTTGAAAACGATAGAGGAAATTCGGAAAGGGATATTTTTATAAAAATTTGAATGAAAACTTAATGCTTTGTATCTATTTTGGGTCACTGCTATCCATAAACTGTATTTCTTTTTTAAACGAGTTAAAAAGTTCGCAATATTTTCACAATTTAAGAAAATCTCAATCATAGTGTAATTTTTTTTCTAGATGGGTTTTTCTCAAATATTTAAAAAATATCCAATGGCCATTAAAACAAAGAGTAGGACATTGACCTTCTTCTTTTTTTAAGTGAATTATAACACTATTATGTGTTAGATATCAATAACAATATTCATTCTGAGTTAACGTTATTTAAGTTATTATGTTTATCGTCCCGGTAATACGACGTACAATGTAAGTGGTGTGTAAAAATAATCCGGAAGGTGAAAAGGACTACCTCTTATCTATTAAATAACTTTGATCATAAGGTCGTGGGATCACATTTTATTGTCGCGTAATGGCGCCTAACAACAACTGAAATGGGACAGACAGACGATGTTATGATCTCGTTTTGTATCTCTTTGTGGAATGCCGAGAGATAATTATTTAAAAAAGTAATGGCGAGATTTTATTTGAATATTGGAACCGGTAATAAAACGGTTAATTCTTTCCTTGCCCAATCATATACGGATCAAAGTTTTTTCTTGTAAACCGTTAACTACTTTCATTTCTACATAAACCAAGTTAGGCATTTTTGGGGCACTTTCAAAAAGGGAAAAGCTTCAGAATTTGCATGTTTTTAACGAAATGTTTGTAGAATAAAACTTGAAAATATATTTGTAAAGACAAAATAAAGATACATTTATTTTTACACAACGTGCGGTCATTAATATTTGTAAATACTTCTTAGTTTTGTTTTCATACAAACATCGATGCAGATTGTTCTTACATATGTATGATAGTTTTACAAATTGAAAACCTACCAACAAAATTTTGCAGATTTCAAGACAAAAAAAATCCTTAACTAATTAACAACTAAAGCAACTCAAATAAATCTAGTAAAGAACATCTACAATTATCTTCAAAATAAGAGCTTTTGCAGAAATACGCAGTTTCTGACACCATACTGAATTTTTAATGCCTCTTAAATTTGCCCCGATAACAGTCACTGTGTCTTTTGAAGAATCGACTGTATAAAATCTCACATTGAACAAAGCTATGGTATAGTTCGCCAAACCTCATCCTTAAAATGTACGTCCTCCACACAATAATTAAATAGTTATTAATTTATTATAATAAACTTGAAATATATACATGTATAGGATCTCTCATGATTTGCGACGATATATGATTTTTATTAAACTCGTTGTGTGGATAAAAATCATATACAAAATGTACCATCACAAACCATGAGAGCTTGTTTTTATCACACGCTTTACCATGTATTTTGTTAAACCTCAATCTTTTCTGTAAAAAAATAATAATTGTGAGTCGCTTAACACATTTACTTCAAGGTAATTTTCCTCTATGAATTTAAAGTTTCCTATCTGATATAAAAGTACTTTGAGAGTTTCGTTCATATATATATATATCGAAAATTGAAATTTCTCTAGGATTTTTAAAAATTCCTTCAGAAAAATTAATTTCCTATAGGGAAAATTATTTTCCACTAGGAATTTATTTTCTAATGGTAAATATATCACCTGAAAGATGATATAAATAAAAAAAACCCAAAAGTAGCTATTGATTCTTTAAACCATGGTGTATCACATTATTTATTTGTAACTTAAATACTTGTACTTTTGACGGGTACAAAAGTACAACCTTATTTACCAACAGGTATAATTATCCGGTACAGTGTTAAGTTTTTGTTTTTCACTAAAATTCATTTAATTTTTGTATATATTTTCGCCAAAATTTTAGTCAATGTATTATTAGCCCCCTACCGGTTTCACCGGAGGGGACTATAGCTTTCCTCTGCGTCCGTCAGTCCGTCTGTCCGTCCGTCTGTCCGTCCGTCCGTCCGTCTGTCTGTCCCACTTCAGTTTTCCACACTTTTTTTCTTTATGCATTTGAGGAATAATATGAAACTTGCTGAACAGCTTCAAAATGTCAAACTACAGATCAAGTTTACACTTTTGTAGCGTCTGATTGACATATTTTCGAGAAAATTGATTTTTTATATTCCAATTTTTTATTGTTCGGGTTCGTTATCGGGTTCGGTGTGTACTGAATAAACGAGGCCAGTACATGTATGTAGTCAGTAATAATATCGTGCGTTACTTGTACCATTCCTTTTATCATTTCTGACAAACAAATAAATTCTGTAAAATAGTGTCAAACATTGTGTTGTAAATTTAATCGGCAGGGGTTTTTTTTGTATTATTGCAATCGGGTTCGTTGTCGGGTTGGGCTGTTTAACTGTTTGGTTTGATTCGGGGTACAGAAGACGGTAAGAAATGATATTGTGCATAAGAAATGATATTGTGCATAACAGTGCATTGTTTTCACAAATTTTTACCAGCGAATACAGAATAGACTTGGCGAAATTACAGGAGATGAAATAAAGAGTATTATTTTACTTATTTTGTATATTATTTCTATATCAGCTATATAGTTTTAATTTCCTCTGTTCTTTTATCTCTGATTAAAGCATGCCATCTCGTTTACAATAGCTCTGAAATAGTTGTGTGCTTGGAAGCTTTCATAGAATAATACAAACCGGTAGGGGACGTGTATTGCTTATGCAATACTCTCAGAATGCTTGTTATTATTATCTGTACTTGAATGAAACAATTAAATGATTAAATATCGACTGAAAGGAAGTCGATCTGATAAATAAACTTTGATCGACGAAAATTGGGCAGAATCAATCCCTCCATAAAATCACGGCGTTATAATGTAGTTATATATCAGGTCATAAAATTGTGATGTATGAAAAACTTTATTAGTTGTGATCAACTGATATTATTATTACATGCATGTATATATTATTATATTAATAAAGAAAATAACGTAATTAAAGAGAAACAGATATTGCTTAAATCTAACTTACTAAAAGGAATATTATCATACGTCAGATGTACTATTGACAGTAACAATTTTCGTTTATATCCTTCAATAATTTACAATGAAACAAACGAAATATCAATAAAAAGAATTGCGGAAATACCAGCTGCAGAAAAGAAACACAAGAAAAATGAATGTCAATAGAAAAGAGCACAAACTTTTATCACTTCAGATTTCTTGGTCAAAGTTTGAAAAAAAAGTTACACTATATATGTAGATACCAGCTAAGAATTAACCCAAAATCTACTGAAAACATATTTCTTTTATCTCCATCGCAAATCTTTTATAAAATAAAATTGAAATTAAACGAAGTCGTATTTAACGTTTTGCATAATTGTCACAGTCTTACAATGAACCTTTTCAATAGCTTAGAATATTTAATTGTATACTTGACTACTGGTATATTATATCAAATATACCAAATTTTGACAATTACTAGTAAGAAAAGTTTAAAATACGTTATTTGAACTACAACCACCCTTTGAAGTAACAATTAGGTATTATTATAAAGTAAATCAACAACAAGAATTGGCACAATATACATATCATTGTTTTTGAAAATACAGATATGGTTCAAATCAGAACTGTTTTATATTTTTTTGCATAAAAAGTATGAATAAAAACTAAATTTTTATATACGAAATAATATGTTCTGAGTGTGACTATACCAAAAAATCAGTCTTAACTCAATTAATCTTAATCGATTTCCTTTCTGAAAAATAAAAACAATATTTCAAACAAACTTAAATGTCAACTATTTCTTTCCTCTAATAAACCGAAGAAAAAAAACATATCACTTGTGTGTTTTGATCTTCGATGGTTGAGTAGGCTTTTTTCTCGAGAGATCAATATCCACAAAGACAGGCTCATCCTCCTTAAAATCACCCGAGGAGCGGAGCACTTTGTCGGCACAAGTCTTAATAACCTCAAAGGAGAAGCGAATATCTTCTGATGTTGTTCTTTCAGCTACTACCGCAAGACGAAGAAAATACACGTCTCTACATAAGGCTGGGATCATATAGATCCTCCCGTCTTCCAGGATCTCGCTGAGCAGCAGCTCTGTGAGTTTGTTCCCTTTCTTTAAAATATAATCAGGTGTTTGCATATTCATTTTCATGTGCAGTGTCAGGAATAATTTAAAGAGGAAAGATGGTGTGATATCATATTTCATGATATTATATGAGAATTACTTTAATAATTTGATTTAACACATTTGACGATGCGGAACAAAAATTCTATTTTATTTTTTAATAAAAAAGTATTTGCGATAAAAAAGAAACGTTGAAGGACGTTATACCTTGAGTCGAAAACAAACAAGACCCATGACAGTTTTTGATGTAATTTCAAATCTTCCATCGTCCAAGATCAGTTTTTCGAACTCTTTTGCCAGCTGACAATGCTAATAAAAGAACATAAAACATTCCGACTTCATATATGCAAAATATTTAATTTGAAGTAAATAAAAAAAGTTTGTATAGTTTTCTGTGTATTTAGGATTTTCGGTATCATTTTTTTCTGCCTAGAGAAAATCTTTTCATTTTTAAGTTTACTTTAAGAAACTGAAACATTTGATCATGAAATGTTAAAAATGAAGCTAAGGAGAACAGAAAACAGTAATAGATTACCTTTCTTTAAACCAATTGAACTACTCTTTAAAGTTACAACAAAAATTTTCTTTGATCTTGATGTGGACCAAAAAGTATAACTATGCTAATATTTAAGAAATAAACAGCAATTTAAAAAGTTCACAGGGATATGAAGTTGGTTGGTCACGTGATCAAATCATGTAAAGCCCGAAGGGCTTCTCAGTAGATTTGATCACATACCAACCAACTTCATATCCCGGTGAACTTTTTAACATTGCTGTTTGCTATACCCCTGTAAAACAGTTACTATATAACTCTATACGAAAAAAGTACAGCATTTTGACTGTTGGACTGGAACTGTTAAATTGGAACTGTTAAAATCGACTGTTAAAAAAGAGTGTTGACCTGTGACGTCACATTCCGCGAAAACGTGTTATTGATTAGAAGGGGTATAACAAAACAGTTGTTGACAACTGTATATTATTACTTATATTTACGTTTGAAAAAGACAAATCGTTCAGAACTGTTATAATAACGGAGATTTTATGTTTACAATAAGACAAGCGATAAGCGCGTGCTATGAACATTGTGACGTCACGAAAAAGTTCATACAGAATTGAACGTTTTCACTTTTCTATAGGTTCATATACGGAATTGTATTTGCAATCAATGTAAATATTTAACAATAAACTTATTTATGGATTACTGTAACGTGGATATTTATTCCTCGCGTTTAATTAGGAATATACAGTAAATTGTCAAAAATATGACATAGCTTGTCAATCGGCAGGGTTAAAGTTCTCTACATGTTCTTGCATATCAATATCAAACTAGATTACGTTCAGATGGTGACTATCTCAAAGGGCCTTGCTTAAATATTAAAAAAATCGTATAACCATTGACTTACAAATTTTCCAGTAGTTAGTATGGAACTTTAAATCAAGCTCATTACCCTTTACCAAAAATCATTTAATTGATTTAATCTAAGCAAAATTAAGCAAATGAGAAAAAGTAATGGTCCAAAGCTATATTTAATAGAGATCAGCATGTTAAAACCTTCACATTTTACCTTGAAAGTTAGATCAATCTACAAATCAGAAGATGGTTAAGAGGAGAGTAAATATGAAATATGAATAAGAAAAAAAGATGAGTGGTCTGATATGACCTTGAGCTCTAACCTTGAAACTTTTTTCAAGGTCATTGCACACACTTTAACGCAAAGCACTCTGTTAAGGAAGTAAGAGATAGATTGAACGAAGGGGAGAGATAATATGACCCGGAAATAATGTTTTCAGATAATTCTCCTATGACCTAGACCTTAAACCTATAAACTTGGTTAAGGTCAGTGCACACCCTTCACCCAATTTAACGCAGATATTAATTCCTTTCGTTTTGAAGCAGTATGACCTAGGTTGGGCCAATTTGAGACGAGATATGCTCTGAACAAATCGTCTCGTACGGACACACGGACAAACTTATTACTATAAGTCGCTCGCAGAGCGCAGCCTTCATAATCAGTAAATAAGTAGAATGTAAATGAGTAAAATGACAGTCTGAGAAAAATTACACTTTGTAGGATGATTTGTTTTACATATATCATTTTCTTATTATATTCTCAAAACTTAAATCTTCCAATAAAGACAGTGTATGTGGTTTTTTTATAATTATTTTACGTTGTTTCTTTAAAACAAGATAATGACAAATATAACCATATCTTTAACGAGTGTACAGACGAATGATAAAGTTTTTAAATACCGATTGCAATATTTACATAAACAAGAAGGTATAAAGAGCAATAATTTCATTATCCTTTTATAATTAGTTCCTCAATTTAACCTCCTTTCTACAAACCATATGGCTGGAATAGTCAACAGCAAGGTTTTTTTAAAGTTATTCAATAAGAGAAAATTCATTTCACCTTCCTAATGTACTTTTGCACACCACTAACTCCGTAAGACCGCAGCATGAACCACAACTTAAGAGAACGAAACCGTCGGCCCAAAGGAATTTGCCAATGCTGAAAAAAAATGAATGAAAACTAAACTAAATTTCATTATTCATATGTTTTACTAGTAAAAACAATTTAATTTTACAATTTGTACATGTATAATAACAGAAATAAATTTGTTATATCTATGTAAAGTCCAATCAAAGGTGTATGGGGATTTACCCTTGGGTGTATATCATACAACCTGAGGCCGCAGGCCTCAGGTTGTATGGAATGCAACCCAGGGTAAATCCTCAGGGTGCATGGAATACAACCCATGGTAAATCCCTGTACACCCTTGATTGAACCGGGATAACGAATAATACCATTATGAAATAGTAAGTAACATTAAAAATTCGTTTGTGTTAAGTATGAGAATTTATTGAGTCTTACTATCATTAAGTCAATGTTATCAGAACAAAGAGGCAGCAATTGCCTATTTCCATAACGGTGTATAATTCATATAGCAGAATCAAGAGAGGGAAATGTTCTTACCCTATAGTCTGGTACTTTTCCTTCGTTCGTGTGACGGAGATAAATTGGATCAACATTAAATGCGTCCACCAAGTAGGAACTGTTCTTTATCCTTTAATTTTCAACGGACATACATATTAAAGGTTGATAATGACTTGTCATTGTAATTTTTTTTTTTTTTTTTAAAAGATTATTTGCATTTGGATTACTTTAGAAGTTTTCATATACTGCTGAACTTTACCACATAACAGATAAATCGAAGTTGATGAGCATCCATTTGTGTGGATTCACGCTAAACGTCTCTGCATACTACAATATCAAAGCACTGGTATTTATTCATGTAGGCCAATACAGGATCACAACAGTATTTTTACGTATGGTTCACAAATAATTCCCAAAGTTTTCCAAAAAAACCCATTAATTTTTGACACCAAAAAATGTTGATCCTTTTCTGACAATAAAATCTCACAAGTCAACATTTAGATCGGACATATCGACCTAAAAATCTGACAAGTCAACATAACTATTAACTATCTGATAAGTGTCGGCAGAGCTATGCCACCTTAGATGTCTAATAGAAATTTTGGTAAAAATATATAGAAGAAGATAACTTTGTTTTGACACCTGCGTATCATGGCGTGCATTCTTATTATCAGAATGAATGCCTTTTGATATTTCCTTTATTCTCTGCAGCGTTATCAATATGGCATCAAGATTAATTTCGGCCCATGCTTTACTATTACTTATTAGGTTAGTTACTGACCTAATAAGTGTTTTGTTTTCCCGAGGACTATCAAGCGACATATTTATTTACAAATAGCGATGATCTACGTAAAGCCATGTACAAGATGCCTAAAATCTCGTCCAATTTAACTCATTTAAACATCTAAAAAAATTTCAATCTCACCTTTCAAATACTTTTTCAAAATCTTTGCTTCACCTACTCAGTATGTTTACTTACAATGTTTTGTTGCTATTCAATATTTTAAATGTTTTCTTCCTTTCCAATGCAGAGATTTGAGCAAATTTTGACGCTGTCATTTTGTTCTGCTCCAGACAAAACAATGTGATGTCAATATTCTAGGGGCAACTACTCTAATTTTAAAGAATTTCAAAGGGCTCCAAATACTTTAAGAACTTACGGCATGCGGTTTATGTATCAATTAAATACTATGAAATGTCGAAATGAGTAAGCGAAGCGTCGGCCAATGACGGTCATATTGCCTAATATTATTTCTCACCGAACAAATATAGAGATATATGAGGCAATCACGTGCTATGTTTAAACCAATGAAAGTGTGACATTTCAGTCCAAGGGAAAACAAAAATATTTAAAATAAAATCAATGATCATCTATTACTTATGTCGACAGATATTAAATGAAAATATATAAAATACTGACAATAATCAAATAACAATGTCTCAAGTTTCTACTTTCTTCACGGGTGTGCAATTATTGTCATACTCATTAAAAAAAATTTAAAATACATGATGAAATCCAAATCTTGCAAATTTCTGGATGAGTTTAATCTAATTCTTCTATATATCCTGAAATTCTTGATACTGAGATAACTTCATATGCATAAAAGGGTTCTTCAGATTTACAAAGATTTAATATGTAGTGATATGTTTAGAAACATTAAAAAATGTACATTAACCTGAATGCCTTTCATATAATGACGATACTCTGGACATACAAAGGCACTTCCTGCGTACGCAGCATCAATATGCATCCATATATGTTCGGCTTCACCTAAAAACACCAGTTCACTTTTTTTAATAAAATGTATATGCAGGAATGGAAATGGCAATATTCATTTAATGGTGTTTCAAACAATTAACGAAACTTAACATAAAGTAATAATATTTGTGAAATATAGACCATAAAAGGATGCCTTACATATTGGTCCTATTTCCTCCAAATTATCAAATGCGCACGTTCCCGTAGTTCCAAGGGATGCACACAACTAAACACAACAAAAAGATATCAACATCTATCCTTTGGAATATTAATTCAATTTACAAAACATAACAATTATTATCATTACTCCTCATTTTTTTTTTATTTTGGAAGGGCAAAAGAAAGTGGGGTATTTAAAAATGCGGTTTCTTTTTTCCTTAAATTTGTTTTATATGCAATCAAATATGTTTTATATATCTTGTATCAAATCATTTATCGCATTTGCTGAATTAACCTTTCATGATAGATAGATTTAAAACCGGCGTGTGATTATGTGCTGGGTTGGATTGCATGGTATAGTATAATTTGCATCAAAAAGTCCTGTCTTCTTTTTTCTCGCATTCATAGTATTACTTAATCTAAGCCGATCGTACATAAGAGTTACATCTAAATTCAATTACTTAATTGCATGTCGATTAAAAGTAAAATTATTCACACTCTTTCTGTAGGGCATCATTATGAATCTCTACTGAAATTTCGAAATCAATTCGTCGAACCAGAATCAAAAAAAAAAGAAAGATTGGAAATCGAGATGGGGACCGAATAACTGACTGCGATAAAGGAAAAGACTATAGATATAGTCCAACCCCACCCTCCCCCGGGGTTTCACTGGTAGGGGACCAATTAAATGCTGCTTTGCGCATCATTCAGTCGTTCTATTGAGATCAGAACTCAGCAGATACTTTATTTAATTTATACATGTATGTGATTAAAAAATTTAAAAACTATGTGTTCAGACACAATCTTACGAAAAATGGTATAAGTCCATCATTTTTATCCCTTTCAATTGCTTCTTTCAGTGTGTCCCCACGGAGGCTTAAGTTTTCGTCGCTTTCCAGTTTGTGCATTTTAACGGCGCCCAGTAGTGCTGACCGATGGACCGACGAATTTCCCTGGTAGATAGAAAATACAAAGTTAATAACATTATTATCTTATTTACTTTTATTTCTTACATTTAGCAATGTGTCCATGTTTCTAATGTTTTTCAATTTAAACAGTTTTTAAACAGCTAGTGTTGTTAGCCATATGTTCAAATGACATATTGCAACAACTTCTGACCTGATCTGTACAGTAACCAACTAGCCGTGGTAAAATGTCCTTTTCCCTAATATCCGGGTTCTCCTTCTTGATTTTATCCACAATTTTATTTCGAGCAGCAAGAAGACAAAGAAATGTCGTTTCGCTGGCCGTGCTCTACAATTAAAACACGACAATATATCTACTGAACCAATTTTATTTAAAAAAAAAATCTTTTTAACATTATTAACTAGATTAGAGAGTAACTTTCTTCATCCTTATTATAATAGGCATTTCTTTGAGATTATCATATACATTTATCTTTTTATTTAAAACTTTAACAGTCATGATTTAGATTTGAGGGTGCTTGTCTTTATTATTTGAAAAACAAATTTCAAAACCTGGATAACACCACCACCATTCCCGGGTCCACAATGCAAGAATTCTTCCGGAAGTGCAAGCATCTTTCCCAACCAATCTGTAGTGATAACCTCCAGCTCTGTGCACGCAGGGCTTGCAGCCTGGACAAAAATTGTTTTATACGTTGTGTCTATTTATGTGCCAGCCAGTAGTAATTAATAGAAACGCATATGTACACAACTTAAATTTTTTTCAGTTATCGGGTGATAAAAACCTTTTTGGATGTACAGTAAAACACGGTTATAGCGAACACGCTTGTAATAAATTGACGCTTACATCGAAATAATTTTCATTCTCTATGACTATTATTTTGACGGATATAACGAAATTTTGCTTACAACGTCGTAAAATCACCCGTCCCTGGCTCTTCGTTATAAGCGTATTTTACTGTATTATAAAGGAATAACGAGCATACCCACGAAAAGCCAATACATCCAATAGCATCAGAGAGCATATCTCCCAGTATGGAAGGGTATGTGTTACCAGCTGCAAAGTACCCATGGAAATATGGGCTATGCCAGTGTGTAACCTGTAATAAGAAAGCATCCTTGGATGTTACTTAGTTATAGTTTGGTTGTGTCGTAATTAGTAGCGCTTTAACTACTAAATGTATATTCTGTCCCGAGATATTTATGCAGCATATTTTAGTTAGTTATTTGATATTCATAAAATACCTTAGGGATTATACGATGTTTAATTTATTTAAAAGAATGAAAATATCCCCAAATTTTTCCTTTTCAACGCTCGTCTCTAACTAGTTACATGTACATGTATTAAGCTTGATTAACATATTTTGCATTTATTTAATATTTCATGTCGGGGGTACAGTAGAACTACATGTATGACTAGGATTGTTGCTTCATTTATCCAGACGATAAAATGTAACGGCCATTAGACACAAGACTGCTTTCGTTTGCTTATTATATATCTTTTGCTTTTATCAATGAATTGATTTTATATAGTTTAAGAATGATCTAAAATTACCCATTATTTAAATTTTGTTTGCAAAATTCATAACTGTTAGGCTACTTGAAATACTCAAGCAAGACCATTTTTTTTACAAGATTAGTCTTGATCGTAAAAATCGTAATAATTATGATAACTAGATACATGTACGATCTCGTTACAAATAATGAGTAGGTCTTCCGTCAGATTTTTTAAATGATTCGATGCAATACCAATAAAAATACAGCCCCCACCCTACAACTTTCAGATGATGTATAGCATCATCAATAAATTTTACAATGCTCAACAAAGTTTTTTTGTTCCTAACATACGGCACATTAAAGATTCTGGATTTTTGCCCCTTAAAAATCCTTAATTACGTAATAAATAAGCGTGGCGATAATTTGTCTGATAAGAATTGTTACTTACTCCGACAACTTTGCTTCTATGATGCATTACAAAATCTTGATCGATTTTTGTTATTTGTTATAGATTTTACGTTTCTCTTGGCCTCTTTAAATAATAGACACCTCCTTTTTTATATCATACGAAAGGTCTCAATAATGCTACCAATTTTTGTTCTTAACAAAATATGTCCCCTTTTCTACATAAATCGCGTCAAAATTTGAGGTGTGTTGCCTCTAAAAATACCTTGTTACGTAATAAAATGGTGTGGCTATATTTTTCAGACAGATACTATTATGATTAACAACTTTGCGTCCATAATGCAATACAAAATCATTTTGATCGTTTTAAAGTTATTTGTTATATAATGTGTGATAAACCCCTAATTAAAGTGACCAACCCCTTTAACTTGGTTTTGTAGGAAAAGATATACTCGCATTTGTTCGCCACTTTTGTTATAGATGTCTTAACAAAATATGAATTGATCAAAAGATACAGATTTAAACGTTACGTATGATAATTTTGATGTAAAAGTCGTACCCAATTACCATGCCACAGCGAGTTCCAAGAAATGGCGCCACTACCTTACCTGAACAATTCATAGTCATATCTCTTATAGTTTCTGAGATCAGCTCTGCACAAAATAGGTCGTAAAAATTACAAAATCGGCCATAAATCAGAACCGGAAGTTATGATGTCAAAAATTAAAAACAAAATGTCTAGAAATATGACCACTGGCAATAGTATTTGAAAAAATTATCGAAATCGATTTAACAGTTTTGAGAAATCGCGTACACAAATTTTAAGGAAGAAATCAGTAGAAACCATACTCAAACAATAAGGACAGATTTTTCGGTAAAATAAACATAATGCGACATGCTTATTGATTAAAAAAATGCTCTGGATAAAATTCGACATTGCTATGAAATATATATACATATACCTATTTGATTCGGAAACTGAATATGTGCATGTTTCTACGTGCAGTATTATATTAAACAGGGAACTATAATAAAGTAACATCAACATCAGGTGGCTAGAAAGGATCTCAAATGAAGACCTGTGGAGGAAAGCAGGACAGGAAGCAATGAAAATGCAAATAAGACGTCGGAAGTGGGGCTAAATAGGACACACCTTGAGGAAACCACCATCCAGCATTACATGCCAAGCCCTTACCTGGAACCCACAGGGCAAGAGGAAAAGGGGACTTCCAAGAAACTCCTGGAGGCGGGATGCAGAGGCAGAGCTACAAGCGCTAGATATGACCTGGAGCAGTGCCGCCAGAGCAGCCCAGAACCGTGTGCGTTGGAGGACTGTTGTTGATGGCCTGTGTTCCTCACAGAACGACAGGCCTAAGTAAGTAAGTAAAATAAAGAAATCCAGGGTACGGGTTCTCTTAGAAGGGTAATAGTTTCTAAACATTTAAGTGTAGAGAAGCTAATATTCTCCCTCTCCGAGAATACTAACGTGTTTTTTTTTATCTCTAAAATGATTTGAAACAAAAGCATTAATTTAAACCATTCATATTAGATATTTATCTCTTTTTGAACACGCACGCGTATTTAATCAAACTGAAGGATGATAATGGTGTCCTTTATTTTTAAATCGTCGGTCTTATAACATACCAGGCAAAAATTGTCTACAGGGCCTGGTGTGTTATAGGCATGGGACCGACGATATCCAAAATAAGCCTAGTACGATGCTTATATATTTTGATGATTTTTATGAAATATTTGTGTATCATCGCTTAATATATATGAACATGGATATAATATTCAAAATAAGTTATAAATGCTCATCAGAGTTTGTTGTTGACTATAATTGTATCTAAAAAAACTTTAATGCAACTGCATGTATGTCTGTTTTCAAAAGAATGAATATTGAACAATTCTAAATAAAATTAAATTTACCTAAGATCATTCATAGGACGAATCCTTTTTAATTAATACAATTGACTTCTATTATTTGCTTTAAATTATTTCGTTTATTTTTTATTTTAAACATAATCTTGGGAAAAAATCGCCGTTTAATTATTTCATAAAAAAAACTTGACCTGTGGTCAATCGTCAAACAGACCGTTTTTCATTATTAAAATTTACTTTAAGTACATGTACATGTATTGAATAAATAATTGTTTTTTCTAATTAAAATACAGTATTTAAAATTTGCCAGTTATTTCTTATTTGTTCAAAAATTTACCTAAAGTCAATCAATTGAACAGACTTTAATTCACCTGTAATAAATTTCCTTTGTACTTTAACACCCTTACCAGTGCACCATTCCCACTTAGATGAAATCAGTCACCCATAGAAAATTCACCATTGTAACATAAGGGGAAATAAAAACCAAATGAAAATAAAATGTTTAATGTAACATTGGGTATGCATGTTTTCGTCAAACAAACTCACCGGTATTTTTATTACATTCTAAATCTAATACTTTTAGAAATGATTCAGTAAATGTTTGCTTTATTAAAAAGAACAAACACTATCAATTTTAAAAAAAAGAAGACATTAATTTGTCATTCATCCTTGTTGTTTTTTTTATGTGATATACACAAAACAAACTAACGCAGCTTTTGTATACGCTAACTGCTTTAAAATCCCGGGGAATTTTGCACTGTGAGAGGTGTCCCGAGTATTTCCGAAATGATAAAATGTCAAAAATGCCAATTTATATTATAAATCTCCGTAAGATATTTTGTTCCTAGTTTTTTTAGGGGTTGAAACAGATTAAATCTGGGATCCGTACTGAAAAGACAAGTGTGTTTATTTTTATTTAAAAAATCATTAAAAAAATTACGGAAACAGTAAATTGAGACAAACTACAATTTGAAGAAATGCTTTCCAACAAGTGAAAAGTGGTTGTATTATAGAATTTCTTTTTCATTTTTATAACCAAAAAGAATATTACTTTTGAAAATAAGGTAGGGCTGTAAAAACACAATTCATACACTGATATGTATTTATAATTCCGTGAACATGGCATTAATTACATAACCTACTGCGATATGTGATTATATCTATACATAGTAAGAAACGTGTGTTATCGACAGAAGCACTTTATCTTAAGCATGCCATCCCTTTATGTTAACACGACTATATAAACTTATCAAGATTTGTTATCTTTGTTGTTTAGATAATTTGAAGATAAGATGTGTCATCCACTTTACAAGTATAATTATTTGAACCTTTGTTTAGTATTTTCGGTAACGTTTGCTCCAGTAATTAGTGTGATACCTAATACTAGGTCTGCAAGTCTTATCATAAATTTTTTGATGTTGTAGTAGAACTTAAATTGTTCTTTCAAAACCAACCTTCATCCGTATATTCAAAGTTGTCACTTCAATTCACTTTACAAGTTAGCTCTAAGATTCTCCGATTCTCAGCCTCAAAGTATTTTTTTTCCATCATAAAAATGTTGTTTATCCTTCAAACTTAATAAATGAAATTAAATAAAAAGAAATTTACTGATGGTATTAATGCAATTTGCGAGGTTGCAATTTTGCCTCCGATGGATAAAATGAAATAAATATAAAAGTTGAGACCAAATTAGAAAAAAAAACCCTGTTGCACCGGTGCATTGCAGGGTCGAACTCCTTTCCCGTTCATCAAAAGCGTTTATTCATATATAATTTTCCCGCTCATTTAAGAAGCAAAAGGTCGGTCACTAAAGGAAAAAATTAACGATGTTCATGAAAAATGAATCATTTCAATCAACGATATTCACGATTAACCCGATAATCGCAAAATTTGATTTTATGTAATGTTGATAAAGAACACGTACGAATGAAGATAATGAAGACACATAATTTCGTTTTATTTACAAATACGGAGTAGTTTATCCAATGTGCTTTATTAATAAACCATAGAAAAATGACATCTCAAAATTTAAAAAATTTTAAGCTAGGAAAAAAACTTTTTTTTATCTGTTTATATGAGAAATTTAAAATAACAATATTTCATAACATTACTCTTTGTTGCAGGTGGTTTAATATAGATAAGTTTAGATATTATTGAGACATGCTTTATTGAGATTTATTTGTTATGTATTACTCTTTGATGTTTAATTTTACTTGTTGTTGACGAAATATCAAAAACTTTTTTATTTGTATTGAAGGAGTGTTAAAATACGGTAATAGACAGTGTGATGATATTTTAATGATTTTAGAAAAGATGAAAATCTGATATAAATCTATTCATAATTACATCTATATCCATATTACAACTGAATGCTCCATATATATATATATTGAAAACGTTATTGTAAAAAATCACGTTTTTAAACACGTTATCGCAAGTGCACTGTTGGGAAAATGATAACGTCATACAACAGCGCTTGACGTAAAGCTGCTATAACGTCACACACGGCATAAGGGGCAAAGAGTTAAACGATAAACCTGATAGGAATAACACACTAAGAATTAACCAAAGATAGAATAGTATGCATAAACAATATGATATGATTGTAAAATATATTAGCATTGCGGGTACTGAGTCAAAATAAAACGATGGTTATTGGCAGTTCTTATCTTTTATAGTTTCATACAAGCTACTGTAAACACCAGAGTCCTTTTTGAGAATCTATGAATTATTCAAATTCCTTACCCCGGGCATTATGAACTTTTCGATGTCTTTGAAAACTTCCTCAAAGTCCTCCGGATTTTCGGGTGCCTCGTCCGGAAGTCTTTTTTTTAGATAACCAGGGGTAACTTTGTGCACTACCTCGCGTTCTCGGATGTTTTCCAAGTAGTCGGCAATATAGTCCACCATTTTGCGTCCATATTTTCGGAAATCTTCGGCGTTCATGATGATTCAAAAGTTTTCGGATTTGTTTGTGGTATACTAAATAAAAGCTGAAGTTATTCGATGTCTTAGAAATTCCAATTACCAAACCATTACCTTGATAGATAGCTGTATCTTAAACATAGACACCATCTTATCTTTGTTTATACATGTATTACCGATTACAGTTATCTTCTATACCATATTAGCAGTACCAGTCATTGGGGTTATCATTTGCACTAGCCTAAGTCCAACCCCTTTCATTTGACTATTGTGTCGAGCTAAGGTGTCAAAGTCAAGCATTCAAAAATAAAGTTACAGCGTTACTTATACCTTTATGTATGTGCGGAAGACAACTTATACCATATTTTAAAAAACATTTAGTTAATATATTAAAATGCTTCCTTCGAAGCTTCTTAATGGCACTGCAGAACAATTATTTATATTAATAATATATAACTCGCATATTGGCGGATTTCGTATTTTTCTCTTGCAATGCTACAGGAGCACCTAAGAAAACATTTTAATCTTTTATTAAAAAAATAAAAGGACAAAAAATATTATCGATGAAAACGATACACATGGAAAAGAAAGAAAGATAGATAGATATTAGATAGATAGATAGATAGATAGATAGAGCCTTAGTACAGCAAAAAATACTTAAATAAATAAAACAGAATGCGACAGTCCAAATTAAATAAATTGTTTACACTTTGCGCTTTCAGCCATTTCGGCTCTTCAGACAGTTAAAAGTATAATTGTCTGAAGAGCCGACATGGCTGAAAGCGCTAACAGTAAACAATTTATTTAATTTGAACTGTCGCATTCTGTTTTATTTATGTAAGTATATATATATATATATATATATATATATATATATATATATATATATATATATATATATATATATATATATATATATATATATATACACAGTGTATATATATATATATATTAATTACAGCTACTTAATTACAGCTACTTGTAAGTCTGAGTTTAATCCGTGCATGTCTGTGCTTTCAAAGTGACTTCCCTGTTTATCGAGATTAATGAACAACACGAAGTCTACTCCTAAAGTAGAAGAATGATATGAATGAACGATGTTAAAATTATTTATTATACAAACTAGCATTTTAAAAAGTTTACATCAAATATAATTAAATAATGCATCTAAGAGCAGTTTGGAATGTGTGCCCTCTAAAATTAGCGTTTGCCACAGGATACCGTTTCCATTAATTTTAATGCTTTTCTTGAAACATATACATACGTATAGTTAAAAAAAATATTTGAAATTAATTTATGTAGCCAAAAAATTGCAGATTTCTTTTTCACACGTTCCCTCATTATATCCGTATAAATTCACAGGTACGAAAATGCATTTCTGATGGAGAATTATAATACGAAAATGTGACATCTTTTATCTATTCAGAAATTATCGGACTCCTACCACATTTTTTAACATTATCATCCGGGTACGCTTTGTTCCGTTTGCAATGCAAAATCATATTTTTTTTTGCTGTGCATTCAAACTTTAATGAGAGAAAAGGCGTTTAAAAATAGAAAGAACTTGATTTTTTACGTTCTAGTGAGACACAAAGGCATTTATGATTAATATTCTTGAAATATTGAGAAATAAGATATCTGTGATCATGAGCTAATGCTCACTAGTGATACCCCCGCTCTAATGTGAATATGCAAAATAAGCGAAGTCGACAGGAAGTTGGCGTCCGACGATCCCACGATTTGGCTTGCCTAATCAAATAGGGTGTTCAAATTTCAAGCATCTGCGATTAATAGTTGCTGAGAAATCTTTGACGAAAATTTGTTTGAAAATTTTGGTGAAAAATAAACAAAAGTCGTCATTTAACAGGAAGTTGACGCCCGATTGGTACAAAAATATATCCCATGTTATGGCATGCCTAAGGTGGCACGGGACAGTTTTTTCTATATATTTCATTGTAGCCAGAGGATGTTTGTCTTCAGAACTCTGTAACTAGAATTTCCTCAGTTCTCATTCAGCACATATATCTTTAATTCACTCTTTATAAGGCCAATCACCAATTTCTGAAGAAAATTACAAGTCAAAACCTGTACTTAAAAAAATTTCTACATACTGGCTTATGAGATTTCATATCCCTTTTATATCGACACACATTTCATTCCCTTCATATCTTTCAATTTTTTCAAGATTTTTCAGCTTTTTAGACCCCCCCCCCAGCCAATTCCCTGCAAAGGGCTGACTTTCCGTACCGTGTGCATGTTGTATCATCACATGTCAGAAACTTACTGGTGTATAGTTTACAATGTCCCATTCACCTACTTTTCGTGTTATTTACCCTCTCGTCTGTAACTTGCAATTTCACTGTGTAAAGTCAACACAACAGTCATAGCCGCAGGTTTCGCATTTTACTTCTGATTCTCATGTATCTAACATATGGGGCCTACATATTGCATATTGATTTCAACAAGAGACATCCCTCAAACTAATGATAATCATTAAAAAATCATTATATAGATAGATAGTTTAAAAATTTGTGTTACGGACACACAGACAGACGGACAGATGGACAGACATACACACAAGGGTAAAACAGCATACCTCCTCCTTCGGAGCGGGGGTATACAAATCGATGGAAGCAGAAACTTGAGACAGGGATGAGTATACTAGGTCGTTTTACTGGATCGCGTATATTATTGAATTTAAATTGATGATTGTAAAAAAAACCTGTAACAATAATACCGCATAGCCTTGCATGTTAAGGATATGCGGTAGTATTATACAATGACATATTTATAAACAGTGCGACATTTAATCATCATGCACAATGCCTAAGTTTTCTTATAACTAAAGTCTGTTCCAAGTTATTGCTTTCATCACTTTTTGATGATTTTTAATAAAAAATACACATACCTGTGAAAGAGGTAAAGTTGAAATCGACGAAATGGAAAATATCCAAGATATCTTCATTGACAAACTATCCCATTTCACTCATAAAAAGTTTACAGGTACGAAAACAAGTTTCTTACAGAGATTTATAATGGGAAATGTTTACATCTTTTCTCCATTTGGAAGTACTCGGGACACCTCGCACAATTTTTCAATGTTATCACCCGGGCTTAGTAATGACTGATACAATGCAAAATCTCCGTAGACTTTCTATTTTGGGATGTGTATTGAAACCTGAAGTAGTAGAGGGGCGTTTCAAAACAGATAATCTGGACATTTTTCATATTAGTGGATGAACGTAGTTTAAGCACAAAGGTATTCATTATTATCGAAATATCAAGCGAAAAGTGGTGGAAGTGTCACGGTGTGAAATTCAATCTTTCGGACTATTTTTAATTATTGTGTAAATTATGTTTTTCGGACTTTGTGTTAATTGCTACAAAAACTTTTCATCTATTTCGACAACTGTTTTATAAACGTTATAAATTCCGCGCAGCATTAATCCCACCTGAGGCACAATCAGTGATGGACAGCTAATCTTTTAATTGACTTCTGTTTATGTTTATTGACACTTAAGCTTCTTTCATCTTATTAATCCTTTTAAGTACATGCTGCTAAAATGTCCCTAGTCACTCAATAACTGTTTGATAATTGATTTACTTACATCTGTACTTCTTATGTTAATCCTTCATTGTGTTGTTCCATTGTTCATTATATATTATTCTGAATTGTAAATTATAGTCAGTTGGAATCAGACCTTCGGTGCTGATGCATACCAAACTCACGTAAAAGTATATTTCATGTAAAATCTATATAAAGGTCTGAAAACTAAAACGCGTGTTGGCTTGTTGGAGGTTTCATGAGGCTGGGTCCAACAATAAGAGAATAAGCTCACGGTTGGCCCAGTATTAGTCCTGTACGGGAGAGAGCCCCCCGTAATACTTGTCGGATAAACCTAAGGGTAACGACACCCGGGACTGCTACATATATTTTGTAGTAGTCAGATCCTGGACCTCTACAACAGTTTAGCGAGTTTCCCCAGATTCAAAGTCTACAGATGAAGAAGACGATTTAAACTAGATACAACATGGAATATTCTTTCCGACCGCAGTGGAGACAGAAGAAGTTCAGCTTCCCCTCAAGTCAGCGTCCAGTGTGGTGGCAGGGGATAGTTTTTTTGGTCGAGGAAATGTGAGGCAGATAGGGCTCATATATGTGATTTAATTTTTCAGTGGATTTTTAAATTTGCTAAAATTGGTTTGCATGCAGGGGACACATGGTCCCGACTCTTGAGAATTTTTAAACATTTCAGAATAAAACAAGTACAACTTACATATAGCACTATAGAGAATAGCCAGGGACGGTCTCAACATTTTCTGGAAATTTGCCCTTTTTTCACATTTTAACGGGTCCAGAACCATGCTCCAGTCCCGAGCAACTGCCATAAACTACCATAGGATTGGTAGCTTAATGTATACCCATGCAAATAATCACCAATTGATGGGGGGTCAATCACCTTCTTTTCGAGTGACATTTCGTGTTCTGAACCCACCCTACTTTTCAAGCACAAAACCGAAAGTGAAAATTTTGGCCACAGTTTCGCATTTTCATTCCATTTCTGATGAAAAGTGCTACCAGCATTAAAGTGTCATATATCAATGAAATTGACATGAGCTCCTCTATCCACAAAATGAATGCAATAAATATTCTAGCAATTTATACCCCTCAAATAACCAGCCAAACCTCAGGTTCTCCCTTTATTTCAAAATTTTGACCGGGTCTTTCGTTCGAAACTATCCCCTGCCACCTTTAACTTTTAGAGTTTGTTTCTCTTTAACCAAAACACTTTAAAATCAGAACGTTCATGCAATTCTGAGTAAAACCTTTCAAATTTGGTCTGATTTCATTGAAAAATAAAAAAGTTATGGCTGTTTAAGTATTAAATTACCCCCTTTCCCGGCTGAATCACCTTAACCTGTTTCTGTAAGGTTTTTAAGATACATCATGACTTCTAGCTTTCAATCCAAAAGACATTTTTTCTTTAAAAATCAGTTATAACAAGAAACCTTTATCCCTATCTGATGTAAAAACATTGAAATATTCACATTTAGTAACTACATAAAGGAGAATTCAACTCATATGTATCACCTATCCCCCTGCAAATGGGAATAAGAAAAAACACATAATTACTCCTTGCAATCAACTTTTTTGTTTCTAAATGGTACTAACAGGTTTAAAAACTCTATTGGAACACAAAAGCAACCTATTTGGAACACAAAACCTTCACTTTCATCTTTTCAAAAGGGACAGGTACCTAGAAAATGGCAATCAGGCATCTTACCCGAGGAGTAATTTCCCAAATATGCTGAACGAATGATGATGAAACCTAATTTCTCTGTTTCTTCTTTAACCAATACCAAAAGATCTAGATTTATTTGTTATAAAGATTGAAATACATGTTTTACATACAAAGAAATACCAAATTTGAACATCATGACCACACCCCCATAATGAGGTGGGAATACATGCAAATGACAAATGGTTAAAAAATGCACACAAATTCAATTTTTCTTGGTATATTTTCAATAAAGAAGAACCCAAACATATGTGTTTTGTTTTAAATGGGAGAAATTTTATGAATGCATGGGATTTTATCAAAAGAAATGTGAAATAAAGGCTATTTTTGGTTGTCGGTGAAGAAAATTGAAGGGGGGGGGGTGCTTTTTTGACAATCAGACATTTAAAAATTGTTTATAATGACTTAAAATGCAGATATTAACTATCTAGAATTACATGTAATTACATGTAAATTACATGTAGCACATGTAAAATATATATTTAGCCCTAAAATCAACTTTTTGTCTGTTTTAGCTTGAGAAAGAACAATATTTTACAATTTCTTATCAAATCTAAGGGTTTAAAACTTCATAAAACTGCATGGCTGTCAATTAATTTCAAGAAAATATGATCATGAAAATGGTACAATATTATTCAGTTGATCCAAATTCAACCCAACATCTTATTTCAATAGGAATAATATGCCTATAAAGGGTTTTAATATAAGGACAAACCCAAAATACTAGAAAATTGCACTTTTTCTAAGGACCACCCCCTGCTACATTTTGGCCCCTAAATCTCATCACAGGGTTGAGCAATCATAAAAATTCAATCAGTTTCCCATTTTACACACATTGAACATCTTTTCTGTTCCCATGTTGTTAAACTTAAAGCCTATTAAAAATTTGACATTTTCTTGAAGGTGGCAGGGGATAGTTTTTTTGGTCGAGGAAATGTGAGGCAGATAGGGCTCATATATGTGATTTAATTTTTCAGTGGATTTTTAAATTTGCTAAAATTGGTTTGCATGCAGGGGACACATGGTCCCGACTCTTGAGAATTTTTAAACATTTCAGAATAAAACAAGTACAACTTACATATAGCACTATAGAGAATAGCCAGGGACGGTCTCAACATTTTCTGGAAATTTGCCCTTTTTTCACATTTTAACGGGTCCAGAACCATGCTCCAGTCCCGAGCAACTGCCATAAACTACCATAGGATTGGTAGCTTAATGTATACCCATGCAAATAATCACCAATTGATGGGGGGTCAATCACCTTCTTTTCGAGTGACATTTCGTGTTCTGAACCCACCCTACTTTTCAAGCACAAAACCGAAAGTGAAAATTTTGGCCACAGTTTCGCATTTTCATTCCATTTCTGATGAAAAGTGCTACCAGCATTAAAGTGTCATATATCAATGAAATTGACATGAGCTCCTCTATCCACAAAATGAATGCAATAAATATTCTAGCAATTTATACCCCTCAAATAACCAGCCAAACCTCAGGTTCTCCCTTTATTTCAAAATTTTGACCGGGTCTTTCGTTCGAAACTATCCCCTGCCACCTGTGCGGAAGGTGTGGAAACGTGCATCCCAACGTTTTATGTTTCGCGTTCAACCAGAAGTGTTTCCGATGTCACAGAATTGGACATTATTCCAGAATGTGTTTTACACAGATGAAGAAACCAACAAAATGTGTTGAAAAGGAAGCAGTTTTGGATCGTAAAAAGATGCGAGACATGAAACGACTGTGCAAATATCTTGAAAACAAACGTACTTTGAGAGAATTGCCGTTTAATTCAATTCGTAACAATCAATTTCATTCTTTGTTTGATACCTCAAGTATTCTACGAACTGAGCTTCATAACATTAAGATTCAGCTACGCAAGTCTGATCAACTTACGAAGAGTATGGCTGAAAATTTACAAAGTGCTAAGTCTGAGAACGCAAGACTTCAAAGTGAAAATACGGACTTGAGAACAAAGCTCCAAGAAAACTCGAAACGTTCTGACATTGATATTTATGTGAAGCAAATTCAAAAATTAGAAGCAGAGGCACACGGTGATAAAGTACTCATGGATTTAATGCAGAGGAAACTAAAAGATATCAAGGGTGAACATTCTCAATATGTAATGAAAATTCAGACAGAGGCTGACGATACAATCAAACAGCTGAGGGAACAAAACAACGCCCTACTGCAGACCATTTGGGTATTGGAATGTGATAACGAACATCTAGAAGCCGTGTTGCATGATAAACAACTTGACCGCCGATTTCAACCACACAGGCAGCAAAGAAGACAACAACGCGGCTACCGTCGATGATAAAATTCAAAACACGAGGACGTATTTTACGCGGACGCGAAGCATGTGTCACGGTGTGAAATTCAATCTTTCGGACTATTTTTAATTATTGTGTAAATTATGTTTTTCGGACTTTGTGTTAATTGCTACAAAAACTTTTCATCTATTTCGACAACTGTTTTATAAACGTTATAAATTCCGCGCAGCATTAATCCCACCTGAGGCACAATCAGTGATGGACAGCTAATCTTTTAATTGACTTCTGTTTATGTTTATTGACACAAGCTTCTTTCATCTTATTAATCCTTTTATGTACATGCTGCTAAAATGTCCCTAGTCACTCAATAACTGTTTGATAATTGATTTACTTACATCTGTACTTCTTATGTTAATCCTTCATTGTGTTGTTCCATTGTTCATTATATATTATTCTGAATTGTAAATTATAGTCAGTTGGAATCAGACCTTCGGTGCTGATGCATACCAAACTCACGTAAAAGTATATTTCATGTAAAGTCTATATAAAAGTCTGAAAACTAAAACGCGTGTTTGCTTGTTGGAGGTTTTATGAGGCTGGGTCCAACAACAAGAGAATAAGCTCACGATTGGCCCAGTATTAGTACGGTACGGGAGAAAGCGCCCCGTAATAGAAGCAAAAACCCAGGACAGAGTATAAGCTGTAAATTAAAAAAAATCCCATAGGAAAATGATGGGGTTTTTCATCCCAACTAAACGCCCACCAACATCCTATGGGAGAAAATATTCTTTGAGGTATATTTTCTCCCATGGGATATTTTATCCCATTTTGATATAAACAGGAAAAAAAATAATTCTTGGTACGATCTAACAAAATCCGAATTATTTTAAGCACGAATTAACAAAAACCCTAGCAAAATCAAGAAAGGAGACAAAGCTCATAAACCGGGCTTAAATCATTCTGTATTTACTGTAACTTCGATTTTGAGGTGAAAAAAGACCAGTTGAACCAATGGTGAAACGAAATACAAATTCAAAGCAGAGCAACACGGACCTTCAAAAAGATAGAGGTAGGATCAGGTGCCTAGGAGGAGTGAGCATCCTCTGCTGACCGGTCACACCTGCCGTGAGCTCTTTGTCGAAATCGGAAAAAATCCCAGAAAAGTCCGTAGAAAATTAGGCGATTATATATGGTCTGACAATAAGTATGAAAAACGTTAGTCAGCATGCGACCAGTGGAAGATTGTATTTGCTGACAAGGCCGTTGTATCGACCATAGAACTTACAAAAAGATTACTTCAAACGAGAATATTTACATTCTACTGTGTTTTTCCATTAAATTCCGTGATGTTTAAATGCCTCTAAATGCAACTCTTATTCACTGCGTATGAATTTACTAGTAATTTACATAAGTAGTTCTTAAACAGTGATTTCTATGTTATCGGTTAAAAAATGTATTTCATGAATGTTGTCAAAACACCATGTTTTATAATTATTCAACAAAAAATTGATTTTGTTGTTAAAAGCAACATTTCAAGAGTTATTTATCATGGATTATATTTTCATGCTCGTCGATCTCATCTCAACAGTCTATGTGAAAACCAGTTTAAACCGGTTTTACAAAACAGCTGTTCTTGCTGTTACTTATTCACTCCCTCCATGATCTGCACTTTATATAGATTTATTTAAGTAAACAATTGATTTCTTCAGTAAGGGAATGTAAATATAAGCATTGAATGATTTATTTTTGACGTCGTCGTGTCAATAACTGCCGTCAGGTGAGCAGACAAATTATCATAACGCGCTAACGCGCGTTATTCAATTTGTCTGCTCACCTGACGGCAGTTATTGACACGACGACGTCAAAAATGAATCATTCAATGCTATACTGTTGATAGTCCTGTTTTCAAACGAAAAGCATGCCCTTGCGTATCGAATTAACTGAGAGAAAAAAAACACCATATGCTGTCTTAAGGTAATAGTATATATGGGATAAATTGTCCTAAAAATGGCATTTTAGGATATTTTTTCCCACGGGAATAAAAAAGAGTAAAGTTCGGATTGCTTGGTTGTTTTGTTCAACTTATATGATGCATTTGTCCTGATACAATAGGTCTGTATATCATACTGGCATGCGACCAGTTCTTGCCAAGTACCATACTGCCTTGTTAGTGACATTTGATGTATTCATTAAATAAATCATGATGAGGATTCACTATGTGTGAGATGCTATACAATGTATTTGTTATTTAATATCTTTTGCCACTATACACAGTCAAATATCCTAAAGATAAACTTGTTATTCAACAAACCCTTTTGAACCTTTGCATTCGCATAGCCATTTATCTCTCTGTGTGAAATGCAATACTCTTGGTGGCAAAGGGTTAGGATGCCGGATGGTAGCTCAGTTGTCTAGGATCTGAACAGATTCTAAATGAATAAAACAAACTTTTAGAGTTCAACAGTTGCCTTATAACATATATACAGTTTATCAAACATTAACTTGCCTAGCAAAAGTGCAATGCATGTCGTTTGAATTGTATGCAAGCAGTTTGAGTAAATCCGAGCTTTTCATCATGCCTAGTCATTACGTTACATTTAAGTTTCAAAATGCTAAAGTTTTTATATTCATGTACTCACGAGCCTTTTCATGTAACAAGGTATTATATAGCTCCAAAGAAAAAACGGAACTCTTTTTTTTTAACCGAAAATAACAAGTTTAGTTTAGCATAAACCTTTCCTTCTCTATTTACTTTATAATTATATAACGTTATGTATGCGTCCCTGTTATTTCTTTTAATAAGTTAAGGTCTTCCGTTTCCTTCTATCTATCTACATATATTTGATATTCCATTGTCAAGTGCAATGCACGTCTTATCAACTACAATATTATTAGTTATCCAGGTCCAGTCAATGGTGTTCGGGGATTTACCCCGGGTCGTGTTCCATACGGCCTGAGGTTGCAGGCATTAGGGTGAATGGAATACAATCCCACGTAAATCCCCGTACACGCTTGGTTGGATCTGGATAACGAATTTATTTCCTATGTTATACGAATCTTAGAATTATAAACAGTGCGACATTTAAGTCCGGACATGACAAGGTCCGGGATTTCAGCTACCCTTTCCGTCAGACTTGTGTAAAAATATTTCTAATATTCTGGTGGGATTTTCTTCATCGACTTCCCCATGTCAACATCAACATGCACAATGTCTTAGTTTTCTTACAGTTAAGCTATAAATCAAAAAAGCCCATGGGAGAATGGTGGGATTTTTCATCCCAACTAAACTCCCACCAAAGTCCTATGGGATAAAAAGTGCTGTGGGATAAATTTTCCCATATGGGAAAAAATTCCTTATGTATTGCCACATGGGATTTTTTATCCTATATGAGAGAATATATCCCACATAATGGGTAAGCTAGGATTTATCCCATATTTTTACACAATAGGATAAATTATCCTACCACCATTCACTATTTAAAGGAACTTAGATGTGTTCAATGGCAATATCATTAATCAACCATATGTTTAAAAACCCTGTACGAACCTCGTATTAGGCCTTGAATTAGTTCAAGATATAGTCAGTTAGTATGCAATCCAGTCTGCTATATAAGAGCCTCAAATATGATACATTGCGTTATCAGCATGATCAGGGACGCATGCGTTTCTCTTCATAACTCGAAAACCCATAAAAGTCTGTTAAAGCGGGTCTTATAATATGTTACTGGCTAATCCAACGTGCATCCCTACACCTTAATGAATATAAACCTTATAAAAGTCATCAGTTTCAGAGTCCCACTACTCTCCATAAAATTTCTCAATTTTCTTTTTCCGACCATCATGTTTTCCTTTATCCGAACTACGAACCCGATTGATTTACAAAAAATAAAATTGGCCGCATATTAATACTAGTATTTAATACTATATTTAATATTATATATGGCAAATCCAAAATCATTAAAATACTAATCAGGGGTGTTGGAGGGATGCTTATACCTACAATTCCCTTATAATTTAATCAATGTTAATTAAAGAAAATGTTAGCTGCGCGGAAAAGGACCCATCTATATTCTTTTTTTCTCCAAAGAGAATAGACCCATCTAAACCTCCCTTGCCCGATGCTATGCTC
Organism: Magallana gigas; assembly: GCF_963853765.1. Taxonomy (NCBI): domain Eukaryota; kingdom Metazoa; phylum Mollusca; class Bivalvia; order Ostreida; family Ostreidae; genus Magallana; species Magallana gigas. The sequence goes on along the minus strand of NC_088857.1, from coordinate 19,822,007 downwards.
CTGTATGCTAAAGAGTACATGTCGCATTGTAAATCGATACATTACTTGCGTGCCTTAAGGAATAATATTTGATGATATGATTGATTTTAAAATTAATAAACTTAATTGTTCATGTATTTAGCAAAGACATTTTTTTTTCAAATGGCCGATTGAAACAATGCATTTCTCTGAACGTTAACCCTGACATTGCATGTCATGTCCACTCCTGGGACTATTATCTCCTTTTTTTAACCTCTGATATTTATGTTACAAAGGGAAAATGTGGTAAAACAACTTGACCGTTACATAGTTAGATTTTATGAACCGAAATGCATGATTTTCAGATGATAGCATTTTGAAGTAAGCAAATTACATGTATATAGTAGACAGTTTCACTACTGTTTTTCTTTCAAATATTTCAATGTCATAAACACCTACACCGTTTGTTTCCACTAATGCAAGTTCAGCCCATTTACAGGTGACATTTAAACACACAATAAATCTGAACAGTATAAAGATACCTATTTATTTTATTTTAAGGAAATATATTTTATATTCTATGAGCAATTAAAATATTTCCAGCCGATCAGTCTATTACACCAGGAAACCCAAGGCATATAAGTAAACTTGCTGCCAAGTAGGATACTTAAATGATAGCTAGGTTTAAGTGCTTAAAAATGTATTATTTCAACTTTTTTTTATTTCGTAAGATTATTAAAAACAGTAGTTTAAATAAAAATTGTTAACTCAATGAACAAAATGTATCATTCAGACCCAAAATAACAAATCTCACAATCACAAATTTATTCGTAATGTGAATAACTCTGATAAACAACATTCAATTTTCTTCAGGCTGATTGGTCTGTTGTGACTTGCTGGAAGTGGGGCTGAAAAAAAAAATACAAAAGATTATTCAAATATCCATGTAAAAAATATTCATCTATATTTATGTAAACATAAAGATTGAAGTCATGAAATGGAGTGAAAAAGTACATTAGTACATAATAATTGATAACGAAGCTACATCATGCATTAAACTTGTTATACTCACCTCTTTAGCAGAATTTAAAGCTGGTAGCTTTGGCAATAATGCCATCTTCAAACAACACAGTAACACCTGAAATTAGTTAAAATTTATAGCTGAATTAAATATTTTTTAAACACTATTGGGTATATTGTTTTTATTATGCAAAAAAAATTTCTTTATTTGTTTACAGTTGAGGAGATAACTTGCTTATTAAATAAAATTTCCGCAGAAAAGTTCATTACATGTTCAATAGAATACATTTTATGATTATAAAGGTGTCAAAAGGATTGAACAAAACTCTTCTTAAAAATTCCATGTTACTAGTGGTTTTGCATATCAAGGAAGGAATGCATACATAAACTTAAATGAAGTATTCACAATAAGTATGCAAATGGAGACAATGTGCTTATTAAACAAAGTGATACTCTGGAATACTAAAATTACCTTTCTCTTCAATGCCTTTGACTTCTGCCTTGTAAAAAAACGCATCTTCCCATCTGACCTTTTCTTTTCCCCCCACAGCCTGTTAAATAGATGAAAAAGTATTGTTTAACATTGTATAGTCTTAAAAACGTAAAGTTCTTCTATCATTTTTTAAAATTGTTTATTATAATACCTCTAAGAATTAAGCACAAACATCTTATACTTACCAATGGATAACCTTTCACTTCTTCTCTTGCCAACCATTTGTCATACTGTTTTCCCATATCCGAAGTAGTGGACTTTGAACCTCTTGTTCTCTATTTCTAGAAGAGTTGCCTTAAACCTCGTTGAAAGCACAAAAGCAAATTAAATTAATAATATCATCATCTTATACAGCTTAAATAATTAAGATTATTATGGATTTTGAACATACCATTCATCATCATCTTTTGCTAGTATAATTCCACCCTCTTCTCATGGAATGCCTTTGTTCTGAAATAAATCATTAAATATAAGTGTATATATATAAATAAAAATCTTATAAAAAATCTTAAACAATCGTTTACTTCTTTACTATTCTGTTTGTTTTTCATTCTTTTTTCATCAAAAGTCATCATTGTTTCAACTCTTTTATATAAAAGTGAAAGTCTAGAGAAACAGGTCGATGTGTGTTTGTTTTGAACATTATTTAATGTTATATGATATTATAAATTATTTGTGAATTAAATCGTATTGACAATGTTACATTATCTTTGTCTTTAATTTCTTTGGTGCAGTCATATCCTTAAATCCTGAAAGTGTATTGAAACAGCATATTGTAGTACAGTAAATAAATAATTTTAATGCTATTATAACTATACCTGCACATAATTGTCTAAAAGTGGTATCAAAGCTCCAATTATTGCATGGCCAATTTATCACTCACAATCCCTGTTTTCAAGTTTTATATGTAAAAAAGGTAGTTAATGTGAAATTAATGATAATTTTGAGTTAGTTCATTTGGTTGAATATATTTAATCAATACAAGCAAATGATTACCTAAAAACTTTGCACCAAATGTACTGAAAAGGTGAGAGTCGCATCACTATAGCAGTTCGTGAACTAGTGGGATATACTCAAGCCTAAGATGATGAGTTTTTAAAAAAAAAGGGGGGGGGGAGGTGGCTATTTGATATCTATATGTTTTGGCTGATCTTAACAGCATCATAAACACTTATATTAATGTGTTTATTTAAAAATGGTGGTTTGAAAGTGTGACATAGCTTATTTTGGTTTAGTGTTACACATTCAAACTTTTCATTCTCAAATGAATGTTACATTCCAAACTATTGTTTAATGAACATACTAGGATAGATCCACATCCATAGGGATCTCAATATAAATTGTAATAATTCTGCTGGCCAGAAGAGGTCCTTGGTCTATTTATTTTCCCGAAAAATATGAAGAGGATTTTTTATCTACTTCATACGCGGATCTGGACATACAGCTAGGTGGCATTTACTTATATTTCTTAAGAACATCGAACAGTATGAGAGGTAACTATTTCATGCTGAAACTAACTTGATATATTCGATTAAAATATTAAGAATAAATATTAAAATAAATAGCAGGGACGCATTCATAACGTTATTTAATAGGGAAGGAAACATTTACGCTCCACTTGACTAGTAATTTCCGGTCAAAGAAAAGAGTTCCGTTTTTCCTATGAAAGAATATATGATACCTTGTTACACGAAAAGGCTCGTGAGTACATGAATATAAAAACCTTAGCTAAATGAAACGTAAATTAAAAACAACACCCATGACTAAGCATGATGAAAAGCTCGGACTTGCTTTTACTGCTTGCATACATTTTAAACGACATGCAATGCACTTTTGCTATAGGCATGTTGATATTGTTTGATAAATTTTAAATCTGTAATAACGACTTAATGTTGAACTCTTGAATTTTGTTTCATTCATTTAGAATCTGTTCAGATCCTATACAACTGAGCTACCATCCGGTGTAATGAAGAATAATGACCCCCGTAGAATAATGACCGGGGGTCATTTTTCTACGTAGAATAATGACCCCCCTAGCTGAAGAATAACTGGATTTTTCTGAAGAAAAATGACCCCCATAAAAAAATGACCCCCTCACCTGTAAACATGAATAGAAATTGGTTACCCCGTATCCAAGATATGACTTTGAAATTGCTTAATTTTCACTCTGTTTAACTTATCTTAAAGTTATAAACACCGAACTTGTAAATAAATCGCTGTATATATAGTTTTTCATATCCGTAGCAAGCACACGCAAAACACTCTGACATTGCCACAAATTGATTGTTTACAGTTACGTTACTTCTCTCGTCGACATACGGCGGAAAATGACGCAAATAAAGAAAAATTCATATTCAATGAGGATATTGTGTGATAATAAACGAACAATAATCATGAAAGAATAATTGTTGTAATGATATAATATTCATTGATGAATGAATTGTCAATCGAAGAATGATACATGTATATATCTTTATGGAAAAAGACTAAGGGGGCAGGTAACGCAGGAATATGAATACTTCTTATTTACATTTCTTGGGGAAAGTGATTTTTAACAAAAGTCATTCTGCGTTAGTTTTGTTTTCTTCTACGTAATACAAGAACATCAATATTCTAAACATTTGTTGTAATGTTGTTTTGTGATCATGAATAGACTTTATTCTTTTAGAGCAAATTTGTGAAGAGTACCTGACTATAGTAAATCTTAATAGATAATAAACACTGAACGATTATGATAAGAAAAGATTTTTTGACAACCACATTTTTCCAGTAAAGGAAATCCACCATACACCAGAAAAACCTGTACATTATCATAATCCAATGAGTCCAAGTTTATTTGCAAAGAAAATTAAACAAGTTATTGCATTAAAGGTCGTTTATTCAATGAATTACATTTGTATTGTTTTAAAATAAAAACAACAGAGTAAATAATAAAAAATCATTGAATAAATGACAATAATTTTGCAAAGGTGGGGTTAAAAACCACCACCTCACAAAGTGTTCATATGAAAATATGGGGAAAAAATCTTACATACTATATCGTATGTTTAAAGGAATGTGGGTGGGTGGGTTAAACAAAGTTCATGAAAATTTCTTGCGTCCAGCAGCCAGAACAGAAAAAATAGTAATGAGATAATATTCACATCTGACATGATATATTACGACAATAATTAAATAAAGATATTCGAATGCTAGACGTGTTAATTGAACTATGGTGAAAACATACTTGACACCTAACACTCGGTGACCCTGTTGTGCGCAAATGCAAATTACAGACTATCAAACAACATGGGTAACTTGACCATGGGGTGTTAATAGATATACCCCCTGCATGCGTACATCTGCTTATTATACATTTATAATGCCAGCTTGATTTACAAAGAGATATAAAGTTGACACATACGTACCATGAATAATTACAAAATTTGTTCCCAAAAATGTTTTCATTTACAATAAAAGTAGTTGTTTCTAAAAGCGTTGATAACAGGTTAAGGCCCATGTTAGGGGTTTATATCCCGCTTGATTTTGATCACACGATCTTTATTGTATCCAAAGTTACCAATGCTCATACAAACTATTGATGCATTTATCTTGATATTAACTCAACTTACTAAAGTATGCCGAGGATAAAGTAAAATATACTTTCTGTACGAGTCCTCTCAGTACTTTGACGATTTTCCTTATTGGCTGTTAACCTCCCATACCAAAACATTCTCACAAATTGCTCATGAGCAGCTCACGTGAGGACTAACAAGATTTCCTCACGTGAGCTGCTCATGTGAGTCTTATGTGCAATTTAACATGCAAATTAGGTAAAATGCTCACGTGAGAAAAATTCTGCACACAAGCATTTTTTGCTCACGTGAGGAATAGATCTGCTCACTAAGAGTTTTGCTCACATGAGGCTCATGAGGCTTATGAGACTCATGAGGCTCATGTGCAACAGTTGCTCACTTCAAAGACAATGGACAAAAATTGAAATTAAAATCATCAATATATATTTACATCAGTCATTTTAAAAATACAATTTCATACATTGTTTAACATTACATTTACATAAATCTTTAGAAAGTTTACCAATAATAAATGCTGGCATATTGAAACTTGTATTGCAGTTTGATCACACAAAGCAATGTCGCACACAGACGGACTTTGAAAAAAAATCACAGTTCACAGTAGGCAAAGTTCAATTTAACCATACAAAGTAGTTCATAAGTGCTGCACGAACACTGGCTGCATTACAATCGATCGAAGCATTGGTCTCCAACATTCCAAATGTCCTTTTTTTGACAGTGCAGTCTCGTGTCTCACATGCTCTCTGATTTCACACATAAACAACCACACAAACAGCTGACTACCAGAACATCACAATAATATCCAAATTGACACAACCAGACTTCAGCATGTATAACTTCTCCATTACTTAAATTATGTCTTCACTTTTTTTGTTGCATCATTCATAAAATCAGCGAGCTTTTCATGGTTTTCTTCAGGTCTGTGCAACTCAGGGCAGGCCTATTTGAAAGATAAATAAATTTGATATCAGTGAAATTGATAAAAGTTTTCATATTTCAAGCAGTTTTTAAGAAAATCATTATATAATACTGCAACTATTAATATTATCAGATTCTACACAAGAAGAACATGAACTCTTTTCTTTGTGTCATAAAATCGTTAATCAGTGTTAATAATAAAAAAAAATGTAGTTAGAATTATTTGTTCAAAAATTATTGTCAAGTAAAATGTCAAAGAAAAAATAACGTGTGTTTTATTACATTCGATACACCGGTATTTGCCCGATGGTCAGTTGTAAATTGTTCAACCCCGTTTTAAAGGTAGATGCTAAGATCACAGTATTTCGTTTCATATTCATTCTAATTACAAACACGTTTAACTGCCATTCAAGTGATTCAAAGAATATATTTTAACAAGTTAATGCTCAACTTACTTGAAGTACTCATACAGAAGATGCAGGGGGTGTTGGCACTCGATTCATTCATTCAGATTCTTCCTCTGTTCAGCCGTACGCCGTGGATTTTACACACTAAAACACTCCATTGACGATTACCCCATTGACAACGTAGTTTTTAACCTTATCAACCGGTAGTACTGTACAGAATCAGATAATTCCCTTTTTAATTCATTTCACCGTCATCTGTGATGGTAGACAACATGGCGGAATCGAATATGAAAATTGGCGGCTGGCATTTAATCGACCAATGAGCGCGCGCGTAGCTTAGACTGGTTCCCCCGCCACTGCGATATTTACTTTGTTTTGGGCGGGAGAGAGAACCAGACTAGCGGGTAACTTTACATTAAAACAAAAGTAAAAGTAGAAACAAACAGTTTACGAAAAGTCACAATATCAAGCGGTTTTGTCAGATTCTCATATCTAAATAGTAAGTTGAGTGATAATTGAATTTAGGAAAAAAAGAATATACCGTTACCCCCCCAAAAAAACCTGACAGTTTGGTGTTCACGAAAAAAAATGGGGTGGGGGAGGGGGTGTCAAAATGTACTTAACAAAATTTTGCAATTGCTTACGTGAGGAAAAAGGACGTAATTTTTTTTCATTTTGATTTAACTTTGATACTGCATATACTGACTAAGTCCAATTTCCTAACATCTTGCTCACGTGAGAAAGTTGAACTTAGAAAAAAAATCTACCGAAAATGTATCTGTATAGCCTGTTGCGTACGTGAGCAATTCGAATAGAATTTTGCTCATGAGCAATCAGGTGAGCAAATTTTTGCACATGTGCATTTTGGTTAGTATTTTCCTTCCTAACAGAGACTAACAATCTGCACATGAGCAAAATGAATTCCTACCTAATTTGCATACATTTCTTACTAGATTCTCATGTGCTTCTCATGAGCTGCTCATGAGCATTTGTTAGAATGTTTGGTACGGGCTCTACTGGCGTAATGGCTGCTGTCAGTGCCTACTAACTACAGCTTGGTTATAATGCCTAACAGTGGAGTAAACTTTTCATAATTTTGGTTTCATCATTAATTCTGGGTGATGAACTTGTAAACCCAGCAGTTTGTATTGTGGAAATCCTCAATGCAAGTATAATTCATGAACAATATGAAGAATATAGAAGATGCAACGGCGAAGCGCGAACATGCGAAGACGAAAGTGCTAAGTTGCGAAGGCGAAGAAGTGATACTACTATCGCTTCTTCGCCTTTGCAACTTCGAGCGCACTCTCGCCTTCGAATCTTCGCGCTTTCGCCTTTTAGCTCACCGAGACAAAGTCAATGGGAGCATATGCTATACCCCCGGCGTCGGCGTCCGGTGTCGTATATTTTAAGGTCCGGTCCGTAAAATGGTCCGGCCGGACCTTTAATGTTAGCATTTAAGGTCCGGCTTTCCCCTATAAGAAAAGGTCCTACCCGTAGTCACTTATTGCAATTTATCTCAGAGTTATTATTCTTTTTGCTCATGTGCATTTACATGTATCTAAAATATGTCTTTGTTTATATAAACCACTCGGCCATTAGCGAATGGCACATCACAGTATAGCCGTATCACTAAATTATGTTGTGGAATATTAAATATTGATAGCGGATTAGATTTTGACAAATTGTTTGCGAATCGGAGTAAAAAAAAATAAAAACATGAGTATTTTTACAATAATTTGAACACACTATTTACACGTAGTCCCGTTGTTTTTAAATCTCTTTCGGTGTATACGGATTAGCGGAGGATTTCACGACACGTACACACGGGTAAATGAAGCCCTGCAGGCATTCACACCTTACCTAATCAGAATAAACCCCTAATCTGAGAGAGAGAAAAGGCTCCACTGTGGTGTTCTGCACAAACAATATTGTCTTTTTTTCTCGTGCTTTGTTTAATTTTCAATAGATCAGGAACGTTTGATAATATACTAACAATTCATACGTCTTTAGGTAGAGTCCATCATTATTTTAGGTAATTACTAAAAGGTCGCACATGTGCATTACCTGGACAGAGGGTATACATTCACAATGTACTTAGTAGTGTATACGTAACTGTGGTAACTATAAGGGCGTGTAAAGACAAAAGAAATTAATTAGATGAAACATGTACAATGTACTTAAATTAAAAAGCATCTTTTGACTGACTGAAGGTAAGGTGTTTAAAAAAGGATTAAAAGTCTGATAATTTGTTAAGTTATAATCTCTCTCTCTCTCTCTCTCTCTCTCTCTCTCTCTCTCTCTCTCTCTCTCTCTCTCTCTCTTAAGGTTTCAAAAAAGATAGAAGGTATATTATTTGTGATAAAATTGCTATGATACAAAGCGTTTTGGTGCAGAAATATATTTGTAAACTGTCTCGCAATTATCTTCAGATTGCTGTCTGAGCGCCATTAAGGCACCATTTTAATTTGTTTTACTCATGCGCGGATCTAGAGGGGGGGGGGGGGGGGGGTCGGGGGGGGGGGGTCCCGACCCCCCCTGGAAAATGAAAATTTATTAAATTTACATAGTAAAATTATCGCGAAAATATGCCTCGGACCCCCCCCCCCCCTGGCAAACACAATTATCCTTCGGACCCCCCCTGGAAAAATTTTCTGGATCCGCGCATGTTACTACTTCACATTTTAAAGCCTCAAAAAATTAGATGCATTTCTTTACATGAAATATTAAAGAATGATTTAGTTTAAAGGGAAAGGTGGAGAAAAATTATGACATTCTTTGATCGGAGCTAGTGATCAAAGAAAAAAAATTATCTGTCAAATAATCTCTACATCATTCGAGCTTAACGTTAAATGAGACATCAATTTAAATTCGGAGACTTCACACTGAAAATGACATTCTTTGATCGGAGCTAGTGATCAAAGAAAAAAAAAATTTATCAGTCAAATAATCTCTACATCATTCGAGCTTAACGTTAAATGAAACATTAATTTAAATTCGGAGACTTCACACTGAAAATGACATTCTTTGATCGGAGCTAGTGATCAAAGAAAAAAAAAATTATCAGTCAAATAATCTCTACATCATTCGAGCTTAACGTTAAATGAGACATGAATAACATTCGGAGACACACTTTTCAGATCACCAAATACACAACACTGTGGGATTGATACGGAGGTTGCTCTAAAAGTAGTGTCACAGTTGCAAAAAAATCATGAAAACTCGCTGTAATGACAAAATTTCGAAGTGTATTATATTTACATATATTTCTTTAGATCTGAAAATTTTAGTGCAAAACGATATTTGTTTCCGAAGACAACGTATATAGAGCGTTAAGTAAGGACAGTCCCCGCACGCCTGCGACGTTGTTTATGTATTTTTATCTGTAAAATCCAGTCGTCCCGGGTACCAAACACAATTCTATGTTCTATTAATTATTGTAATTTTCAATAGAATTTTCAAGATTGTTTTCAAAATATTACCCAGTGTTGAAATGGCAAATACTTGAAAAGTGCATTTCTTCTGTTGAGATATTTCAGATCTTATTGAGATGTTAATTTTCTGAGTTTGTCCGCGCGAGATCTCAATAAAGTCTAGTGACTGAACAACCAATCATTGCTATAAAAATAGACCTTAACATGTAAATGTGCAGAATAGATACATTGTATCAGTTATTAGTCCATCACTTCAGTTGTTGCCGAAGGTGACATAAAAAATCGGCTTTTTTAATGAAAAATTCTATCTATTTTAGATCCTTTCTAATGAAATATACGTTATCCTCATTTGAGATATTTCAAATATCTATTTGATATATTTCTTTTCTGATTTAGTACGCGCGATATATCAAAAACAGTAAGTGATTGAGCAACCAATTTTTGCTTTATGATAGACCTTTTTATGAATATGTGCAGAATACGCATCAATAACTTGTCTGTCAGTTCTGGTCGTAACCAGAAGCAAGCAAAATTGTACTTTTTGCTTTTATAATTTTCGAAAGAATTTTCCAGACTTTTTTTTTCAGCGCATTAGTGTAATGGTAAATACATGAGTATTGCTTTTTTCTACTGAGGTATCTCGGATATTTTAAGAATTTTTTCTGATTTTGACTGTGCAAGACTCAATAACGGAAACTGATTGAGTAACCAAGATTTGCTATATGATAGACCCAAACATGTAGATGTGCAGCAAAGGTATCAATGATTTATCCGGCATGTCCAGTCGTCACCGGAACCAAACAAAATTGTATTTTTTAAAACTTTCTAATTAATGATAGTATATATTTTAATTTTTTTTTTCAAAAATTCTACCCAGGATTAAAATCTCATGGTAAATCATCGAGATGATTATTGCGTTTCTTATGTTGAGATATCTCGGATATATCGTTGAAATGTCTCTTTTTTTGTTATTTTCATGTTGGGCAACACAAAATAGTTCTATTCGAATGTTGCAAAGTAAACTGTTTGTTGTTCGTATTAAATATCTTTAAGCAAGATTATATTTTTCCGTATCCTAAATATCACTTACGTTATTGTAACCAATATGAATTAACTTTGTTTACATAAACCCGAAATCTAACGCGAATTAATATTGAATGCAGTGTTTTCCCAAGGCTGTTTTTACATAGAGGTATAGCGCCCCTCCCTTCCCCATGCATCACACAGTGCAATTCTTGATCATATATTCAATGTAAGAGAAATGGAAAAATATGTGAAACATGCGTATAAAATTATCAAAACAAAAATAAAGATTAAATTTAAAACAAACGACAAGCAAAACAAATGGTTTGGCTCAAATCCTAATGTAAGAGATAGAAATGCATTGAATTCCCTTGAGAAGATATTTCTTTTAACAACAATAATTTATAAGATCTATATATGGTTTTTTATCTATACTTGTATTTCTTAACTTCCCTCTCAATTTTCTTTGACAATATTAAAATGAAAACTAATGTTTAGGGGATATCTGAGTGATTCGAGACAGTTAGTACAATTTACATGTACAAATATTTAAAAAAAAATTAACTAGCTAGTATTTTTTTCTGTAAATATGTCAAATTACGTATGTTATTCTTTTTAAAGGGGCATGGTCACGATTTTGGTCAAAAATTAATTTTCCGTTTTTAATGTATACAATACTTCATTAAGGCAATTTTGATAGGCAGCCAAAATTCGAGTGCCATTCGTTAAGTTATCAGCGATTTACTGAGCTTACAATTCTTTGCTATGTAAACAAAAATTTTGTTTACATTCTGAATGTCGAAGACCTAAAATGAATGTGTTAAATATTAGAAACTTGTTTTTGTTAAAATGAATATTAAGAAGATAGAATAAGCCATACTTATCCCGTAAAGTTGCATTTTAGTGCTGAAATTAATCAAATATGATACAATGTATATAATATGCTTGTATTTTATCATATTTTACTTTATCCCATGATATTGTATCATTTGATATGATACAATGTTGTATCAAATTATATTCTATCTTAGAATACAATACCATGCTTTAATATTTACATTCACTTTCTTTCCCTCTATTAAATTGCATTTGTTGATTTGAGTGATATTTACGCACAAAACAGAAGACCCGATCACCAAATCTGGTGCGTATGAATACATTTAGTATTCCTTCAGTATTTCTCGAAGAACAAGAACTGAATCTTCTCGCGACTTCAAATAGGATAACTACCTGATATTATATTTACGCTGATAAATATTTCATTGATGTAAATATATTTTGACAGTTAAATGAATTCAATTGATTAATTTCTTAGTTTACCAAGAGTAAATTCATTAAATTACAGAAAGAAAAATAAAATTGTGTTATTAGAATTTAAAACGCTGTGCACTATTTTTGTCAGCATATTTCGGCTGTTCCAGTGGCCATTCCGTCAATTTCGCACTACTCGTTGAATAAGACAGAGCTTTTTAAAAAAAATCATATTTGTGGGAAGGAAATACATGTTTAAAAAACGTAAATACAAGCATTGATTCATTATTTGAAACGATGAGTGCAAACAAATTTTCATAACGCGCTAGCGCGCGTTATACAATTTGTATGCACATACCGTTGCAGTTATGAGACCACATCTTTCAAAAAATAATGATTCAATGCTTGATATATCTCACAAATTGTTAAGGTATTTTATGGTATTATATGATATATATTGTAAGTATGATAGGATGCAATTTTAATTTTGTATTATTGTATTGATTAACATATGAACATATGATTATCATACAATTTTTTAACAGATGATATACGATATTGTGTCAAAACAGAATCCATGAATATCCATGATCATAAAGGATGGTTTTCATATAATATGATACAGGTGGTCTCATAAAAGTGATGCCTCATTAAGGTGATGCCTCGTCTCGGTGAGCTTTGTAATATGTTATTACCTATGTTTTATAATTGCGGAGCTCTCCATCGTTTAAAGGGTTCCGAGGCATATTTTGGATTTTTTTAAATAAAATTAACAAGATATCTGTGAGCTCTCCATCGTTTAAAGGGTTCCGAGGCATATTTTGGATTTTTTTTAATAAAATTAACAAGATATCTGTGAGCCAATGCTCACTAGTGATACCCCCGCTCTGATGTGAATATGCAAAATAAGCAAAGTCGACATTTAACAGAAAGCTGGCATCCGATTGGTACAGAAATATATCCCACAATATGGCATGCCTAAACAAATAGTGTGTTAAAATTTCAAGCATCTGCGATGAATAGCTGCTGAGAAATCTTTGAGGAAAATTTGTTTGAAAATTTTGGCTAAAATAAACAAAGTACTCATTTAACAGGAAGATGACGTCCGATTGGTAAAAAAATATATCCCACAATATGGCATGCCTTAACAAACACTGTGTAAAAATTTCAAGCATCTGCGATAAATAGCTGCTGAGAAATCTTTGACGAAAATTTGTTTGAATATTTTGGCTAAAAATAAACAAAGTCATTATTTAACAGGAAGTTGACATCTGATTGATACAAAAATATATCCCACAATATGACATGCCTAAACAAACACTGTGTAAAAATTTCAAGCATCTCCAAAAATAGCTGCTGAGAAATCTTTGATGAAAATTTGTTTGAAAATTTTGGCTAAAAATAAACAAAGTCGTCATTTAACAGGAAGTTGACGTCTGATTGGTACAAAAATACATCCCATGATATAGCATGCCTATACAAATACTGTGTAAAAATTTCAAGCATCTGCGATAAACAGTTGCTGAGAATTCTTTGACAGAAATTTGTTTGAAAAGTTTTGCTAAAAATAAACAAAGTTGTCATTAAACAGGAAGTTGACGTCTGATTGGTACAAAAATATATCCCACAATATAGCATGCCTATACAAATACTGTGTAACATTTCAAGCATCTGCGGTAAACAGTTGCTGAGAATTCTTTGACGGAAATTTGTTTGAAAAGTTTTGCTAAAAATAAACAAAGTCGTCATTTAACATGAAGTTGACGTCTGATTGGTACAAAAATATATCCCACGATATGGCATGCCTATACAAATACTGTGTAAAAATTTCAAGCATCTGCGATAAACAGTTGCTGAGAAATCTTTGACGAAAATTTGTTTGAAAATTTTGGTTAAAAAATAAGCAAAGTCGTCATTTAACAGGAAGTTGACGTCCGATTGGTACAAAAATATATCCCACGATATGGCATGCCTTAACAAACACTGTGTTAAAATTTCAAGCATCTGCGATAAATAGTTGCTGAGATAAATGCGACAGAAATTTTTGTTACGGACGGACAGACAGACAGACAGACGGACAGACAGACGGACGGACAGACAGACACACAAGGGTAAAACAGTATACCCCCTCTCCTTCGGAGCGGGGGTATAATAAAATTAAATTATCAAGCAGGATAGGGTCCGGACTCCTATCCCGTTTTACTGCGTAAATTTATTAATATTGAATTTTCCGGGGGCGGATCCCCTCTCCCCCTCTAGATCCATGCATGAGCAAAAAGTGTCGCAAAATGAAATTAGAATGTTACTGTGATTGGTCCACGGTAAACAGACGGCTGGTAAGTGACAGGAGTCTAGAAGTGCAAATGTACACATTATGGCGGACATTAAATTGTGTGTGGAGTAGATAATGATTAGGCATAGCCAGCACTGGTAAACATATATGTTACATGTACACATTCAAATATTTATAAACATTCGTACCTGTATCAAAAAATTAAAGGCGAAGGCGAAAGTGCGAAGATGCGAAGGCCAGAGTGCAAAGTTGGGAAGGAGCGATAGTAGAATCGCTCCTTCGCCTTGGAACCTTCGCACTTTAGGCATCACATCTTCGCGCTTCGTCGTCGCATCTTCGCACTTTTGCTCATTCGCCTTCGCACTATCGCCTTTGCAACTTAGGTCGAAGTGGCCCTATCGGAACACCATAGATATATGTAAATGTAATTGTTAAGATACCCCGATGCAATACGTCAATATCTTGTTATAACGGAAGGATTTTTATTTTCTAAGACATACCCCTTCTTTCACTTTAAATTTATTTGAATATGAATTATAATTTCTGTTACTTTCTGTAAACTGCAGCAGTAAAAATAACAATAGTGTAAAGACTATTTCACAAATAATAAAAAAATATACTGAACAACTTTAATCTACAAGGGGGTCATTATTCTACAGGGGTCACTTTTCTTCATGTGGAGTGTGTTCATTTTTATGAAAATGACACTTATTCTTCAGGCAAAGGGGTCATTTTTCTACGTAAAATAATGACCGGGGGGTCATTTTTCTGCGTAGAATAATGACCGGGGGGTCATA
Organism: Magallana gigas; assembly: GCF_963853765.1. Lineage (NCBI taxonomy): Eukaryota > Metazoa > Mollusca > Bivalvia > Ostreida > Ostreidae > Magallana > Magallana gigas. The sequence goes on along the minus strand of NC_088857.1, from coordinate 19,806,838 downwards.
ATTCTACGTAGAAAAATGACCCCCGGTCATTATTCTACGGGGGTCATTATTCTTCATTACTCTTCATTACACCGGCATCCTAACCCTTTGCCACCAACAATATTGCATTTAATTCACACAGAGAGATATATGGCTATGCGAATGCAAGGGTTCATATAAGTGTTTGTTGAATAACTATTTTATCTTTAGGATATTTGACTATGTATAGTGGCAAAATATATCAGAAAACAAATACATTGTATAGCATCACACAGATAGTGAATCCTCATCATGATTTATTTAATGAATACATCAAATGTCATTAACAAGGCAATATGGTACTTGGCAAGAACTGGTCGCACGCCAGTATGATATACAGACATACTGTATCAAGAAAATACATCATATAAGTCGCACACAACAATCAACCAATCCGATCTTTACAGGTTTTTTTTAATCCCGTGGGAAAATATATCCTAAAATACCATTTTATAGGACAATTTATCCCATATATACCTTAAAACGGGATTTTTTATCCTGTTTGTATCAAAATGGGAGAAAAAATCCCATGGAAGAAAATATGCCTCAAAGAATTTTTTTCTCCCATAGGATTTTGGAGGGAGTTTAGTTGGGATGAAAAATCCCACCATTCTCCCATGGGATTTTTTTATTTATAGCTTAACTGTAAGAAAACTAAGACATTGTGCATGTTGATGTTGACCTGGGAAAGTCGTTAAAGAAAATCCCACCAGAATATTAGAAATATTTTTACACAAGTCTTACGGAAAGGGTAGATGAAAGCCCGGACCTTGTCATGTCCGGACTTAAATGTCGCACTGTTTATATTGTTTTACCAGTGATATAAGTTAGATACAAAGAACCAAAAATTAATATTAATTGAAATTGTGCTGAAAACATTAAATCACACCAATAGCTAGAATATTGAAAGATGTAATCAAGAAGTGTATTGTGACGTCACATTTTATTTACGCCCGGCTTCAGCAGGTGAAACTGAAATTTACACCCGGCTTGTTAACCAATCAGATTCAATGTTTTAAGTGACATAGGAAATAATGTAATCTATCAGTCTTTTTCATATAAATTTAAAGGGATAAATAGTGGCAATGAATATAAATAGAAAGTCATTTTCAGAAAAATCCCATATAATTATGATAAACAAATAAAAAACACACCAATAATTTAACAAGATCGAATGTTAACTGTTCATTCTTTGACTGCCTTCTTCTTCCTCAAGCCCTGCAATGAACTACTTTAACCTGAAAAGTTGTAAAAATATATTCAACGAATACATGTACCATATTTATGTTAAAATTTAAATTTTTTTCAATACATAATCATAAATTTGAATTCAGATTAATTTTAACCTGGCAGATTTATTTGACATGTGTTTTTGGACATGTATTTGTAAGGTGCTTGTCTATTTGTGATTAGTAAGATATAACAGGCAGCTATATTGTGGATTGGCAAACATAAGATTGCACAGAAAATGGTAATTAAAATCAAAAGTACAAGCTTTTAAAAATATATAGGTAAGACAAATGTGTATTACCATTGACTGCTTCAAGTTCCTGATGTGTTCATGCAGGGCCTACATCGCCGGAACTGCAACTGTTGATGCTTCCTCTGGACATCTAAAGTGTTGAAATTGGCTGGCCCTTTTTGCTGAAGGCAATGGCAATTCTGTCTCCTTTTGAAGATGGTCCTTCTACCATTTTATCTGGTCCTCTGTCATTTTCCCGCCATCTTGCCATTTCTTTAGGTCTCCATTCATGGCTTCAAAAACCTTCCTTCCTTTTCTGCAACCTGCTGGATTTGCTCTTGCTCATTTTGGTACGCAGCGGCAAGGCTGGTGACGTCAATGACCTGATATGTTGTGGACTTGAGAGGCCATTCCTTGAAATGCATCAGCATTTTTCCCCTTCTTTCACGAATTTTAACTCACGAATTTTAACTTGGGGCGATATGCAGACATCCTTGAAAACATCTGGTCAGCATCCTCATGGGCCAACCATTAGAAATGAAAGTTTAAGTCTGTTGGAAAAGAAAAAGAATAAAAATGTCATTTATTCATATTTTAAAATACATGTACATGGTTTCTCGTATTTTCATGTTTTTTTATCAAAAATTTTCAATAAGAAATTTATGAATTTTTAGATTGAATAAGTTTCAAACTCTTGTATGGAGGGCAAATTTAGTTTGCATTGTGCATTTATTTTTTGCCCAATCTAGTGTTCAAACTACAGTTTATTTATACCCTTTGAGATAAACCATATGGTAGCATTATGTATTTCTTTAATATAAGGACTTCACATATTACTATTTTTGGAAAATCACTATTGTAATATCTTTTAAATCTTCTATTTGAGGTGCAGGAAATTAAAATTCATATATATATATATTCCTACATGTAATATTGTAAATGTACCTCTATTTTGAGATGGCCGGCGCACGCCTTAAAAGAACCAGATGGTAGATTTTCTTGAAAATTCGCAAATGAACTAGAATTGATTACATGTATATTACGTCAAGCCCGTTTTAACATTAATTTCGATGTAACCATAAATCAAGAATGGGGTCGAACTCTGACCCAGATAAAAAAAACCTACCAGCTCGCTTCAAAAGCCTAATAAATCAATTAATTTTTAAAACACTCGCAATATGCATGTATTTTTCAGAAAAGTAATGTCTGAGATACACTCATACCGAATTTCAAGTTGATGGGTCTTAAAATATCGGAGATATATATGTCATTATTCTCTCGAAGTCGCCAGTTTATTTTTACTCGGACATTAACCGGTCCAGGGCTCACGATTTCCTTAAAGGAAAACTAAATGCATGATTTTGTAGACCAGATCTTTTATTTTCTTGCAAAAATTATAGGTTTCATAGTTCTTTTTGAAAGATTTCAGGCAGGGAGGTGGTCGTCATAACAAATTTATAATTGTTCTTCTCAAGAATGAAACCTAATTAATTAAATGCATATATGTGACTCCTCGACAAGTTTGTGTATGGGTTATATGCTACTCAGGTGACCGTTAAGGCCAATTGGCCTCTTGTTTCAATTTGTGTGTACCACAGAAAGTAAACTAATGAGTAATTAAGTAGCAATTTGTATATAAAAAAAAAAAAAAGACTTACCTGTCCAGACCTAATAGTATGTTGTGTAGTATGACACACATAGTAATAATATCCTGCATGCTCGTTAAGGCCAATTGGCCTCTTGTTTCAATTTGTGTGTACTACAGAAAGTAAACTAATGAGTAATTAAGTAGCAATTTGTATAAAAAAAATACTTACCTGTCCAGACCTAATAGTATGTTGTGTAGTATGACACACATAGTAATAATATCCTGCATGCTCGTTAAGGCCAATTGGCCTCTTGTTTCAATTTGTGTGTACTACAGAAAGTAAACTAATGAGTAATTAAGTAGCAATTTGTATAAAAAAAAAAAAAAAAAGACTTACCTGTCCAGACCTATGTTGTGTAGTATGACACACATAGTAATAATATCCTGCAAGCTCTTTCAGGATTGGCTAAATGGTGGAGCGCACTAAACCTCTTTTTCAGTGCACCATAAGTCTTTTCAACCCTTAAAACAGAGAGACGAAAAGCAAAATAAAGTATGTTGTGTCTGATTTTTTGTAGATTGTCAGATCCCGTAGGGGTGCAACGATACGCTTGCCTCACGATACAACACGTATCACGTTACTGATTATATTATACGATACGCATTGCGATACATACGATGTTAAATATGTTGTAAATAAAAGATAAAAAGAATAAACAATGACAAAGACTTTGGTTTCATTTAATTTCTTATAAACACTGTTTAACATTCTTAAAATGTTTAACTTGTTACAACTTCATGTTTTTCTTGAGAAAAATCAATACATCAACATAACCTGGATGAAGTGCAGATCTTTGGACTGTAACAATGTCATCCGAAGTGGAATATATCCGTTCACTGGTCACATACGTGCCCTGTTTTGTATTGCCGGAAGCCATTTTGAAACATAGTTAAAAGGCTAAACCGACGGTTCAAATATTTCCTGATCGAGAAAACCGAACCGCGGCTTTTTAGAAAAGTATCGTGAATGGAATTGTCGAACATTATTACCGTGATATACCTACCCCTGCGAATGTGTTCGGAATGTTTTCTTTATCGTTGCTAAGTATGTAATAAATTCAGAAGTGCTCGAATGTTTTTCGTCATCAAATATGGTAAATCGTTTTAAACCATATCCCGAATCTCCTTGCAGAGTTCCTTGAATTTCACTTAAAGAGACAGTACGGCGCATCTTATTAACAAGAGACCAATTGGCGTTAACGGTCACCTGAGTAGCAAATATACCATACTCAAATATGCATCAAATTAATTAGGTTTCATACTGGAGTAGAAAAATTATAAATTTCTAATGACGACCACATTTCAAAAAGAACTGTGAAACCTATAATTCTGGTGAAAAACTAAAAGATCTGGTCTACAAAATCATGAATTCAGTTTTCCTTTCAGGTGTGTGGGAGTAAAGAAGATAATTTTTTAAAGTTATATGCATTAACATCTATACATCCATTTTGGCCCTGCCCAAGAGTCAAAACCCATCCTTGAGGAGACATGAAAATTAAAACTTCAGTAGAGGACTTCCTGGTAAACATAATTATTAGTCAGGGTTTTTTTATACAGATGTGTGAGAATAGGGACGAAAATTTTTAAACATTATATGCATTAACACTATATTGCGCCTCCCCCTTCATGTCCTAAACCCCTGACCCAGGGGCCATGAATTTCACAATTTAGGTAAAGGAGATTGTGGATATTATAACCATGTATTCAGTTTTTTTCCCACATGTGTAGGAGTAGGGAAGAAGATTTTTTAAGATTTAAAACATTTTTACTATATGGCCATATTGGCCCCACCCTAGAGCCTGAACACCTAACAAAGGGTCATGAATTTCACAATTTTAGTAGAGGCCCTCATGGACATCACATCCATGTATTTAGTTTTTTGCTCACATGTGTGGGAGTAGAGAAGAAGATTTTTTAAGATTTAAAACATTTTTACTATATGGCCATATTGGCCTTACACTAGAGCCTGAACACCTAAAAAAGGGGTCATGAATTTCACAATTTTGGTAGAGGGCCTCTTGGACATCATAACCATGCATTAAGTTTTTAACAAATATATATGGGAGAAGAGAAGAAGATTTTCTAAGATTTAATACATTTTAACTATTTGGCCATATTGGCCCCACCCTAGAGCCTGGACCAATGACCCAGGGGCCATAAATTTCACAACTTTGGTACAGGGCTTCATGGACATCATAACCATGCAACCAGTTTTTTCCTCACATGCGTGGGAGTAGAGAAGAAGATTTTTGAAAATTTGACATTTTTTGCTTTGGCCCCGCCTGTGGCACCCCAGGGGTGGTAGAGCAATGAATTTCACAATTAAGATTCTTCTTCCCATAGAGATGCTTCACACCAAAAATGGTAACGATTGGCCTGGTAGTTTTCAAGAAGAAGTTAAAAATGTAAAATTGTTAACGAACGACGCACTACGACGGACGAAGACCAATTGCAATAGGTCACCTGAGTGACTCAGGTGACCTAAAAATAAACAATATGATATTGAACATTGTTTATTTTCAGTAGTATATTTTTACTATATAACTCTATGAAAAAGAATAGTCAATAATTGTTATATTATCTCGCCCTAAAAATAATGAATGGTCAATAGTTTTTTAATATTGAACAGCTAGGAGTAATATTTAGAGAATATTCCCTCTATTTCCAACAACCGCTTCTAATTTGTTGGTTCGCAAACAGTGACGTAAATACATCTTCGAGACTCCACATCAAGGTGACTTCATAAAAGGCAATCTTTCAAGGCAAGTAAACAAAGGACTTTATATATGATGTTGTGTCAAAATAGTATCCATGAATATCCAAGATTATTATACCCCGCTCCGAAGGAGAGGGGTATACTGTTTTAGCCTTGTGTGTCTGTCTGTCCGTCCGTCTGTCTGTCTGTCTGCCCGTCGGTAACAAAAATTTCTGTCGCATTTATCTGAGCAACTATTTATCGCAGATGCTTGAAATTTTTACACAGTGTTTATTAAGGCATGCCATATTGGGGGATATATTTTTGTATCAATCGGACGTCAACTTCCTGTTAAATGACGACTTTGCTTATTTTTTAACCAAGATTTTCAAACAAATTTTCTTCAAAGATTTCTCAGCAACTATTTATCGCAGATGCTTGAAATTTTTATACAATATTTGTATAGGCATGCCATATCGTGGGATATATTTTTGTACCAATCGGATGTCAACTTCCTGTTAAATGTTGACTTTGTTTATTTTTATCCAAAATTTTCAAACAAATTTCCGTCAAAGATTTCTCAGCGACTATTTATTGCAGATGCTTGAAATTTTAACACACTATTTGTTTAGGCATGCCCTATCGTACAATATATTTTTGTATCAATCGAACGTCAACTTTCTGTTAAATGACGACTTTGCTTTTTTTTAACCAAAATTTTCAAACAAATTTTCGTCAAAGATTTCTCAGCAACTATTTATCGCAGATGCTTGAAATTTTTACACAATATTTGAATAGGCATGCCATATCGTGGGATGTATTTTTGTACCCATTGGAAGTCAACTTCCTGTTAAATTACGACTTTGTTTATTTTTTTTATTTTTTTTTAAAATTTTCAAACAAATTTCCGTCAAAGATTTCTCAGCAACTGTTTATCGCAGATGCTTGAAATTTTTACACAGTGTTTGTTTAGGCATGCCATATTGTGGGATATATTTTTGTATCAATCGGACGTCAACTTCCTGTTAAATGAGTGTTTATTTTAGCCAAAATTTTCAAACAAATTTTCCTCAAAGATTTCTCAGCAGCTATTTATCGCAGATGCTTGAAATTTTAACACACTATTTGTTTAGGCATGCCATATTATGGGATATATTTCTGTACCAATCAGATGCCAGCTTTCTGTTAAATGTCGACTTTGCTTATTTTGCATATTCACATCAGAGCGGGGGTATCACTAGTGAGCATTGGCTCACAGATATCTTGTTACTTATGATTTTCATATGATATGATAAAGGTGGTCTCAAAATGATGATGCCTCGTCTCTGTGAGGTTTTTATTTAAAATATTTGTAATTCTTCAGCATGTAGTTATAGTTTCTTTTGATTTGAACATGTACGTAATGGTAAATTTGATGACAAACTCAAAATACAGTATGACACGCTTTTTACTTTACTATAATTTTTGTTTATCTTTGAAATAATTGATAACAAGAAATGCTGATAAATGATTGTAAAATATTATTTTTTTTCGAAAAGTACATTTTGAAGATCTTTTGAACTGAATACCAACCCATTTGCCCCACCTTCAAAATTAAAAGTATTCTTTTGATTAATATTTTGCAAAACACTCAATTTTAACCTTTACAAAATTGAATTGACTGTAACAATTATTTCATTCACATTTTTCCAAATTAAACATCTTTAAAATGATAACACAAATGTTTAATATAAATACATGGATATGTTTTTGAATCAAATTCCCATGTTCCATTTTTATATGTTTCTGTACATTTATAACCCCAACAGTTCATCTCTGAACCCAACATAATTGCCATGTGGATCAGGAAATCTGTCTCTGATACGCCATATGCAGCAGCTTGGAATGACCCGTCTGTTGACCGTTCCAAGTTTGCCGTGGTGCCACAATACAAACTGGCGGTAAGCAGTGTGTCGATTGGCCCGATTTCTGTCAGTATCTTCTGGCATGGCAAGAATGTCCTGTCTGTATGGTCTTGCTAGAGCAAGGACTGCCTCATTCAGAATAAGTACATCAAAATCCTGCAACAAATACAAGTGGAAAATAAACTACAAAAATTGAAAATTTAAGAATTTGTAGTACGTTATTATGAGTACTAAATGCAGATACTCACGGGTAGACGAGACACACAGCTATCTGCATTTCTCTGACAGCATCGCTTTTCCTTATCTGTAGGCATGTCTTTACAAAAACCACAACTGCACCAAGGCAGTTGGGTTGTAGGATGCTGTGACGGACTAGGCCAGGGTTCTAGTATACTAAAAATATACTCAGGGTTCTCATCAACAACCTTAAGCAGTGTGCTTCTCATTTCTTCTGGGGAGAGTTCATCTTTTTTTCTGAAAGGAAGATATAACTTTATATGTAGAGGTAGTAATAAAAGTGTTTATCATCTTATATGCTCAGAAGATAGAGTCAAGTTTACTTATCTTTATAACCTGCTTCCTTTCCTGTATAACGGCCACTGTTCCATCTACACTTCGTCTCTTTCTAATCCTATTCCGCTTTGGGGGGGGGGGGGGGGGTCCTTATCTTTTGAACTTGTGTTTGGGGTCGCCCTCTTCCTCCAGATCCCCTATCCACGACCCCGTCCGAATTTAGGCTCTTCAATTAGGCCAACGGGATTGCTGCAACCTTCCCCTTCATTATCAGAATCTCTATCTGAGGACTGTACAGAAAAATGTATTATGTAAAAATTGGAATTTTTTGTACATGTAATTGTGTTTTATTGGAAAGGATTTCGAACGGAATACATTCAGTTATAAATTGCACGTAACCATATAGTCCTACGTAACCTTTTGTAATACAACACCACTTTCAGTAAAAATAAGCTTGTCAACCGTTCAAATTATGCCATTTATCACGTAAATTCTAACAGAATTTTAGCCTGTTTCCGGCCTACCCATAATGCTCCGCACAGTAGGCCTGGCACTCACTGTTTAATGGAAGCGCCTATCACAGCAATTTCAATATGGCCGATGCTATGGTAAGTGTATGGGGACATACTTTACACCAAGAGTTCAATTTGCTGTGTCGGTTAAGAAATTGTTATGTTTTACGAATCTTTGAGGTAAGATTGAACAGCAAATGTAGTATTTCAAAGATGACATTGACTATTTACGGAATAATCTACGGATGTAAGCGGCGAGACAAAACCATGTGATTGCGCAATAACTGAGACCTGAATGTTACTTCGTTTTAAGTGCATGTTTGAGTGAAACTATATCGAAATTTTGTTTTAACATATTTTTCAGTAAATATAAGAGATGAACGATCGTTTTAAATGCGATGTTTTGCTGTGAACTGCTGTTAGACACACCTTACAAATTTTTGTAGCACAATGTAGTGCGGCACGCTTTTGAAGTGTGCAGGTGCCAGTTCAAGTCTGACCAAAAATTACTTATCGTGTGATTTGACATGCAGGTTACTTGCAGACATCGATGCAAAATAAATCTTGGGTTTAGTAATAGGGAAAAACACAGACATAAATAATTTATTATTCCATGTATGTGTGGGTGTGTATGTGATGCATAGCTCTATTGCATTGATAATCTATTAAACTGCTTTATTTTAAATTTAGGAAGAAGACAAAATTAGATTCTGTTTAGATATTTATAATAAAAGATTTGGGCAGACTGTCGAGGAATTGAGACCATTGCAAGTAAAAGCATTATCAGTCATGATCAACCATGATACCACATGCGCGGATCTAGAGGGGGGGTCGGGGGGGGTCCCGATCCCCCCTGGAAAATGAAAATTTATTAAATTTACATAGTAAAATTATCGCGAAAATATGCCTCGGACCCCCCCTGGCAAACACAATTATCCTTCGGACCCCCCCTGGAAAAATTTTCTGGATCCGCGCATGATACCATATGCATGCTACCCACTGGTTATGGGAAAAGTCTACTGTATGAATTATTCCCAATTATTTCAGAGACAATATTTTGAAAACCATGCTGTGTTTTTGTTTTTGAGCCACTAAATGTCATCATTCAGCAGCAACTTTCTAAACTTGGTTTAAATGCAACCTGCTTGAAAGAGGAATGATGCAGCTGTTTTAGATAAATTAAAAACGGGTGATTACACATACATTTACACTCACCCTGAACATATGATTGGGAAGAAAACCATATATGACATTTTAGTCTCACGGGTATATTCTTCAAAAACCTGCCTAATAGTAGTTGATGAAGCCCATTGTGTCCTTGACTGGGGGGAGGAATACAGGCCATCTTTCCGCAATATTAAGGATATGCGCCCCATCTTACCCCATGCAAAAATGCTTGCACTAAGTGCTACCCTCACTGTAAACGGTCAGGGAGATGTTGCAAAACATCTACTTATGAAGTGTTTTCGAGTGATTTCATCTGCACCAACGAAGGAAAACATTTCCTTAGTGGTTCTACAAAGACCACCTCTTAGCAGTAAAGTGTCATCAAAAGAAACTTACAATGTTGTGCTTCAACCTGTTTTACAGAGTCTTAAGTCCAAGGGACAACATTTCCCTTTGACAATTATCTACCTCGGTGGAACTATGGACTGGGTATGGTATGCCTATGAATATGCAAACAAAGTACTGGGGGAAAAAATGTATGCAAGTCAGCCACAAATTCTTGAAAATTGTCGAGTGGCAGTGTACCATTCCTCAATCGGAAATAATGATGAGGTCAGTTTACAGTTCTTTCACTCACAAAGTGTTTATTAAAAATACATTTACCGGTAACCATATAAATTCATTATTCTTATACTCAAATGTGTATTTATAAACAGATGAAGAACATAATATTCAACAACTTGGCAAAGGATCCCCATGAGAGTCCTCTCAAGATTGTTTTTGCAACCATTGCTTTAGGCATGGGTGCAGATTTGCACCATGTATTACAAGTGATCCATATTGGTCCACCCAAAAACATGGAAGGTAAATAATTTGCTTAAAAATTAGTAGTAGTAATTTACAAATACACTGTCTGCCATGTAACACCAATGCATTTTAATACAAGATTTTAAGCCCCTAATATTTATTGATTATGTAATACAATTTTTAACATGCATTAATCAAGGTTTAACAATTAAAACATTCATACATTATAAATATGATAAAAGTGCAATTTCTATTTAGCTTATATTCAACAAGTGGGCAGAGCTGACAGAAGTGGAAATGAGTGTATAGCTGTTCTCTACTTCAACAATTTTGATCTTGGTCGTCAATGAGTTTCAAAGAGTGTCGGAAAATACTGTCGAAATGATGTCATGTGTCGAAAAAACTTTATAAATTCTTATTTTGGTTATGATGCTACTGATACAGGGTTTGCATGTAAAAAAATGTGATGTCTGCAACACCGACCTGAAATGCAGTTGGCAGTTTAAGGAACCTTTGATGCTTGATAAGAAAGGAGTTGTCAGAAATGCTATAAGTATGTATGTTCAGACATTAAAACTAACAACCATTACAGAATTACATGTTGAGAAACTGGTATTTAATGCAGAGTTCTATGTGGAACCTTCTTCCATTGTTCCAGACTTTTCTTTTGATGAATCAACTGCAGAATCATTGTCAAGCATAATTTGCAAGTCTATTATTGGACCTTAGAATTAGACTAATGAGCCTTTTTGTGCATACTGAATTGTCTAATATCCACTGAAAAGACTTTCTACATGATCCACTGAAAAGACTTTCTACATGTTTAGTAAGACGCATGCATATGATATGATATTTACACTAAATGAATAAATTTGGTATTGATCAACATGCAGTATTCATTTTCAATTTTAGCCAAAACTAGTTTACCCTCATGTATTGATCTTTAATTACTGCCCAAGTTCATGGTAGATGTTATACTGGTGCTGCCTGATCCAGTTTTTTAGTTGATGCAGCTCTAGTCTTCTTAGTGGGCTTTGAACTGGGTGAGAATATGAAACTAGTGTGCGGCCTTTCTGCTCATCAAATGGTTTGATGGTTTGTAGTTCTTTGATTATTTTAATTTCGTCACTTTCAGATGATTTAATTCTGTGCTTATGAGCTCGAATAACAACGTCAGTTTTTTTTATCGAATTCCTCAGATATGTGTTTCATTCCGGCAACTGCTGCTGTTCGTTTTGAAAGTGTTTTTTCGCTCTTGTTAGAGGAAACAGACCGCAAATGTCCTTTGACAAGTCTCACAACATGTTCCATTTGGAGATCTGCTCCAATTGATGTGTCAAACTTTCCCTTGGTGTTTACAAATAGTCCATAGAAAGTTTCCTGGGCAGTTTTTTCACTCATACTTGGAATTGTTGCTATGTCCTTTTAAGACACACATCAAATATTTCAAAAGTGGTATGAATCTGTCTCTGTTTGGAATTTTCACATTCTGCAGTACACTTTTGTAAAGAAAACCAAGTACAAGAACACAAGAACCATACATTTTCACTCCATCAAGATCAGATTTAATTTGGTTGGTTGCAATAGGAACCATTAGATTAATTCTGGATCCATCTGGTAGACAAACAATAATTGGAATGCTTGAGTTTCCATGAGATGTAGGCTGATTTTCAAAGTTCTCCTGCACCTTTTGAAATACCATACTGCTAACAAAGTCATTAATGATTTTCAAAGGCACTTCTTATTTCTCTAGGTCTGTCATATTTTCAATTTCTTTAGGGACATTTTGAGTAGGTTCTCAATCCAATGTGGCCATACCAAAATATTTCATTGCTGCAACAGTGATATATGTATCAATAAGAGAAATGCCAAGTTCTTTACAGTGGTCATAGTGATTTTTTACGTCATCACCATTAGCATCACTTCTTGACAACCTTATTTTTTTAGCATATAAGGTGCCAGGTTCAATACTGTCTTTTCTGTACAATAGTTTATAAAAAAAATGTCAGAACTGTCATTTGAAGATGAAACATTTCAAATGTAATTGGGGCAAGATGACTAAGTTTTTCCTAGCTGCAATAATGTAGCCCTCTCCCGATTTTTTTTTTTTTTTTTTTTTTTTTTGGGAGAGGGCTACAACTCCATAGGATCTCCGTAATGGTGCAAGTGCGGGAGTGATTCACTCCCGCAACGATTTCGTCTCAAATCGTTTATAGATGACAATAACATTTGCATTTCTTACCTGAATTCTAACGTTGTAGATGTCTATGGCATAAATTAATCCAAAAATATCAAGTATAGTCCATATTTGGCATATATCGGTTATTTTTCGTGTATGTCAACAACGAAAGTTGAATTTGTCCGCCATGTTTACTGACCTTGACCGGTTTTATTTTGGGACAGCCAATGAGAATTCAGGAGCGGATCTTGAACTCCCCTATTTTAAACATAATTAACGCGGTAAATATGAATTTTCCAGTATATACCATTTCCTTAAATGATGTTTTAGTGATATAACGAGGTAAGATCGATTATTTACACTGACATTCACGTTATCAAGCCCATCAAAACTCCAAGCGTACATCCCATAAAATCACGCGAGAACTGTCATGGCTGCTGAAAAAGACGACTGGTAAACATGCTGATGTGTTTTATCTGGTTTTGATTTATATACGGTTAATTTGTTCAACCTGAATTAAAAAATCATTTTATCTAAAAGAAGTCAAATACAAAATCGATCTTTTAAGACCGAAGTCAGCCGCATTAAAAAATTAATTTTGCACCATTACGGAGATCCTGTGGAATTGTAGCCCTCTCCAGTAAACATCAGATATAAAAAAAAATCGGAGAGGGCTACATTATTGCAGCTAAGTTTTTCCCTATCATCATTTGTACATGAACGAAGCCTTTTTGCTCCAGAGAAACGCTCACGGGTCAGCTGGTCACCTCCAATGTGCACTCTAGTGTTTGTTTCTAGGGGTTTACCAGCAGAATTGAAAATCTCTGCGATAAGATTTTCATATGCATCCAGTATATCGACAACATCAGTATACTTTTGTTCATTTTTGGCCAACACAGGCAGTGGAATGATTTTGTGTACTGAGCTTATGTCTTGAGATACTGGCTGCAATTCTTCAGTCATTCGTTTGGCCAATACCTTGAAATCCTGGAATGCCTTCAAGAATTTGGTAATCACACGGAGGGTTAGCACACTGTACTCATGCCGGATCACATCCCAGTCCTGTTGCTGCGGTAAAAAAAAAATCAGCAGACAGCTGCATGAGGGGCACTTGAGGAGCAATGTTAGGCAGTGTATGAAAGTCTCCACTCTGGATGATAGCTGCAGAAGCAAACCAGTGTTCCATGTGCTTCGACTGACCCTGGCGCTGATGACTTGCAGTAAGCTGGAAATTTACATTATCTCCAACCAGGCGGAACCTCTTTCCTTCCTTCACAGCATCAATAAGCTCCTGGTTGAAATATTTTTGTTACTAAATAATAATTATACCTAAATAAATCACTTCTAAAAAAAATTAAGAATGAACTAATGGTTATTTGGTTGACCATCCAGTCTCTTAAGTGACAAGAAAATCATGTCACACGTAGTGAAAGCCATGCACACCTGGATGTTAACGGCATAATATCCTTTGCGGCAAATGTACTCTGCTGCGTTGACATGGGGAGCCTTTATTTTTACCATTGTTCCATCAACGCATCCCACAACGCCTGGAAATCCTGCAATTTATATTTTTCATACGAATAAATTAACCATTAGAAAAATATAGTTCCTTAACGTGATGATGCAGCTTGTACAAAATATTCTAGATTGAATTAACTTTAAATGCTCTCTCTTTCTATCTCTCTTTCATATTAAACTTCTTTTCTCATATTTAACCAAAGTCATCTACGTTATTTGTTTAAGATTTAAGAGAAGAAGTTTGCAAATTTAGTGATCCACCTCTACACTATTTTAAAGCAAGAAATGATGTATAAACGTCTTTCCTGTTTTCATTAAAATTCATCAGAGACATAATCTTGCGGTCCCTCTTGTAAAGTATCCTCAATTTATTTATGTCTCTGCTATTCATCAATGATTTAAATAGTTAAAAATGTTGTACGAATTAAAAAAAATATTAATGTGATTATTTTATACACAATTGGTTAATTTTTTGTCTTCAAAATTATTAAAAAGAGTCGGGTTCAAGATGCAAAGAAATTTAAGGTCAGATATGCAGACAACTTTCTTCCTGGCAATCTTGTGGAACGCCGCCTGGATGTTCACAAATTCCTCTCGACGTAAGACAGATGAATCTTTTGGTCACTGTACATACCAATTCCGTCACCAGTCTTACTGCCCTGCCAGCTGTGCTTTTTGACAAGCTCAAAGTATTGCCAGTTGTTATGTGAAATGAACCTGTTGCAGAAAATCTTAATGAAACCAACACTTGTTGTGTGGTAGTGAGGTGTTATTTCTTCTGCTAGCAAACTGAAGATTGTCTTTGGGTAAGTCAACAATAAAAAATATTGTTGCATCTCTCAAATATTTCGTTGTCATTTAGTCCTTCTTGAGGATTTGATCTGATTCAGAAAAAAAACTTTGGTGGCACACACGTTTCAGAAAAAATCTCAAATTTGAGAAAAACAGAAATTGAAGTCTGAGTTTGAGAAACAAATTATTTGGTGGCACAGTTTGGTGAGAAAAGCTCAAATTTTCTGAGAAATCTCAGATCTGAGAAAATCGCCCCGAAGCCTGAACATAATCTGTTGCATTTGATCCTCGGACCTTGATACCCAATGTCTTATTCTTTATATTTAGTTTCTAGGAATATGAAAAGAAGTTGAGAGAAACATTTCTGACATATGATAAAGACATTTCAAGTATTAGACTACATGGTTCCTTAGACCTAAATATTTGCCCCATTCATGCCCCAATCATGGGTCCTCTTACCTCACAAATGCAAGAAGTCAAAATTGTGAATACAATATACAAACTGCATGATAAAGGACAAGGACCGATTGCACTAGGCCATGAAAGAGGCTCTGGTAATGTAAAAAGTTGGATGACTTTACAAATACAGTGATTAGATATATTGGTATGATATGCTTTGAACAAGAAAACCTGGTCAAGCATAAACAACTTTCAAATAATAATAATATTTATTGAGCAAAAACAGTTACAAAAACACAATTTGTGATACTAAAACTAAACATGGCTTTGCATATAAATTCTTGATACATAAAATATAACATACTAAAACCACCCAACCAACATTCAGAAATATATATGGGCCAATTTACTTATCCAGACGGTAAGGAAAATCATTCTTTATCATTTTTTTGTAACTGGACACACTATATAAACTTAATTGAAACTATTGGTAAAACAAAACATATCACAAAATTTTCAATAAGTTGGAATTTCCTTAAAGAATACTGTGTATAAATGTGTACGATAGGCAAAATTCCTCAATATGTTCTAATAAAACAATTTTGCTGACGATGTGAAGACTTCTTTGCAGATATGACAGAGACTGCCTCTCTCCTCCAAACTGTGCAGTACAGACAGCATAAGCAATATGACCACAACACAAATAAGAAGGTATGTATCACTAAATCTGTCAGAGATGTTGCATGTTGTTACCTGTGGCATTCTCAGAACCTGCGTAAAAAAACAGAAGAATGTGCTTTCTGAAATACAGATATGCTAGATTTGGTGCATTTTCTCACAACTCTATGCATATTGCAAAAAAGTTAATTTTTAACAAGTCATCGTAACATATTAGATAAAGCATAGTTAAAGGAAAAAAAATGTGTTCAAAAGAAATATTTTTTGATTTATTATTTAGTATTCATAATTATGTACATAAATTTAAGTATATCAATTAGTTACAAATGTTAATCTTTTTCATCAATCTATCCTTCTAAATACTTCTAAATTGAGGCATTTTGCAAATAAACTACAAAATGCCAGCACCAGAGGACTTGCATACACCTTTGGAATTTCAACACATGCGTGTAATGTCCGTAAGGTAAAATTAAATTTTAACTAAGTTATTATTATGAAATTAATTAAAAATCGAAATGATAAGATAATAAAACAGGGCTCATTATCAACATTGGTACACATCTTTTCTAGCCAAGTGTCGGTGTCATATCCCTTCATATCCTCCAAAAAGGAGGGGAATATAGGATTCAAATCTGACAGTTGGCTTGCAAATATAGCTTGTCCATTAAATACATGTACCAATGAAAAATTGTCATAGAAAAATTCTCCATGGCACTTGTATGATTGAACAAGCTTTAAGCAATTTTTCTATGCATAATTTTTTACTTAAAGTTAAAAGTAAAAAACTAAAACTCGGTATTAACTTTTTATCAGACATTCAGTTTGCAGTTGCTATAAACATATGTAGCAAACCTTAGCCTCTGTCATAATATGAATCTTGATCCCAGGCGTCAAATATATTCAAGATCTTGGTTCACTATGGAGGCAATACTTTTAATTTAAGCATTGATTAATTTCATTGAATCTGACGAAGTTTGTATTTTCAGTGATGGGTACGATATCTGGTTAACAAAGACAAGGGTTACTAGACATCATTGAGATGGTAACTAACCCTTTCAAAGGATCCCACTCAAATAATGGACAATGTGATAAAAAGCATTCAAAGAATTTTGCTTTGACTCTAACTAAGAAATTTTCCATAAGGCATTGAACTTAAAATTCAATATTATTACGCCTTACCTACAGTCATTTTGTTTTAGTTCAACCTTAAGGAAATTTAAGCAAACTGGAAATATTTTATGGTCTAAAACTTGATTATATAGAAATCTGCTTTGACTTTCACATTTGACATCAAAACTTAGGTCAAGGTCACTGCACAGCCTTTACCGAAATGTTCTGTTTATGTGAAGTAAGAGGCAAATATAGGACTTAGTGGAGAGTATATATGCTCTAAAAAAGGAATTTTTGCGTGATCTGATGCAATCTGACTTACAAACATCATTCAAATTTAAAGTGCACAACGTTCTACCAAAAGCAAAATGTGGGTGAAATATGTTTTTTTTTAGAACAAGGGGAAAGAAATTATGCTCTGGTCAAGAAACTTTTAAGGTCACTGCACACCTTTCTCCACAAAAGCACTTTGTAGGTGAAATATGAGCTTGATATAATTTCTTTTAGGCTAGATTTTTAATTGTTCAAATGTTTATATATCCAGTTTCTGATCGTACATGTACGGAAGAAACACTGCTTCCCATCATTGAACATCATATAGAGAAGGGTGCTACGATATACAATGTACAGCGACGGATGGTCAGCATAGTGCAAGTTGAATGAAGCGGGTTACGAGCACTTTACGGTTCTTCACAAGTATTCCTTCAAGAAGACCTATGTGAATACCAAGACACAGGATATCGTAGAAGTGCATACATATCGTACCGAAGGTGCTTGGAAACATGCCAAAGGCTATTTTAGGAAACTGTCTGGATCGAAGATAACACAGTTTGAAAGGGCACATTGCAGAAATTATGTGGCGTTCAGCGGAGAAGGGAAACATGTACAAGACATTCTTTGATTTCCTCCATTCCTTATACACCTTGACTTAACCTGCAGCATACACATATCCAACGCCCCTCTTCAACACTTGGGAGGGTATCCCAGCAACAAATTCTCAATGTTGATGAATGGGAAATTCGTCCAGGTATTATTCATATGAGATGCATACCTTTTTTATAATCACTACATTTTTATTAACCGGGTTTTCCGAAGGAAAAATCCGGTTATTAAAATGGTGAAAATGGCGGGCAGGCGGGCGGCTGCCAAAAGGGTAACCTCATTGTACGGATAACTCCTCCTACAGTTTTCAAGATAGGAAGTTGTTGTTTTGCAGATCAATTGTACATATATCAGAGGTGTGCATATTGCTAGGATTTTGATTTCCGATAATTAATGAAAAAAATACTAGCTTTTGAACTTAGTCATTTTTTGGCAAAATATTGCATATAGGGTACCCTCATTGTACGGATAACTCCTCCTACAGATTTCAAGATAGGATGTTGTTGTTTTGCAGATCAATTGTACATATATCAGAGGTGTGCATAAATGCAAGGATTTTGATTTCCAATAATTTATGAAAAAAAATACCAGCTTTTGAACTTAGTCATTTTTTTTGCAAAATATTGCATATAGGGTACCCTCATTGTACAGATAACTCCTCCTACAGTTTTCAAGATAGGAAGTTGTTCTTTTGCAGATCAATTGTACATATATCAGAGGTGTGCATATTGCTAGGATTTTGATTTCCGATAATTTATGAAAAAAATACCAGCTTTTGAACTTAGTCATTTTTTGGCAAAATATTGCATATAGGGTACCCTCATTGTACGGATAACTCCTCCTTTAGTTTTCAAGATCGGAAGTTATTGTTTTGCAGATCAATTATCCATATATCAGACGTGTGCATATTGCTAGGATTTTGATTTCCGATAATTTATGTAAAAAATACTAGCTTTTGAACTTAGTCACTTTTGGCAAAATATTGCATATAGGGTACCCTCATTGTACAGATAACTCCTCCGACAGATTTCAAGATAGGAAGTTGTTCTTTTGCAGATCAATTGTACATATATCAGACGTGTGCATATTGCTAGGGTTTTGATTTCCGATAATTTATGAAAAAAATACTAGCTTTTGAACTTAGTCACTTTTGGCAAAATATTGCATATAGGGTACCCTCATTGTATGTATAACTCCTCCTACAGATTTCAAGATAGGAAGTTGTTCTTTTGCAGATCAATTGTACATACATGTAGGGTATGTCAGAGGTGTGCATATTGCTAGGATTTTGATTTCTGATAATTTATGAAAAAAATACCAGCTTTTGAACTTAGTCACTTTTTGGCAAAATATTGCATATAGGGGTACACCATTTCACTGGATACGGGTTGACATGGATTATGGTTCACATAAAAGAAAACCCGGTTTGCTGTCACATTGACAGCTTTTCACTTGTTTCTCTCTGTATTTATAGTCATGTATTTTCTTTTACTGTATTTTTATCTCTTTGTGTTTTTATTCTTATCCTTTCTGCATAAAACACAGACGCCGAGAGTAAAGCATCCTCTCAAAGCGATGGATCATCAGAGTTGTTCTCCTCTTCCATTCCAACTTCTCGCATTACCATGGAAAACAGGGAGCTATTCTCGACAGAGCTGCAGAAAAGACTAGACAAGGTCTTCGATGAAATGCTGGGTTCTTGGTCGGACTTAGGAGACAAAACTCTGACAGAAACAGGTGCTGAAAATAAAACAAGAATGATTAATTTCATTTCACTATGTAACTGAAACAGGTGCTTCAAATAAAACAGAAATGAAAAATTTCATTTCATTATATGATAGAAATATTTTCAATATGATATCATACTTACTAATTTTATTGTTCCTCTCTAACATTCCCAGCTCTTACTTTTGACAAGGGAAAGCATGTGGATGTACCGGGTACATAATCAATATAAGGTATAAAAAGAAATTTTTATTTCTTTGATATTCATATACAATAATCACAAATTTTATCAATTTTATAGCACACGCCAAAATTGTAAAAGGAGATGAAACACGAAGAAGCGGAAGAAGAAAAAGCATGAACCATTTTAAAATAGAACTGTAATGAATAATTTTTTTTATAAGAATTATTTTAAAAAAAAAATAACATTTTACAGAATCCTTGAGTACAGGAAGATGAAATACAATCGTTATTTCATCTGATGACGACATCCAACAGCCACCATGTACTTCCTCTAAACTTTCAACTGCCTCTATTGCCTCCAGATTTCGGACCTCCTAATGCGTACTCTATGAGTACTGCATCAGGACCATCTGGAGCAGAAGGATCATCCGACGTTGCTGGACGTAAACAATATTATTGAAATCGTTAACAGCTTTTTATCTTTCGCCACGATCTTATCGTATAATTTCATTAATGCCAACGAAATCTTTTGAAGCGACTCGCTGTGTTCTCTCTCTTTCTCTTACATAGTTCAGCACATTGAGGGTTTCTATTGTCGCAAAAACATCTTTTATGATTTTTTTTCTGCTGTAACTCTTTTTAACGCTTTATCTCAACCTTCTTTAAACCTAATTAATCTTTCGCTTGAACACCTAAATTATCCAATCTACATGTATCCTAATTATCTAAGTTAGCATTATTGTCACTGATACATTAACTTTTCAATGTTGCCTATCATCAAACCATTTTGCTTCATAAGGATCACCAAGGGTGCGTTCATTTCACTGTTCAGAACACTCTCAACATACAGGGAAGAAAAATGAAAAAAACACATCGCAAAGAACATGTTCTCTCTGTATTCGCGAAATAATTGATGTAGAGAACACCAGAAAACCAACATATAAAACAGAACATTTTTTCAATCTGAAGTATGGGATTTTTTATTACATGTATATTATATATTTTATATATAACTCTGGGACACAAAACGCAACTTCGTAGCTAATAGACTGTTACAAAAAATACAAGGATAAAATCCCGAGTGGCAAAATTAGTTAAAAGGTTGTTAAGGAGAAAATCACATCCCAGATGAAAAGAAAACGGCTATTCATTAATTCTGAACAAGTAGCTGGTAGATGAAAGTCGTTATTAAGGGCCTACAAAAAAGTAAAAGGAACAGGGTGACGCACAAACCCATGACTCAGATAATATCGAATTTTTACAAGATTTCCACATATTTTATATATCGTATAAAAAGATAAACATTTTGAAAAATTACGGTGTTCCAAAGTCAATTAATCAAATTAAAAAGAGAAAATAAAATTACGCGTTGGGCCAACACAAAAATATTGAGTTTTCCTTCCGCTTCATAGCCACGCAAGAGCAAATACTGCAGCGTGGCATACATCATGAGCCAGAAAACTCTCATTGAAACATGATGTCTTCAAGAACTATATGTCGCCGGGTGGCTTTGCGGCTCCAAAATAATATCTCTCAGTAAGTTTACAAGACTTTTATTCAGATGTTAATTGACAAATAGATTTCCAACTCTTCCATAGACTTCAATTAAAAGGTACAAAAAGGGATCCAGAATAGTCTGGTCAGTAATACTTATAACATGAAGAAATGCTTTATATGTTATGAGGGAACTGGTTGGAAACGCAATCAAGTAACACTTAACCAATGTCCAAAAACAGCTCGGTTTGTTTACATGTGCAATTTCTGGGTGAGTTTTAATGACCTGTAAATTGATAGGTGATGACTTATGGTGCGTGAAACCTTCCGTATGATGAAATTTCCAGTATCTCTTTTTATTTCCGTTGTCATAATCAAAAACTAAAATATCTATTTTGAGTCACTGTGCAGCTTAAAAGATCACAACAAGACATACTAGGCAACGATCTTGTTATAAATCCTACACTTACACCATGGCCAGTACTGTTGTAAATAGAAAATTAAATAGAAGCGTGGATAGTGACGATACATCAACAAGTGAAAATGCATCATGCAGTGTGTCTACACCAATGTTGTTTATTTTTCTAATATTCTTTACAGAATGTGTAATCTGCATGGAGGTTCCCACTGATTGTGTATTTTGTGAATGTGGCCATTTATTATCATGTATGGAATGTGTGAAGATTTGCACTTTGTGCCGAGTGGAGATAAGACAAAGAATTAAGGTGTTCATGTAAAATTGTGTTTTGTTTCTATAATTAGTTTTATAAAAAAGAAGATTTTGGGATAGATGATGACAGTATAATTATACCCCCCGCAAACAAAGTTTGGGGGGTATATAGGAATCACCTTGTCCGTCCATCCGTCTGTCCGTCTGCCTGTCTGTGCAATCGTGTCCGGTCCATATCTTTCTTATGGAGAAACATTGGAAGTTCTTCACACAAAGATTGCTTATGACCTAAGGGAGTGTCATGACCTTGACCCAAGGTCATTCAGGCAAGGTCAATGTCACTGGCAGATAAAAATGCAAAATTCGTGTCCGGTCCATATCTTTCTTATGGAGAAACATTGGAAGGTCTTACTTCACAAATATTGCTTATGACCTAAGAGTGTGTCATGACCTTGGCCCAAGGTCATTCGGGCAAGGTCAAGGGCAGAAAAAAACAAAATTCGTGTCCGTTCCATATCTTTCTTATTGAGAAACATTGGAAGTTCTTAGTTCTCACAAAGATTGCTTATGACCTAAGGGTGTGTCATGACCTTGACTCAAGGTCATCCGGGCAAGGTTAAGGTCACTGGCAGAAAAAATGCAAAATTCTTGTCCGATCCATATCTTTCTTATGGAGAAACTTTGGAAGTTCTTACTTTAGACAAAGATTGCTTATGACCTTAGGGTGTATCATGACCTTGACCATAGGTCATTTGGGCAAGGTCAAGGTCACTGGCAGAAAAAGTGCAAAATTCACTTCCGGTCCATATCTTCCTTATGGAAAAGCATTGAATGTTCTTACTTCACATGAATATTGCTCATGATTAAAGGGTGTGTTATGACCTTGACCCAAGGTCAATTGATGAAGCTCATTGTTTCAGAAATGCTAAATTCTGTCTGTGCCATGTCTTGTATTAATATTAGAAGCTAAAAGACACAAAGCTTGCTCTTCTCAGGCCACATAAAATTATTTTTAGATTCTCATCCCCGACTCTCTGAAAATGGCCTGCCCCGATGAAATTTTTTTTCGGGAAAAAAAAATGTGTGGAAAAAAAAATTCGGAAAAAATCGGGCTCAGTATACCAATAATTCAAAATGTTTAAATATTAAATGGCTGCTTGACATGTGGATTTCGTTTGATTCGAGTCGTGGTTGTTAACGGAAGGATGCAAATGTCCTCGTGCATTAACAGTTAACTTAAAATAAAATGGAATTAAAGGATAGAAATTGGTTTATTTACTCCTATTAACATTAACAGTTTTAAAAAATAGAGCAGTTGTTATTTATAGAAAATGGACAATGAAATAGATTCATCCAATATTTTCTATAATCGCAAAAATACACGCGTTGTGATTTTTTTCTTAGCGGGGGGTATCAATTGTTAGCTTGCTCACAGTACCTCTAGTTATATTAAATGCTTACTTTGTTCAATTTTGATTAGTTAATTAGTATGCTCAAACCCCCCTACATGTTGTGTTACTAGTAAATTAGTAGGAGTTCATGAAGTACTTATATGAATGTACATTTTGTCATTAACTTAGCACATACACAGGTACTAACTTTTTTATTTATCTATTAATGGTAGATAACCATGCCTTCATTCATTGTTGTAAACTGAATAAAACCATTGAAAATGTCTAATTCGTTTCATTGAACTTCAATACAAACAATATCACCAGAGTTTACATATTTATAATTACATGTCTGCATATCATTGGTAAAGTCAGTTTAACAAATAAAGTGTGACTGTCTTGTGTATGATATCTGATGTTGACACTCAGTCTTCTGCAAAGTATGTTGCGATTAATAATGCCCTCTGTATAATTTTCCTGATCAGATAAGTGAGATATTTTTTGTTGATCATCTTCCGGTGAATAAGAATAAGAAATAAAAAAGAAAGATATTGTTCAGTTCTTGCGACAGATGTTTTTCATCACGGTAAGGCGTCATTAGCCATCGTTTGTTTTATGAGGTATGCTTCGTCTGCAATGATATGGTTTTAGTTACAGACCACTAAGCCATAGTTCCAAAAATCAGAAATTCGCGGGCATCGTGACAGCTTCCTGCATATCCACAAAAACAGTTCAAAAACTTCATATCAAGGTTACAGACTGATCGTAGCTGTGATGAATAATAGCCTTTCCTGTTAATATAATATATAGAATTAATTTTAATTTTATATTATAATTATATATTAATTTTGAAAAAGAAAGATGTGATATATTATAGTTACATTATATATTCAATTCTAAGAAACATTTAAATTCATTTACAACAACGAAGGTCTCAGACATCATGATCAAATAGTTCCTTCATTGTTCAATTTATAATTTTTAAAAAAAATGACATAATTTATCAGTGAATAATCAGTCTTTGCAGATGATACATTATGGCTGTTGTATGTTGTTAAAAATCTTGTAAACTAAACTGAAAAAAAGAAATAATTAAAAAATTTGCATATTTCTTTGGAAAAAAGATTTAGTATACGTTGAATTCCAACTTGTTTGAAGTACATTGTATATCAAGTTTATTAAAGACGTGGTAGGTTGTCAGTCTATCATAGAAGCATAAATACACACAAGACGAAGTGCTTCTGTTCCTGGAAGAACGACAGAGAAAATGTTCCGAGCACATTCGGTTGAAATTTGGAACCCGTCGAGTTTAGAACCTTTGCGGTATCTTTGTAAAATGCATTACTGTTGCACACATTTGAAAGCGATTCATTCTAAGAAGTTACAAATCCGTTACGTAAATATTCCGTTGAGAACTTCCAACAATTTATTTATGATTAGCTGTTTAAACTCAGACAACTACCGTTACTACAGTCCGAGTTTCGAGGAGTCCGCCATTGTTTATGAGGTGTCATGTCGATTCGCCTCCGTTACAAAAACACACTGAACTTCAATTTGTCAATTAACTTAATGATAAGCAATAATGAAAATATTACTTTAAAAACATCAATTCAAATTATAGAAATAAAGTATGAAAGAATATTTAATTGAGTGTAAATTATTTTTTAAGTTTCAAAACCTTGAGGGTTCAAAAACGAAGGGGGTTGCATTTGAAGTTTAACAGACACAACTTGTGTAAACCGAGCGATATTAAATCGTACGTTTCTTCAATCTCTGAAAATATAATAATGAAAACTTAAGCATTTCATAATTAGTCTCATTGAAAGATATTTTTTGATTATTATTATTAACATATGTTAAAAAAATTATTTAACCAAATTATTATTATTAACATATGTTAAAAAAATTATTTAACCAAATGAAAGAGTCTCAGAATCCACAGTCAGCGAGTTGTTTTGATTCTATTACGTCACTTCCGCCCAGTGATTACGCATTATGAATGAAAGCAGACGGATCTTCAACATGAGCGATGGATTAATTACGCATGGAATATACAAGAAGATAATGCAGCAGATGTAGTTCAAAGTAATGGTATTAAAGGTAATATAGTATGTATACATGTATATTGAAATAACTTTTATGAGGGAGTCAAAACGTAAGATTAAGTTTTGTTCATTTTTTCAAACATTTCAAAATGGCGGTTTTTAATTTGTAGTGAAATTCTTTTTTGACTAACTTATAAGTTTTAACTACATAATTGATAATAAATTACACATTTGATATACCTAAATCGGTGCAATTACAAGGTAAAGTTATGGACAGCCCTAAAGATAGTGACCATTAAACATAAATTTCAGTAAGTAATAAATAAATGCTATTGCAAGTAATTGAAAATTTTTAATAGAATGGTCAGTATCATTTACAAATTTGAAAACAGTTATAGTTTCATCGTAATTAATTTAAGAAGTAGTTTATTCAAGTATATAAATACATTGAAATGGATTGAACAGCAGGCATAACGCCTATTTATGTTTTCTCCTGAATTTTTCATCTTGTTTCATCTTGAGTTGTTTTATTTTTCTGCGATATCACTTTTTCTAGGGTAGGCACTCTCATTCTTAAGCTCTAGTGCAATTTCAGCATTATCATTTGATAAAAATATTTGAAATAAAAATTAAATGAGATGATTGAATGATTAGTTGATGTTCCAAATGTTTTAAACGACATGTCATAATTATACTGCTATTTGTCATATTATTTTTGTACACTACAGAGGTACAACTCTTCTGCCACCAAAGGGGCTATATGTGAAGCCTGAAGAACTGCCACCAAGAAGAAGTGTCACCAGGACACTCTGGGTTTGCAGAAAATAATCATTTATAGGATGGAGTATTTTACCTACCATGCAGTAAATGCACATTGCAATATATGGAATACAAGAGAAATCAACATGAGCAGAGGCAAGGAAGATGCAACAAAGGAAGATTTCATAAAGAACATATTGATAGTTATCAACTAGTAATCATATTTTAATGTCGCTTATATTTCAAATCATTGCATATTGGTATGTCAATTCTAATATTGTAACATTCCTTTAAAGCTAATGAGTTAGTATTAATATCATTACCTGTTGTTTTTTAAAACATCTTTATTAAACTTGCTGATTATTTAAAGTGATAGTCAGTACATAAGAATTATGTGATACTTAAGATATTGTCTCATTATTCTTCAATTTATTATAATTAAGTATTTTATATTTGATTTTTTAGGAGATTTTACCTTTTTATATACAAAATGTAGAAGGTAAGAACTTTCATGAATAGTTCATGAATTTTATTTATGAATTATTCATGAATAAAATTCATAATGATATTCATGATCAGTTCATGAAGATTCATTAAACTTATTCATGAACAGTTCATGAAGATTCGATGAACTTATTATTGGACATTCATCAAATGATGAAGCTTCATGAATATTACTGGTCATGAATTATCCATGAAAAAGTATGTTCATGAATATATTCATCAACATTTTTTCATGAACAAAAATTCATGACTTTAAAATGTCCAATAATAAGTTCATGGGATCCTCATGAACTTTTCATGAACATTTCATGAATATAATTCATGAATCATTCAAGGGAAAATCATGAATTGTTCATGATCATCTCGCAGGGGCTGAGTGTTTTAGACCGAAAATTATTTTCCAAGTACATAATGGAATATATTTAAGGGATAATGATATTGAATTATCAGTTCAAGTTTAAGGCCAAAGCAAAATTCTCTAAAATTCTTTCACCTTATTGTCCATTATTTAAGCGGGTTCCTTTGAGATGGTCATCATCTAAATGTTGGATAGTTAGATTACAAGCAAGTTTTATACTTTCACCATATAGTAGACCCGATATATTAAAATGTGAACTATAACATACTCTGCATCTATAGATGAATGCATTATACGAGGTTGCATCAGGTGAGAAGTGCTTGACCTCCTCCCACTTTAATTCAAAACAGACTTTTATCTGAAATTTACATAAAAAAATTATAAGGGATAAAACTTTACCTTAAGAACAAAATTTAAAACAGATATGCGACGCGCGACATGCCCTTCCTGGTTTGAAATAAAAATCGGTATACATTTATATGAAACAGTTACTGACAATAACCTGCATGATGAACAAAATTCGGAATTTTTCCAGTCGGCTGCAAAAAAAGAAAGAATTTAGCCATATATTACAAATTTCTGGTTAGATTTTTATACCTGCCCGCGCGTCTAAATATCCAGCCAGTTGCTTTTCATTCATTTTTTGTTAAATTGGTTAAGAGGTAGAAAAAAAAAGTTATTTGGACACCGTACTTACAAATCAATGTGTACGAAAAGAATATGGTTTAACACATTAAGCCAATTAATGTGTAAATTGTAATTTTCCGCGCCTTTGTGGGCTATAATCTTTTGAATATAATGTAGATTTACTATTTTATTTATATATTTGTTGTAATAACACATAATTATAATTCAAACAACATTTCATTCAATATTTATTGAACGGGATAAAATAACAACAGAGATTCAGACTTTTTAGTTCTTCATTTCGACTCAAGTGAAAAAAAAAATGTCATCTTGTGAAGGAAAACTCATCAACTTTTTTTTCAAAATATTCTCATTTAAGTCTTGTACTGTTCATAATATAAGACAATATTTTACTTCTGACTCAAATGCATTATAGAGCCACATTTATTGAATTACTTGTATGATTTTAATATGTAAACTAATCATAGTTATATAAACTAATCTTATTATGATTAGAGTTCATTTTCTCGAGTTGAAAGCAACAAGACCGAGTTCCCATTATCCCACTTCTTTAAGACCCGTAATTTCACTGATGCGAGAGCATTTTCTAACTGGGGTATGGTGTATTTGTGGCTTATTCCATTTCCTGAGTACAAATGCAACTTTTCTCCCTCCTCAAAGGTGACATTCTTTCCAACCTCTTCTGTAATTATGAATGAATTCGTATGGGATCGTAAAATAATCCAAATATTAACTTGGTGTTAAAATAATCAAACATAATGAGAAATAATCACTTTACTTTTATCAGAGTTATTGTATACCATCGCTAAAAATGTGTTCCAGCAAATGAATTTAGCAACTTTACAATGTTCGAGGAGAACTGTTGAATGATAATACGGATATTCTTTTTGTGTTGTGTAATATGCTTCATCTCTTTTTTAGATTAAATTAAACTTACCAAGATAATAGGATTGATTGCATAAAGATCGTAGCCAAACTTGGTTGTAGCTTGCCCTCGACACATCTTTGTCTTCAACATGTCTTCCCTCCAATATAAACTGTGACAAATCGATATTACCGCCCAATTCTCTATTTGCCACATGTACACCGTTTGTATAAAGTTTGGCGAAGGGTTTTGAATCTAAAGAAAACAATATGCAACTGATTCGTAATTGCTTTGGAATGTAAAAAAGGGAACACTTTTTTAGATGTTGTTTTTCAAGCTGCCATGTTATCGGAAGAGTAATTTTTTTTTTAAATATATATGTTCCTTTAAAAGATTACGTAAATTATAAATCAATTACCATCGAAATCCAGGTAGGCTTTTTCGATCACGGCTTTATCTTGTGTTATATCAGCTGTCATAAGTAAGCTATCATCCCCTGGAATTGTTTTGTGTGGACATATCATGTAAAATGTTAATTATGTTAAATAAATAACATGAAGAATAAAAAAGTGAGTTCAAAAACATATCAGAGGCATGAAAATGACGATATCTGTAGGTCTATATCCTATAATTTTTTTTGTAATGGAATATAAGTACTGAATATGGTTGAAGATATTTTGCCTTATAAATTTCAACTTCTTAAAACGCAAGGAACCATTGCTTCAAGCTAGTCAATCAGATTTTTTTCAGACATGGGGCCACATATTTGCATCTACATTTTCATAACCGAAATCAAAATCTCAAGGAAGCAAGAAAATTGTGTTAATTAAACACAAAAATTAAAATACACAACCCTCATGCTCACATGAACTAAAAAAGTATTTTTTTTAAAAATACCGTGTATGCATTAAAAGAGCGTTCGCAAATGGATTACTTTGTGTATACCTTCCATTGATTCTGATATTTTGGATAATAGCTGGTGTTGAGTGTCCAAAGGGAAACATTGTAGTCCACTTAACCACAAAAGGACTTTTCGACCACGGTACTTCCTTTAAAAGATTATGATCAAAAAGATTACAAAATCTATTAGATAGTGATCTTTATAATGTAATTACATATATCTTTATCAGACATGAGTGACTCTTTGAAAACTTTACCCTATCTGTGGAATCACATTCATGAAATCACCAGCAATAGGATCAACTTTAAGGCGATTTCCATATATATTTTTAAGGGTTTCACAAGCATGCTGAAGAAAATCTAAACAAGAAATAAACTGTGTATATATAAATATATATCATAAGCTTATTGATCAGGGACTTCATTAGATTAGACATAATAAGACATGTCATACCTTTAGAAACATCGATAGGTGTATATTCCACGTTTACCTTGTTCGCCAAAAGTTCGTTAATGAGATATTGTGATTTAGTTGTGGATCCACACCCGAGGTCGAATAATCTCAAAGGAGTTTTCAGTTGAAGTGCAGCATCCTAAATTATTACATGTAACAATTTTTACTCCTTTTGGGATTGTCATTTATCTTTGTTTTTTTTTTTAAATAAGTAATGTAAGCAGGTTTAAAAGTTATTTTACCATTTTAAAAAAAAGAATGCATTTTAAAATTCAAAATTACAACCCTTTCAATCCTTTAGGTATTCAGATATTCCAAATGTTTTCCATCCTATACTTGTTCTAAATCATTTCTTACATACTCCGTTATAACAGGTAAAATAAATAACATTTTTATGAATAATGCTTCATAAGAGCACACAAGTATATTTACTCCATTCTTGTTATGTAGTGGATTCCGTTGTATCGGGGTAAAAATAATAATTCCCCCAAAAGCATTTACGTTTTTTGCAAATATAGCGCTTCATAGAGAAAAAACTGCAGACTGGGGCATATAAGGTAGCTTATTAATGTCAGGAGGCGAGGTACGAGTGTTTGTGTTCAAAATATTAATAATAAAATGAAAGAGGATTTACCAGAAAATATATACTTTTCATTTGTAATATGTACCTGTAGTTAGAATTATATTAAGGTTCAATTTGTCGTTTCTAATAAATTGTCAGTATAAAGTGTTGCAACAATGTTTCGAGTTCCTAAAATCTACATTTTCGCCACATATGATTCTCATGTATTGCTGATGTTTTGCCTTTCATTTGAGAATCATATGTGTATCATATGCATATCGAATCATGTGAGTATCATATTTGGCAGATCATATTATGAGAATGAAGCAATATACATAAGATTCATATATGGAAAATTCCTTCATATGAGGATCAAATGTTAACACAAGTGTAATCATATGAAAATCATATGAAAGAAATCCATGTTAATAATTTCATAACTATGTTTTTTTTTTTAATTTAGTGTTTATATAAAAAGTTAATTTGCATATAATTTATATAATTGAATTTGAATAACATGAATTTATGTTTACAAAGAGTTCATGCCCCTTTATAAAATTACTTTGTGCATTTCATGCATACTCTGCCATTCATTTGTGTGTAGTGTTGTTATGTAATTGAGTGTGGCATATATTCCTTTGAACTGCTTATTTTTTCCTTTTAATTGAACATGTACTGTGTGAGGCCTATTGTTAAGACAAAACATTTTGTCAGCCTATGCATCTTTTAAAGAACATGTCAATGACATATCATACTAGTATGTTGAAAAGTACACTCTTTCTGTGGCCTTTTTATGAAATTTTGTGAATATAAACATGTACGTGTGTTAATTTTAAAGCTCCAATGTAGATTTTACAAACAATTAGGTACCAATAATTTAAGATTCTAAATATCATGTATTTTTAGTCATCAAAATTTAACACAAAAATGAGTATCCTAATGGAGTAGAGAAAAGTAAGAAGGAAACTGTATATGGGTTATATAAATGGAATTATTTTCATTAATATTCAATGGAATTGGTAATTTTTGGTATTTATTTTCTCAGAATTTGTTAAACCTTATTGTTATAAGCTCTATTAAGTCATTCAAGAAGAAAATGTTATTGATGGTACATTTTAATAATGATTTTTGACATAATACCTAAAGATAAATTAGAGTTGCTGTTTCAGGGGAATTTGTTTGAATGTGTTGATTGTTAGTACATGTAATTCATTAGATGGATGTATTGACATTATCTAATAAATCAATACATTGGTTGTTTGAATATTGCTTTTACTCGACTATATGATCAGACAATTGAATCATAAGTGTTTAGTTAACCTGAACATACAATCAATTAAGATGATATATTTACAGGACTTTTTATCCTCTGGGATAAAATATCCCAACAAGGTGATTTATAGGATTTTAAATCCTATAAAAGCCTTTTAGAGGATTATTTATCCATCAACATCAATGATGGGAGAAAAAATCCCAAAGGAGTTTATATCCCACAAAGATTTTTTTTCTCCCATTCGATTTTGGTGGGGTTTGAGATGGGATGAAAAATCCCACCAATCTCCCATGGGATTTTGTAATTTGAGACACAATTAAAAGAAAAACTAGAGCAATGTGTACATTCATGCTGACATGAAAGGATCAGAGTAAAATGTTCCACCAAAATATATAAACAAAAGTAAGTTATGTCTAATGGAAAGGGTAGGTAAAAGTCCGGACTGTGTCGTGTCAGGACTTACATGCCGCACTGTTAATATTTATTTTAGTTAAGTGTTTATAAATAAAGTTAATTTGCATATAATTTATAAAATTAAATCTGAATAACATGAATTTGTGTTTTCAAAGACTGTTACGTTGTATAAGCCATATTTATGTTTAATGTTCAATAATGACACAGCTAATATATAGTACATGTGTATTGGCAGACCTGTGTTAGAAGAATTAATTAATATATATGTATATGTATACACATTTATCGTTTTTTAAACAAATTAGGAACCATGAGACAAAATTAATTTATCTATTAAGATATAGAATCTCCTTCCCGGAATTGAACCGGAATCGGTTTGAAATTCGTTTTGTCACATACGTCACATTTTCCGACACCAGAAGCAGGAGATGGGCAATAGCAACATCTCAGACCTTTCCGGCCTCGAATGTATTGCATGTACATAGGCATCCATGATAACCCCCTTTCTATAAAACTTAATATAAATACAACATATTTCACGGTTCGTTGAGATGCAAGCTAGACTACATTAAAGCTGAATATTGCTCGTAAATAGGCACCGTCCCACATATTTCCCTTTCATCACCGCTATCCCTTTAACCCCTGTATAAGACGATGACCTCTGAACAGTTTAAAGTATGTCGCTGTAGAGGTCTCGCCTGCATGAACGTACGTCTGGCCTCGCTGTGTTACTCGCTCGCTATAAAATTATCAGATTTTACGCACTTTTTTCAAGTCGGGGAATATTATCATCAAATAACATGTTAAGTATCCCCCCTAAGGATAAATTTTCGATCCGCGCCCGACCTAATAATAGCATCAATAGTGAAATAGATTATACCATTATATGCAGAATGTTCCTTGAAAATGGCTCGATATACTAAGTTTTTACACAAAAAAGACACCCATTCTTTTTTTTTTTAAAGCATGGTATTGCACGCCACATGCATCAAACTTAGCTTTGATTTTATTAGCACTTGTTGATTGGTTGAACACGAACGATAACTCTGTTCTGAATATCATCGTTTAAAGCTGCTTGGTCCGATTTTATATCAAATTTTATGCACGTTTTTAAACGATGGCTATGCTTAGTATATGTATAATAATAGACATTGCAGTAGTTTCACCTGTCAATTATGCCAAATTTCAATAAAGAAAAATACGTACAAAATTTGCAAACAAAACAAACTTCATTAAAAGGTACCGCGTTATTTCGCCTCATGTTGAATTTCACCCCTGACGACGAGACGGGTATGGTTGTATTACGAATTTGACATCGCTTTAATTAAAGGTCGAAATGATCAGACAAATTACAAATAAACATTTGTACGTTTTGTTCGCTAATATTTCTAAAGTCTGCTTTCTTTACAATCGATGCATAGCATGCGTGTTGAATAACCCCAATCATTCGGGGGACGAAACCAAGCGGTTTCCTTTTCTAAACATTCCCGTGATGCATTTTGGTTTGTTTTTTCGTTTGCCCAAAGAGAAATTATTTTTATTTACTTTGAATATTTCTAACTTTGAAAGGAGACTGAGTCTGCTGGTGTAAATAGGAGAAAGTCCATAACTTTTTAAGATAAATGATTTGTATGAAAAAAATTTTGATACTGTAATTACAAAAAAATCGGACCAAGCAGCTTTAATTTAATTTAATTCCATACATATATTTATTTAACACTGACCACGATTTTACTAATTTTTGTTATGAAAGTGGCAATGCACCTATTGTACTACCAATGTAGACGTAAAAAACAATGCAGATAAAATAAGGATACGATTGATAAGTAAAAGTAAGTGCTTGTATGTCTTATATAAGTCCCGAGTAAAAGCCAATAACCTGACATACTACCCCTCACCCCCATCAAAAAAGAAAAACGAAAGTAATAGTTACAATTTTATCCAATACTTTAGTTATCTTTTTTTAAGATATATACACAAATTCTTGGTATCAAAGGATATCAAAGGTAGTTACTTTTATTTGTCAACTTTATGATAACTGTAA
The DNA here is from genome assembly GCF_963853765.1 of Magallana gigas. Lineage (NCBI taxonomy): Eukaryota > Metazoa > Mollusca > Bivalvia > Ostreida > Ostreidae > Magallana > Magallana gigas. The sequence continues at coordinate 19,772,265 of NC_088857.1, read as the reverse complement.
ATTGCATTAGAAGTTTATAACATTTCATTCATGGTAATTTAAAGCACTACTTGTATTTTAAAGTACAAGTAACATTGCAATTTTTATAATGTAAATACTTTGAGATGTTTTGAAAATATTATGTGTGTTGTTTTTTTAAAATTTACTTTGAATTGAACAATAGTTCTGCCTACATGTACAATCATGTTGAGCAATTTTTCAATTTTTTTTTTTGTAAATTGCCAAAGAGGATCATATGCACTACATTCTAAAGCCTGAAAGTGACTTATGCTGGGAGATTCATTGGTCCAGACTCTTACTTAATTAGGTACGCATAAGGCTGGCTGACTGCTTTCAAAAAGTTCTTTTTTTTTTTGTTTTCATTCAGTTTCAAATAAATTCAAGAGTTATTGAGAGATTCAAGATCATGTGCACAAGTAAACTTAAGGTCATTAAAAAGACACTAAAGAAGTCAAAGTATCTTACATGCGAATCGCTTTAATTTCATTTATAATGAAGTTTATTTAAAAGATGTATGGAATATTGTACATTATGAATTACACTTTCTTTATTTTGAGGGGACCATATATTCGAAATTTTTTTAGCGGAAACCAAGGAGATAGCAAAGATTTTAAGAGATATTTATTCTAAGAAGATACTGGGCATCACCTTTTCCATTTCATGACCATGGACAGCAAGCAGATAATCAAGAGAATAGGACAAAAATATGACATTCTCCACTTGAGTTCAGAGATTTTTAAACAAGCGCTAGACATTGCATGCCCTTAATTTTGTAGTGTACATTTTAATGCTTTTTGGTATATTTACTCATGATATGACTTTCATTGGTATATATACATGACTGAACTTAAACATTTATGAAATCAAATGTCCAATAATTTAAATTTGTATTTTTTAAGTAAAATATATGTATCGACAAATGCTAAAAACTTTTTTCTTTATTTTTTGAATAATTAGATTACAAACACTGTGTAAAATAAGTTATTTCATTGTATGAAAAACAAGACATTTTGAGGATTGATCTGTAGGATAATAGGCTTGCATCTACAAACTTTGGAAAATACTGATAAATTTTATTTCAAACAGAAATAAATTACTTTCTATGTGCACAAGTGTATATTTTCCTTTTGATATATATGAAAAAACGCATATGTATGTTTCATATGATGTACATATGATGCCCCTTTCATATAATTCTCATATGAAAATAGCTTCCAACTCGCATAAAATTTTCATGTGAATCATATGAAAGGGGTATCATATTTTAATCATATGTGGGTCATATGATTTATCACATATGGTGCCCTTTTTATGATTTCATATGAAACAAATAATATGATCCATATATGATTCACATGTGTGAAGTTATCTGTGTACTCTACATGACAGAAATGTTGAGCCTAAAGCATACGTAGGGATAGAGTCACTGAAGAAAAAGAAAAGAAAAAAATTGTAGGTCGTTTAATTCATATTGCCGATAACGGATATGGATAAACAAAAACAGCATTCAAACGATGACAAAAGAGTATGCCTTGTCCTTAAAAAAGACAATGACAACCAAAATTAGAGCGGTGTAATAAACTCAGCAATAACTGGATTTATCATTTTCTAAACAGGTTGCCACAACTGATTGTTAAACCAAACAAACTCTCTGTACATAGGGCAAAGAGCATTTCACAAACAAAAATCAAACGATTTTTTGAAGAATTTTCCATCATTGTGGTCACAAACAATTTTTCAGACAAACCTGATCGGTTTCTCAATATAGATAAAACAGGAAAAACATCAGATCGAGACCACGTCCAAAATTGTTTGCAGCAAAGACATCAACAACGCACAGGTTATAGCATCACAAAGGTCATCAGCAATAACCATCATTGCTGTAGGAAATGCTGTTGCTATTCATACTATTCCATTTTTACCACGTTAGCGTTGAATGCCTGCTTTCCTTCAGGAGCCTCAAGGGGGATGATTGAAAGTGGTTGATCAATTATTGCAGTTTTTGAAAACTATTTGACCAACCACTTTGCCTGTCATGTCGGGAATTAGCAATGCATTAACTATAATTCTTTTCAGATGATGGTCACAAATAGCACGTGCATTTGACCTTGAAAAACTAGGCCCGCTAAAGGAATGTCAAATTAATTCTACTTTCACCTCAAAGTAGTCATATTACTCAGCCAGTCGATGTAGCAATATTTGGACAATTTAAAATGTATTGTAGAGAATGTATATAGTCACATACAACAGAATAAAGGAGCCATGGTAACAAAATATGAATTAGTCAAATTAAGCAGCAAACCTTATTTAAATGCAATGTTACAAGATAATCTTGCTTCCTTAATCAGAAAAACTGGAATTCATGCTCTAAAACTTGAAATTTTTCACACAATACCTGAATCGGCAGCACCAGTGTTACATCGCACTTTGAAAAATTACGCACTTTGAAAATGTTTTTCAAAGTGCGTTAATTTTGGGACTAAGTCAACGCACTTTGAAAAAAAATATTTTTCTTTCAAAGTGCGTTGATAATGTCGATATTAACGCACTTTGAAAAAAAATGTTCATGGTTAGTGAAAATAGTTGATAGTTTTATATACACGTAAAATAAATTATTGTTTTAACCTTGTTTAGCTTAATGTGATATATTTAACCAAAAAGAACTTATTGCATTCTCAGGTAACTTGATGAGAATTCTTTTCTTTTCTCATAAAACAATAATAATCACAGAAAAAAAATTCGGGAGGTTTGAATTATCCAATATGACATAAACTTCATCGCCTAGCAATTGCATTTTCCTTTTTTTGAGTATGCAGCAAATTGACTTTTTATCTAGTTTGTTGGGCTATGCCCGAACGAATATGATTTATATATATGAATAATGGAGATCAATGTATAATAAATTTTAACTAGCTTATTACAAATATGATGTGAAAAAAGAATACCGTAGTTATGTTTTTCAAAAACAATATTATCTTTTAGAAGATCAGTGCGAGAAAATTAGCCCACATCCTAAGGCTTGTTTTTAATTTTATAATAATTTAATGTTCGTTAATGTTAATATCCTTTTATTGAAGTGATTAATTTGATTAGAATACGAAAAGAGTGTTACAGTAGCTGTTGAAACATATAGATTCTTTAACATACCAATGGAGAAATTATTGTTCGACCAGCACGTTTTTTTTTTCAATAAACCTGCATGTATTTATACAGAGCATATTTCTTTTTCCAAACTTACATGTTTACCCAAAGTTGCTGAATATCATATGTTTTGGAAGGAAAAATGAGGGGTAGGTGACCTTCATCCTGTAATCAATTAAATGATGCACTTGTATTTGACCTGTATTTTGGTTAACCCCCACCCCAATCCTCGTTCTAAAAACATTAAGTTAGATTCACGAGTGTTAACAAATCATCATAAAATAAAAAAAAATTAGAAATTCAGTTCCAGAATTTGTGATATAAAAATATTTTTTCAAACTGCGTTAAGAGTGTCGATACTAAAAAATGTTGATCTACCTTCATAACGCACTTTGAAAACGTTTTTCAAAGTGGGTTAACTTGTTCCAAAATTTAACGCACTTTGAAAAAAAATTTCACAGTGCGTTGATTTTGTCCAAAATTAAACGCACTTTGGAAACAATTTTCAAAGTGCGTAATTTTTTCAAAGTGCGTTGCCACACACCAGCGACCATCCACGTCCATGAGATGAGACACAAATGACACGAGCAGATTGGAGACGAGCAGCACAGATGACGAACATAATAGAAAGAATATAGAGAAGGCTTACATAGGCATTTCGTGCTGCCTAATCTATTTATGTATATTTATATATATTTGCATAATAAAATATATTCAAATGAAATCAAAGAGAATATTATTCCTTCTGATTTTACTTTAAAGCAGAGCAATCAGAAAGGAATCAGTTATGGAAAACAAGCAAGAGACAGTTTATGCCACCATTTCTCTCTGGAAATCTTAAAGAATCTAATATCAGAATTTTAGAATCATGTGAAACAAAAGCAACAGGAAAACTGCAGCAGATTGTGCAAGTCACAAACCAGGAACACCTCGTGCACAATCCAAAACATTTTGCCCAATACATGTATATACTTGCAGTTCATTTGACAATTAACGATGAGATGTGTTGCATTTTCAAAACATGGCAACCAGAACAACTTTCTCATATGGCAGGAATAAGCTTTGAAGATTGGGATCAAAGCGACGTTTGTGGACATTGGACACACTTAAAATTCTATTCTCAAGTGAAAGTTCTCCGGAGATGAAACGAATGGAGTAGTCTACGCTGTTTTTAAAGAACCAAAGTAAATCAAAATCAAAATAAATGTACATTTCATATCATATTACATGTTTGATATTTGTTTGGATGTAAAGTAGCATCATGTTTTACCTTTAAAAAAAAAATTATTTTATAACTATATCAGGCCTCCATACATTCAATACTGCGATACAATGCACAACTAAGGTTTTCGGTTTAAAAAATAGAACAAACATAAGCGAAGAGAGATTAGACAATGATGCCATACTGAAAAAGTTATCGTAATGTAAGGTTTTTTGATAGCACTCGGTGGCGTGCTTGAATATCTATTAACAATATCTAATTTTTAAGCAAAAGAAATAAAACGAATATACCTTAATCATCGATTTTTTGGAACCTTTGCGTTGCAACGCATGATCGCTTCCTCTGATTTGTAGTGGTAAAACTCCTCTATGTCTTGACACTGATCATCGTAAATAGAACCTTGTTTGTCATATCGACAAGACATGTCAATATATTTAGGGGTACTACATAGTCCCTTGACAAGTAATTCTTTGACGCCCATTTTCTTTCTCTTCTATTTCATGCCACACGATCGAGTCACTCATGCATTACATTTCCAAAATCATTATGCAACACAGCGTAATATTTTTAATCGACATCTTTCATCCACAATGTTGAAATGATAAAACGTTCCAAGGAAACGGCTACAATTTTGCTGACAACTGTGGAACTGAGGGATATTTTTTATTGAAACGTAGAGTTACGCCCAGTAAGCGCTTGATATGAAAACACGATAAAAACAAAGCAGACAAAGTTTTCACTGAAAAAAAGTTCATACTGAAGAATTCAAAGTATCGTACATTTTCATTTATAATGAAGTTGATTTAAAAGATGTATGGAGTACTGTAGATTACGAATTACACTTTCTTTATTTTGAGGGGACCTTATATTCGAAATTTTTTTAGCGGAAACCAAGGAGATAGCAAAGATTTTAAGAGATATTTGTTCTAAGAAGATACTGGGCATCACCTATTCCATTTCATGACCATAGCTAGCAAGCAGAAAAACAAGAGAATAGGACTAAAATATGACATTCTTCACTTGAGTTCAGAGATTTTTAAACAAGCGCTAGACATTGCATGTCCTCAATTTTGTAGTGTACATTTAATGTTTTTTGGTATATTTACTCATGATATGACTTTCCTTGGTATATGTACATGACTGAACTTAAACATTTATGAACTCAAATGTCCGATAATTTAAATTTGTATTTTTTAAGTAAAATATATGTATCGACATATGCTAAAAACCTTTTCTTTATTTTTGAATAATTAGATTACGTGCGCTGTGTAAAATAAGTTATTTCTTTGTATGGAAAACAAAACATTTTGAGGACTGATCTGTAGAATAATAGGCTGGTATCTACAAACTTTGGAAAATATTGATAAATTTTATTTAAAACAGAAATAAATTATTTTCTATGTGCACAAGTGTATATTTTCCTTTTAATATATATATAAAAAAAAACCACATATGGTTGTTTCATATGATGTACTTATGATGCCCCTTTCATATGATTCTCATATGAAAATAGCTTCCAACACGCATAAAATTTTCATGTGAATCATATGAAAGGGGTATCACATTTTAATCATATGTGGGTCCATATATGAATCACATGTGTGAAATTATCTGTGTACTCTACGTGACAGAATTGTTGAGTCTAAAGCATACGTAGGGATAGAGTCACTGAAGAAAAGGAAAAGAAAAACAATTGTAGGTCGATTAATTCATAAGGCCGATCATGGATAAGGTTACACAAAAACAGCATTCAAACGATGACAAAAGGGTATGCCTTGTGCTTAAAAAAGACAATGACAACAAAATTAGAGCGGTGTAATAAACTCAGCAATAACTGGGTTTATCATTTTATAAACAGGTTGCCACAACTGACTGTTATACCAAACAAACTCTCTGTACATATGGCAAAGAGCATTTCACAAACAAAAATCAAAAGATCTTTTGAAGAATTTTCCACCATTGTGGTCACAAACAATTTTTCAGACAAACCTGATCGGTTTCTCAATATAGATAAAACAGGAAAAACATCAGATCGAGACCCCGTCCAAAATTGTTTGCAACAAAGACATCAACAACGCACAGGTTATGGCATCACAAAGGTCATCAGCAATAACCATCATTGCTGTAGGAAATGCTGTTGCTAATCATACTATTCCATTTTTACCACGTTAGCGTTGAATGCCTGCTTTCCTTCAGGAGCCTCAAGGGGGATGATTGAAAGAGGTTGATCTATTAGTGCAGTTTTTGAAAACTATTTGACCAACCACTTTGCCTGTCATGTCGGGAATTAGCAATGCATTAACTATAATTCTTTTCAGATGATGGTCACAAATAGCACGTGCATTTGACCTTGAAAAACTAGGCCCGCTAAAGGAATGTCAAATTAATTCTACTTTCACCTCAAAGTAGTCATATTACTCAGCCAGTCGATGTAGCAATATTTGGACAATTTAAAATGTATTGTAGAGAATGTATATAGTCACATACAACAGAATAAAGGAGCCATGGTAACAAAATATGAATTAGTCAAATTAAGCAGCAAACCTTATTTAAATGCAATGTTACAAGATAATCTTGCTTCCTTAATCAGAAAAGCTGGAATTCATGCTCTAAAACTTGAAATTTTTCACACAATGCCTGAATCGGCAGCACCAGTGTTACAACGCACTTTGAAAAATTACGCACTTTGAAAATGTTTTTCAAAGTGCGTTAATTTTGGGACTAAGTCAACGCACTTTGAAAAAAAATATTTTTTTTTTCAAAGTGCGTTGATAATGTCGATATTAACGCACTTTGAAAAAAAATGTTAGTGAAAATAGTTGATTGTTTTATATACACGTAAAATATTTATTGTTTTAACCTTGTTTAGCTTAATGTGATATATTTAACCAAAAAGAACTTATTGCATTCTCAGGTAACTTGATAAACAGTTTCTAGATGAGAATTCTTTTCTTTTCTCATAAAACAATAATAATCACAGAAAAAAAATTCGGGAGGTTTGAATTATCCAATATGACATAAACTTCATCGCCTAGCAATTGCATGTTCCTTTTTTTGAGTATGCAGCAAATTGACTTTTTTTCTAGTTTGTTGGGCTATGCCCGAACGAATATGATTTATATATATGAATAATGGGGATCAATGTATAATAAATTTTAACTAGCTTATTACAAATATGATGTGAAAAAAGAATACCGTAGTTATGTTTTTCAAAAACAATATTATCTTTTAGAAGATCAGTGCGAGAAAATTAGCCCACATCCTAATGCTTGTTTTTAATTTTATAATAATTTAATGTTCGTTAATGTTAATATCCTTTTATTGAAGTGATTAATTTGATTAGAATACGAAAAGAGTGTTGCAGTAGCTGTTGAAACACATAGATTCTTTAACATACCAATGGAGAAATTATTGTTCGACCAGCACGTTTTTTTTTTCAATAAACCTGCATGTATTTATACAGAGCATATTTCTTTTTCCAAACTTACATGTTTACCCAAAGTTGCTGAATATCATATGTTTTGGAAGGAAAAATGAGGGGTAGGTGACCTTCATCCTGTAATCAATTAAATGATGCACTTGTATTTGACCTGTATTTTGGTTAACCCCCACCCCAATCCTCGTTCTAAAAACATTAAGTTAGATTCACGAGTGTTAACAAATCATCATAAAATAAAAAAAAATTAGAAATTCAGTTCCAGAATTTGTGATATAAAAATATTTTTTCAAACTGCGTTAAGAGTGTCGATACTAAAAAATGTTGATCTACCTTCATAACGCACTTTGAAAACGTTTTTCAAAGTGGGTTAACTTGTTCCAAAATTTAACGCACTTTGAAAAAAAATTTCACAGTGCGTTGATTTTGTCCAAAATTAAACGCATTTTGGAAACAATTTTCAAAGTGCGTAATTTTTTCAAAGTGCGTTGCCACACACCAGCGACCATCCACGTCCATGAGATGAGACACAAATGACACGAGCAGATTGGAGACGAGCAGCACAGATGACGAACATAATAGAAAGAATATAGAGAAGGCTTACATAGGCATTTCGTGCTGCCTAATCTATTTATGTATATTTATATATATTTGCATAATAAAATATATTCAAATGAAATCAAAGAGAATATTATTCCTTCTGATTTTACTTTAAAGCAGAGCAATCAGAAAGGAATCAGTTATGGAAAACAAGCAAGAGACAGTTTATGCCACCATTTCTCTCTGGAAATCTTAGAGAATCTAATATCAGAATTTTAGAATCATGTGAAACAAAAGCAACAGGAAAACTGCAGCAGATTGTGCAAGTCACAAACCAGGAACACCTCATATACAATCCAAAACATTTTGCCCAATACATGTATATACTTGCAGTTCATTTGACAATTAACGATGAGATGTGTTGCATTTTCAAAACATGGCAACCAGAACAACTTTCTCATATGGCAGGAATAAGCTTTGAAGATTGGGATCAAAGCGACGTTTGTGGACATTGGACACACTTAAAATTCTATTCTCAAGTGAAAGTTCTCCGGAGATGAAACGAATGGAGTAGTCTACGCTGTTTTTAAAGAACCAAAGTAAATCAAAATCAAAATAAATGTACATTTCATATCATATTACATGTTTGATATTTGTTTGGATGTAAAGTAGCATCATGTTTTACCTTTAAAAAAAAAATTATTTTATAACTATATCAGGCCTCCATACATTCAATACTGCGATACAATGCACAACTAAGGTTTTCGGTTTAAAAAATAGAACAAACATAAGCGAAGAGAGATTAGACAATAATGCTATACTGAAAAAGTTATCGTAATGTAAGGTTTTTTGATAGCACTCGGTGGCGTGCTTGAATATCTATCAACAATATCTAATTTTTAAGCAAAAGAAATAAAACGAATATACCTTAATCATCGATTTTTTGGAACCTTTGCGTTGCAACGCATGATAGCTTCCTCTGATTTGTAGTGGTAAAACTCCTCTATGTCTTGACACTGATCATCGTAAATAGAACCTTGTTTGTCATATCGACAAGACATGTCAATATATTTAGGGGTACTACATAGTCCCTTGACAAGTAATTCTTTGACGCCCATTTTCTCTCTCTTCTATTTCATGCCACACGATCGAGTCACTCATGCATCATTATGCAACACAGCGTAATATTTTTAATCGACATCTTTCATCCACAATGTTGAAATGATAAAACGTTCCAAGGAAACGGCTACAATTTTGCTGACAACTGTGGAACTGAGGGATTTTTTTTATTGAAACGTAGAGTTACGCCCAGTAAGCGCTTGATATGAAAACACGATAAAAACAAAGCAGACAAAGTTTTCACTGAAAAAAAGTTCATACTGAAGAAGTCAAAGTATCGTACATTTTCATTTATAATGAAGTTGATTTAAAAGATGTATGGAGTACTGTAGATTACGAATTACACTTTCTTTATTTTGAGGGGACCTTATATTCGAAATTTTTTTAGCGGAAACCAAGGAGATAGCAAAGATTTTAAGAGATATTTGTTCTAAGAAGATACTGGGCATCACCTATTCCATTTCATGACCATAGCTAGCAAGCAGAAAAACAAGAGAATAGGACTAAAATATGACATTCTTCACTTGAGTTCAGAGATTTTTAAACAAGCGCTAGACATTGCATGTCCTCAATTTTGTAGTGTACATTTAATGTTTTTTGGTATATTTACTCATGATATGACTTTCCTTGGTATATGTACATGACTGAACTTAAACATTTATGAACTCAAATGTCCGATAATTTAAATTTGTATTTTTTAAGTAAAATATATGTATCGACATATGCTAAAAACCTTTTCTTTATTTTTGAATAATTAGATTACGTGCGCTGTGTAAAATAAGTTATTTCTTTGTATGGAAAACAAAACATTTTGAGGACTGATCTGTAGAATAATAGGCTGGTATCTACAAACTTTGGAAAATATTGATAAATTTTATTTAAAACAGAAATAAATTATTTTCTATGTGCACAAGTGTATATTTTCCTTTTAATATATATATAAAAAAAAAACCACATATGGTTGTTTCATATGATGTACTTATGATGCCCCTTTCATATGATTCTCATATGAAAATAGCTTCCAACACGCATAAAATTTTCATGTGAATCATATGAAAGGGGTATCACATTTTAATCATATGTGGGTCCATATATGAATCACATGTGTGAAATTATCTGTGTACTCTACGTGACAGAATTGTTGAGTCTAAAGCATACGTAGGGATAGAGCCACTGAAGAAAAGGAAAAGAAAAACAATTGTAGGTCGATTAATTCATAAGGCCGATCATGGATAAGGTTACACAAAAACAGCATTCAAACGATGACAAAAGGGTATGCCTTGTGCTTAAAAAAGACAATGACAACAAAATTAGAGCGGTGTAATAAACTCAGCAATAACTGGGTTTATCATTTTATAAACAGGTTGCCACAACTGATTGTTATACCAAACAAACTCTCTGTACATATGGCAAAGAGCATTTCACAAACAAAAATCAAAAGATCTTTTGAAGAATTTTCCACCATTGTGGTCACAAACAATTTTTCAGACAAACCTGATCGGTTTCTCAATATAGATAAAACAGGAAAAACATCAGATCGAGACCCCGTCCAAAATTGTTTGCAACAAAGACATCAACAACGCACAGGTTATGGCATCACAAAGGTCATCAGTGCTGTAGGAAATGCTGTAGCTAATCATACTATTCCATTTTTACCAGGTTAGCGTTGAATGCCTGCTTTCCTTCAGGAGCCTCAAGGGGGCTGATTGAAAGAGGTTGATCTATTAGTGCAGTTTTTGAAAACTATTTGACCAACCACTTTGCCTGTCATGTCGGGAATTAGCAATGCATTAACTTTAATTCTTTTCAGATGATGGTCACAAATATCACGTGCATTTGACCTTGAAAAACTAGGCCCGCCAAAGGAATGTCAAATTAATTCTACTTTCACCTCGAAGTAGTCATATTACTCAGCTAGTCGATGTAGCAATATTTGGACAATTTAAAATGTATTGTAGAGAATGTATATAGTCACATACAACAGAATGAAGGAGCCATAGTAACAAAATATGAATTAGTCAAATTAAGCAGCAAACCTTATTTAAATGCAATGTTACAAGATAATCTTGTTTCTTTAATCAGAAAAACTGGAATTTATGCTCTAAAACTTGAAATTTCTCACACAATGCCTGAATCGACAGCACCAGCGACCATCCACGTCCATGAGATGGGACACAAATGACACGAGCAGATTGGAGACGAGCAGCACAGATGACGAACATAACAGAAAGAATATAGAGAAGTTTTACCTTGGCATTTCGTGCTGCCTAATCCATTAATGTATATTTGCATAATAAAATATATTCAAATCAAATCAAATCAAAGAGAATATTAGTACTTCTGATTTTATTTTAAAGCAGAGCAATCAGAAAGGAATCAGTTAAGGAAAACAAGCAAGAGACAGTTTATGCCACCATTTCTCTCTGAAAATCTTAAAGAATCTAAAATCAGAATTTTAGAATCCTGTGAAACAAAAGCAACAGGTAAACCGCAGCAGATTGTGCAAGTCCCAAACCAGGAACACCTCATATACAATCCAAAACATTTTGCCCAATACATGTTTATGCTTGCAGTTCATATGACAATTAATGATCAGATGTGTTGCATTTTCAAAACATGGCAACCAGAACAACTTTCTCATATGGCAGGAATAAGCTTTGTAGATTGGGATCATTGTGGACATCGGACACACTTAAAATTCTATTCTCAAGTGAAAGTAACCAGTGGAATACTGTAGTAGTCCACGCTGTATTTAAAGAAATAAAGTAAATCATAATCAAAATAAACGTACATTTCACATCATATAACCTGTTTGATTTTTGTTTGGTCATAGAGTAGCATCATGTTTTACCTTTAGAAAATAAAATGCATTTTATAGCTATACCGGACCTCCATACATTCAATAGGAACACTGTAAAACACTACTAAGGTTTTCGGTTTAAAAAATAGAACAAAGATAAACGATGAGAGATTAGACAATGATGTCCTACTGGAAAAAAGTTATCGTAATATAAGCTTTTTTGATAGCATGGTTGAATCGCATGCTTGAATATCTTTTTTAAGCAAAAGAAATAAATCAAGTATACTTTGAACATCGATTTTTGCATGTACCTTTGCGTTGCATCGCATGATCGCCTCCTCGGCTTTGTAGTGGTAAAAATCCTCTATGTCCTGACACTGATCATCGTAAATAGAACCTTGTTTGTCATATCGACAAGACATGTCAATATATTTAGGGGTACTACATAGTCCCTTGACAAGTAATTCTTTGACGTCCATTTTCTTTCTCTTCTATTTAATGGCACACGATCGAGTGACTCATGCATTACATTTCCAAAATCATTGTGCAACACAGTCTAAATGTTCAAATGATTTAAAAACGTTCCGAGGAAACGGCTACGATTTCGCCGACAATTGTGGAACTGCATAATGTTTTTAATTAAAACGTAGAGTTATGCCCAGTCAGCTCTTGATATGAAAACAAGATAAAAACAAAGCAGAAAAATATTTCACTGAAAAAAAGTTCATATTGACAAAAGCGTTCATTGACTCTGTCAGTTCTAATCGAGGATAGGGCAGTGACCGAATGAACTTTGCCGTCGATCGAGCTCATTTAAGGATAAGAAAAACAGACATAAATGAATTGGATACCTATATTAAATTTTAAAAAAAACTTATAAAAAAGCAATTTAACTTAGACGATGAACTGTTTTTTTATGGAGGGAGGGGGTATGACTGTTTAATCTGAAGTTAATAAGATGTGAAGTTTACTCTGACCCATTCTTTTTTTCAAAAATGGAAGGAAGAATAAGAAAAGTTGCTTAAGCGGACACCACGGTGATTGCTGGGTGGATTTTATTGTAGGCATAATGCCCTCGCTAAGCACATGCGAAAGCAATGGCGGATCGGATCAACCGATCTGCTAAATTCCAGTTGGTGTTTTTTTTTCGGGATTGACATTATTAAATCGTGGTTTTAATTAACCACGTTAACTAATTTTTCATTTCTGTTTCATTTGCAGAGCCTCTCGTCCCAGCGCTCGGTCTGAGCGACGAACAACTTCGTCCTTTAGCTGAAGTAGTTCTCTCGAGGATTGAACCAAGAATCTGGGGATCTATTCACAAAAAATCGTACGTTTAATCTTAGACGTAAGTTTGACGTACGATTTTTTCGTGGGATTGTGGCTATTCACAAAATGTCGTACGTGTGACGTTACGTCAAAAAACAGTCGTAAATTTACGTCTACTATTGGGTTGACGTAAGTCTATGACTGCTATGGTTACAATTCTATCATGGCTGCCGCTTTTTTTATTTTTGACGGAGAGAACCGAAAATCCAAGAAAACTACCGATACCACGTGTCTTTAGGGACAGGACAAACCCTCTCGATAACTTGTCTGATTTTGACGCGATAGCTCGATATCGTTTACCTAGAAATGACATCGTAGAGCTACTGGAATTGGTAAAAAATGACTTACGAAGACCAACATCGAGAAGTTATGCCATTCCCGAAATCACACAGGTAAAACTCATTTAATTTGGAAGAGGGTGTGTTGTATGTTTTTGAGAAACAATTTATTACCATATTTTAAACATCTTTTCCCTTTTAAAATGTTCTTTCAGTTGGAGACTTTTATGTATAGATTTAACATTTGTGACATCTTAAATAGAATCTTTCACACACACTCAAGTATCACCAAAGACTCCAATTCTTACTCATAAATGAGAATATTTGAAGTGTATCATTATATTTCATAGGCTTATATCTTAATGGTAGCAATTTTAAAAATGACGTGATTTTCACTCAAATGACGTCATATTTACAAGTGCGTGTACGCATTTGCTAATGTTTAGTTCCATGCCAAATACGTCACCGAAAAAAGCATCTATCGTATAAATCGTAGACCTGTTCATTTGTAAAACAAACATTACATCTGTAAATCAATTTTATATAGAATGAATATTTGTATGAATAAAAAGATGAAAATATTATATGTAAGATAAAGTGCTTTATATAAGGAATAAGGAATCATTCTTCGGGATTTATTGGATTTGATCACGCCCCGACCGAAATTATCACCTCATAATACTCAAAGAATGATTCCTTATTCCTTATAAAAAAAAAGTAACTAGCAAAGAACCCACAAATTTATGTCAAATATTTTTCATCAGAAATAAATAAAAGACATTGAACACCTTCCTTCTAAAGTAAATATGATTTTTTTGTGGGACGTGTTTCAGTGTGAAATTGTGACAAAAAATAAGTCACACTTGTATGAAAAATGACAATTATAACATGGTGCCATGGAGGAGTGAGCATCCTCTGAGAACCGGGTACACCCGCCGTGTGCTCTTCGTCGTAATCGGGGAAAAACGGAAAAGTCCGTAGACAATATTATGTGATTTATTATGGTCCAACAATTATTATGAAAAACGACAGTCAGTATGCGACCCAGTGGAAGATTGTATTTGCTGTGTTTTTATACATGAAAGTACATGTATATGCCGGGGAGGCTATGCGATAACACCTGCATTGGTATAATAGTCACATGATTTTCAATTGAAAGTGTACTCATATATTAATTATAAATAAAATTTATATTTTTATGAAATATTTCTTTTTTTTTACTAGCTATTGGTATGTCTGCGCTACCTGGCAAAAGGTGATTTTCAGTCGGAATGCGCAGACTTGCATGGAGTATCACATCCAACTGTGTCCCGGGTTATCGGCAGCGTCTTGTTCGCCCTAAATGGCCATCTAAATAATGTGAAATTTCCAACTTCCAACGAGGAAATCATACACATCAAATCCCAGTTCTTTAAATTGGCTAAATTCCCAGGAGTTATCGGGGCTGTTGATGGCACCTTGATCCCAATTTTGGCACCAAAAGTTGACGAGTTCACCTTTGTATATAGAAAGGGATATCATGCCCTTGACGTCCAGGGAGTTGTTGACGCGTCTTTAAGGTTTTTTTTATAGCTTATAGTAGCTTTGCTATGTTCATTAAGTTTATTTGCTTGAGTATATCACTTAATTGAATTCGGTCGATTGAAATTTATTCATGAAATATACCATATATATTCATATAGTTTTAGATTAACCAATTATGTTTGCAAATGGCCAAGCTCAGTCCATGACAGTTTTATTTTCCGCGAGAGCCAGTTGCACGACCTCTTAAAGAATCAAAAGATAGGGTGGCTCCTCGGAGATTCTTGGTATGCACTGCAGCCATTTTTGATGACCCCAAAGAGTGCTCCACAGACTGAGGCAGAAATAACGTACAACAAGGCCCATAGCCGGACACGTATAGTGGTCGAAAAGGCATTTGGAGTTTTGAAGTCAAGATTTAGGTACATATTATGAAAAATTTGATACAACATTAGTCTCGCGGAAAGGTTCAAAGCATGCAGCTGTAGATCTCGGTGAACGTTTTGTATTTCTTTCTTGTGTCACAGTTAAACGTAAAATTTGGAAATTAGTTTTGATTTTGAGAAAGTGTACAGGGAGCAACAGAATATTTTGCTTTCGGATTTCGTAAAAATGACCAATTTTCTGACAAAAAAAAACGCTTTGAAAACGAAGAAAAACGAAGAAAACTTGAAATATTATAATAAATTAATTTGTAGATGATAATCCCCCCAGTTTTAAAACGTAGTAGGCTGAAGATATATAAAAGACAAATACATGTACATTTTAACTATTACTTCAGTACTTTGCACAATGCATTATAAATTTGCTCATACACTGTTCCAACACACTTCAAGATTAAAGCAATGCTGAGAGAGAGAGAGAGAAAGAGAGAGTGTGTGTGTGTCTATAACATTAACACGTTTAACGCATTTTAATTTTAGATGCTTGCATATGACTGGAGGTTGCCTGCCATTTGCTCCGGAAAAGTGTGTGAACGTGATCTGCGTTGCCATTAAGCTCCATAACTGGTGCTTAGAGAGGAAAATTCCCTTGCTGGCCCCCATGTGCAATATTGACATGCAAGAAGATGCCGAGAAAGAGGTCCAAAGTGAAAATGACAGGGATGGATCTCAGCAAAAAGAACGACTTGTGCAGTTATTTGCCTGAAACTTGAATATTATATCGCTTGTTGTGATGTTTAGAACATAAAACTCTCTCTCTCTCTCTCTCTCTCTCTCTCTCTCTCTCTCTCTCTCTCTCTGTGTGTGTGTATTATAATTATGATGCTTATTAGGATTGCAGTAGGGTAACAAACTGTATACCTTTTGCTTTATCCTGCACCTTCAAGTTCTTGGTTTGCTTCTTGTCTGTACAAGAAAAAGAAGAGAAAAATGAAGCATGATGAAGTCAACCATACAAATTAGACTATTTTCATCAAGTGAATACAGCCATTTAATTAGCTGCAATAATTAAATAACTTATCTCCCATTTTGTTTTGATTTGGTTGGGTTTTTTTCGGGGGGGGGGGGGGGGGGTAGGGAGAGGTAAACATCAATAAGCATAAGATATTAAAAAAAATCGGAGAGGGCTACATTATTGCAGCTACCATTAGATCTTCACTCCCCCTCCCTTTCACATGTAAAAAAAATTACATCATGCTTACTGAATTTGTTGCAACCAACATCTGCAGGTACATGCACAGGTACATGTACACTGCAAGAATCAGGATTCTTGAATACTACTGGATAAACAGAAAAAGAAAATATTCTAAAGCAAAGTTTAATAAACATCATTTATCAACTGTAAATATTTGTACAGTACCACTAACATTGTAGTAATTTTCATAACTAGTCTAGAGCAAATTATAATTCTGAATTATAAATCTTTCTTAAAAAATGCAAATAATAATAATGGCTGATAATTGTTGATATACAAACAAATTAATTTGGTGAAGTATGATTACCTGTCTCAAATTGCTCATCCTCCGGCTTGTTGGCTGTAAAAAAAACATAAGCAACAAATGTTTCACTTAAAAATTTGCTCATACATAAGAATGTATGCATCAAATGTAAACAATGCTAGATGTGGATTATTAAAATTATATTTTAATTGGAACTAACTTAGAATTATTAGATATAACAGTCTAAATGGATATAAAATTCAAAACGATTGATATGTATTTTTTCATTAAAGAAATATGAGCTGCAATTTTCATGTTGAGTTTTTTTTTTTTTTTTTTTTTTACAAAAATGTTATTTTCTACTAAAATGACAAAAAATATCATGGTTTTTAATTTTCTATAAGTAATATTTTTTGTGAAAAAAAAAAGCCGCCAAGTAGCCTTAATTGGAGTAAAATTGAATTATTGTCGTCCGGTACAAAAATTGATCTGCTATATATTCCTTGGTGGAGAAATCTTTCTTTTGTCAAAAATTAACGATTTTAAAGTTTTCAAATCTTATTTATTATAAATGTTTGAGTTACATGCAGACTTATCGTACTGGCAGGTTTTCGCTGCAAAATAAAAGTCTAAAAAATATTGCTCATATTGCTTTAAGAAGACTGAAATAAGCAGCATACACGTACTGTCTAGATCTGTGGCAGCCTCTGAACCCTGCAGGGATGTACATGTGCTAGGCTGAATTGGATATATGGCTCTTTCACTATCTAATGAGACAAAACACTTGCTTTATCACAAGTGACTGACATGCATTTTAGTTAAAATATTAATGCAATCAAAACACATCAAAAACCTTTCGGTAAAATAAAACTTTTACCTGTCACAAGACTGTCACACCCCCCTGTAATCCCAGTGATCACACTGGTGGAAATTATGCCAATAATCTAGGATGAAATTTAATACCGGTACATGTAAAATAAAAAATGTGGTACATGTGCTTGTATATTCAATACGTTTTATTGTTAGACAAGTTAGGAATGAGCAATTAATCTCTATATATAATCTTAAATTATTATTATTAGGCGTATTTCATTTTGAATAAAATTATTCCCACCACTTTCAATAATAACTAAATTATGCAAATTAAAACACAATTAGAACAATTTAATTTCAAACAAATGAAAATTTGTTTTTCAATTTAAATTAAAGGAAATTATTCTGCGTATTCATAACACAGTGTTTACAAAATACATCCATAAAATTACCTTTAAATGATATACTCGATTGAAATACAATTAACGAACAGACTATAATCAGGGTTAATCAGGAATGGAGAGATTAATTGAGAACACAGCTAAAGTGAATTTTAGATACACATCTAGTATTTGTACTTTTTAAAATGGTAAGAATGTGATTGTTTGAATGAATCAATTGGGAATCATATTAACAAAGATTTGTGTTTGTGTGCATAAGTAAAAAAAAACTTTTTTACCCGATATGTGGTATATTATTTATTTCTCTAGCCATGTTCCTACCTTCTTTTCCTAGTCTTTAATTTCTGATGGAGGGGGGCCACCACCAGTCAGACGCTGGGTCTTTAGTCGACCCACCTCCCTTTTTTTTTGCAGCCGACTGAATATCCTGCCATTTTTTCTTAACCTCTTTCAACGTGCGACCACACACCCCTGGGGGGGGGGGGGAGAGTCTCAGCATTCAATAAAATTCTTCACGGCACGTGGTCAGAGCACGGGTGCTGCCATGGTCAGGAAGTGTTATGTAATAGTTACACACCCGTAAACACAGGGATGACTGATTGTCGATGTACCTGTCTGAATTATGCATTATTTTGCTCGAAGTGAGTCTCCGGTCCATATCCTCCACCCCCCAATATTACCAAGTAAATCTACTCTCTTGATCTCTCAAAACCCTTGACCCCTCGAAGACAAACTGCAGTCCCGTTGTTCATAATCTGTTGTTCTTTTACTCTCGATACTCCGAAGTGGCCGGAATATGCAAGCGTTACCTAATTTTAACACCTACTACTGTCATTTAAATGACTCAAGGAATTAGACGCGGGACCCGTGTTACGGGATTTTCTTCAGGTGACACTTGTCCTGCAAGGTGATAATTGTTCCATGATTGACCATACCGTTGCCTAGACTATAATTAACACCGATCGTCCTAAATGTACATATAATCCGATTGATTTAAAACGAGAGAGAGAGAGAGAAGGGAGGCCGGAAAATATTTAATGAGTTAAATAAGAGTAAAATTGAGGGGAAAACATACAAGTTGAGTTGATGTCTACGGTAGCGACCTTATAATAGTACATGGCGAAATATTTGTCTTCTTTAAATCTGTGGCATATTTTCAACTCATCATATGCATAAAATAATACTTTAAAATATTACTAATTTTCAAGTACACGTATATGCATGATTTGCGTAATACATTGCTATGTTTGGGACTCTTGAACAACATTAACAAAATACATGCAGCAATAGTTTTATAGAAGTTTTTGTTAAAAAACAATTCAAAGAAAATAATGAATTTTTCTTCTAAAAATATTTATTTCTAAATTCGAACAATAATTAAAATAGCTCTTGTTTTCTCCTTCTTGGTTTAATCCCAAATACAGATAACACGCCTGTTACGGTGTCTTATACCATCGCGGTAAAATCTTGGCCCCGCGATCACCGCGATGACAATACCGCGACAGTGTATCGCGGAAAGGATTAAAACACCATCACGGTGTCGCGGGAAAATACGGGATCCGCGTTGGCTGTAGTGTATGCACTTACGATTTTATTAGACGTACGGCAACGTTATTATCTTACGACAGCTTTTGTGAATAGCACCATAAACGTAAACATACGTTTGACGTAAGTTTAAGGTGTAATCATAAACGTACGATTTTTTGTGAATAGATCCACAGGACCCCTCAGCGGGCACCCCCCTTTCGACAGTTAACATCCTCACAACGGATAACATTCCTGCAAACCGAAGTGACCCCTTTGACAGAGCCAGGTAATTCATTTCCTGATATAATAAATGTAGAGCACTTGTCACAACCTGTACATGTAACAGACATTTCGAGCTTTATTACCAATTAGGATATAATGTTCCTAACAATTTTAAAGAAAAAACTGCAAATGATCAGTTTGTCAATGTAGGCAAATTATTGATTAATAGCACTTCAGACTTAAAAAATGATTTTGTTTAATTTTTTACATGTACATGTAATAAAGGCACTGTCTCAAAAGTCAAAGTCGAAAACTATAACTTTGATTCAAATGTGGGTACACACCTTTTTAATCTTTGCGATTATATAAGTAACTGTCCTCCCAGAATGTGCCACTACGATGGCCGATATGGGCCGGACAAAAAGTAACCACGAGTTGCGTTCGATTTGCCGGCAATTCCTGAAATGCCGGCAAAAAGTAACCACGAGTTATATTTGATTTGCCGGCGATTCTTAGATGCCGGCAAATCTCAAATGTGGGCAAAACTTACTTGGTGTTCAATTAAATTACTAGAGGATATAGAGGTCAAAAAGTCTCGTTATCTTAATTGACAAAAGGGTTTGACAAAAACATGGCAGTTTTACTTGCAACGTGCATTATTAATGAAATTAAACATAACGCAAGAGCAAATAAAAAAAAAGACGGGATCCTAACATCCAGACATGTCTTAAACTGATTAGAACCCGACACTCTTAATGAAGCATTTGGTCAATTGCTTATATATCATAACTAATTAAAAGTGTGTCACGAAAAATAAATTTGTCACGAAAATGATGTTTCATGGCTCGGGATGGTTGTTAAGGTTGGTTTTCTGTAATTTATAAATTGAGTCGATATACAGGAACTGTTTATTCCACCAAGATCCAGCATAAAGTGACGCGCTGGGATCTTGGGACAAAAATCGACTTAGTCCAGGTGAGGTACATTACAGGTTAATTACTTACCATATCAGTAAAAATAAGAAAGAATTCCCTTGCGAGGGCCTCTTGACAAAAGGATATGTAAAGCGTGGGTACAGACAAAGGGGCTTAATCCGATTACCTGACACTAATTCAGTAGATCAAACATCAAAAGAAATTTTTAATTGAAAAGTGATTTGTTACCTAACATTTGTTTGACCTTGTTATGATAAGTGTTTCGGCGGTATAAATAGCACATGTCATTTCAAATTTGTAATAAGGCTCGCCTCGTCAGGAGGTCACCTTATACATACATTTGTAAATCAATTAATCTCTTTGAACTTCATTTGGTTTTAATTTGGAACTAATGATTAGATCACCAATATATTTGTGTTTACTTTATGTAACCATAGGAGGTGTTGTGAATAATTTTTGCATACTTCGTCATGTTGTATGTTATCCCAGTATTTCATAAGTCGTTTCCTTAATCCTTTTATACAAATTTGATCACCAAAACATTAGATACAGCTTTTTATTGTTTTCTTCTTTTATTTTTTGAGAAGATTCATTCTATTTGCAGAAATAGTTTCTTGCATAATAGGTTCAATTTCTGATTGTTTTTAACCTCTTTTTTCGAGATGAGTTTTAAAGTCTTTAAAAATACTTTGTAATACATCTTGATCACTAGTATTTCTCAGATGTCTGGTACATTCTCCTTTAATAAGGCCCTTGAAAACTGATGAGCTATGAGCACTTTGTCTGTGCAGGTATTGGAAGCTATTAGTAGGTTTGATATATGAGCGAAAGTCTAATCACTGGCTATCTTAGAATCTTGTTTTCTTGTATGTGGTCGTGTCTAAGAAATTGACACTGGTGTGAGATAATTCATAAGTAAATCTCAGATATTTCTGACAAGAGTTCCCTATGTCAAAAAATTCTTTAAATTCATCCGGTCTTCCATTAAATAGAATAAAGCCGTCATCTCTATATTTGCCGTGATGAATAAGTTTCGAAATGCCCTCAACAATGTCGGCGCGCAATTTCCCCCTTACTTCTCCTCATACTTTGCTTCGACCAATTAAGATAACTTGACTTTTGTGACCTCAATATCTTCTGGTATTTTAATTAAACATTGAATATAAGATTCGTCCACATTTAAAATTTGCCGGCATCTAAGAATTGCCGGCAAATCAAACACAACTCGTGGTTACTTTTTGCCGGCATTTCAGGAATTGCCGGCAAATCAAACAAACTTATGGTTACTTTTTGTCCGGCACATATCGGCCATCGTATTTTTAGGTATAAAAAAAACCCTCTTTCTGTGTTAGCTTACTTTAACTTTGTAAACCAACTGTAGAAATTGTATGTCTCAGCCCACTATTTTTTGTAGAATCTAGAAGATTATTGCTTTTAGACTCATCTATTATACAGCATGCTTTTGTCCATGTTAAAAATTCCCACATTAGAGGTAACCTCCAGCTTCAGAGACACAATGATTCAGTTCAGTGGCAGAGAATGGAGGAAATGAGAAAACATCACCTATTAATCCGCAAGGTAAGTGTCATGTTGTAAATTTTGAATTTACCGGGTGGCAGTAAATACAAAATTTACAACATGACAACAGTTGTCATGTTGTAAATTTTGTATTTACTGCCACCCGGTAAATTCAAAATTTACAACATGACATAAGGACCCTCTTGAAATATGAGGACGCACCTTTCTTGATTGTCATCCACTGTGGAGGGAATGACATTGGTCACTTTCGTAAATCCGTCGAATTCAGAGCAACTGTTAAGAGAATAT
This sequence comes from Magallana gigas, assembly GCF_963853765.1. Taxonomy (NCBI): domain Eukaryota; kingdom Metazoa; phylum Mollusca; class Bivalvia; order Ostreida; family Ostreidae; genus Magallana; species Magallana gigas. The sequence goes on along the minus strand of NC_088857.1, from coordinate 19,749,272 downwards.
TAAATAAGATTGCCGTGCTCTTGCCAAACACCATATTGGTCTGGACGATCACAGACCCACAAGCCCTAGAGAAGGTTAGAATGCGTATCAATAGCCACATATTTAACAAAATTTGGGGTAAATATTTACGTAAAATAATATGAGCTTGACATAGAGGACAGTGGCCTGAACAGGGATGCTGTTCACCTCAAGCATTTAGACAACGACATATTTTTTAGTAGATAAAAACAAGGCTTCCAATCACATGATATGGGCTTAAAAGTTTCGCCGAAATGGAATGAGCATCGGCCATGACTGATGATTTAATGATTGTGCACTTTTTATGTGCCTGGCTTCACCACGCACAACTGAAGTCAACCACACCCACCCACCCACCTACATGTAACTTGGCAGCAAGTTTAATGATTTTTCATCATCTCAGTGAACTAATCGATATCAATCTTTTGTTGCATGTGTACATCAAACAAATTTAAATTTTAATTATTTTTAGTATGGAACCTTCTCTGGATTTGACGGGACTAAACTTTGCACTTGTATTTTCTAGTGATAATGCATTTTTCTTGTAGAAATATATTGTTTGCATGACTCCTCTTACTTGTGTTATGGCTAGGGGTGGCCTAGTTTTTACCCAACATTTAACGTGGTTCATGATTTTTTCAAACTAAACCCCATTAATTAAGCGTTACGTTTAATGCATGCCAAATTTTCAAGGCATATATGAGCCCTCAACATACGCATCTCTGATAAAGGGATACCATTTTGGTTCCCGCATTTTATTTTGAATTTGTATCTTGTTGGTTTGGACTCATTTTCTCAGAGAAGCTTAGAATGCTTGGCTCCCCCCTTGTTACGTGGGAATGTCTTGATTTAGACTCTCTCAATTTTGATTAAGGGATGCCAATCTAGGCCCCATATTTATTGAACATTTTTTTCATTTTTCATTCATTTACCATATGTCCAAAATTCTTGGTACACTTTTTAAAAGGCATGATTGGAATCCTTATTTATTTGGGGACGCAAATTTAGCCTCCCTCCATTATTGTACATTGTACTTGGATAGTTTGCTCGGAGATTGAATTATTTAGGCATTTCTTACTCCTTTTTCCTATAATACTTAACTAGACTTCGACCCGTGCGTGAACGGGTTGACATTGCATATGAAATGGCACATTTACGAAATATATACATCAACACACCATATTATTGACATTTACATAACCAAGCTTTAAGCCTACAATAATGCTATTAATTTCACTACACTCTGCTAAGTTAAAATAATTTAACTGTGTCTCGGGACAGGCCATCACAGTTAAAATGCCTCCCATATACCCTTAATGTAACAAAAAATTGCAGAATAGATCCGAAACGATTTTTGGAGAAAATTAATAAAGCTGCATTGAAAATAAGAATCAAATTATTCATAACATACTATTTTGAGGCTGTAAATATCTTTCATCTAAAAATCTAATTCATATTAAGAAGATTTCAACACTTTTTCACCAACGTTTTTTACTTACTTCGAATTTACACACCATGTCAACAATCGAAACTCTCCGGATTTTTCATATTAAATGCAATGAGTTAGAGTTATCTCCCGTATTTCCTTTGATGAACAAAATAAATGACAAATATTCAATGAAAAATTACATGTATTTGTAATATCGCTTTTCAGTTTATACATGCAAATGCGATATTGTGCAGCCTGTAAGTAATGCACATGCGCAAGATTGTAAAATCCAAAAAATTCATACGATTTCCGGATTTTTTAAAGGAATTTTCGTTGATTATTAATTAGCGAAGCTTGATTGAGAAAAAATAAAAACAAATTGGTAATCTTCAACTACCAATGATGTTTTAAATGTATAAAATAAAAGACAGTACTCCTCCGATTTCTCGGTATTAAAGCCCAAAAATTCGAGTCTATTATTTTGATATAGTAGTATAGATACTTAAGATCAACTACTCTAGTATGTCTTGTTTGCATTAGTCCCGGGGATTTCTTCCTATTTTATAGTCATATTTATTATTCATGTAAATAAACCCACACATTCTATCCTACTGCCGGTGTAATGAAGAATAATGACCCCCGTAGAATAATGACCGGGGGTCATTTTTCGACGTAGAATAATGACCCCCCTAGCTGAAGAATAATTGGATTTTTCTGAAGAAAAAAGACCCAGGGGTTATTTTTCTTCGTGTTAAACATGAAGAAAAATGACCCCCATAAAAAAATGACACCCCCCCCCCCGTAAACATGAATAAAAATTGGTTACACCGTATCCAAGATATTACTTTGAAATTTACTTTAATTTTACTAATTTTTTAACTCTGTTCAACTGATTTTGAAGTTATAAAGACCGAATTTGTAAATAAATCGATGTAGATAGTTTTTCATATCCGTAGCAGGCACACACAAAACTTATGTTTTTTGTGTCTTATATTGCCACAAATTGATTGTTAACAGTTACTTCACTTCTCTCATCGACATACGGCGGGAAATGACGCAAATAAAGACATATTCATACACAATGAGGATATTGTGTGATAATTAACAAACAATAATCGTGAAAGAATAATTGTTGTAATAATATAAGCAATATTCAATGGTGAATGAATTGTCAATCTTAGAATGATGCATGTATATATCTTTATGGAAAAAGACTAAGGGGACAACTGACGTAGGAATGTGAATATTTCTTATTTACATTTCTTGAGGAAAGTGATTTTTAAAAAATCATTTTGTGTTAGTTTTGTTTTCTTTTACGTGATACATGAACATCAATATTCTAAACATTTGTTGTAATGTTGTATTTGTGATCATGAATAGACTTTATTCTTTTAGAGCAAATGTGTGAAGAGTACCTGACTATAGTAAATCTTAATACATAATAAACACTGATCGATTAAAATAAGAAAATACTAGACTTTGACCCGTGCGTGCACGGGTTGACATTGCATATCGGACATTTACGAAATAGGTACATCGATAAGCCTACAATAATGCTATAAATTTCACTACACTTTCCTTAGTTTGAATAATCTAACCGTGTCTCGGGAAAGGCATTCACCACAATTAGAATGCCTCCCTTATACCCGTCATGTAGCAGAAAATTGCAGAATCGCTCCGGAACGATTTTGGAGAAAGTTAATGAAGTTGCCTTGAAAATAACAGTCAAATTCATCAGAACAAACCTTTTTGAGACTGTAAATACCTTTCAACTAAAAATTTTAATCCACAGAATGGAAGAATTCAACACCATTTCACCAACGTACACGTATTTTCTTTGTAAAACTGGGTCCGTAGGACATTATTAAATTTTTACGATAAAACATATTCTATCTTCACTCTCCTAACAAATATAATGTACTTTTTTGCATGTAATCAATATTTTTTGTCATCACGAAAACAAAAGTAAGTACTTAGTTGAAATGTATATTTGTTATTTTATACTTTCTCTCATAAGAAATGATTAATATTATAATATATGAACAGAATATATAGTAAAAGTCCAATGAAATTTTACCCGTATTTGTATTATCATTTCTGAGTTTATTAATGCAGATGTGATATTGTGGAAACAGAAACTAAAGATCCCGTTAGCGTGAATGTATTGCGCAAGTGCAAGATTGTAAAATCCAAAAAATCCAGGTGATTTCCGGGATTTTTGAGGAATTTTTGTTGATTATTAATTAGCAAAGCTTAACTGAGAAAAAATGAAAAGAAATTGGTAATCTTCAAGTACCAGTGATGTTTAAAATATATAAAACAAAAGACAGTATTCTTCCGATTTCTCGGTATTAAAGACCAAAAATTCGAGTCTATTATTTTAATATAGTAGTATAGATTGTTTCTAAAAGCGTTGATAAGAGGTTAGGGCCCATGTTAGGGGTTATATCCCCCTTGATTTTGATCACACAATCTTTATTGTATCCAAAGTTACATGTACCAATGCTCATACAAACTATTGATGCATTAATCATCTTGATATTAACTAAACTTACTAAAGTATGCCGACGATAAAGTAAAATATATTTTCTGTACGAGTACTCTCAGTACTTTGACGATTTTCCTTATTGACCGTTAACCTCTACTGGTGTAATGGCTGCTGTCAGTGCCTACTAACTTCAGCTTGGTTATAATGCCTAACAGTGGAGTAAACTTTTCATAGTTTGGTTTCCTGAATTTCGCATGATGCACTTGCATACCCAGCAGTTTGTAATAGTGGAAATCCTCAATGCAACTATAATTCATGAACAATAGGAATAATATAAAAGTACCATGCGACGGCGAAGCGCGAAGATGCGAAGACGAAAGTGCCAAGTTGTGAAGGCGAAGAAGTGATACTACTATCGCTTCTTTGCCTTTGCAACTTCGCACTCTCGCCTTCGAATCTTCGCGCTTTCGCCCTTTTAGCTCACCGAGACGAAGTCAAGGGGAGCTTATGCTATACTCCCGGCGTTGGCGTCCGGAGCTGGTTAAAGTTTTTGGTGCAGGTCCTGTATCTAAGCTATTACTACTTCACCTAACATACTTCACCTTTAGCATCAAGGATGCTAAAGAAATCTCCTACCTCACTCAAACCTGCTTGATAGATAGATGTAGTTGTTGTTAAATGATATAACATGATTCCTATGATATAGTATTGTATGATATAAAACACTATTGTTTAATAGTATACAAAATAATACCATATGTTATATTGTAAAACGTTATATGATACGATTTAATATTGTATCATTTTTTTATATTTTATTATATGATATTGTATGATGATATTTTTCTGTATAGTATTGTAAATTATGATACAATATTATATAAATAGTGCCTGTTTTGGAGGGTAACAGTTGAAATTGACACCCCGAGAAAACCATTGTCAACCGACGCGAAGCGGAGGTTGACAATGGTTTTTGAGGGGTGTCAATTTCAACTGTTATCCTCCCAAACAGGCACTATTTATTTTGTTATACTGAATGTCTTTTTTAAAAATTTTAAGAAAATTTTACTGCTTTTATATAGGAATAACGTGAATTCTACAGCGAACCGTACGCGCATAATTTTCGCGCATGTAACATTTTTTAATGTTACCCGTTGCCAAGTGCGTTGCTAACGCTGAGGGTAATAGTAAATATTATTAACTGCGTCTTAACCAATCAGATTTCAGTATTTAACATGAAAGTATAACAATGTATAATATTATATTGTTTTATTAATAAATTATTAAATCACATTATACTATTACATATGATATTGCAGTATATAATATTGCATCCTATGATATAATATTGTACATTCTATGATATTGTATCATACAGTATTGTATATTATGATATTGGTTTCTGTAATATAGAATTATATCAAATGCAATTGTATTATGATATTGTTATATTATAAATATCGCATCCTACGATATTGTATAATATGATATTGGTTTATATGATATATTAGCATGTTACATGAAATTGTATTTTATGATGTTGTTATATATATAATTGTATCATATAATACAATATGTATAATATAATTGTATTATATAATAGTTTATTTTATCCCATGATATTGTATCATTTGATATGATCCAATGTTGTATCCAATTATGTTGTATCATATAATACAATATCATATTATTTATCAAATATGATACAGTATCATACAATACAATATCATACTATATTATACAATAAAATAACACATGTTTCAATGTTATGATGTATTATTGCAATATGATATTGTTTCATATAATACTATATTGTATAATGTTATATGATATTGTATCATTTGATCAAATACAATAATGTATAACACACTACAATGTCATATCATACATTACAATATCATATCTCACAATTTTTGTACGGTATTTTATGGTATTATATGATATATATTGTAAGTATGATAGGATGCAATTTTTTAATTTTGTATTATTGTATTGATTAACATATGATCATGTGATTATCATCCAATTTTTAACAGATGATATACGATAATGTGTCAAAACAGAATCCATGAATATCCAAGATCATAAAGGATGGTTTTCATATAATATGATAGAGGTGGTCTCATAAAGATGATGCCTCATAAAGGTGATGCCTCGTCTCGGTGAGCTTTGTAATATGTGATAACCTATGTTTTATAATTGCGGAGCTCTCTATCATTTAAGGGTTCCGATGCATATTTTGGAAATTTTATTTTTATAAAATTAATAAAATTAAATTATTCAGGGGGATAGGGTCCGGACCTCCTCTCCCCTTTTACTGCGTGAAATTATTAATATTGAATTTTCCCGGGGGACGGACCCCCTCTCCCCCTCTAGATCCATGCATGATCAAGGAGTTTCGAATAATGAAATTAGAATGTTACTGTGTTTGGCCCACAGTAAACAGACGGCTGGTAAGTGATAGGAGTCTGGACGCGCATACATGTATGTACACATTATGGTGGACATTAAATTTTGTGTGGAGTATAAAATGATTAGGCATAGCCAGCACTGGTAAACATATATGTCACATGAACACATTAAAAGATTTATAAACATTCATAGTAAGCGCGATGGCCTAGCGCATGCGTACCAATAATAGCCTGGATTAATCGAAAAACCTTGGCGAGTACGGTGCCTGCATTAAATTCTATGTAATCGACCGAGACTTGCTGAATGCAATCAAAAAGGGCGAAGGCGAAAGTGCAAAGATGCGAAGGCCAGAGTGCGAAGTTGGGAAGGAGCGATAGTAGTATCGCTCCTTCGCCTTCGCACTTTAGGCATCACATCTTCGCACTTCGTCGTCGCATCTTCGCACGTTTGCCCCTAGCCTTCGCACTATCGCCTTTGCAACTTCGGATCTTCGCCCTATATTAAGGTCGGAGTGGCCCTATCGGAACACCATAGATATATGTAAATGTAATTGTTAAAAGGGCATGGTCACGATTTTGGTCAAATTCTATTTTTCTGTTTTCATTATTTACAATGCTTACGGGAAGCATTTCTACTGATCAAATGAAATTTGAGGATCAGTTGTAAAGTTATAAGCAAGATACAGGGCTCACAATTCTTTGTTATGTAAACAAGGCTCGTGCCCTGTTTTTTGTTTACATAGGTTCAATATACCAGTAAAAAGTCTTTTTCAAGCTGATTTGTCTATCTTCTTATTCATTTTAAGCATAAATAAACAGTCCCTTACGTTTAACACACTCGTTAGGTCTAAAATTAGAATTTCCACTTCAACATTCAAAATGTTACGAATGACACTAGAATTTTGGTTGCCTATTAAAAATGCCTTACTAAAGCATTGTGAACATTAAGATCGGATAAATTTTTTTTTTACTAAAATCGTGACCATGCCCGTTTAAGATGACAACCATACCCCGATGCAATACGTCAATGTCTTGTTATAACGGAAGGATTTTTATTTTCTAAGCTATACCCCTTCTTTCACTTTAAGTATATTTGAATATGAATTATAATTTCTGTTACTTTCTGTAAACTGCAGCAGTGAAAATTACAATAGTGTAAAGACTATTTCACAAATACTAAAAAATATACTGAAACACTTTAATCTACAAGGGGGTCATTATTCTACAGGGGTCACTTTTCTTCGTGTGAAGTGTGCTCATTTTTATGAAAATGACATTTATTCTTCAGGCAAAGGGGTCATTTTTCGACGTAGAATAATGACCGGGGGGTCATTTTTCTGCGTAGAATAATGACCGGAGGGTCATTATTCTACGTCGAAAAATAATGACCGGGGGGTCATTTTTCTGCGTAGAATAATGACCGGAGGGTCATTATTCTACGTCGAAAAATGACCCCCGGTCATTATTCTACGGGGGTCATTATTCTTCATTACACCGGCGCACACTATGCTGTTGTGCGGAATTTTCTCGTGGCGGAATTTGGCTTACCAGTAGTGGTCATTTCAGATTAATCATATGGACAGTTTAATTTTAGTAAGGCTTAGTTCAAAGATTTGCCACCGAGTGGTGTACGTTTGTTACACCCGTGACAATTTCCTTCAACCTACATATACTTTTATATATTATAAGCAGCCGTGGCCATTATGTAGAATTGCTTATTACTCCGACTCCCAATATTTAATTTCATCCGAAATAATTAATTTATTTCCATATCCATTCAGATACGTTGTAGAACATGAAAATTGATTAACATTGTCAACTTTATGAACCTTTAATATACATGCTTCTTCAAACTTCGGCCACTTTATGTTTATTTTAGTACTCTTATATTTATATATTGCTCTATTTGCTGAGCTCTTCGTATCCTTTCACTCGATCATATTGGGAAGTACAGTTTAATTGAAACAATTTATGAGAGCCACATCAGAGTGAATGGTCTAAGATTTGTTGAAACACACAAGTATTCTGAAGTTGACTTTAAAAATATGCTTGAGTGTCTGATAGACAACATTTTTGTAGTTTTTGGAAATCAAGTCTTCCAACAGTCTGTTGGAATTCTAATGGGTACCAATTGTGCCCTATTGTTAGCAGACCTATTTTTGTATTCTGTATTCAAAAACTTGATCGTAAAAAACAATCACTCGCTGTGGCCTTCAACTCAACATGCAGGTATATCGACGACGTATTATCAATTAACAATTGTTATTTCCATACTTACGTCGACTCGATATATACCAGTGAACTTAATTGAAATAAAAGATACCACAGAGTCTGCGTCATCTGTTTCATATTTTGATATTTTACTTAAAATGAACCTGAAATTCATTGGTATGTTTATGGGAATAACTTAACAAGTTTAATATGGTTAACATTATACATGTTTCATTTTCAAAATGAAAGCTAAAAAGCTAAGATTTTAAATTTTTGAAAATTATCTGTTGTGAAAGGTAAATAAACACAATTATTACAATTTATGATTTTATTAATCCTCTAAGAATATTTTTATAAAAAAATTACAACGAATAAACAGGCAATTCTATTTAACTGTGAAATAGATTCCGTGCAATCTGCCCATGGTGAATAGTCATCGAAAATATTCACCGGCGGCATACGATTTCCCTCGTTTTTAAACACGGAACACTTCTGACGTGTCCAAGTAGCTACATTATTAAATTCAAAATCCGATAATTCTATTATTCGCATCGTGAAATAGTTGCTGTCTTAGGGGACAATAAACTTGCGATCGTCCTCATAGCATGTAAATAGGTATATATTGTGTAGTTGGACAATGGTCATCAGTTGGCATATGGTTACATGTATATTGTAACAATTTTGATAATGACATGATGAATATATTTACTATTTCTCTCAACTCAAAATTTATATTTCCTTTGTCTTTTAATGGTCTGAACAGTTATTAACACCATTTAAGTAAGGTTTCTCCACCCTTGATGTTTTTATGGTTTAATCTGTGCAATTTTCGTGTAAAGAACGATATATTATATGAGTTAAATTTGTCCCCCATAATTCGCCATTTTTTAAAGTGTTTCTAATACAATAAAACGTTATGTTATATTTTAGAAGAGTTGATGTAAAATATATATTTTCAACTAATTATCTGATTTATTTGCAATCACTGGCAGTATATGACGTCAGAAGTGACGCTATTTCTATAATTCAATCAAAATAAGTCAAAAATTGCAATTTTTCTTATCTTATTATGAATGGGAAATCTAGAGCGCATGCTTGAACAAGTATTTTTTTTTGTCACTAACATGTATTAGCCTTGGCTAGATACATCTCTGATTAAAATATTTTGTTTGTTCAAGCATGTGCTCTATGTTTTCTGAATGAAAAAAAACTGCTTGAAAACAAGCTGTTTTATGCTAAAAATGACTGACAAAGGTTGTCTTTACGAAGTCATATTTCTAAATTGTGAGCAGTTGAATCAAAATGAACATTATGTAAAACATCACATATATATTTGTACGAAGAAAACAAAGAATAGCAGTAAAATGATGATGTTCATTTTAGGGGGCCATTTTAAGCCTATATCAGATATAGTTATTTGAAGATCAATATGAAAACAATCAAAGTGAGCTAAAATATTGATATGTTGCAAAATAAGGTTTATGCTGTAGGTTCTATCCCAGGTACACTATCAGAGTAAATATACCGACGGTTTTTTGTTTTTGTTTTGTTTACAATTACGGTCAGTTGAACTTGCAATTATGTTTATTATAACGTTTACATTGCATTTTGAATCAATTTTTAAGCCTCAAAAACATATGCACAGTCTAGCAAATTAAAAAGTCTATACCTTAATTTATAAATACTTTTTCAAACCTACTCATACTAGTAAATTTGTATTTTACTATAAAGTCTACCTACATTTGCAAAACATATGCCAGATAAATATATTGAAATATGGTGTAAGTATTTTACTGCTTATGTACGTTTCATTTAAGTATTTCATTTAATTCCGCGATTCCAACTAGTAGTAATAAATTGTCGAAATTACATGTATTAATTATTAATGGCATTTCACTCTACATAACTAAGAATGTGCTAATTCAAAACTTTATATTAAATCAAGAAATATTGCCAGAAATTATGAATCACATTACACTAATATTTAACTAAAGCTGATAACGGTAAAATATTCCAGAACGTTCCAAGAAAGACGTCACGAATGACTTTAAAAATAAAACAAGAAAACTGTTTTTGGAAAAAAAGCCACTAAACATGTTTAACCTTATTTAACAGTCATGTATATTGATAACGGAAGGACCTTAAAATTGTTTATTTGTACAATCAGCATGCTAGAAAAATCACAGTTTTAAGAAATCCCTCTAACAGTTCGTAGATCTATCCTTTTCGCTTTCAATCGAAAGCTTTTTTAATCATAATAACAATGTACTTATATGATTGATTGAAGATTTAGATACGTTAAGTTTGCCTAGTTTGTTATATAGATCCGAGTACACCGTCTAAAAGAGATGGGAATGCCGTTGTTCCTTACTAATAAAACATAACAAACTAAATAATTAGATTAAATTAACATACGAAACATTTAGTAGCTTCACTTTTAATGAAAATTGCATATCAATCTGACCCGAATTTGCACTTCCTTCTTTTGAACTGCTGGCTGCACGGATGCTTTTTTAAGATGCACCTTATCCGTTAAAAGAGATTCAGTGTTTTTCAATATTTCTTTATGTTTCCAGATGGAAGTATTGTTTCGCTCCATGAACATCGCTGTCATGCCAATATTGTTTGTTTACTTCTATGACCTTGACTTAGTTACGAGGATTTAAACCTTCAGGATACCTCGGCAGTAGCTGACCAACTCTAACATAAGAAACATCATGAGCAACGAACAAAAATTCCGCAAAACGATCTATATCACGCGCCACTTTTACTGGATTTTCTTTTCGACACGTCATTTCCATCAACCTTGAGGAAAACTAAATTTGGTTTTTACTTTAAATAAACTTGTCCTACAAAATTTATTTTTGCAATGCTCAATAGACAATTCATAAGACTGCAAAAACACAAAGAACATACATGTAGTACTTGTAAAAAAGTAACCTCCCAGACTTGTTATTGCTAAATACAAGGTTTGTCTGAAGTAATACAATCGGTTTGGGTGGGTGAGTTTGCGTAAAAAATAACTCAAACTTGCTCGTTATTAGCTCAAAAAAGTTCGGGCACTAAAATATGGCGCTTTAGAAATAACATATGACGTAGCTGGCTTGCTGTCTATTAATAGAAAAAATACGAACGGAAAATTATGTCCGTGAACCTCATTCATTCCTAATGCATGAATTTAAATGATATGAATGAAAGACTTGCATGAATTGTTTTTAATGCACTTAGGACTCGGGCGTAGTGTTCCATCATCTACATCCGCAAATTGAACATGCATTTCTGATCATCGAAACTCTAAATATCGACGACTCTATATTTGAAATGACTCGATAAGATGAATGAAAGAGTGGCCCACAATAAGCACTCGATAAATCATTGTTACAAATGCAGTTCTAAGCTGATACGAAGATATATGGGTGGCCTATACCTTCTACATGTACGGAAATTGAATATGGTGAAGATCACAAAGGATATTATAAGATAAAACAAAGAAGATGGGTGAATAAGGCGTGTAACCTGCCCATATGAGGATAGATAAGATATATTATAAAATTAATACATGAACACATCTCATGATTTCTTTCTAAATTATTGGAAACAATGTTTATTTACCATAACATCGATTTATAACCTTTAAATATGTTAAATATTTCGAATAGGTTGATTTCAACTGGAGTAAGCGTGTCAACAAGTGAAAAGCTGTCAATGTGACAGCAAACCGGGTTTTCTTTTATGTGAACTGTATCCATAATCCAAGTCAACCCATATCCAGTGAAATGGTATACCCTATATGCAATATTTTGCCAAAAAATGACTAAGCTCAAAAGCTGGTATTTTTTTCATAAATTATCGGAAATCAAAATCCTAGCAATATGCACACCTCTGATATATGTACAATTGATCTGCAAAAGAACAACTTCCTATCTTGAAAACTGTAGAAGGAGTTATCCGTACAATGAGGGAACCCTATATGCAATATTTTGCCAAAAAATGACTAAGTTCAAAAGCTTGTATTTTTTTCATAAATTATCAAAAATCAAAATCCTAGCAATATGCACACCTGATATATGTACAATTGATCTGCAAAAGAACAACTTCCTATCTTGAAAACTGTAGGAGGAGTTATCCGTACAATGAGGGTACCCTATATGCAATATTTTGCCAAAAAATGACTAAGCTCAAAAGCTGGTATTTTTTTCATAAATTATCAAAAATCAAAATCCTAGCAATATGCACACCTGATATATGTACAATTGATCTACAAAAGAACAACTTCCTATCTTGAAAACTGTAGAAGGAGTTATCCGTACAATGAGGGTACCCTAAATGCAATTTTTTGCCAAAAAATGACTAAGCTAAAAGCTGGTATTTTTTTCATAAATTATCGGAAATCAAAATCCTAGCAATATGCACACCTCTGATATATGTACAATTGATCTACAAAAGAACAACTTCCTATCTTGAAAACTGTAGAAGGAGTTATCCGTACAATGAGGGTACCCTATATGCAATATTTTGCCAAAAAATGACTAAGTTCAAAAGCTGATATTTTTTTCATAAATTATCGGAAATCAAAATCCTAGCAATATGCACACCTCTGATATATCTCTGGGCTCCATAATTTTGTCATAGTCTTTATAAGGTTTAAAGGGAACCAAACCGATTTCAATCAACAAAAACGTGGAGAGATGACCCACTATACTTTAAAAATGTCATTTTGTATCCAAACAATTGAATATTTTAGAGAAATACTACAAGTCCGTAAATTCGTGGTTGAAGTAGCATTTAGAATTTAACAAGGAAGTTTGTTGTGACTGACATGGCTCAGTGGTTATAGCACCAGACATTAGGTAACATTATAGTGCTAGGGTTTTTAGGTTGTGGGTTCGATACCAACAAAACTTTCGAATTTCTTCTTTTTTTCTTATCGTTTGTTAAAATATTCAAAACTGAATATAGTTTAAAATTGTACTTTTGTAAACTTGAAATATAACATCATCTAGTATATTTAGTAAGAAAAAAATTAATTTGAATTTTTTTTTACGACAAAACCAAATGGGCATTTGCGCTATCTTGTACTCCCATCTTCTTTATTGACAAATTTACATTCAGCAGCAAAATCATAGAAAATAAGAGAGATATTAACATCTGCCAGGTTCTGATTAGACATTAATTACCACAGATGATTGAATGTTGGACATGTTAATTGATCTACTAAGTTTAAGAATCTTGAAACCTAACCCCCAGTGACCCTGCTGTGCACAAATGTAAATTATCATCTGTAACATGACCATGGTTATTAATGATTAAAGGAACTAACTTGCCATGATTGGAAAATACATTCAAGTCCTTTCACTTTAAAAATACGCATGTCAATATATATATTCTCTGAGTTGTTCTCGTTTTACATTAATGTAGACCCAGTCTTTTAGAAATTTGGGTCAAACCTAAAATTTTCATATTTGAACAGTCAAAACAACTTGTAAACTTACTAAGGGGGCAAACTTTGACATGTTTGTTTTCCTTCAGCGAGCTTCAGCTGACATGGTCCAAAAAATCAACAGCCAAATTTTAAAAATAATGATGTATAATTTTATGATTTATTAATCAAATAAAAGTCATTCAATAAAAAAGTCGAATTGATTTTCGACAAAAAATATACAAAACATATTACATTTACTTTTCACAGAACCTTCCAGAATTGATTTTCGAATGAAAATATACAGAACATATTACATTAGTTAATCAAAATTGACCGGCTAGTGTATTGTTGGATATACCTTACAGTACACGCAATCTAACAGTCATTAAAAAGGACATTTTCATTCAAACATTAAAAATTTTGGTCCGAGCTGGCAAAACCGTAGAAATGAGTGCAGAAGTACCCCCCCCCCCCATTTCCAGCAGTTAATTTTCACCAAGTTTTTTTTTTATTTTACATGTTTATAGTTTTCCTCTCCTTTTGAAAAATATGAGCTTTATGAGCTATGTATTTGTACTGAGGCCAGCGAACCATACTTTGTACAATACTTTATATCAAATACATGACATCTTAAATGATCATTAATTTATCAAAAATATAATCGAAAATTTATCATGAAACTCAGAATTTAAATTAGGGTATATATGGAATAGTGTGGTTTGTATTGTAAGTAAATACTAGTTCAATCAATGATTTATCAGTGTGTCATATACTGCCAAACGGTCGTATCATTATTTATGACCTCTTTCATTCGTGGAGCTTTAAATTCCCTCACGTGACAGTATTCCGAACTACGATTTACTTAGTAGTTAAAACAGTTTGTAAGAACCATATCACAGTGAATGGTTTAAGATTTGTTGATACGAGCTTTAATGTCATTCATTTTTTATCCAGATATCTTCAACGTAAAATATAAAAAAAATTCCACGTAAATTTTGCTTCTTCTATATTTTGTTTTCTCTTTTGTTGATTCGTGCTTTTTTGTGCTAAACTTTTCCATTGTGAAATACACAAGATAAAATTTATTGTTTATTTGAAATCAAAAATAAGATAAACAGACGTTAAAATCACAAAATAAAGAAAACACAATAACAATTAAAAAATAGTTTGATGTAAATACAAAGAATATATATATACTTTACATGAAAAAGAAAAGTGTTAATTTTGCAAAATAGATTTGAACTTTCACAATATTGTTAAAATCATTTGAGCTAGACCTTATACTTTCAGAAAGATCTATTTATTTCTTGCATCAAAAATAGTCAAAATGACGTCGCTGGTTTCAATATGCACAATCTGCTCAGTTTGCTTAAGAGTCAGATATAACTTCTTGATATCAACACTGACACAACTGTCAAAATTCCATGCACTTGTAAAAATGGCTCCAACATACTTAAGTGTTTACTTGAAACCACATGTGTCTTCTAAATATAATGTACTTTTAAACATATAGGTGAAAAACTGTGGCTCTAGGAAAATTTTAAGTTCGCCATGTTAACATTACTGAGGTATTTTATATATATTTAAAAACATGAAGTTAACAGTTTTGCAGCTAAGGCAGTTGATACTCTTCAGGACAATCATACACAATTTTGTGTTTTCCTATCTAATTGGATAAAATAAACGGACGAAGTATGAAAACAAACATCTGGGCGAGTTTTTAACAAAATATGTTTAGCAAAATTGTGTGTTTCAAAAATGCATCATTTGTAACGTAATGAAAATTTAAATATAATGTAAAAATGCCCGTGGAAATATTTTAACTATTTTTTGAACTAATTTTCTATTAAATAATTCGTTGATAAAATGAAAGAAATAAATGAATTCTTTTATTGATTTGATTAATATGAGAACAAAATAATATAATTTAAAAACATGTCAATAATTTTGTACACACCATAAATTGAACCAATCGCCAATTAAACCATCATACCGGAGTATTTTGTCTTTTTGTGGTTTTATTTCAGTGCAACAAGCGGACAATTAACCATAGTTTTGAGTAGAACAAGTATTGAAAATTGAGACGATTTATAATGACCCTTATCTATTGCCAAGATTCAGAAAAAAACGAATAAAGGATTATAAACAACATATTTGCATAAAATATGATTGTAAAGGAAACGCTTTGAATACTGCCACAATTAATCACTTTTTTATCAGACTTCATAGCATCCGCCGCATTTTTGAAATGAGAATCACAGTCTGGATATTCCCTTTCTGAAAACAATAAACACATATGATACAGCAATGGTTTTGAATGTATGGTAAATTAAAAATGTAAGACTGTTATCTATATAGTTGAAATACCTTCAGTAAAGTCTAATGTGCATACAAATGTCGTCGATCCATTAACTACTTTACATTTTTCCAGTATGTTCTCACCACAGACAGAAAGATTTTGTGTAGACAGTATGTCTAGATTTAAGAAACAGTTCCTGTACGTCTGAAATTAGAAGAGACGTTGACATCAGACAATAAATAAAGCATTATGAACAGTTTTTAAGACGAAGCAAGCTACTGACAAACAAGTTGATAAAACAGGACTATCAACAGTCTCGCTTGAAGTAATCTTTCCGTAAGTTCTATGGTCAAATTCCACTGGGTTTCATGCTTACTGACGTTTTTCATACTAATTGTTAGACCATAATTAATAACCAAATTGTCTACGAACTTTTCCGATTTATTTCCCAACTACGACAAAGAGCACAAGGCGGGTGTGACCGGTCAACAGAGGATGCTCACTCCTCCTAGGCACCTGATCCTACCTCTATCTATATGAGGGTCCGTGTTGCTTTGCTTTGAATTTGTATTTCGTTTTATGGATTTTTGAGATGGTTTACGGTTTGTTATTGTCATTTTTTCATGTATAAAGGGAAATATTCGCCCCGTTCTATTTTTGCCCATTTCACCATTGTTGTCAGCGGTTGAATTTATGACTAGACGAATTTCAATGTCTTCAATTATCGGTCTTTCAACACAATTGTATCCTGGCCAATTCAAGACGAAGCAAAACCGTTTATAAATCATTATGTAAAATGGTGAAAACAACACAAGGCAAAAATAACATATAACTAAAATATCTTTTATTATCATTCACAATTCAATTTTTTTCTTCTTGATACAGTGGACTTTACAGAGTTGACTCTATTTCCCGAATCACAAATCTGTAGTTTTCTAGATCCATTCACTCTATGAGACTTATGACGTAGCACACACAATAAACAACGTCCATTTTCAGCCTGGTTTAAACAAGTTTAATTTGAAAGACTTCTGCTCAATATATATTCAAGGAACAGTTATTCCAAAAAATATTTCTGTTATTTCTACATTATAATGGAAAGATATAGAATCAATTTATTGTCATACCAGTAACATTAACCGAAGAATCTGATGACATCTCGTTGCCAGAGGCAGATCGTCAGATCAAATGAAACTTGATCATATCAATGTTATTATAAAGATATATGTATATATTTTGTATGTTCTATGTTACGACAACTAATAATATAAAAACTGACAGATATAACCTACCTGGACTGTCTTGATCTCACAAAATTTCCCAGAGAATGACTCGGAACAGTTGCATGATGCTTCAGTTACGAGTATGTTGCCTTCACATAACAAATTCCCACCGTTTAAGCATGGGCCATTTTTGTTTTCACTGTATTGTTTACACTGTTCACCTGCAAAAACAATTTAAATGATTTTATACCGTGTGTTTTAACATTTGAAAAAAAATATAAAGTGTGTTTTGGGTACTAAATCAAATAAAATATTGTTTAAATAGAAATTTTGGGATTAAAAGACGAGAAATATTTGGTAACAAAGAGGCGAACTTTTAAAACTTATGCTTTTATAAATAGATTTAAAATTTCAAAAATAGGTATATTTTGACTTAACTTTATTACGGTTTATAGTCTTCTGTATTATATGAGTAATAATGAAATAGATGTACATGTATAATAACAAATGGAGTATGTTTTTAACCGGGTTTTCCGAAGGAAAAATCCGGTTATTAAAATGGTGAAAATGGCGGGTGGGCGGGCGGCTGCCAAAAGGGTACACTCATTGTATGGATAACTCCTCCTACAGTTTTCAAGATGGGCAGCTGTTGTTTTGCAGATCAATTGTACATATATCAAAGGTGTGCATATTGCTAGGATTTTGATTTTTGATAATTTATGAAAAAAATACCAGCTTCTGAACTTAGTCATTTTTTGGCAAAATATTGCATATAGGGTACCCTCATTGTACGGATAACTTCTCCTACAGTTTTCAAGATAGGAAGTTGTTGTTTTGCAGATCAATTGTACATATATCAGAGGTGTGCATATTGCTAGGATTTTGATTACCGATAATTTATGAAAAAATACCAGCTTTTGAACTTAGTCACTTTTTGGCAAAATATTGCATATAAGGTACACCATTTCACTGAATATGGGTTGACATGGATTATGAATACAGTTCACATAAAAGAAAACCCGGTTTGCTGTCACATTGACAGCTTTTCACTTGTTATGTATTGACAAATATTTCGGATACCAAGAATATTTATGATACTCAACTTTTTTTTTGCCTTGCTAGCAAATGGTCTGTTCAAGATGATCGCGATTTGGAGGGGAAATGATAACTAAAAAGGTACTATTGTTTCTATTTCGTATTTTCATAAGGTTATTTTCTTTCTTAGCAATATTTAAGTTTATAAAATCTTGATATAAGCTTTGTTATCATAACTAAGAACTAAAAGCTATGTATCTAATTTGTTACTAGACATCGTTCTCTTTACTTTTCGTTGATCATTTCAGATGAATATAGAAATACACATTTTAAAAGTTTAGGTCAAATCGTGACCAAATCAGTATTTCCTTAACATAATCAAGTAAATAATTGAATTATCATAAATTCACACATAAAACACCCTGTTAAAAGTAATCTTGGTTTTATTTTTTAAAATTACATTGTGTTATTTTCTAACCAGATTAGCAATTCTTAAACCATACTTACAAGATAAATGGTTTATGCTGTCTGTCTTAGAGTTATCTGCGCATGCTGTGTAGTTATGATAAATCTTATTAGACACTTGGTGATAGGTGCAGATACACTCAGGAAGAATAAATGATCCAGCACAATCTACTCGCTCTCTTTCTAAAAAATCTATTATAAAGATTAAAAATGAAAACATTTACACTACTGCATAGTTACATTTATATACAAGTAAATTGTATTTTTTGCTTGTACGTTCAGTTGGTTTTATGATGGGGTATGGGTTAATATTCATTGCAACCCCATCTTCCCTTTTTATAAATTTCAAAATTTACAAAGAAAAACAGAGAGAGTATATATATATATGTCTGTAATGTAATTTAATAAATAAAAATGAAAACTAAAAAAAGGCATCAATATTTATCAATATTTGTAGTAAAACTAGTGGTAAATAGTTAAATGAAACTAAATATAGTCAAAAAAATTAAGACTTTTGGATATAAAAATATAGCATTGAAAAGATACATTTTATACTTTTTTTTACAATAATTGGAATTTATAACAATGTACCAGTTGAATCAAAATTATTTTTACCTTTTTGTTTATCTCTACAACGTTCCGTATCCCATCGGATTAAGAGAAAATCTGGCACTATTTGAAAGTAGATCTTGCTGTTCAACGTACTTAAGAGGCATGGTCACGATTTTGGTCAAATTCTATTTTTAGGTTTTTATTATTTACAATGCTTTAGAAATACATTTCTAATGATGAAATAAAATTTGAGAGTCATTTGCAAGATACAGGGATCACAATTCTTTGTCATGTAAACAAGGCTCATGCCCTGTTTTTGTTTACATAGGTTCAATATACCACTAAAAATCTTTTTCCAGCTTATTTGTCTATCCTTTTATTTATTTTAGGCATAGAGTTCCTAACGTTTAGCACATTCATAGTTAGGTTTAATTTTGAAATTTTTACTTCAACGTTCAACATGTAAACAAACGCTTTGTTTACATAGCGAAGAATTTCAAGCTCCCTAACTCGCTTATAACTCAACAAATGACACTCAAATTTAGGTTGCCTATTAAAAATGCCTTTCTGAAGCAATGTTAATATTAAAATTGGAAAATAATGTTTGACCAAAATCGTGACCATGCCCCTTTAAGATAAAATATAAAATGTCAATAAAGTTTTTAATTTGCAAACGAGAAACATTAAAGACAATTAATTATATTATCTGTATTCAAGAAAAAAAATTTAAAAAGAATGAATGACACAAAAAATGTAGTGAAATTAAAATAACATGGTAGAATTGATTAGATATTGAATTCATTTATTTATTCTGTGTTAAACCTGTATTTTTCGCATCGAAGAATGTCACTTCATCATGTAGTTTATCATTAAACGTGTGCCTCAAGCATGCGCTACAGTTATATTATACTTTAATCAAAAGTGTGATTCAAGAAAATTTATAATGGCATAAAGCAAAAAAAAAATCGACAATTTTGTGGCTCATAAATGCCATTCATTATCATCATTGGAACATGTTTTTTGGTATTTCTTTAAGTGAAATATATACTTTATAAGAATGTCATTATTTTTTTATACCTGGTGGTATTCCGTCTTTTATCTCCTTTTCCACTTCAATTTGACACAACTCAGGGGTAACTAAAACATATTGTTTAATTTATTCTGTATTAAAGATTTTGTAAATTTTTTGTTATTAACAAAACGATTGATAAATAAACATAGATACCCCAGATTCCCCATCGCTCACCTAAACAGCAGTTCTTGTTCCTCTTTCTAAATTTTTAAACATGAAAGCTTTTTTTAAATATTGCTAATGTAGGAAAGATTCTCATATATCCCAGATTTTACAATTCCTGAAAATAATATATAAAAGTAGATCACTAAAACCTACCTTTTATCCCTCACGCAACTTGTTGCGAAGGGGATATGGCATCGCTGCTCTGTGTGTGTGTGTGTGTGGTGTGTGGTGTGTGGTGTGTGTGTGTGTGTGTATGTGTGTCCATTTCAGCCTTTTAACCAAACTTCAAAGAAAACCCTCAAATGCATGTTTATCAAACTTCGTACACTTCATAAGCATGGTTAAAAGAGAAACCCTATTTATTTCCAATGAATCCTGTTATATATTTTTTAAAATATCGTTAAAATTTCAACACTTAAAACTTTTATGTACGACACCCGGTTCGAGACAGTAAACACATTTCAAATATTTTGTTGGATGGTGGCCCTGTAAAGGTAAGAAGAAATGGGGAGTTGGAAGCTGAAAACTGAAGCAAGCAGGAGATTAAGGTCACTCTAATTAAATCAAATCAAGCAGCTGTCTAAGCCAAATTTCGTGCTTTATTCAAAGAATTTCTTCGAGAAGAACAGGTTCATAATCATGAATCAGAATTCAGAAGAGACTTATAGGAATGAGAGTACCAATGCACCGGATGTTGACATCAGAGAAGTGTTAATACAAGATTGAGCCGAGCAGAAAAAGGTAGGGCTTAGGTGATTGGCTGAATAAGTTGTTGAAATAATGATCATTTTAAGGTAAAATTATCAGTGTTTAAATTAAATGATGAAATGAGGAAGTACTGCAGAGAGTAAAGAAATTAGAGGGGTTAAAGTGGGAGGTGGGTGTCATTTTAGAGACTTGGGTTAATTTGCTGCGGATCACTGTAAGTTGTAAACAAGTTCAATTTTGACCTATAAACGCCATGGGACCATATATATTTCTTGTGATTTTGTGTCAGTGCTTGGAATGAACTTTCAGAATTTACCAAGGATATGTCTGTAAGTAATATAGCAAAGTAGCTAGGGGTGTTTAGGTTAACATTGAGTTCTATGGGAAATTAATTGGTACTCTTTTTCCTATAGAGAGCCTATTTTCCCCTTGTCGTGTGACTTTTTAAGGATAAATAGTTCCATAGGAAGTTTAGTTCTGTTGATATTTGATCATGGAAGATTTCTTTGAACAGTTGAGGCTTAGAATTTTGGAAAAAAGTGAAATTCAGGGGGGACCAGGGGGGTGTTTTGTATGGAAAGGCGCCACCACTGCCCATGGGTATGGAGTGTTAAGAGTGAGATGGCCAGAGGAGGGACCAAAGTTTGAGAGGGTTCATAGGGCTATTCTTATGGCACAGATGCGCTTGACCCGATCACAGTTTCCAGGTGGAAACCTGGAGGTCAGCCATCTGTGCCATAAGAAGCTTTGCGTCAACGCCGCCCACCTCGTCCTGGAGACGCATGAAGTGAACCAGGAGAGAAACCACTGCAAAGCACAGGGGTTCTGTTGCAGGGCCCACCATCCCCATTGCATTCTACCATGTAATTAGTTAATATGTATTGTAATACACAATTTAATCATATTTTGAATAATTATGCTCAGAATGCCTCTTCATTTTCCCTCGGGCTCGGGATTCAGAGAGCATCATATTTTTCTGGTATTTAATTTCCTCTTGATGCTTTTCATATAACTTGTAGAGTTTTCTACGTTTAACCACCCTTTTTGTTTTGTATAGAGTTGATTTCTGATATTTTTTACTAGTTTCATGGTTTTTTTGAATGTCTTGTAGAGACTTGTCAACCGAGCCTCCACTGGGGATGGCACAACCCACACCTGCACATAAGCTGCGGATGGAGTCACCTGGACCATTATTTGAAGAGTGAGCAGCACTATGAGCCCTACCCGCAAAGTTGCGAGTAAAGGTGACATTACGAGGTAAAGATCGCCGAAGAGTGCGATTGAAGCTTTCGACCTTCTGAGAGTTGCTGTTCTTGATAGTTTTGTCCAGAACGGCTGGAGACAACCTCTTTGAGATGCAAGCACGAAGCAAGTCCTCGTTCTCCGAAGAGTGAGGTATTTCAAAAGTTGAACCTAGATATGTACTTTTGCTTACCCAATTAACTATTCCCCCATTACATACTAAAGAATGTTTCCTGCATAGAGCATGATCACCCATGTAACACTGCACAATTGCATCCACAGCATATGAGAGCTTGTTTTTCATCTTATGGCCATCACCAGCATACATGTCATACGCTTGATTGATCTCGGCCGTGCATCTATCTACTGCATCGAGGGCAAAATTATGCAAAAGTTTGGTTTTCTCAGCTTTCGTTCTGCAGGGCATGACCTGTAAGAGCTTTTCATCTCTTTTTATAGATTTCCTGATACTTTCGGAGAGATGCCGAGTATCCAGGTAATGCACTGGCTTGACCTTGTACAGCCCATCCTTGAAGAGGGAGTCTGCAGCCCGCCCAGCTGAGCTGTCTGGATCAGTTGTTACCCCCTTAACCTCGATACCGTCTTCACAGAGAAGTTCGGCCATCCCCTCCCTAGCCCATGTAAACTCATCCCCTATAGTATGCTGCATGGGGAGGTTAGCGCCGCACTCCCCCGGACTACAAGAGTGGTTAGCAGATGCCGCATCCCGTAAGTGACCGTGCTTTGAGCAAATTTTATTTTTCGTTATCAATTTGATAATTTGATGTTTTGCAGTTACATTTTCAGCGACAGAGTAGACAGTCTGTGTTGCCGGCTGGAATGGCGTCTCACCGACCCCCGAGTACAAGGGGTTGTTGTACATGCCGTCGCACTGCACGTCTATAGACTGCGGCGACTCTTGTCCCCTAATGGTGTTGACGTCAACCAACTGGCGACACCTGCGACTCATGTCAGCTGTATTTAGGGTCTCAATTTTAGCCAAAACTTTGTTACTGGTCTTTTGCAGGGACTTACGGGAAGGAGCAGGAGTGTTAGTGGAAAGCAGTATTTTCCTCATTCCATCATTACCAAGGGGTGTTTGGCTCAGCCCGACCTGAAGGGAGTAATTAAGAGAAGCTGGTTTTCTGCCCGGTGCACTGGTCTCTACTTCTGTAAAGAGGTTGTGTCTCTTCGATGTGAAGGGACACACGCCGCATTTGAGCCCCATCCTTGTGGCAAGCCCTCGCCTTTCCTCGGTGGCCAGGTTCCAGGTCAGGGATCCATTGCAGCCTGGATTCTGCTCCTGATGGCTCCGAAAGGCTTGGTTCCACAATGCACCGGTCTTCCCCAAGTGCAGTAATCTGTTAGAATCTGTCTCCGCTCTACAATAATTGTAACTGATGTTTACATAGTGTGTAACTGTGTGTGTTGTGAAGATGGGGAAAATTTATTTTAGAGTTACCCCCCTTAGACTAGTTGTAAATTTTGTAGATTTTTGAAAATAATGTAATTTTACATAAACTGCTTTGAAACCCATTTTTCTGATACACGTGAGGTGAATGATTTATAAATACATGTTTTATCACCCCAGATTACATGTAGTGACATGTAGCCACATGTAAAACTGAAAAAATGGACCTACTGTCCGAGAGCCCCATTTTATTGGCCATAAAGGGTTCTAATTTGTAAAAAAAAATGTTAATTTCACAAAAGTTTAAGTAAAATTGTGATTTCTATTCATTTTAGCTGACAAAAGATGACTTACTGCTCAAAATTCTGGTCTTGATGATTTTCCACTTCACTTTTACAGGCATCCCCCCTTGGTCTCAGGAGATGGTAGTTTCCCGGACGCTGGACCATTTCCTCCCTCTCTGATGCAGATGGGGGGTTGTTAACCAGATCTGTCATCTCAGAAGACAACCTTTTATATGTAGCTGGTATGTAAGCCTCCTGGCGACTTTTTTTCCCCTTGTTATGAGGGAGATTTTGGGCTTTGAATCCATAGGAATGTCCTTTTTGAAATTTTGGCATGGTGAAAATTAAGCCTTTTCTGAATGCAAATTCTAAATTCCTAATTAATTGTTGATGCTGTTTCGCACTAGGGAGATTAAGCTGTTATACTGTATCCGAAAATTGGGCTATTGTTTATCTGTGAATGATTTATGTAGCAAAAGATGGGGGCACCGGCTATTATTTTAAGCTCTGCCATGTAGGGGGGTGGTAAAAGTTTTATCTCCTATATTAACTGCAGGGGGTCAGAGATAAGGGATGATTTACTCATCAGCTTTCCAAATAGTAAACAATTCATAAGAATACAAATTTTTACTAATTTACTCAATGTAAAATTCTTAATTTTGCATCTTAAATTGACATTTCAGTCATTTCAGCATCATTACTTGAAATCTGGGTAGAATCCACCCTTATTAAAAAATCATATCCAATTTGTTCATAACACCCTTAAGTACAAACAAACAAACACATTCATTCAAATTTTACATGTATTTTATTTGTTACAGACATCAAAAAGCAGTTTATTCATTCTGGATTTCACTGTCGGTCCACTCTCATCATACGATTGCCGAGGGAGAGAGCCTCGTACTCGGATGAGCACAGCATACATGTCTCTGCATATCCAGGACTCATGTTTCACACACAATAAGAGGTATGTATAAGGTTCATGAAAAACACAAATTTGCCTAATTCTGAGGTGAGTAAAATTATGAGTATAGGAATGAGAGTACCAATGCACCGGATGTTGACATCAGAGAAGTGTTAATACAAGATTGAGCCGAGCAGAAAAAGGTAGGGCTTAGGTGATTGGCTGAATAAGTTGTTGAAATAATGATCATTTTAAGGTAAAATTATCAGTGTTTAAATTAAATGATGAAATGAGGAAGTACTGCAGAGAGTAAAGAAATTAGAGGGGTTAAAGTGGGAGGTGGGTGTCATTTTAGAGACTTGGGTTAATTTGCTGCGGATCACTGTAAGTTGTAAACAAGTTCAATTTTGACCTATAAACGCCATGGGACCATATATATTTCTTGTGATTTTGTGTCAGTGCTTGGAATGAACTTTCAGAATTTACCAAGGATATGTCTGTAAGTAATATAGCAAAGTAGCTAGGGGTGTTTAGGTTAACATTGAGTTCTATGGGAAATTAATTGGTACTCTTTTTCCTATTGAGAGGTATCGTCAACATGATTAACCGGAAGTTCGTTTCTTGTAAATCACTTTAGATACGTTACTCTTTTTAAAATACTGCGGTTAAAATTACGACATGTTAACTTGAATTTCCCGTAGAGCAGACTATAAATCGCCAAACCTTAGCTACATTTCATTTTCTATATGTAAATTAAAGTTGCATATGCTAATTGTCTAACGGTTAAATGCGTAATGTATGTTAAGTCGATTATTGGATAAAGAGAAATTATAAAACTATATGTATATTACTTATGAATTTAAAACGTTTGTGGTTTGTTTCCATAGTAATGGGAAGAATTGTACAACCACGTAAATGCAGCGATTCCACATGCCCCAAAAGAATTATGCATTTGGTATAAAGATTTACACATTAAATTGAATCATGTTAATACTGTTAACTACCACCAACCAAAATTTCCTCTGTTCCCGAAATTAACACAAACACATGGTTTCAACACAGATTTACAACTGACGCCAAGTAGATGCATTAGCAATTTTTTTCACAAAATGTCAATATTCATAACCAGATAAATTCCTCACAAAATCCATGTTTATAATATTTAGAATTTTATGATAATTAAATTCTATACATTTTTTGGGTTAAACATGCATGTTTATTGTATAGGACCTATAAAAAGTACATTCTTGTATGGTGATAAACTATATAACTTATGATTTACTGCGCAAAAGGTTGCGACACAAAATTTTGAGCTAGTGTGATCCCTGCATGGATACACCCCAGAGCGTGCACGGGGATAGAAATAAACGAAACATTTTGATACAAAGTGGTTTTTAACAAGTTAAATATTTGGTCGCTTCAATTACACGTTTATTCTTAATTAATGCATTTCCCTGCACAATATTTTCATTTCGCAAGGGGATGCTCCGCTTTGCAGTTCCCTTGTTCGAAATTCATATCTTATTTCTAATTAGTATAAATCAACTGACAAATCTTTTTGTCCTTAGCTTTTAAATTAATGAATCAAAGATAACAAGGGGAAAATGATATTGATAAAAAGCGCATGTAGCCATGGGTTACTGTGACCTTCTATAAAATAAAGATACAACGTGGTTGTGGGATACACAAACTTATCATATTTGACAATCATTGGCCAAATAAAAACAAATTTAAAGATTAGACTTTGAATATTTTTAAAATACCAAAAGAAGGTCAATGTGACCTTGATAGTTTGATATAAGGATGCTTGCATTGTAATATTACACATTTATTGCATGATGGTGAGGGAGATATGAAGATTTATTCCCCCATTAAAATCATATTTCCCGATGGTACACCCGAGGGAAATATGAATTGGGGGGGGGGGGGGGGATAAACCTTCATATCTCGAGAACGTCCGTGTAATCTTTTTATAAATTGTTTATTATACCGAACGACAGGTGATTGTAGAGAATACATCGGGTTTAAATGTTTTTAACTTTTGTAAGACAAACATGTATTGAATGTTTATCGGTTACTATCTATGTTAGTTTTCTGATTAAAAGAGAAAGAATTCAAAATGTTGATATAATCCGATATGTTTTAGTATTAATTGTTTTGTGACATCGTATGCACGGAATTTTTATGCCTGCTGCTGTCTGTCGGTCTGTCGGTCGGTCCACCAACTGTTTCCGTTCATTTTTTTCGCAGAATATGAACATATTGAAATGAAATTTGGTATACAGGTTTATCATGGTAATATCTAGGTCAAGTTCAATATTGGGTACGATCGAGCAATTTCAGACAGTTATGGCCCTTGGACGTAGAAAAATTCCAGTTATTTGCAGTTTCCGCTCGTTTTCTTCGCAGAGGGTGCACATATTGAAATGAAATTTGGTATACAGGTTTATCTAAATAATATCTAGGTCAAGTTTGATTTTGGGTATAATATAGCAATTTTTGACAGAGTTATAGCCCTTGGGCTTAAAAAATTCCAAATATTTGCAGTTTACGTTCATTTTCTTTGTGGATGTTTCCAAGGGAGGGGGACATAAGTGTTTCACAAACATTTCTTGTTCATACGAAAGTGCGATGAGAATTTACGTTGCTTCTGAAGTGGTGGAATATGATGAAAAATATAATGATTACAGGGAAATATGAAGTTTTATTGCCCTGGCACGTGATTGTCTAGAACCAATCAGATAAAGCGTTACATAGAATTATCATAATGAGGTATGATAACATGAAAAGTATATAGCATTACCTTTCTGGAGGAAAGATTTTTAAACTAAAAGCTTGCATGGTCATTGAACTTTGAACCCCTCCTGTGGCCTCAGATTGGTTACGGAGTTACGGTTTGAACAAATAAAAATCTACATACATGTAATAGAAGGATGCTGTTATATTTTAATACCAAATTGAAGAATTGTAGTTTATTTTGAGATTTTTAAACATGTTCGCCATTTAATTTTATAACAAACATTGAATCTCTCCTCAGCCCCAGTATTTGCCCGGGGTTTCGGATTCATGCATTTAGGATTTTCTCATTCTGAAAATGCTTGCATAGTAGTATTACAGTTTGTAACACGCTTGTTCTTAGGACGAATTTTTAACATTAATTTCTCTTTACAATTACATGTTAAACCCCTAAGGGTGAAAGTACTAATCAGGGGGTCACAGTTTCAACAATTAAGAATCTTCACTATACATGGAAACTTTGGTGTAAATATTGCCATTCTAAGTGTAGTGGATCAGGAGAAGAGTCAACAATGTGCGAAGTTTACAGACGGACGGACAAACTGACGGAGGACAAATAGACGAACAGATGATCAGAAAACCTTTGGTTTTGATGTCATTGAGCTAAAATACGTTATCAGCTTCATTTGTTTGGACAATATTGCATGTATTAATTTATCAAAACTCATACACCCTCCACTTACTGTGGTCACATAAGTGCAACCTCACGAACCAGTGATTTTTCTTTCAAATATCCTATCGCTGGCTTACATTTAAATACAAATGATTTCCTTTTAGAGGTAAACTTTAAAAAGTTATAGAGTTGTTTTATATGACTGGTTATATAACATTACAGCATAATTCTGCGATAAATAATGGTAGTTCTGCTCTTTTGATTGTTTTGCAGAATATAGAAGCTGCATTATATAGTTTATTTAGAAATAGTGACTTTATTTTAATCTCAATCCTCAAATAAACAAATCAATGTGTATTCGGAGGCGTATCGTGCTTCTTTTTATCAACCAAATGCATTGCGTTTGGAAATAATGAAGTATTAAGTGGTGAAAATTCTTCGATATATCACTATCGATTTCGTTATAAACGTTTTATACCATGTTGAAATTTCTACACAGGTAAAGACAGGGTAAGCCATTTAAACAGCTTTGTATGTGGTGTGGTTTGTCTTACATATTTTTAGAAATCCAACATACTTGTTTTCTGTGTTTGCTTTGTTATCTGTTGCAAAAGACATATACATGTAAAAACGAAGTTTCACGTGTTTTGTTAACAATACCTAGATTGTTAAAAAATGGTAACGTGATAAACTTAAGGTAAAGATTAAAACAAAATGATTCAGTTTATTTGCACTTACCCTCAGGGTGTCCATTACCGAACAACACTTTACTACTACACAGGACCAAAAGAATAGCAGACACCCAACATTGCATTGTTCACATCTAAAATGAAATGAAAATAGTTGTCATTCTAAAGTACTGATATTATTTGAATTGTAATGATAAACAGATAATACAATGATATTTACATTACATCTGTTTTATATGTAGTTGAGGTGAGTCCCAACTCGAGATAACGTTGTCATTATTGATAGCACTGTATAACGCTAATGAAAATATTTAATTATCATTATTGTACAGTTGTATTAACCATGCATTTCTATGACATGAATGGTTTTAATCTTCATTTTCTTTTCCATTCAAAGAGTTTGTTTGTATGCTGTCTTTTTTTCTATTTGTTAAACATTGTAGTATATATGCATGCACTGTTCAAATCTTATTTGCAAGTTTAAAATACTATATTAAAAAAACCAGACACAGTGCTTTCTCATAAAAATGTACACACTAACTATATTTCAATACGAACATAAAATTTCACTTAATTATAAGCTTATAGATCTAGATGTTTTCAGGAAATAAGTAAGTATTCTTTAATCTCCTTGATATATTCAACAAAATATCTTCAAATCAAATCAAATGCTTTCAGAAAAAAAGTTTATACTGACTCTTTTCTTAAGATGAAGTTGATTTAGTTAAATGAGGGTTACATGTTTTAGAAGAAAAGCATTTTATCCACGATATGATTTAAGCTTTTATTAATGCAAAAAACTAAACATGAGATGCAAGTTATGTTTGATTTTAATATTGATTTTTACTTTTTTTCCGGCATTCCTTACCTACAGTGCTTTCTCATCACCCATTTATAAACGAAACTAACTGTTATGCGCTTCTTACATAATACTTGATAAAAAGATTGATTTTTTCCTGAAAGAATTTGTAATGAGCCTACATTTAAAATATGTCTTGCATATCAAAGCCTTTTTCTTTATTTGAAATAACATGACCAAGTATTTACGCCAATGTACCAATGGCACCTTGCGTTAGACATAAATTATTATCTATACAAAATCATTCATCTTTTTTGTAACAACGACCTTCTGAACAATACTGTCTTGTACTGGTTAAATCATGGTGAATTATCATGTAGTTGCATTACCAACAGTTTACAAAACAGAAATCAAGTGCTTGTAGCATTTTTGTTTCATCAACCATTTCTACATTAAAAACTAGCTAAATAAATACCTTTGCCTCGAGTGTTGTTTTAAGGTTGGATAGGTATGTTTGTTGCTTTATTGCTAGCTATTTCACTTTTAACGGATGCCGAAACAATACTCTTAACTGATTTTTAAAAAAAAATATAATCATCATAAATGACGCCAGTGAGATAAAACGAGGTCCATTAAAATCTTATAAACATTATTTTCATCTTTTCAAACTAGGGTAAAACATAATGTAATAGAAATAATCTTCACCGGATGCTATTTCATGCAATGCTCTAAGATAAACAGGAATGTGGCGGTCTCAAAAATAAAAAATCCTTACGATTACGAAATAACTCTGTAAGGTTTTGATACTATCTGTTGGTCTAGATTTGAGACATTAATTTTAACATACTGATTTTATTGCATTCGAATATTTGCGTTTTAAAAAAAGGGTTACAGATTACATAATTCTTTTCACGAATCCGTTGATATCAAACTAAGATATATATATTAATTTGTCGGTGGGTTTGTATTTTTTTTATTTAAAACACTTTACTCACTTCGAATTCGAGCTAGCGAATTTCGAAGATGTTAAACTACGTGACGAATGAAAATTCAATGAAAATTAATCTGCAGCCAGTTCATCGAATAAAAGTTAGATAGATGATAAGTTAAACAGATAGCAATGGCTCAAAGAAAAAGTGCAAGATCTTCTATACAATACTCAAGGACTCTTTGTACACTGCAAACTTTAAAATCTTTTTCCATTGTTGGTTTGAATGATTTAAAATTGGATGTGAAATAGGAGAAACTAAAATCTACGCAATTTCTTTTTTTAATTTCTAATCATTTAAACCACCCTGAAGTTTAGATTACCAAGATAGAGTAGTCTATACCGTGTGCTGCATGTATTTCCCCAATTAAGATACGGAAAGTAAATAGTGTTTACATTTATTAGTAATTTTTTTTCTTTAAGATTTTTGGGGGGTTGATATGACACGTAACCTATGTTTTACAAGACCAATCATAGGCGTCGGAACCGGGGGGCTGGGGGGGGGGGGGGGGGGGGGGGCTTGCCCCCATGATTTGGGGAAATAGGTTTTTGTTGTTTGTTTTTTGCTTGTCAAGACTTTTTTTTTGAGGATCAGTCTAGCCCCCCCCCCCCACTTTCAATTTGCTTCCGACGCCAGTGCCAATATAATTTCAAAATGCATACCTTTATGCGATTTAATATTCCTATTAATGTATAGAGGGTCCTTTATCATAATTATGTGACTGTATTACAGACCACATGAAAAAACCCTCGTATTGCCAATAAGATAAAAACCTGTTGGACAATTTGACGATGAAAGAAATCGTGCCAATTGATTGTCTCTTTAAATATTGAAAGCACATCTACCGTGAGACTATGTAAATAATTCTAAATGCTTTGGATTAGTAATCCCAAAATTTATGCTTTATCTTTTTAAAACATGTCGGTACGTTTTAACGAGCACGGTGCTCTGAATACCAGGCTGATTCTACAGTTACATATAGATAATGTTGGATGTTTGTATATAACGGAGCACTCTCTGTTCATTATGATATGCAGCTAAAATTAAACTGTTATAGCAAAGTTTGATAAGAAATACATGTAGCTACTTACATTTAGAGATTAGGATTTAAAAAACAATTCCATCTTCAACTTTCACTGTGAGATTTAACATGAGACTGAAAAAGAAAGTAGGATTACCCGACAAATGAGCTGCACAAAATCACTACCGAAATCGGTTTATGTAGAAAGTGTTAAAGCACACGCGTATGCACAGCAAAAGAGTTATGTTGACTTTGTTCAAAACTTATCCAACAGATAGCTATATATCAGCAGATGGCGAATAAGCCCACTGCAACGTAATTCTTGATGCCTCCTAATAGTTATGCAATGTGTTTTTAACTTTATACGAAATGTAATGGGTAGAATTCATAACGTAAAATTAATATAGTTGAAGCACACTCATAGCTTATAATCTTAACTGCATTGACAAATATAATGATATATACAAATGAATGCACCGAGCAGAATTCTTTATTAACAAATCAATTTGAAACAAAAAATCACAGCCAAAATTAATTAAAGGGATATTTGAATTACAGAAACAACAAAATATCGATTTTAATAGCATATAAACACACCTGTTAAGAATATACATGACATTAAGAATGTATAGAAATGTCAATTTTAAAGGTAATGCAATTCACAGAACTAGACATGTACCGGACATACTGGATTTATTTCTTTTTAAAGGGGTATGGTCACGATTTTGGTCAAATTTTATTATCTAAAATGCTTTAGAAATGAATTTCTAATGATCAAATTAAATTTGAGAGTCATTCGTAGAGTTATAAGCAAGATACATGGCTCACAATTCTTTGTCATGTAAACAAGGCTCGTGCCCTGTTTTTGTTTACATAGGTTCAATATACCTGTAAAAAATCTTTTTCCAGCTTATTTGTCCATCTATTTACTTATTTTAAGGTAGCTCCATACTCGTAAAATTCTCTGAGGAAAGTTGAAAAACCGAACTGATTTCGACTTAATAGACTTAAATGTCTTCAATTTTTAGAAAAAATAAACATGTCATCACACTTTTTGTGATGCCAGATAAACATAAACTAAAGTATATTTTAGCATTAGAAAAATGTATTTTTTTTCTGTTAAAAGTAAAATCTTGTGGGCAGAAATTTGTTTTTCTTGTTTAATTTTAATGTCAACTTTATCAGAAAACTAAAATTACAAAGTTATTTTAAAATTAATCGTTGGAATAAGAAAAACTATAGCATTTAGGCATACAACTGAGAGAAAAGTCAGAAAAAGAGTTATTTCCCCTTTGCATAGATAAAATATATAAAAATTTGGAAATTTAGAGTAAAATTAAGTGCGAAAATATCTTTAACCTACCAATAATTCTAATTACATCCATGTGATTATATTCACATAAAATAAATAAAACTATCTTGCACAATTTTTAAAGAATTCAAAGTTTTACAAAAAAGTGTGACGTCACAGAACACTGGATCTACTTTAAGCATAGATAAACAGTTCCTAACGTTTAACACATTCGTTCTAGATTTAAAACCGAAATTTTTACTTCAACGTTCAAAATGTAAACAAACGCTTTGTTAACATAGCGAACAATTTCAAGCTCTGTAACTCGCTTATAACTCAACAAATAACACTCAAATTTCGGTTGCCTATTAAGAATACCTTAATAAATATTAAAATCGGAAAAATAATTTTTGACCAAAATCGTAACCATGCCCCTTTAAAAGCTCCCTTTCACACGCAAATGTTTAAGTCATCCTTCTTGTCTATGTTAAGCCTCCTACATAAGTACGTGTTTACAAGTACTCTTATAGTATCTAAAAAGGGATATTCCAAGACTGGCATGACACTCGTCTGTTTCCGTTAATTCTTGGCAATTTTAACGAAAACAACCGAAAGTCAGGAAAATGAATTAAAGACGACCTCTGTATAGAATTCTTCTGCACTTTTCAGATTTCTTGATTAACCATTTTAATGTTATGTTGATATTTTTTATTTATGAATAATACGGATTTTGAAATTCAAAGCTCTATTGAGGTTGATTGCTTAACGTCTCACGTCTCTCAAATTCCAAAAAGAATCTCTTTAATTCGTAGTAAATCAGTGCTCAAATGCTAGCATGTGGCATAATCCAAAAGCTGAATTGGCCTGTCCTGACATTAATATTTACATTGCCTCAGGTCTAGCTTCCAAAATTTCTTCACATTTTTTAATTTAATATTTTCCCGACCCCGAAATATTTAAAATTAAAGTTTAATGATAGACTAAGTTATGTTTTAGTGATACCGTACTTAACCTACTTACAATGTAATATATGTATGATTATATGTCTGACTGACTGACTGCGTATCAAAGGTCATAAAATATAATAATGTTCTTTGTTGATCCATTTAAAACAGAGTCTGATAGCAAAATTCCCCTTGTTTCTTAAACATGCAAACTACACAAGCATGGAATTATCACTGTACAAAAAGAAGAACTATGATCAATACTTTATCAAGTTATCCAGAGAATTCAACGTTACGAGCATTCACCAATGAAGTAAAACGAAACTATATCAAACATAATCAGCAATGCATAAAATAAATCACAGTATAGTGATAAGGAAGGAGCTTTTAAATAGTATTTACAAGTAATCTAAATCAAGTAAGTATTTAAAGGTTTATACACAGGGACATAAATTTAATAATATTATTTACCAACGCAGACGTAAGTTAAGAAATGTTTTGGAAGACATTTTTTTTTGGAATTTTGGAATACATGCACTGCTTTATTTTTCAACATTCACTCAGTGTTTGAACCTTTCAATAAAGTTTATCAGACCGTTATCGATTATCTCTTCTGTACATGTATACCTCATTCTAAACGCAGTTCATCAATTATTTTAGAGGCAGTCCTTTTAGAGTATGCCTAATAATTAAAAAAAGGGGGAGGTTTAAAGCTAGAAAGAGTTTCCTAAAACAGTTTATGGCACATATGTAAAATGACCACTAGAAAGAAAAACAGTAGTATTAGTAATATAACAGGGACTTTAATGGTCCTTTCATTAAGAGAATCCGTATCACATTCATTCTGTTGAAGGAAATCAGCTGATTTGACATAGTAACTATTATAAAACGTGTGTAATGCAACCAGTATACAACTCATTTCTTATCAAAGTTGTTGACAAGGGGATGCATATTAAAGCCCACCTGGATATTTTTTCAAAATCTCAAGTTAAACAAATTATTAAAGTAATGCTTCTAGAATCACAAGAGATCAGCGTTCTTGGCCCGGACGTGTACCTTTTATTCGACATAAATGTATCAAACTGACAGCATGCCTATATGAAACCGTTTATTTTTAAGATTTCAAGTGAAAATGTTCTACAGTTAGTCATTAAAAAGAATGGAGAGAGAGAGCAAAGTTATCGAAGGCAACTTTTGTTTGTCTTGGGGAATGGGGTCATTATAGAAAAAATATGCATACTATCAAAGTTCCTAATTAGATATATCACGCAGAAATCACAACATTTAATGGTTTATAAATCTCTAAGCCTTGAGGATGGGGGGGGGGGGGGGGAGAGAATGATTTCACAAATCATTATTATTTTTGAGCATAAGATAGAATTAAATATAGTTAACAACTCATACAATGCATTGTGTTTATACTTTGAAAAAAACATATTTTGTGACATTAAATAAAACCAAATAATGTTGCTTTGGGTTTTTTTAGTTTTATTTGTTCATAATGATTATAATAAAAAGATTATAAAATGCTGTTTTAGACATGTTCACAAAGAAAAAAACGATTTTCGGTGATTTATGACTATTGTAAGGCATTAGCGTGCAGATCTTCATTTTGTGAAATCGATAATTATTACATCAAGCATATATCCTATTCAGATGCTTACCGTAAAATTTAATCTGGTAACAAGCAACACCCGAAGTCTAGTTTAAGAGATATTCCATAATCCTGCTCACAATGTACTCCTGAATTTTCCTGAGAGTTTTTAAAGGTAGTTTTCCTAGTACATGTTTGTATTTTGCCAAGCGGAAGTTTAAATCAAGCCGAATAATATGAAACTAAAATTTTTGGCTGTTATTTAAAGAAATAGGTTAACCCTCGGTGTTACCCTACTCTCTTGCTGTTTAATATCATGATACAACCCTGCTTGTGTCAGATATAACTGGTATTCACACAGGCAATAAAAGCGGATTTGAGAATGAAACGTGTCCGTGGTTAATGATAGAATTTCAAATGGTAAATAAAACCACAAAATGCAAAATAACACCTACATGTACGGACATTCATATATTAATTTATTAGGTTTCAATGGAAACAGGGAGTATAAAGATGAACAAGAGATGTTTTGTAAAGCACTTCTGCCCTCTCCCTTGGAGACCTCTGCAAGAAAATGAACAGAATGTGCAAATAATTGGAATTATGGAAGTCCAATAGGCATAACTCAAGAATTGCTTGATCGTACTTAAAATCAACCTTGACCTACATATTATTATGATAAATCTGTATTTCATTTCAGTACGTGCAACCTTTTTCAAAGAAAATGAAAATGAACGGAAACTTGCTGGACCGATCGACAGACAGCAGCAAAGCAATACCCCCCCCCCCCCCTTCTTAGAAAGGGGGGCATAAAAATGACACATCATAACTACTTTATAGTCATACAGATAGTCAAAACGGCAGATACACGTATAAGCTAATTTTAAACGCTATACTATGGCTAGTTTTTACTTGCCAAGATGGCAGAGTGGTTTTTACTAGGCCGCACATAGTTCCGATGATTAAGAAATGATGCTAAAGGACGGGTGTGAAACTCTAATATAGCGATTTGTATCCCGTGTATATCAAAATTTCTCTATTTTACATCTTAATTCTAGAAATTTTGCAATGTTTGAGATTAACGGAAATATTTTAGTGGAGATTTGTAATGTTTGTTCCTGTCACCTGGTTAACAGGTATGCAACTGTCAGTCAACATATCGGTGATAGCGCCTTTACGGTATGCCTGAGGTCATGAGTTCAAGTCCCAGTTGAGACCTGACTTTTCCACTACCTGTTGCACTTAGATATTGAGTTATATTGTAATGCATGATAAGATATATTATTTCTATAAGTAGCAAATGTGTTATCCTATAATGTGTGTATAATTATGTATTTCCCCAAAAACATGTCAATCCATTATACTTTAAATACAATAAGAAAGGGGTGTTTATGAAAAACGAGTTACAGGTAATTTAAGCTTATCATGCACTAAATGTAATAAGTCACAAATAAATATATATATAAAGAATTATTGATGAAAAATTCTTATACATGAGGTAGCGTTATTCAATTTGTATGCACACCGTTGCAGTAATGAGATCACATCTTTGAAACAAATGATTTAATGCTTAAATATATAATAAACTCATCTTTTTTATGAGAACAGCTGAAATAGCTCAAGAACACTTTCTCTTGTTAGAACTGGATATAAGCAAAGTTTATTGCAATCCACTACATAAACCCTGTAAAAAGGAGCAGGAAGTGAACGTCTTGTCAATGTCTGCTGTCAGGCCTCACCAAGACTTTGGCGTCCTTGGCCCCTTCTCTATCTATATTAATGTCAGTTTAGTTTAATTATTACTTGCATAATCATACAATTAAGATAACCGTGCTTAAGATTCGTGCTTGCAAATCGACTCCTGCAGATAACAGCTCACCGGTTTCTACAATTTTAACCACGGTTCCGGTTCCAAAAATAATCCAAGACACTTATCACTGCCCTCGTGCACACATTTCATGATTGAAACTAAGCAATTCTTTACTTATTCTATGGAACATTTATGGAACATTTCCTACAAAAATGCATGCATGATTCTGTTAATTCGTTAAAAAGGCATTTAGTCACGATTTTGGTCGGAAATTATTTTTCCGATTTTAATAGTTAAAATGTTTCAGTAAGGCGTTTTTAATATGCAACCAAAATTTGAGTATCATTCGTTGCGTTATAAGCAAGTTACATAGCCTACAATGCTTTGCTAAGTAAACAAAGCTTTTGTTTACATTTTGAATGTTGAAGTGAAGTTTTACAACTAAAATGAATATGTTAGACGTTAGAAACTGTTTATATATGCTTAAAATGAATAAGGAAATGAGAATATTAGCGGCTTGGGGTAAAATGCTGACGATGGACCCTCCACTTTGGAGGGTCCATAGTGGAGGGGGTGGAGCTTGGTGTCTCAATCTTAATTCAGAGTCTGTTTGATCTGTCATTCCAATTTCACCATGCACCTAATAGCTAAAACATATGGGTTGTTTATCAGAAATTTAAAAAAAAAAGGAGAGGGAGGTCCTAACATTTAATGAATTTAGCAACTTCAAATGAACTTTATCAGGATACATAAATTACTCTATCTTTGTGTAACAATTTTCTGGCATAATCTAAAACCTGGCCTGGCCTGGCCCCATTGGCCTGGCCTGGCCTCAAAGTTGGCCTGGCCTCACTTTTGGCCTAAAAATTGGCCTGGCCCCAAATTTTGGCCTGGCCTCAAATTTTGGCCTGGCCTCAAGTTTGGCCTCTTCAAAAATTTTTGGCCTCTTATTTTAAAATTTTTCTTTTTCTTATTTTCTTAGACTTAGATTGAATTTTTATTGATTTAATTTAAAATTGAAAATTCAATGCTTTTTTAATATTTAAGGAATAATCACATGAAAAAATATGACAAGTGACCGTTGTTCAAGTTTAATTAATTTTTATGTCTAAACACACAAAAATACCTTTGACATGCATGTACAGCATTGCTCTTACTATTGTTAAGGAATAGATGATGTCAATACAAAAGCGATTAACTATAAAACTAAGAGTCGCCACCCCCCCCCCCCCACCCCATCTCCCATTTAAAAGAAGAGACTGACCTGAATGATATCCAAAATATTTGTAAACTGGTACATACCATTAAATCGTTATCATTGTGTAATGCAGTTTGTTTGCATTACCTGTCAACACCGATCAAGCCCAAATTTCTCTCTCCAGCAGAAATTCGATATCAACCTTTTCTGTCGCTAATCTGCTACATTGGGGTCAGATTCATTGCCTCTCCTGTCATATAACATTTCACGCGGTCTATTTAAAATAATGGCATTTGTGAACGACTGCAACATTGCATCCTCCGATAGCTTGACTCAGTGATAGTCATTTA
Source organism: Magallana gigas (assembly GCF_963853765.1). Classification (NCBI taxonomy): domain Eukaryota; kingdom Metazoa; phylum Mollusca; class Bivalvia; order Ostreida; family Ostreidae; genus Magallana; species Magallana gigas. Next base: position 19,709,839 of record NC_088857.1, on the reverse strand, counting down.
TCATCACCCCCTGATTAGAGTAGAGTTTAATGCATGTGTTGCTTGTATATTTAGGAAACAATTTTTATCCTATGCGGAATTGTCATTATCAGAATCTGAACAAAGCAAAACATTTGTGACCTTTGATGTTAGTTAGAACAAATATTGGCCTCTTCCTTTATTTTTTTTGTCAAACAAATCGTTGGTAAAAGAGTTACATAGATATTGTCCGATCCTGAGAGCAGTTTGATCTAAGTGCATTGCATAATAATGCCATGGTTATACTATGACAGGGCAAAATCACATTCTTAAGTTCTTAATTAAGAATTAAAAAAAGACTGAATAAAAATCTATTAGAGTGGATTACTCGACATACCTGTAGTCATAAATATGCATTGTTAGTACTATATTTTCAATTGTAACTATTATTTTTAAAAAATTATCACTATAAGACACTTAAGTCACCAAGTGGGATGTTTAATGTGCATTGAAAATAAATCAATAAAAAATCAATAAAATCAATAAAATCATCAAATATATAAAGAAAATATAAAAATAATTTGAGGCCAAAAATTTTGGTAGAGGCCAAATTTGAGGCCAGGCCAATTTTTGAGGCCAGGCCAAAATTTGGGGCCAGGCCAGGCCAATGGGGCCAGGCCAGGCCAGGCCAGGTTTTAGAGTATGCTCAATTTTCTGAGTCTGTGAACAGGAGGTTTACTCATTTATTTTTTCCCTGAGTAACAAATGTTAATAAATTAGTACATGTAGTAAAAAAAATGCTATGGATGTGGACATCCATATATATACAGACAAATTAAGAAAACCACCCGATGATATCTTGTTCTCAAATAGTATGATTATTTGAAATTTCAGAATGAAACAGTATGGAATTCAGAAATTTCAGCACAGTTATCTTCAGGACATAGGGACATTTTAAGGAAATGTAATATAACAATAATTTAATTATTTTAACAAGACTTACACTTTTGTAGAATAAAATTCATAAGCTGTTAAAAATTTTAACATTTCGTCAATTTCAGCAATAATGCAGCTGTAATATTTTTACTACATACATCTTGTGTAGAACTAATGAACAATAAAGCAATTTATATATGTACTTTTAAAAAACCCAGCACCTAAATGAAAGTACCACCATTCGTCATCGTCTTTTAGGGGAGGGAAGTTTTATGTGCTTGTGTTTAAAAGTCATATAAATAAAACAATGTGCCCCATTCTGTTTCTGATAACATATTGGAGTGACAGATCAAAGACTCTTAATTAAGACTGACACACCAAGCTCCGCCCCCTCCACTATGGACCCTCCAAAGTGGAGTGTCCATCGTCAGCATTTTACCCCAAGCCAATATTAGCTTGAAAAATATTTTTTGCTGGTATATTGAACTTATTTAAACAAACACAGGGCACGAGCTTTGTTTACATCTCAAAATATTATTAGTACTGTATCTTGCCTATACACCCCTGCGAATGTTATTGTCATTTAAATTTTAGACCACGTGGTTTTATTTGACCCTTTCAGTTTCGCAGTAAAAATCAGTGCCTCGTGTTTATAGTCTATTTTATAGAATCTAGGTACTTGTTGTCAAATATAAATTCTAGACGTATATTGATTTTAAACTTTATCTTCATTAATTGGTGGATAAAATGTGTTCTAGAAATAAATGTAACAATACAAAAAATAATTTTTTTCAATTAACATGCGTAGTAGAGATTCTCCCCTAGGAATTAATTTTCGATCCGCCCCTGACCTAGTAATAACATCAATAATGAAAAAGACTATACTATTTTATGCAGAATGTTCCTTGAAAATGGCTCGATATACTAAGTTTTTATGCAAAACATTCACACATTATTTTATTTAAAAACGTGGTATTGCACACCACAAGCATCAAACATGACTATGATTTTATTTAGCAACCCGATGTTTATATTTTCAACCACTCTACACGTGGTTGAACACGAACGATAACTCTGTTCTGAATAACATCGTTTAATTTAAATAACGGCTTGATGGTGAAATAAGACATACATCTTAAAAGATTTTGATGTTTTAACATACATCAAAGTATGATATGATATGAAAATTGACCAGTACTTACATATTTTGAGAATATTATCCGAACACTTATACTTCCGCTCGAAATTTCACAGGAACTGAACAAATCTCGGTGAAGTCTCGTGAACTTTCATTCGAGCACCTCTGGATTTATTACATACTTAGCAACGATAAAGAAAACATTCTGAACACTTTCGCAGGGGTGTATATCTCTACGACTGACTCTCAAATTTTATTTTGATCATTAGAATTGCATTCCTAAAGCATTGTAAATAATAAAACCAGAAAAATAGAACTTGACCAAAATCGTGACCATGCCCCTTTAGAAGTAGCAAAGAATTGAAACATGGTTTAACCCAATAACATATATTGGAATTCATTTTGTGCAGATGTATATAAGTTTTCCTTTTAATTAAAGGTTGGCATTGAATTATTGGCGATATAAAAGTAATTTCCGTTTTAACACTTTAAGCGCTTTGTAAATAGCCCTTAAAGACTCTTTTAAAGATCTCTTTTCTATCCTCTACGAATAAGATTGTTCCATAATAAATTAATATCTTTGTATCTTAAGAAAAAGAACTTTGGGGAAAGGATTATAGGTAATATCTAACTGCGTTGATGATAATGATATACTTCTTATGAAAAAGAATAGAAAAATATGAAATAAAACATGTGCAGAAAAAAACACATCAACACGGAGAAAGTATTGGTAAAGCAGATAAAAGATTTGGGTGAGCTGCAGTGACACGGATATTGAACATCCAAATCTTTAACTACAAATTCATATATAGAAAAATTTCGATTTCTGATTATTGACTTTTACGATGTAAGTTTGATCCTCGAGATCCAATCTACTCTACATGGGAAGTAGCCTGTGTCCGCATACGTCTAAAAAGAGGAGACAGAAAGTCAACTTCTTGATGACTACTTTTGATTCAATACTTATAACGAAGTGCCAGGGACGGGCGATTTTACTAATTTGTTATATCCGTCAAGTTTACAACATGTTATAAAGTCTCGGGGAATGAAAATCACTTCGCTGTAAGCGTCAATTCATTATAAATTATACGTGTTCGCTATATCGCTTTAATTAACCGTGTTTTACTGTATCACATATCTATATACTTGTATGACATGCGTGGATCTAGAGGGAAATGAAAATTTATTAAATTTACATAGTAAAAACATCGCAAATATCACTGATATGCCCTCCCCCCCCCCCCCCGGGCAAACACAATTATTCTTCGGAACCCCCCCCCCCCCCGGGAAAAATTTTCTGTATCCTTGCATGTATGATATTTCTAAGCAATACATATTATCAATTACAATGAAATTTAACGGACATCAATGTTTATTACAAAAATTTCAGAAAATGAAATATAACTTGAATCCCCTTAATCAATCTATTTTAACTTTGAGAATGCGCGGAATCGTATTTATATTATCTCGCCTGAATAAAAAGAAGAGGCAGAAAGACAGCTTCCAGATTATTCATTGAGAGCTGTATTTCCCGCATCCCCATTTTAATCGCACTGGCACTGCGCTACAACATTCCAAAGCAATCCATACTAATGATCTGGCGCATCGTGGTCAGTGCTTTTCCGGAGCAGACAGCTAGGTTCACCATTGGACTTTTGAAATCTGAATTTTATTTCGGTCAACTTTTTTGCAAATATAAGAAGGATTTTGCACCTTTGAATTTGAAATGAACCTTTTGGAGATATAGTCGTGAGTCGTGACTCCCTTTTGTTGAACAAACTATTATTGTCTACATGCCCTTAAAAATGACCGACCCTGTTACAATTATAGCACAAAGCACCCAGTGCAGGGCATCTAGGCCTATCCTAAGCTTGCGCATTCTAAGACCTTAAAACACTGAGGGGATAGAATGACATGGTGGTCCCCTATGGCTTTCCATAGAAGAGTAATTGTGTCAGTTGTAACCATGACGTCTTAGCTTACTTTGATTTTTTTCGGAATAAATGTAAACTTTAAATTATGAAATTAAGATGCTATCAATTAAAAGAGTCATGTATAGTTTAATTCTTGCCCTTCACAGCCGGTCTCCATTGCAGATAGCCACTAACTGAATGAAATCAAATCATATATCCACTTGCTATTTCACAGACAAAAAAACTTGAATCAGACCACTATATAACGTCTAGCCAGGAATTCTAGAACACTTAATATGTTGACTTAAAAGATATTTAATGTTACTGAAGGCACCAGTGAACACATACAAAACGTTTTAATTTGAACAGGGGCGTACAAGGCGTTGTATATCCCCCACTTTGGCCAACAAAGACAAACGATTTTTAATTTCAGTTAAGATATTAGTTTTGGTTTGCATGCATAGTTTATAGAATAAATTTCACAATGAAAGTCAATAATGTGCTTCCACTCTGTAAATACGACAGGTATATAGGTTTCCAAACTAAACTGCACAGCGTTGTATGCAAAAATATCGATCATTTACTGTTCTAAATTACAAATTTTAGGTATGAATGGGTCTTTAATTGACTCCATCCTAAAAGCACTTTTATTTAAAGGATAAGTTTTTAGCTCACTGAAAGCTCAAGTGAGCTATTCTTATCACATTTTGTCCGTCTGTCCGTCCGTCCGTCTGTCCGTCTGTAAACTTTTTACATTTTGAACTTCTCTAAAACCGCTTGGCCAATTTCAACTAAATTTGGCACAAAGCATCCAATATAAATTGCAGAAATTAAAGACAGATCTTTATTCAAAGCGGAGAAAAACTCGTAACTGTAGAAAAAGGGGGTACATTTTTAAAAAATTTCTTCAGAACTACGGAGTCAAATTCAATGTAATTTAGCATAAATCATCCTTATGGGAAGGAAAATATAAAATGCAAAAATTAAGGGCTAATTCTGTTTCAAATTTGAGTAATTAACGAAAATAATAATAAGACAGAGAGAATGTGGGTCAATCAGTTTAACTACGGGCTCGATATTTCATATATCGAAAACTCGAAAGGACCAGTCTATGTTAGAAACAGTCTATGTTAGAACGGAGATGAACTTACTTGTTGTGCAACAGTTTACAAGCGAAGGGAATATCTGAAACATCCCAAATATATCTGTGCCGTTTATGTGAAGTAAACTGAGGTTAAATATTTCAATGCGTTGACATTTTCATTTGTGACGGTGGTTTTAGCTTACTTGAGAGGAACCATCGTCCTTATTTTGGAATTTAAATTTTTACATGTAGACCGGTAAATCAGTCAGCTGATTGTTTACATGTACCTGCGCAAAATCTGATGCACTAACAACATATTATAAAATACTATTCATTATGTTGGTACATGTATTGTAATTCGGTACGATCTCTACACTACTCTACATAATGGTTGATAAATGCAACATGTTTTATTAAGATGCTCAGCAATTTCATTCTAAACGGAGATTATTCTCGCTGCTAGAAATATATGAGTATATATATGATGAAAATTAAATTGAGTTTTTTCATTGTTTTAGTGCATAAATGTAAAATTCGGATGTTCATTTTTGGTTAATCTACCGAGGGGCCATATGGCACAATATCCTTTGAACGCCCAATGTTGCTCAGGTGAGCGATGTGGCCCATTGGGCCTCTTGTTATTTTTATTATTGATTTGTTAAAATGGAGTCTACACCTATAATGGGTCAAAATTTGTTGTTTTCACCAAAAATGTTTCACTCTAACAATTAAAGTTATTCATCGTTCTTGTCATGCGTCAACGTAGCTCATTGTGATAGGCGGAGGCTTTGAAATAGACCATTCATTCACTCATTCTTTATTTCTTTAAGCTTTGCAGCTCATCAGATTATACATATTAAACACAGTTAAGTATAGAAGTGGGTATTTTACAGGAGACCCTAGTTCATACATAAATATGAAAAATGACATAAGTAAAGGGGAAAAGAACCAAAGAAAAACAGCTAAAGTTAATTACTGGTTTCCTAGGAAACACAAATGGTTGAAAATTTAGGTCACTGATGTTGAAATCCTAGACAAACCTTATCAGATGAGAAGGTGTTCGAATCATAGCTGACGTTTTATTATATAATGGCTGTAACTTTGCAAAACCGAAACCGAAAACCGATTCTTGACCAATTGTTTGTATTTCAGAAGCAGCAGTGGAATTCAGTGCTTTCTCGTGGAAATAAGAATTTCCATTGAAATTAACTTAATGCCCTAAATTGGAAATTGCTAAACAAATGTTCATGTAAGAAAAGTAATTGCCTGAATTATATTAATTTAATGAAAACTTTCATGTAAAATAAGCTAGGAAAATCAAGTAGGATTTATGGATTTCCGAAATAAACAAAAGTCAAACTCTACTACCTTTAGATGTGTATTTATACCATTCAGACAATTGTCTATCTTATGACATATATGGATTTTTATGACACTGCACCTTAATCAGATGGTTGCAATAATGCATGCACTTTCATAATTACCCGGCACAGTATTACAAATGGAAATAATGTACTGTGGCTAGCTCTTCTTTTATTTATTAGATTTATTCTGGCACTCATGATAATACATGTATATAAGTTTAAAACCTAATTTCTTTCCATTTTCAACTACTATAGTGTCTAGACTAAGTAGTCTTTTACCGTTAGCCGCTTATACACATTTTGGCCGTGGGATGAGTGAGTGAAATTTGAGCTTACGTCAATTTTGTTTAAGGGGGAAAAAATAGAGCTAAATGTAATAAAAGTATGAAATAAAAGACCAATCGTAAAAGAGCACTGATTATTTATGAAAATGGTCGAGGTTCAGCCGGGAGTTGCCCCACGCATCGGACAATCAATAAACGTAATCAAGGCTGGCTGTGGGGCTCCGAGGATAAGTTACGCTAAGTAGTTAAGACTCTACTGTACGAAATAGTAAAAGAGCCAAGGGTTTCTTCTGAATATGAAATATCAGTTCAATTTGGTGGTAAACGATTTTTTTTATCAAATAAAGTTTACCACATTCACAGGTTAACATTAATATTGTCCCTCGATCGTTTTATCTTAGTGCGTTGAAGTTGTGTAATGTATTGATCTGTGAGATTTTTAAAGGACTAAATGATCATTTTATTTGATTTACAACAAATGTCTTTTCAGTTCTATTTTTTGTTGTAGTTTATGCTCTCGTTTATTGCGTATTTCCATGCGAAAATAAAGATGTATTGTTAACTGTTCTGGGTCTTTACCTTTGTTTTGCTTTACCTGTTACACAATACAGAATGCATACAGCTCTTACAGGTTTTGTGTTAAAACACTTAGAAAGTTACAGAAGTACGTACTTTAATCAAGAAAATGCACTCACCTTCAGGACTTGCATCAATGCCTAACACTGTACATTGGATTAGAATCAGAGGAATAAATATTTCAAAACATCGCGTTCTTTTCCGCCTGAAAATGGAAACATAAATTGTATTGCAAATTTTGTACTAATACAAAAGTTCTAATTTAATCATACATTTAGTAAAAAAAAATTGTCTCTAATCATATTGATGTCATTAAGTTTAAAACGCAAAATAAAATTATTAGAATCTGATCTACTGAATTTTTCAAATTCATTTCTAGATCTATAGTTGTTTTTTTGAAAAGTTTGTCGGTACATGTGCATTCAAATTTACATAAACGCAGAATATTTGTCCTGCTATGTTATATTATCCCAACACCTTCCCTTGCTAAGAGTTTCTCGAGATTAATTTTCTTTTGTTTATTATTTTGCAAGAGGCAGATAAAATAAAGTGAAATGAAACTGAAAAATCGGGAATTTCTTACTGAAATAATTACGTTCCTTCTGATTTTCCCTTCTTTCTTCTCTTCTTCTATTACGTTATAGTTTATGACTGGGGAAACCCCGTGTTATCCAATTACTTCCTTAATGGAGTCATTGTAAGAAGGGTGGACACAAAAGAATTCCTTTTTTTTCTTAATATTTCTATGAGAATTGGGCACTTCAGCATTCACTTAATTACAGTACTGTTTATGGTGTATATCTTACAAAAATGTGTCAATAATCCTTTTCTTATCTAAGTGCACATTCAGAGCGGCATGAGTCACATTCGCTGAGATTTGAGAAGATTTTAGAGACGTGACAAAAAGTCTACGATAAACCAGTGAGGGGCACCACAAAAGATTTACCCAATACAAATGAAATCATTTGACACAATGTAATTAGACAGCAAAAGGACGGGAAATGATATACTAGTAAACACAGCAAAGACTCGTGGAGTTTACTACATCGGCATTGCGAAAAGTGCAAAATTTGATGGGTAAACATTTAAAAATATTGTGTAACAAGTTTTAGTTAGATCGCGAATTTAATTTTATTGTTCCAGGCACGTAGCATCGTTTTTGAAAAGTGGGGTAGGGGGCAGACCGATCCAAAAAAATCTTACCCAAGCAAAAAAAAGGGGAGGGTGAGGCGTACTCTTCATGCATGCAATACCTTAAACTTCCAATTTTCACTGTTAATTAAATTCCTTCCTTTCCCGTAATATTTTTTTACATGCTCCCAGAAAAGGGGGGGGCCAAGTCCATCTTTATTCACTTTTTAATATGTAAATTAAAGAAAAATGTTTGCTGAGAGAAAAAGCGTGGGATGGGAGGGAAATTTGATAAAGGCCTTTTAATGTTTGGTCTTTTTAATCACACACATGCAAGTTTGTTTACATGCAATATACATGTAGCATATATATCGATAGTTATGGTACACAACCAAACAATCACAATTATTGCTGAATTTTTTTTAGCTTACCTAGAGGCCGATACACACATGTACGGTATGGACCGGTACTTGAACTACCGGTACACACGGTAAGACTCGGTTAACAAGACATTAATTTTAAGTATTGGTTTCATACCGTGTGCATGCGCGGATCCAGAATTTTTTTTTCCAAGGGTGGCAATTCTTTTTACAATTAAATTTAAGAAATTTGATTTTTCGGGGGGGGGGGGGCTTCCCCCTATTTTTCGTGTACAAGTCTTAGCAGATCTGTCCGATGAACTACATTGTAATAATTATAAAGATTAACCAACAACCCAAGTTTGAATCTATTTACGAAACCATCATTATGTATGAGTGAATTGGAATGATTTATGGATCTAATTGCCACTTCGTACGTTTCGACAATTCATACGATAGCTCCACAGATTACAATCATCAAATGGAGCGTTCTATACTCAATATACCGTTTTGTTGACTGCATGTTGATTGATTTGATGCATTGACCGTTACATAAGAAATAAAAAAAAAATAGAACAAAATTTTCTCTACAGGAACTTGTAAACAAGTCATGACCTTAATAACTTTAATAAATATACAAGGTTAATAGCGATTAATTTCAATTTTAAAAAAAATGGTTTCATGCCTACCAATAAGGGGTTTACAAAGTTTAAACTCAGATAAATCAATAAACTTTTCAATGGCAATAATTGTATACAGGTGGTATCGGAGCCCTTATTCATACATGTAACTTTAAAATTTTGTATCGGTAACAAGATATTTCATGCAAAGGGAAGCAACTCCATAAGATTTACAGTTCAAAGTTGTGGTTCACTATTAAAACGTCATGTTGCAAGCACAACTTATAAATCTTGTATATACCTTTTTATGTAAATTTTAAAACAAAGACACGACAATTATACAACATTTAGGCCAAAAAAATGGCATGATCATGACCTTTAACGTGCATTGAAATTTCATGGAAAGTTTCTCACGGTTTCAATGAAAAGCCCTGATATCTATTTGACTTTAAGTTATCATTCTACAAAAAAATAAATAAAAAACACGATGTGGTTTAAATTTTTTAAATCAGCTGTGGGGATTTTTTCCTGCTGAATCAGTGCTCTAGGAACATCATCACACGTAAAAATAAGCACACTTGGCTGAATGGAAATATGAATAAACAGAAGGCTTGACAGAAGAATGGCGAGGTCTACATCATAAATACCCCTACTTACATGAATACAATAAGCACACTTGGCTGAATGGAAATATACGAATAAACAGAAGAATGGGTGGGCCTACATCATAAATACTCCTTCTTACATGAATACATGTAACTACAAATATTCATACCTTTATTCTCAATAAATAGATATGATTATGGTGAATATAATGAGACTGTTAAGTGATAGTTCACATTCAGTACTGAAATAAATGCCCTATAATTTCAGGAAAACAAAAACTTCATTAAACATTATCATGGCTGTAATTCTTGTTTTCACAAACACCTTTGAACACTGTCATTTCATTTCTAACAATTTGATTCCCTGCCAAAGAAACTGACAGAAAACATACCAGTATATTTACATCATTGTCTTTGAATACAAGATTAAATACTAATTACTATTCATAATATCTCTTTTTCAGTGTCCTGTACTTTCTAAGCATGTATAGAGCCTCTAACTCTTTCTCCACAAACTTTCCCCTAGCAATGAGCATCTTGATTTCTTCTTCGTCTGTTTTATCCTTGTTTTTCATAAAGGCTGTCTTACAACGGTCTCTGAAGTAAGTGTACCCCTTTGGATATTCTTTTCCAAGGTATAATAGCTGAAAAATAGAACACATTCCAAGACAATTTATCAAATTACTGTCAGAGAAATACATTGTAATTTACTCATTATGATATCAATTATACTCACGGTTTTATACAAGTTAATTACTTGACTTCTCAGTTTAGGGTTAGACATTGTAATGTGTACCAACTTGGTGTCAAACCATTATCAGCTCCTTAAAAATACATAAAAATATAATGTAATACATGTAAGTAATAACATGAAAAACTGTGCATTCTGACTATCTGTGACGTTTACACTCATAGGGCGTCATTTTTTAAAATACCAACACCATTTTTTGAACAAAGAAACACATTATCAATTTAATAGGTTAAAGGGACTTGGACACGATTTGACTTAAGATTTTCAAATTTTATTTTTCCATTTTCAATGTTTATACTGATAAATATAGAAGTTTATAATGCTTTGTCAAAATTTGAAAGTCAAATATCAAGTAATAAGCAAGATACAGAGTTCGTAATTCTTTGTTTTGTAAAAAAAACTTCGAATATTGTCATTTTTTACATATGTGTTGTATTGGTGTAAGTTTCAATCAAATGTATCTTTCTTTTGTTGATAATAGTATTTATGAAGATATAGAATTAGTTTAAATTGTTTTTTACATGTCATTTTGTCTTAGAAATGGTAATTCTCTGCATTACATTTTTTGTAAACAACTATAGGACTCGAGCTTTGTTTACATAACAATCAATTCTAACCTCTGTATCTCGCACGTAACTTGACTTTAACATTCAATATTTTGGTCAATCATTTAAAATGCACCAGTAAACCATTTTACACATTAAAAATAGAAATAAAAATTTTGATCTCAAATCGTGTCTAAGCCCCTTTAAAAAAAATCTTCAAAGTTCAAATGAATAAACTATCTATCTTGAGCAACATTGAAAATAAACAGAGAAAATTCTAAACGTAAACACAGTGTACTCGTGATGATAAGTAAACTTGGAACTTTTGACAATTAATTTTTCGAATGGAGATATGCCTCTTTCCTTAAAATAATAGATGCAAAGATAACATTTCAAATAAAAACCTTGTATTGGCCAACAATCAAGCAAACAGAATTTGTTGTCGACAGTCAAGCTCGAGTTATCAAACTCCAGATCATGTACATGTATGCCGATCCCGATTTGAAACCAAAGTCTGCTATATTTTTGGAAAGATTTTCATGTGCAGTATACGAAAGCATATTGATACAATATAGACACTTTTTTTTCCATTTTCCAGACTTTAATTTGTAAAATCTATACTTTCATCACAGGATAAAATTTCCCAGCCATTTTTGGTATTAAAACTTTCACAGTATATATTCCTATAAGTTTTTTACAACGTGATATTTCTCTGATGTACCTTGTCTTCTTTAAAAAAAATAATTAGCGTATATAATTTCCGGATATTTATTTTACCATAAAATAGCCGCTATTTTCAAAAAAAAATATGTACATGTGTACAAATAAATTTTAATAATAAAAAAAACAAGACCCTTTTCACAGTTAATCAAATATGCATGTAGATATAGGGCTTTAAAAATACACATACAGTAATTTAAAAACGTTAATATGTTCAAATGAATACATCTTTTGTGTGTGTGTGGGGGGGGGGGGGTGACTATCGTCTGGCACGAACGACATCAGTGATTGTGACATGACATTGTACGTACACGATTAATATAGAACACTTTACAATGATTTTCCCTCATAGCCTAGTGTCATTGTTTGAATTGTACGTAGATGCTTTTTTTTTTTTTTTTTTTGAAAGACGCCTTTTTAATATTTGATGTTTATAACTATAATTGTAGTTTTAATAAGTCCAAAACCTTGCGTAAATTTTTGTGTGCAATAAATAAATGATTTTTTTTGGGATGGAACTGTAGCTTCATGGTCCGCAAACCCAAATTTCCCGTGGAGCTACATTTCTGCAGCTAATGATTTCAGATAATAAGTGTGCATACATTTTCGGTATATCAAATGATGAAAGCTTTGATTTATTTCATTCTCTCGACTTCCTTCAATACCATCATCTGTGCTAGCCAAAGGTTTATAGGATTGAAGGATGTTCGAAGAGAAGGGAAGCAGATCGTCAACCCTTGGCCAACAGACCGGAGATGTTTTAAATACCATTTTCTTTTCTAAGAAGACAGCAACAATAATATCTTTTGTAAAGGGAGACATTTGGGGTGTTTCAGTTTTCTTTAATTTCTATAAAAACGCCAACATTGGAATTATTAATCTGAGACCAAAATTATTCACTCCGCATTGCGATAGAACATTGCTCGTTTTCTTGATGTCAAAAATCACAAAATTACAATATTCATTGTATCCAACCACAATGGTCAATATTGTTCTAATCCTTAATTTTCCAATACAGTCTTTTTTTTAAGATAAGAAGCAATTCTTTGGTAAATAATATTTAAATCAAAATTCTGTTGCATCAATTCTCTTAACTTGATTTATATAGTAGAAAAAAAAAATCCTTCTTAAAAACATAAACATGAATTGCGCAATCGTGAGTTTTTTTCGGGGTGAGAAGGGGGGGGGGGGGTCTTTGGATGACACTCTTTCATCGATTTTTTTCAATACATTGGAGACAATTCCCTCGAGCTCCGTCACCCCCGGAAATATACGGTACTAAATATCTAAAAGGAGGCATGGCTCACTAAGTATACGAATTCGCCCACAATATCATAAACGCTTTTACAAATATTTTCAATATTATACAATATTTGCATCTCCTGAGTATGATATCCTCTACTATAGTATTTCTTACGGAAACTTATAGTAAATTTATAGCTCTATTGAAACTGACAGGACTGAAATCTACGCGCCCATTTTATCGATTGGTTGAAACCTACAGCGACCTAAGAAAAATCACGGACTGCACAACATAATCATGATGATGATAGACTCGAATTTCAATCAGAGACGATTTGGCTGTAACTTTCTTTTATAGTCTGTCCCAAGATATTTATGCTGCACATTTGGACGATTTTTAATAAAAATACACTTACTTGTGAAAGAAGTGCAATTGAAATAGTTGAAAGGGATATTTTCCTAGATAATTTCATTGACACATTATCATCTTTCACTCGGAAAAAGTTACAGGAACGAAAACAGATTCCTTACGGAGATTTATAATGGGGAATGTTTACATCTTTTCGGAATACACTCGGAATACATCGCGCAATATTTCAACGTTATCATCCGGGCTTGCTGCAATGCAAAATTTCCGTAGACATCACATTTTTTAGCATTGTATTGAAACCTGATAAGCTAACAGGGGCGTTTTGACTGAGAAATCTTCGGAATTTTTCATACTTTTGAATGAACATCGTTTGAATCCTGAGGTATTTATAAATATCAAACAATTAAGCCAAACGTGAATCCAAAATATCTTGGGACAGAGTATAGCTAACGTAATGATTTACATTAACAGAAATTTAGTTAATTTAACTTAATTGTTACATTCAATTTATTAATTTGCTAGAAAAAAGATGTAAATACTAAACAATAAAATGCTTTATGTGGTGATTCATGCGGGTTATGAATGTAATGATCATTGCATAAAAATATTACATAACCCACTAACGCTATACCTCATTGTCAAACCATTCATCATAAATGTGTTTTTGAATGTGTTTTACAGTCGCACACTATATTTTATGCAATGTATTCCAAAATACACATTCAATTGTAAATTAAACGTAGAAATTCAATAAATGTATATTACATTACGAATATGCAAGGAGAAGCAGTGGCTTTTTTGTTCGTTTATTTTGGGGTAGGGGGGAGGGGCATTGGGGGGGGGGGGTCATACGAAAAAAAAAGAACATACTGAAAAGGAAAAAAAGACATATGCTATATACGTATACAAATTTAATGAAAATAGAGATGTTTGTATCACAAAACAAAATATATATTTTAGGTAACTGTAATCAGACAACATAATGTCCTGTTGTCCACTGTGCACCGTTCTTAAACTGAAGTCCGCTGGTTACACCGAGGTACAATTCATTTCTTTCTGATCTGATTCCTTTGGACGAAGATCTTCATTCTGCAAGACTATACATGTGCCGTTATTTTTCTCAGGTTCCACAGTAATTAGCTGCAAATAAATAAGTATAGAAAAGAATATCAAACAGTTCTTCTTTAACAGGTACATGTATAACAATAATATTTCAAATAACTCGTTTTAATATTTAGATACATACTATTGTACATGTATATAGCTGTACACTGGTATTTTCAAAAACTCAAGTATTTATTGTTTCCACCTATCGACAATGCAAAAACTGAATAACCTTATAGATGTTTAATGTGCCGGAAAATACATGTACCATGCAATATTTTGCAAACATATAGTTTACATGTAGTTCATATATTATTTCCAATCGCAACTTCACGGGTCTTTCCGGCAGGCTCGGACAACACCTCGAATGTATTAATATTACCGGATGTTAGGATTTTATACAAAATGGAGTCGCTTCCCATTAAAACAGACATCGGCTAAACAGCATTGTATGTCGCCTTTGTAGTATATTTTATACTATTATATCGTTGACTTTAATTATTTCTAGCTCACATCTCCACAGATCGTAATATGTGTATTATTTATACATGTATGAAGTTTTATAAAACGGGGGTTCGTCATGGACGCCGATGTAATACATTCAAAGTGTTTTTCCGAGCTTGCAGGAAAGGCCCGAGAAGTTAACGTTGCAATTGATATTATTCCACTTTTAAATTAACAGATTCACATACCTTGACGTCAGACCCGTTACGAGTTATTGGGTCACAAAATGAATTTTTCTCCGAACAGTGGTTATTGAACCCTATTATTCGAAAGAAAGAATTGTAACAATAAAACATCATCTACCTTCCACAAATGATATTTAGAATCGATATACAAATTGCCATCGTTATGTAGCTAGAACCATTTTACAAGAGCTTGGACTTTAGGTAGTTGTGTCAAACGGCAATGTGGCGTAGGCCTATCTATTTCATTGTAGGCCACTCAGCCATTGCTCTTTGAAATCAACAGGATTTGTCTGGCTTTTGAGTTAAGACTACGCAATCGGTGTATATTTCGCTTGAAACCAGCGTCATTTTAACTCGTTTTGACGCAAGAAATAGATCGTTACACCCTTCAGAAAGTCCAAGGTCTTGTTAAAAAGGTTCTAAAGTTTGTCTCATTAAAAGGCCTTGCATGAATTTATTTATCTTATAACAGTATTTTACAAGCCATGCCAAAAATGTTTGGATTTTTCTTTTTATGCAATATTAAGACTAAAAAAATATTTTTCATAGAAAACAAAAAAATCATTGATTCACACACTATAAATGCGCTACTAAAAATTGATCGATCTGTTAATGCAACTCATTAGTAACAGATATGAGTTTTACCATGACCTAAGGGCTCTTCACCTATATCCAGTATACCAATTTTCATTCGCGACGACTTTATTTTGCGATTTAACGGAGATGAATTGGTTCGCTGCGACTTTTTTCACAAACAAGAGGCCAATAGGTCTTAACGGTCACCGAGTACCATAGCCCCTACACAGAATTGTCGAGGAGTCTCATAAATGCATAATTGAGTTTCATTATGGAGTAGAAGAGTATAATAATGTAATATCATCCACCTCCCTGCCTGAAATCTTTCGAAAAGGACTCTAACCCTATAGTTTAACATAAGACTTAGAGCTCTTAACAGTGTTTATTATACTTTCATGTTAAATACTGAAATCTGATTGGTCTTGACGCAGTTGATAATCCGTTCTATTACCCTCAGCGTTAGCAACACACTTGGCAACGGGTAACACAACGAATTGTTACATGCGTATACGGTTCGCCGAATAATTCACGTCATTTCTATATAAAAGCAGTAAAAAAGTTTAAAATTTAAAAAAAAACTTTTCAATTAAGACACTCAGTATAATAAAATAAATAGTGCCTGTTTGGGAGGATAACAGTTGAAATTGACACCCCTCAAAAACCATTTTAAACCTCCGCTTCGCGTCGGTTGACAATGGTTTTCTCGGAGTGTCAATATCAACTGTTATCCTTCCAAATATGCACTATTTATACAATGACATACTATAGAAAATGTGCACAATTCCTTTCAAATTGTTTATCCCAGTTATGTTAATTTAAGAAATAGGTTTTATAGTTATATATTTTCATAGATAAACTTAAACAAGGTGGCTAGTATACTACTTATTACTTTACTGTTAACAAATCTACCTGTTTATTTTTTAAAAAATTAAAAACTGTTTTTGTTTTAAATGATAACAACACTTGCATAACTATTTTGATCATACACGGCAACTTCTTAATTACATCTATACTACTATATTGAAATAATAGACTCGAATATTTCAGTTTTAATACTCTATTTTAAACATCATTGGTACTACTTGAAGATTACCAATTTGGGGGGGGGGGGGTTTCAGTCAAGCTTCGTTAAATAAATAAATAATCAACGAAAATTCCTCAAAAAATTCCGGAAATCAGCTGGATTTTTTGGATTTTACAATCTTGCGCATGCGCATTACATTCACGCTAAATCACGGGAGGCTCTTTATTTTATGTTTCCACAATATCACATTTGCATGGATAAACTTGGAAACGATAAAACAAATGCGTGTTAATTTCCATTGGAAATGTTTCTGTTCATTTTAGAAAATACGGGAGATAACTCTAACACAGTGCATTTACTATAAAAAAAAATCCCGAGAGTTTCGAATGTCAACATGGTGTGTAAAAAACGTTGTTGAAATATGTTGAAATATGTATGCCCCCCCCCCACCCTTACGACCTGAACCCCTGACCCAGGGGCCATGAATTTCACAATTTAGGTAGAGGAATCCGTAGACATCATAACTATGCATTCAGTTTTTCCCCCACATGTGTGGGAGTAAAGATGAAGATTTTCTAAGATTTGATACAATTTCACTTCCGTTTTTGTGGCTGTCTCACCTAGTCCAAAACACGTGTATCAGGGCTGATACACTACTAGGTATATGCTTTTAGCCGATAATTAACGGAAAGGGGTGTGATATAACATCCGAAGATTGCCGGAGAGGGGTGTGATATAAATCTTATATCACACCCCTAGGGTTTATATCACACCCCTAGGCGAATTTCCTGTTTATATCGCACAGGGCGGAAAAGGGTATATTTTCTATTATTATATGATATATTATACATTGTAATATGTAAGGTGTAGATAGAGGAATGTCCAAGGTTTAGATATGTTGTATAGCCAAGGATAAAAAAAGTTTACAATGCAGACCATGTATATGTTTGCATGTAAAATGAATCTCTTTCAATAGGCGAACAAATTCCACACACCGGACCTAGCGTCCTCCACTGTAGACACGTTGGTTGTTTTTGTGTGCTCGTACCCTATCCCTGTCTTTGTCTTGTACGGGTTGATTGTCTTCTGCAGGTTCGGATTAAACCTGATGGCGTCCGTCGATTTTCTCAGCTTTACCTTAAAATGCAAAACACCATGCTTACCACAAACGTCATTGAGCAAAAAGTTGACCATACCTGTTACATAGTTACACATATCTACATTTCATTTCATAAACGTGTTTTCTTTTTTATTTTTGCGACAACTAAATATAAACCAGTGTGTGACACTTTAAAAGAATAATATCGCCGGAATAAAATTATTTAAAAGACCAAATACAAGTTCGCTTAAATTTAGTCTTACAATTCAGCATTTTCAACTCTTTATACAGTGTTAAATGGATATAATTGATAAAAAAAATAGATATATTAAATAAACAAAATAACATGTATAATAAAAATGTAGTATACGCAAGCAACTCTGGCGATTATTTGTGTCACTTTTTAATAGATAAGTTCATTTTAATCTAAAGACGTTTACCTTTGGAACAAATAGGATACAGAGCACCAATGTGGTCGTAAACACACAGACAACAGATGTAAAGATGAATTTAGCCGTTGGTTTCTCAGGGGGTAAGACAAAAGTGACCGGTACACACAGGGCGCACACGATAACTATGTTGTACACACAGAACCCGATGTATTTGGAATCATTGAGGGAGGGGACTTTAATGTGCCGTGTTTCCCAGGCCAGGAAGGTCCCCAGGGCTAATAGAGCCCCTTTACTGATGTACTGGGCGGACAGCCAGTAGGACTGAAATTCGTTATAGCACACGTGAAATGTCTCGATGAGTATCGTATCTGAATTCTCTTGCTGTAAAAAAAAATCGCTTTCATTACATCAGAGACATAAATGACATTATGTTTTTTATGTCTCTGATTACATCAAATAAAGAATTCAATACTAATACTGATTGTTATTGCAACGATTGAAAAGCTATACCTTTATATGCAATGCAGATATTACGAAATGCAAGAAATACTTTCATAAGAATATCAAATTGTC
Source organism: Magallana gigas (assembly GCF_963853765.1). Taxonomy (NCBI): domain Eukaryota; kingdom Metazoa; phylum Mollusca; class Bivalvia; order Ostreida; family Ostreidae; genus Magallana; species Magallana gigas. The sequence continues at coordinate 19,690,786 of NC_088857.1, read as the reverse complement.
AAAATCAATTATTAATGCACTAGAAAAAAGACTTCGTACGTAACAACTATCATTAAAATGTCTGGCGCCAACGTTGCATAAAAATAAAAGTCATAAAAAATGTTGGGTTTTTTTTTTTTTTTTTGGTTATTTTTTTTTTAAAAGTGGGCGCTGTTTGCATGACAGACGACATTCCATTAAACCCAAACAAATAATATACCTCGACTGTAACGTTTTTCTGTATCATCCTGAGCGGATGGAAGAAGGTCCAAAACGTAAGGAAAAGAAAGTCGAGCAGCACCAGAGCGCCAAGAATCCCGAACAGATGGGCATCGCTGATAGTTTGCTGCATGAAAAATTGATAGACAAGTTCACCTGAAGTTGCCACATCAAAACATACATGACGTCTTTTATTCTTTGTAATTAACCTAACTTTACTGGGTGATGAAGGAATAAAAGAGGATTGTTTTTGTTACATAATGATTTTGTTTTTTGTTTAATCACGTACAAAAAATTAAGTGCAGGAAGTTACTGTATGATAATTATACAGAGGAATATCGGGCAATTATGATTTTAGGAGACATATAATTTCAAATTCTTCGATTTGTTTTTCAAACAAAATACAGTTAATTCCGTTGTGTATTGCTTTCTAAACGACTGGAGAATATTTTTGTTGAATAAGTTTTGTCTGAAAACCTGTGATCCTAAAAAATTCGCATTTGGACAAGGGAAAGCTATTTGATATATGCTAATTTCAAAGCAGTTTAATCCCACGAAGGACACGTACGAAGTAAAATAATCGATTCGAAGTCTTATATTTACCCAAGTTAATAATGTAATAATTTTTACTGCAATATTCTAAAAACGAAAGCAAAAATTCTAAACAACAAAGCATACAATGTATATCAATAATAAATAAAAATTTATTTTTTATCATTTCTATAAATCATCATGAACTGTCATAGAATACAGAGGTGTGTGACAAATAAGTTACAAATTAAGAGAATGAAATGTGGAAAAATAATTTTAACGGGGATTTTTTTTTCTCAATCTTGTATAAAACCTACGACATGAAAAGGAATTCATCAACATACAAATGTTTATAAAAAAAAAATTTCTAATATAGCATTCAATTGCATAAAAAAACCTCAATTAATTTCCGAAATACATGTGTGTGAAAATGACTCCTAATAGGTATTCTTATTCGTTACCCGAAACAAAGCGCACTTATTTACCACAAAATGCAAACAAATATATCTTCAATAGCTTTATGATATCATATCCCTTTTTTGTGTTGAATGTAATTATTCAAAACATTATAATCATTCATTCCTTCATATTATCATAATAATCATAATTTGGATTAGAGGGTGCATGGCTATTGCTGAGAGGTAATCATAAAAATATCAAGTTAACCATTTATTTTTTTCTCTCTAATGTTTGTTCATTGTTGGGATGTTCAGCTATCATTTACAACCAAACTTTTAAAGTTTCCTCTTCAAAAATTAAGAAAATTAAAGTGCTAATAGTATTTTTCATCATTTTCGACTAAATCTTAGAAATATTCCAAAATTTTGAAGTCATAATTATTTTTTGAAACTAGACTCTTGTTGCTATAGCAACAAAAAGGTCTTCCGTTCCTCATGTATAAATCTGTACAAAAGATCCATTTCTCTTGTAAACAGAAAATGGATATTATTTATACTAAAAAGGAATTCCCAAGAAATGAACAAAACAAAAAGACAAAACGTCATTTTTGAGTACTTTCTGTGACGACCGGAAGTTACGCCGGATCATACAAAACATAGTAAACATATCTTCATACATTGTGTTGTATTTCCTCAAATTTTGGATGTTCAAGTTTTTGTTAGTTATAATATCTCGTTGAGAAATGGTTTTTGTCTCGGGACCGGAAAGGAACGAACGGAAGTGATTAAGAAATTGAAAATACGTATTTTAGTACATTTACCTATGATAAGTTATTGTTCGTCACATTGAGAAAATGCTAAAAAAAATTCTAATTAAAAAAAAACAACAACCTTTTATTGCTTGAACACTTCGAGTGAAAACCGGAAGTGACGTACGACCAAATGGAACCCGTTAAACACATGTTCATTCAAATGTCCATTATCCATACAAGTTTTGTGTCTTGATCTCTCAAAGTTTCTGAGATCTAGGGGGTAGTTTGTTTTTTTAAAAAGAAGGCTACCTGAGATATTTGAGATGTCTCCACGGAAGTAGAACTTTTTTGGGTTTTTTTACGATCTGTGGATGACTTCCTGTATTTTTATAACTAAAAAGTTACTTCCATGCTAAATAACCAACATATTTTTAAAAAATCCGAACTTGGTGTACTTCCTGTGACGACCGGAAGTGACGCCGGATGAAACAAAATAGTGTTACACGTGTCCATACACAGGTCTATAATCCTACAAAGTTTGGTTGTTGAAGTCGTTACCGTTTTTGAGATCTCGTCGATATAAGGTTTTTTGTCTCAAGACAGGAAACGGACAAACGGAAGTGCTTAATGAAATTTAATTTTTTTATATTTTGTTACTTTCCTTTTTTACATTATTATTCATCGAAGTAGCTAAAACTATCAAATAAAAACAGTTTTATGGATAAACAGTTTGATTTGTTTTAACTCTTCCGCTGTGGACCGGAAGTGACGAAAGACAAAATGAAACTGTTTAAACACATTTTCAATCAAATGTCTATGATTAGTGAAAGTTTCGTGTCTTAATCACGTACAGTACCTGAGAACTTGCGGGTACAAAATATGTTTTAAAAAAGCTTCCTGAGATAATCGAGATATCTCACCGGAAGTAGATTTTTTTTGTTTATTTAACATTGTATAGATGACATATGTAAGGATCTATACTAATATCTTTATTCTATGGGAAATAAATTAGATATGTAAAAACAAAATTTTTTGAAGTGCTTCCGGTGACGACCGGAAGTTACGCCGAACAAAACAAAAATGTTTAAACACATCTACAACTATAGGTCTATCATCCCACAAAGTTTGGATGTTCAAGTCTTTACCGTTTCTGAGATCTCGTTGGTACAAGCTTTTTCAACGCGGGACAGGAAACGGACGACCGGAAACGATTTTTGATAAAATGAAAAAAACGCCTCGAGATATTGTCATTTTATTCCATTCCAGAAAATTTCACATAAATCTATTCAGTTATCTCTGAGAAATCTTGTGGACAAAAACTGGGAAAAAAATAATAATAATAACTAGACTCTTGTTGCAAAAGCAACAAAAAGGTCTTCCGTTTTGATATACATGAATCAATTTAACCGTAGACATTGCTTCTCTTACATAGAGAAAATAGTTAATATGATAAGTATTGTAAATGATATATCCAGATGTTACTTCCATGTAAAACAACGAGATTGAAAAAGATATCAATTTTTGAAGTACTCTCTTTTTGAAGTAATGCCGAACTAAACAAAACAGGTTACAAAGTTTGGTTGTTAAAAATATGATTTATTTGAATCCTTCCGGTGAAAACCGGAAGTGGCAGTTGACAAAATAAAACCCACTAACATATGATCAATCAAATGTCTATCATTCAAGAACGCTTGGTGACTCATTCACGTACAGTGACAAAAATCTTGCGGGCATCAAATTTGTAAAAGGGGAAGCTACATAGAGATATTTGAGATATCTCACCGGAAGGAACAGTTAATTGAAAATTAAACATTATAAATATGACAAATCCAAGATTGTACACTGATATATTCATTCCATGTAAAAGAAATAAATAAAGAAAAAACATATTATTTGTAGTGCTTCCGGTGACAACTGGAAGTTATGCCGAACAAAATAAAATAGTTGAAAAAAATGTACATATATAGGTCTATCATCCCACAAAGTTTGATTGTTCAAGTCGACATCGTTTATGAGATCTCGTCGAAATAAGGTTTTTTGTCTTGGGACAGGAAACGGACAAACGGAAGTGTTCAATGTAAATTGTATTAAATATTTCTTGTATACTTGTCTTTTGTACATTATTGTTCATCGAGCTCACTACAAATATCAAAGAAAAACAGTTAAACTGATAAAAAGTCCGATTTGTTTGAACTCCTCTTGTGTGGACCGGAAGTGACGGAAGACAAAACGAAACCGGTTAAACATATCTTCAATAAAATGTCTATCATCCATGAACGTTTTGCGCTTTGATCACTTATAGTTTCTGAGAACTCGTTTGTACAAAATGTGTTTCAAAAAAAGCTACCTGAGATATTTGAGATATCTCACCGGAAGTAGAATTTTTTTGTTGATATAACATTGCATTGATAACGTATGTATAGATTTATACTTATATATCTATTTTATGGCAAAAGAATTTAATGCGTAAAAATAGTTATTTTTGAAGAGCTTCCGGTGACGACCGGAAGTTACGCCGAACAAAACAGAATAGAGTAAACACATGTACATACATAGGTCTATCATCCCACAAAGTTTTATTGTTCAAGTTGTCACCGTTTTTGAGATCTCATCGAAATAAGGTTTTTAGTCTCGGGACAGGAAACGGACAAACGGAAGTGCTTAATGTAAAATTTATTAGTTATTTTTTGTATACTTGCCCTTTGCATTTTATTGTTCATCGAGCACACTACAGATATCAAAGACAAAAAGTTAAACTGATAAACAGCTCGATTTGTTTGAACTCTTCCTGTGTGGACCGGAAGTGACGGAAGACAAAATGAAACCGGTTAAACACATCCTCAATTAAATGTCTATCATCCATAAAAGTCTTGTGCTTTGATCTCTTATAGTCACTGATATCTCGTTTGTACAAAATGTGTTTCAAAAAAGCTTCCTGAGATATTTGAGATATCTCACCGGAAGTGGAATTTTGTTGTTGATATAACATCGCAAAGATTACTTTTGTGTAGATTTATGCTTAAATATTGATTCTATTGAAAAGGAATTTAATGCGTAAAAGTTGTTAATTTTGAAGTACTTCCGGTGACGACCGGAAGTTACGACGAACAAAACAAAATAGTTTAAACACATCTACAGCTATAGGTCTATCATCCCACAAAGTTTGGATGTTTAAGTCTCCACCGTTTTTGAGATCTCGAATGTACAAGCTTTTTAAACGCGGGACAGGAAACGGACGACCGGAAATGATTTTTGACAAAATGAAAAAAACGCCTCGAGATATTGTCATTATCCTTCATTCCAGAAAATTTCACAAAAATCTATCCAGCCATCTCTGAGAAATCTTGTGGACAAAAAAAAGGAAAAAAATAATAATAACTAGACACGATCTCGTTGCGAGCAACGAGGAGGTCTTCCGTCCGATTTTTAGAATATGCAATGACCTTACTCTTGACCTTCATCAACGAAACGTAATCGGAAAAGGAGACGGGATCTATGAGTAATGGGTGAAAGACTATCTATCCCTTTGGTGTCCCTTATTTGAGGGATCAGCTCCTTTTCATTCATTTTAGTCAAAAGGTATTTTTATGTACCACTAATAAGTATTTAGAAATTGGTTACCGTTTTTGAGAAATCTGGGAAAAATCGTTTTGATATCCGGTCCTAAAACTCCTTTTAGGGTCCAGATAAAAACAATATATATGGTTGTACATTGTTAAGCTCAATATTTTGAGCATCTTTTGTTAAATATTGCTTTCCAAAGTTTTCCTCTATTTTGAGATATTAAACATCAAAGCTTTAGACCTCTTGTCCCTTAAAATCCCTAATTACGTAACATAAGTGTAAATGATTGCCATGTACAGGTACATAACATTAGAATGAACATAATTGCTTCTATAACGTATCACCAAATATTTAACAGTAAAAAGTTATCATTAATAGACTTAAGAGCCCCCTCAGCCCCTTATTAGAAGGGCCAGCACCTTTTTCATGATTTCAAATGAAAGCTATTGTCAATTCTAACACTTTTTGTTCAACAAGTAATAACAAATTTTGTACCGTTCTTGAGATATCTTGAGAGGGTCGTGTTAGGGGCCAACCCTGTATCTCCTTTTAGGGACCGCATAACAAAGAAATTATAGTTGATTATTGTTAAGCTCTATATTTTGAGCATCTTTTGTTAAATATTGCTTATCCAAATGTTTTTCCATTTTGAGATATTATGCATTAAAGTTTTGGACTTCTGGCCCCTTAAAAATTACTAATTACGTAACATAGAAGTAAATGATTTCCATGTATAGGTAAATAACCTTAGAATGAATATAATTGCTTCTATAACGCATCACAAAATATTTCACGGTAAAAGGTTATCATTAAAAGACTTCAGAGCTCCCTCAGCCCCTTATTAGAAGGGCCAGCCCCTTTTTCTTGATTTCAAAAGAAAGCTTTTGTCAATTCAAACACATTTTGTTCAAAAAGTGTTTACAAATTTTGTACCGTTCTCGAGATATCTTGAGAGGGTCGTTTTAGGGGCCGACCCTGTAACTCCTTTTAGGGACCGCATAACAAGGACATTATGGTTTCAGGTTGTTAAGCTCTATATTTTCAGCATCTTTTGTTAAATATTGCTTATCCAAATGTTTCTTCATTTTGAGATATTGAGCATCAAAGTTTTGGACTTCTGGCCCCTTAAAATCCCTAATTACGTAACATAGAAGTAAATGATTGCCATGTATAGGTAAATAACCTAAGAATAAACATAATTGCTTATATAACGCATCACAAAATATTTCACGGTAAAAAGTTATTATTAAAATACTTTAGAGCCCCCTCCGCCCCTTATTTGAAGGGCCAGCCCCTTTTTCATGATCTCAAATGAAAGCTCTTGATTTAATTAAGTTTTTTTGTTCTACATGTTTTTACAAAATGTTTTCATGAAAAGAGATATTCAAAGAAAACCAAGAAAAATCACGACGCCTTATTTATCCTAATTTTCAAGCTCGGGCGAGCTTAGGCGCTCTTTGAGATAAAGATGATTAATGACCATTAGACACTAATTCAGTCTTTCGTCTATCAGCCCTGAAAAGTTCAACATCATATCTTAAATGGTAAAAGAGGAGTTCTCGTGACAAAATACCCCTATAAAAACCGATAAATCCATGATATCTCAAGACAGGAAGTGACGTCATAAACAAAAAAAATTTCCAACAAGGTTCAGATCAATACCTATCAGAACTGAAAATTTGACGTAAATCAGTTGAGCCGTTTCCGAGAAATCGCGTGCACAAAATCGGTAAGAAAAAAAAAAATAATAATAATAATAGGGAAAAAGAAACCTAAGAAAAACAATAAGGTCTTCCGTTGGAAACGGAAGACCTTAATAAGAAACATTACAATCACTATAAGGTCTTCCGTTGGAAACGGAAGACCTTAAAAAAACCTTACAATCACTATAAGGTCTTCCGTTGGAAACGGAAGACCTTAACAAGATAAAAGGGTATAAATTGGTACTTTATATACACACATGTTCAAGATATTGCATGTGTATCTTCATGAGATTTAAACAACTTTTGAATTTTAAGGCATATGTTAAAAGAAACTGTATCTTCTTTTTTCTCTAATCAAAAAGCGTTTATAAATCTACTAGTTACTGTTATCAGGCAATGTTATATTAAGATTAAATTCTTGAAAAATGAACTTGTTATTAGTGTAATCATTAATTCTTTTCAACAACTTGTATTATGAAATACGACTTTTCTGCCTTCACTGGCACATATTCAAGGAATCTCAAAACTGCTACGCCATTCTGGTTGGCGTAAATCCTTACTGAGCAAAATACATCAAGAGACAAATAATGAATTTTTCTCCAAATGACACGCATCTGAGCTCTTAACACGGACATAAAAGTTTTGCAAATAATTGCGAGGAAATAATATCCGAAGACATGGATGTTGATCGATGTTATTTTTCTTAATTGTCGTAAAAGGCAGTTGCAGTTTGTAGACGTAAAAGAGTAAACAGTGAACTTTCGTCTGCAGAAGTAAATAATCGTGCTATTGCATGACCTATATAGCATTATTACATTCATTTTAATGCGTCAAAGCAATTGTGTTTCACGGACTAGGGTTGCACGAATGCCATTAAAGTGCGCACGCGCACACAGACAAACACACACAGCCACTCAAAAGGATACATAACTATCTAAATATTGTTTACAAATTAATAAAAATAAACAAAAGTACAACAATATAATTCGCGCAAAAACTTTTGTTACTTGAAAATAGTTAAGAAAAATGAATATCTAAATATCCACGTATTTTAAGAAGACATTATTTGCCTCTGTTCATGGTGGCTGCTGAAATCAACATTCGACTCATGATTGTTATAGCAAAGAAGTGAGGTACTTAAATAATGAGTATGGTCTACCAAAAGTTTATTTATAAGACACACAAATTTAACAATACTAAGCATGTTAGAAAAACAACAACAAAAATACTTAATCTATAAAAATGTGCCAATAAGTTACCGGTTGTAAACACAAGTTTCGGGAATATGTTGTTATTCTTCACATTGATGAACACTTGTGGCAATTGAAAGGATAATATTCTACAAGTAGTCTTACCTTCTTTACCGTACCCTGCGTGAACAAAATGTGGACTCTGAAGGTTTTTGAAAACAGAGCTCCAAATCCAAGAGTAAAACCGACGGAGATTATCCAAACATTCAGCTGAAAGTCAAGATGGACGATGTTAGAGCTTTACTCGTACATATTTGGAAGAAAAAAAATACACGTGTCCATGTACTTGTGATTGTGTTAGTACTGCATATCATATACTCATACTTTTCTTAAAACTTTTAACGGGTCTTTACATAATAAATTGATTCACTTAAAATACTCTTATCTGTGTAAACTAGTATGCTCTGCATGTGAATGCCACGGGTATTTTGGATTTGTTCACAGGAGTTTTCATTTCGATAACGAGTCAAAATTTTGGTACATTACGGAGGCAAATGTCAATACATTATTTACTGTGCAAGTTTACTATAACCATAGGTCTGATCTTATATTATAGGAATAAAGTGCAAAGAACAGCTTACGACAGATTTTTATAAAATGCAAATTTTGAAAGTAGACCTTATACTTTGTGTAGGGAAAAGAGGAAGGTGCTTTATACCCATGAGGCTCAGCGCCTTCTAAAACTGAATCTGATCACATTATCTAATACTAGTATGCAAGATTGGTCTAACTTTTATAATATCATTGGCATCTAATTCTAAATTCTAAATATATTTCGAATACTTCTTCCATATATACAAGGAACCTTTGCCATCTTATTTTTATTTAAAATTTTCTGAATACTAGTACTTCTTACCATACAGATATGGTTGTTCATACGGGGCATTGAGCCAGCATAATCTATGCACATGAATACGACGGCGACATAGATCAGCAGTCCTCCCACAATTATCGTGTTATTTATTCTCGGGCTCGACATCTTAATATTCCTGAAAATGAAATATACAGAAGTACATGTAATATTTATGGGTTGATCTCAATCGCAGCTTCTCGGGCCTTTCCGACAGAGCTCCGAAAAACACCTGTACATGTTTTTCCGAGCCTGTCGGAAAGGTCCAAGAAGTTGCGATTGGGGTTGATCTAAAGGTAATGCTACCGGACGCATCACGCTTCTTAAAGGCGCTGTCTGTTTTGCATGTTGAAATATAAAATTTGGCTAAATCAAAATTTAAGTTCAAATTATTTTTTTTTTAATTAAATTTGTTGAATACTCATCATTTGAAACCATGCAGATGTTAAGAATAACATGAACGAATTAAGGGTTTTGTTTTAAATGTAGAAGTAAAAATTACTTATTTTTAGCTCAACATTAATGATTTTATTTTGAATTAAAAATCTTCTAAATTTCCTTGAAAATCCGTCGTTCAAACCATTTAAAAAATGTTTAAAACACCATGGAACTGTTCTTATCATTGTTAAGCTTTAAAATTGAAATCGTTGTTTTTAATATCTACCGGAATACAGACAGTCAGAAGAAAAATCTGCGTTTTGTTAGTCAACAACAATATTAAAAGGCAGACCTGGATCATAATTTTTTGAGCCCTCATTTCCACCGATCCGACGGACTACCTGTACTTTATTATGCATTACTTCCAAAAGTTTGTAACTGATGCACAATTTCATTATTATCGTCACTTTACGCCAACTCACGACTTTTTTTCTGAATCTGTGACATTACTTTTGCATCAACCCTATTGTGCATATATATGTCAACTCATTTCTCCATTTCAATCGAAATGATAATCTTTTTAATTTTTTTTTTTACTGAATATAATGTAACAATGCATAAATAATGAATAACAACATTCATAGTAAAACCGTGTTTTAAACAATTATACATGCTTGTCACATATTTTTAACGTGTTTTTTTTTATTTTGGTACATTTAGATGCAATTATCACTCTGAATTCAATAATTGAAATGTAGCATTGTCAAACGAAACATTTGTCTCTGTCGCTCAATAAACGGCCACTCAGTCTCCTAAAAAATTCCCGTATTTACTATAGTAAAGAGCGGACTAAAATCCAATGTTCTATTGCCTGTGGAACTACTTTCACAAAATCCTCATTATATTATCTATTTACAAATGTAAATGTATTCTCAAAATGTACATGTACTAAGCTATTGACTGATGATCGAATCTTTTGCAACGACCTAAAATCTACGAAAGATTCCACATTTTGAGAATTTCTCCATTGGTATACATTTGAGATTGAGTGCACGTGTACGAAACAGGAGTGAGTGTCAGACGATCGCGACTAAATGACATATTTTGTAAAAAAGTATTTACGAACTCAATTTTTATTTGAAGTTTATGAAATATTTATGGTTCCGACATCAAATAGTTTTCCCCTTAAATGATGTTACTCTTTGAGCATACACAGTACCAGCAATTCTAATGATAATCAGGTTTTTTATTTAGATAAGGCCCGGGTAGATTTTCCCATCGGAATTCGCTCTAAATCATTGCGTTAATGGATAAAATTCGTACATGGAAATCTCATTTCGTGCCTTTATCATTGACATGTATATGGATAATGTTAGAGATCGTGAAAGTGAATCCCTGTGCTATACCTAGTAATTCCAATTTCGCAGGTATTATATTGATCTTTAATTTCTTTGGACTAAAGTAGCATTATTTTTCCAAGAAGCCCGACTTATTAAAAGGATTACTCTTTTATCTCGTGTGGTGTCACTTTACTTGCTTTTTTTTTATTGTTCCCAAAAGTCAGATTTGATCCCGTTTCAATCTACTAACATATCAAAAGATGTCTTGTCTGATTATTTCCAATTTAAAAGCACCGGTTCCTTAAACCCAGTGTTCTGATTTTGTATCATCATACTTTTCTGAAATCATAGGTATCAGTGCAAAATTTATTCAATTATTGTTCCAAGTCAAGCATGGACTAGCGTTGAATTCCCCCCCCCCCCCCCCCCCAACACGATACTTGAACCATTTCAATGTTATGACAACTAGACTATATACTCTGTTCCGAGCTTTTGCTTCCACCAGTTTTCGCTTGATATAATCATAAATACCTTTGTGCTCAGACTACATTCATTCATACACTAATATAAAAAATGTCCAGATTATCTGTTTTGAAAAGCTCCTTCTACGGTTTCAGGCTTCAATACACAACCCAAAATAGAAAGTCTACCTGAATTTTTCATTGCATCTGCCATGAAATAGCCCGGATAATAACGTTGAAAAATCGTGCGAAGTGTTCCGAGTGAGTTCCGAATGGCGAAAAGATGTAATTAAAACATTTCCCATTATAAATCTCCGTAAGAAATTTGTTTTTTGTTCCTGTGAACTTTTATGAGTGAAAAATGATAATATGTCAATGAGAATATCTTGGATATATTCCCTTATTATATATATAAAAAAAATGGTCAAAAAGTGATGGAAGCAATAACTTGGGATAAACTTTAGCCAAATACACCTGTGTTAACTAAATCTAGTTTACATTGTTCAGAGTTTTGGAATAAAAGAATCAATATTTGCTACATGTAATACATGTATACGGCTCTACACTCCGATTGACTTTTATCAACCGAAGGACAGTAAACATTATAGTAACGAAGTGTTTACCTGTTATTTCTATAGTGAATATTGAAGCCAAGAAAACCCAGCGCTACGGCCACCCCTACGGTAATCAACAAAGCAACCAATGAGATCCCGGCATTTGATTGTTGAAATCTTCGTGTGAGGTATTGGAAACTGTCTCTAGGCACAACCCCGCCTAAAATTGATCATTAGAAGACCCATAACAAATTGATAGGTACCAGAAGTCACTAGTAGAGAATTAAACATTAAATTACAATGAAATATGCAATACACAAAACAGTTAAGTATTTTAACACAATTCCAAAAGTGAAAAGGCAGGGCTTTACTGCTAAAAAACAGACTTGTTTCATTAAATTAAACATTTGTCTTTATCATATTTATGACACATGTACTTAAATATGTAGAATATGTTAACACAAGATATTAATGTAATCATACCACTAAACAGGGAATTTGAATCTGTCCACCAATTAATTGAATCATTCAAAGGTTCATACATCGCAACATCGACTCTTTCATCTCCTACAGAACATTGTCGAAAATCATCAACCTCAAATTACATTTATCATAATATGTCATGTTCTAAATAAGGAAAAACGAAGGAGTGCAGACCGTGATTAATTTTGATGAATGCTGGACCAATTCTTCTGCCGTCTTTAAAGGATACTGGACCCTATAAAAACCATTATAGGGTTAAAACCAAATGTATGCGCTAAAATACAGTCACACTCAAAATATCATTCCATGCACCGGTTGAAGTTTACGATAAGAGGGCTGATCGTGACCATTTTATAGACTATATTAATCTCCTTTTCAAAAAGAGCTCTGTATGAAGAAATAGCAAATTATTCAAATTTCAAAGTTTTAATGTGTGGACGTTTTCTTTATAAATGATGGCTCATAACTAAATATATCATTTCTAATATTTTACACTTTAAGAAAGATACATTGTCATTCTTTGGCCACTCAGCCTCCTTTAAACAAGAGATAAATTGAACAAGATTTAAGAACACTAGAAAAATCGCTCTTCATGATGTTTGTAGACATTTATCACAAAATAATATAGTTAGTTGATCATGCAAACTGGGCTAATTGTTTTTGTACCGATACTCCTTGGAAGAACACTTCCTCCATTCCTTTCTGGATCGCATCGTATATATCTGATCGGTTGTACGAGAAGTTTTCCAGTTCGCCACCGCCCAAGTGTTTGATGCTCCTATTCAGGCCCACGGCCAGTGCCCAAGCAGCATCGTAGGCCCAGGGACTGTACTTAGATAGCAACATTGTGCTAGAGTTATACTGAGCGGAAATGTTCTTCATCCATGCTTCATACTCATCAGCTGTCTGCTCAAATGAAGTAAAAATAGATACTGTGGTATCATAAGATTCGTGGTGGCTCAATTGTCATCCACGATTTTAAAACATCTTTCTCGAAATAATAAATTAAGGTTATATTTCCTTTGCAGGTATAAAATAATTCACAAAATTACGTCCCTACATAGCAATCATCAAAAATTGGCGAACCTGGAAAATTTAAGCAATCATCAAAAATTGGCCCCTACGAATTTTAATGACTCCTCAATTACTGTATCTTTCTCCAGATGTTATATTTGCATTGCCAAATATGTAGGGTTGTTTTTAATAAATCTTTACCCCCAAAAAAACTTAATTAATTTTAAGAAGCTATTAGTTTTTTGTCGGAATTTCCGTTCGATCTGTGTAGAAGGAAATATCACTCATATTGCATACATATGGCTGCGATGTTGAGAAAATTTCATTTCCTTCTTTACTTCCTTACAGATTCTTAACAGAATGCCACAAATCGTCTTACCCGGCCAGATATTGTGACCATGTTATCGGTCCGTAGCTGCTTCTGACCAAGGGTGAAATGACCGTAGGCAGAAGCTTTTATGTTGTCAACAGCGCAACTTTCTTGTCCTTCCTCTAACTTGCCGATCCATCCTTTATACAGAGAGTCTGTTAATATCCAGACATACTTCTTGCCAAACATCTTTTGTTTGTAAATCTTAAAGGAAATTTCATTGTTAACATTCTATCACTGAAAAGTCAGTAGTCATCTTGAAAAAGGCCTCCAACCTAATGTTAAATATTTGAAAAAAATATTTTTTAAATTTTTGTCGATTTTTTTTTTTTTTACCTTATTTGATAACTTACCTCACAAAATATATCTGGCGCTTTTGTAGACCTGAATGCACCTATGATAATTCTTGCCCCATATTGCTATATCACAAGAAATAAATGAAGTCATGAATATAAAGTAAGTTTGAAAAAAAAGATAATTATGTTATGATCATACATGTACAAAATTGTTGCATATATCACACGCGTAAGCAACGGTTTTAAAGGAAAGAACAGGGGCGTACAAGGCGTTGTAATTCCCCCACTTGGAGCAATTAAAGACGAACGATTTTCAATTTCAGTTAAAATATTAATTTTTGGCTTGTAAACATTGTTTACAGTGTAAATGTCACGGTGTGAGTCAAACATATGATTTCATTCTGTAAACACGACAGATATGGATTTCCAAATTAAGCTGCACAGCGTTTTATGCAAAAATCTTGATCATTCACTGTTCTAAATTACAAAGTTTAGGTATGAAAGGGTCTTGACTCCATCCTAAAAGTACCTTTTTTAAAGAATAAGTTTTTATTCATTTTTATTAATGATTTATCGAAATGGAGCCTAGACCCATAATGGGTCAAAATCCGTGGTTTTCACCAAAAACATTTCACTTTTATTAAATTATTAATGATTGTCAAACAATCAAAGTTATTCACCGTTCCTGTAGTGTATCAGCGTAGCTCAGTGAGATAGGCGAAGGCTTTTAGACTAGTCTTATCGGATAAGAGGGTGTTCGATTCATAGCCGTCGTTTTATTTTTAATTTCTGTGGTTTTAAGTCAATCACATTTTTTTAATTCATACGATTTTTTTAAAAGAAATATTTAATACGCTCTAGATAATGATCAAAAAACGTTATGTTCATGTTCTTTACACACAATGCCGCATAAAAATAGCGCTAGCACAGATATGATCATTATGTTAATGTTTAGAAAATAAAGTAATAAAACAAACGGATAAGTACAAAGTATAAATGTGTATTTGTTAATTTGTCAGAGAATATGATGTTTTATGTTATACGTGTACTTATGTGCATTTTCAAATGTAAATTTCTCTTTGTATGACATTTCAACATCTGGGTGCGGGGGATTTGTCAGGCATTGTACGCTCTTCTTTTTTGGAAATAGCGGATGCAGGCAATTTCCATACAGAGAAAATAATACGTTGGTTACTCTCTTAAAGAGTGGTACATGTTTTTAGGAGTTTAATATGTGATTGGCCAAAATAAATTCTCTAAGGTTGATACCTAACCTGCCAATGCTGTGTAGTCTAAACGCCCAAGCTTTCTTCAAACCAAGAAACATAATCTTCCTTATAAACTAAAAATTAAACGCTTATCTAATTCTTTTTTTTTAAGTTATTTGCTGTTTCGTTATTCCGTCTTTAACTTTCATATAATTATGAGATATATGCATCGAGTAACACATGCTTTTGTAGAATTAGTGAGTATAGTAAATACTTTATGGAAAGATATCTTGTGTTCATTTAAAAATACAATAGGGTAAAATGGATTGTTTATAAAAACCATCATACCTACCTTGAGCCTCTTTATGACCACATCGACTTCCTGTACGTCCGTTATAATACCGGAAGTGACCAAGGTGATGTTGTTTTCATCCAACAGTTTATGGAACTCGTTCATTTGCTGATGAAAGAAAAATATTTTGCATCAGAGGAGAAAATTGTTTAATGCCGATTGGCTATTGATTTACATTTATGCCACTAATTTCTAAAGATCAAATTAATAAGGTAAATAACATGTTGTGTGTAACGGTATGGCCTATTGTTAAAAAATCAATTAATGTTCGTATTTACAGATTGCATTCAAGATAGAATTTGAAAGACTGTTGTCCTAATCAAATGTGTTGCTTCGTTGTTTTGGGTTTTCTTCGTTTCTTTCTAGTTTTGTGTGTGTGTGGGTTTTTTTTTTTGTAGATATTTAAGTATAGTAGGAATACTAGTAAATGACGGGCACGATTTTATCAAATATCTCTATCTCATTTTTTATCAATTCCATTATTAGATAATTCTTATTTTAGTATTTTCAAAAATGTTTGAAATTATAATCATTTCATGTATCATCTGTTTTAGTCATATTAAGAAAACAAATACTGTATATTTTTTTCTTTCAAATAAAGAACGGTCTTAAAATACTTTTTAAGTGTTGAAAGAGTTCTTTGATACACTCGCATGAACGTATATATTATTTTTGTTGGTTTAATTTTTTTTTAAATTTTTATGAAGACATATGGGTATTAGAAAGCCATATTCCATTGTCAAAAAGAGAAAGATGTGGCTGATACATTTCATTTCATTATGCGTCCTCTGTATCCCCTGGACTTTTTATCTTTGTCGTGATTTTGTTTTGATCTATTTTAGCCAATAACATATTGGAACATTATTAATCCTATGAACCAGAGATTTATTTATGTATGTTTTTTATATTTATACTGAGCTTTGAAATGAAAAGTAAAGGCAGGAAACTTGAAAAAGAATCAATAAGAAAGCTTTTATCATTTGCTTTATCATTTGCGTTAGATTAAATGAAGAAAGAGTTCTTTATATTGGAAGAAATTCAAACAACTTACAGAGACAAAGATAGCTTCGTTGTAAAAAAGTGTTGCAACTTTATTCCATTTGAAATACTTGATCATGGCAATTCGAGCAGGATTAAGATCATCTTCTATATAATTTGTCATATATGTAGAAGGGTACAAAGTCCGGTCCATGATATTGGATGTTTTTGCAAGGAATGACATCTGAATAAAAACCCACCTGATGTTGATAAAACTTAATATATACATGTACATTTCTATTTCATTTCAAAAATTTTTATATCATGCACTCAAAAACAGAACAATCATGAAGGCTCAGTGGTTGCGATTGACAGAAACAGAAGTTTGAACTCAACAGATGACTGGGTTTTTTTTATAACTTGAGATGGCTTGTTATCTGCTACTGTATTTTGTTTTCTATAGATCTATTATTCACTGTAGATTCCTATTTAAACGCGAGGGAATTAATTTCAGCGTAAAATCGATTTTAAAATCTCGTTTTGATTTTTCAGACAGTTTTGAACTACATGTAGAGTAAATTATTGCAAAACATTGGTGATCGCGATTATGTATTCTCGCGATTTGATACAGTACAATGGAATCGCGGAATTAAGTTCTCGCGTTAAATAAGGAATTTACAGTATATCATAATAGGAATGCTATTTTATATTCAGCATTACAGATCCTTAGTCTTGATGTCTTACGTATGAAGCTTTATATTTTAAATTAAATTTTGCTTACACTGTCAAGTTGCCGTCACGGTTGACCTCTTTTACCACTGATTTAATTTAAATATGGAAAAAATATGCCATAACCGTTTATGTTTTATTGCGAGAAGATGGGATACTTAATAAACAGCACAAAAATCATTCAATCATTCAACCGTTGACCAACTAGCTTTAAACTACATAGTTGAAAACCGATAACTTACCTGGGTGAGGTAAAATTTGGGTGTTATCTGCCCAACTATTTCGTAGGGGTTGGATTTTGGAGGTCCAAAAATAGCAATCTTGACAGGTTTCTCATTGATAAGTTCAAATAAACACTTTGCTGCCAAGCCAGGATCTGCCTGAGAAAGAAAATAAACAATTTTTGAGAATGGATTTGTAGTCTTGCTGAGGACTATCAATTTTAAAATCATGCGTAATCGTTATACGTAACATTGTGTTTTTTCTAAAACTTTGACTGTAAACTCATATTATTACTGGAAAAAATCTTCCATCTCTTAACAACTGCATGGAAATATTGAATTATTTTACAATAAAACGTTATTTTTATTTCATTTAATTCTGCAAACCCCGCTTGCGCCCCTTACTACGTTAAAAATTTTGCGTCATTGGTAAAACGCATTATGCAACACGTTACAAATTGATTTTTGTAGAGTTATTACACTGTAAGTTATAAAAAAGTGAACGTTTTTAAATAAAGTTGACTGTTTGTAGACTAAAGTTTACATTAATTTTAATAAATCTAATTTATCAAATGTGAATCTATTTTTATCAAATTTTGCGTGTCATAAAAGTACATAAATGCTTTGATTGCAAAAATTACTGAAATTTAGACATTTGTACATGCCTCCATATTCAACCTGCGTCAACTACCATTTAAAAAAGGCCCATAAAACAATTTGGTTTGAATCCGTCAGTCACAATCATTGTTATTTTGCTATCAGGTATAGATTATTGAACCATATAGAAAAACCAGGCCTGACTTTTGATATAAACATCAAAGAACTACTACTTTTCGTCAACCAGACAGTCAGCTTTTCAGTGAGGAATAATTGTCTTGAATAATTTGTGCTATGCTTCATTTATGTACTTGATGAATTCCGTAAGAGGAAAATAAAGTGGCATGATTAGAATGGGTAGTTTGACACTTAATCAATGAGAGAGAGAGAGAGAGAGAGAGAGAGAGAGAGAGAGAGAGAGAGAGAGAGAGAGAGAGAGAGAGAGAGAGAGAGAGAGAGAGAGAGAGAGAGAGAGATAGAGTATTGACCCCACAAAAAATACTTTACATTCAAAACTACAGAAAAAAACCCTTTCACCTGACTTTTGAGTAATGTATAATGAAGAACATCAAACTGATCTTCCATCTTGTTTCCCTGTTCTCAAATTATATAAGTTTACATTTGAATTAAAAACATGAACTGGAAACATGTTCAGAAGCAAATAGCTTACAGTTAGCATGAGATAATGAATCGTAAATGCTCTGCTAGCATATTATATGACAATACAAACAGAGCAATTGCAGTTGAATAGGCCATTTCCACCAACTATTTTATTTCGACCTACAGAAAAAGTCGAGCGATATTTCGGGTGTGAGATTCGATTTTATCGCTTAATTAGATAAGGAAATGATAATGTCCTCTATACCAATGCCATCCTTGTTACACAGAGTTTAAGTTAGTCTCCTTATCTCCTACATTTATCTGCGTGAATATTAAATCTAATTCCGTCAAAAGAAGAGAGTTAATCAAGAAAAAAAAATGCTATTAAGCGTGTGAAATTAATTCCTAATACATCTTACCAGATTATGAAGTTTATGTGGTAAAAAATATAGTTATTATGATCTGGTGTAACGACTTCACGTGACCACATTGTGGAAAAAGTAGGTCATCTTGAAGGCTGAAACCATCAACACGAGACAAGCACTTCCTATATGTGATGATGTGGAAATCGAAATTCTAAACAATTTTGTTTCGAATAGGTTTTTTTTTTCTTTTTACTTTAAATTTGCAAAAGTCCAAACCCCAAAGGGAGTATGCAATTGCTACATTCTCGACAACGAAAAATATTTCTAATGGACAATTTGCATGCATTCCAATTTCTTTTGTAAATAAATCTCCTGTGATGATATATCTGTATTGGAAATGCTAAAGCTCCTAATAATAACGCGTTTAGTTGAATCTGAATAGTCAGTTTTTGTGACTGACAGTTCATTGGCTAGTTACTGAGAAAAAAATGTAATGAGAAAGGGCATCTTTTGGTCAAATTTATCAATTCTAAGGAAAGGCTATAAAAAAGGATGTCAAAACGTTTGATGACCCTTACTGTTGTATTTTGGGAAAATTCATGAAATCATTCTGAACTTTCCGTTCTTACATAATATTGCGCATTTACAGTTTGAAAACGGGGGAGAATTCGTTGCGTAATGTTTCATTCCATTGCGCCATTTGTTGCAAAAATGCTATCAGTCACGTCATTACCTAATACAGAATATTAATTATACATTAATCAAGGGATTATAAGTTATTCTAGCCTAACTATTATAAACGCAACCACTGCAGTTGGTTCTATGATCACGTGCTTAACCAAGTATAGTCTCCATAGAAATCAACCTTGCAATATTGGCGATTTCTGCATGAACTTCAACAAGAACTATCGTTTTATCTTTGCCTGCATGTGTTGCGAAATAAGATAAAGAAGTATAACTTTATAAACGATATAATCATGGAATTATTAAATTCCTTCAAGAATGTCATTTACTTTACAAACTTTTATTTTCCTCTTTTTTTATTTTTTAACTGTAAGGGCCGGTGATTCCCCACCCATCGTAGAGTTTAATTGCAGTAGCCAGTTGCTTATTCACAGTACAGAGCGCAACAGCACTGTATCACAGTCTTCACGCGTGAAAAGCAAGCTCTTTTATGGCAGCTATTACAGTATCATTACGAAAGAATGCAAAAGATAACAAGAAACGAAAAACAGTAAAGGCATCAAAATACATTCAATTATTGGTACAACTGACTGAAATGATCACGATTGGTCGATATTTTTTTCCTGCAATCATCAAATTGTTTTCTCAGAAACGAATTGTTTGATAGGCACTTATTTCGAGATGGAAAATGTGTCAATTTAATTGAAACCAAACAGTACTTTTCCGCATACTTGGAAGTATAATCATGTATAGTGTTACATAAGTATGAATGTATTGGTCGTTTAGGATTATGTATTGATTGCGTTCTCTATCAGAATGGATGGGAAACACGTGTTGTATTGTTGTTTCATAAACTAAATAATTGCTAATTAAAAAAAAAAGATATTAAAGAGATTTGTCTTTGTTATCTTCTTTGATGTGATATTAAAATCAATATCGAAAAGTCTCCATGAACCCATATAAGAAATCTTCGAGTAATCTTCTAGTAGTTGCGTGCCCATTTGTATTACTATACTTCTGTTCGACCAGCTATAGGAAACATTTTATCCACTTCGTCGTTAATCTAGTAGACAAAAACTATCTTGGGCTTCTTCGTGATTGGAAACTTGAACACATTAACGACCAGTATAGTTTTTGTACTTAAAGTACATAATAAGGAATAATGTTTTTCTGGTAATTATTGATGTACATACATTGAAATTGTAGTGTAGAGTATGATGTATTGATAATTATAATGAATAATTAAAATAGCTGCTGTTTTGCGTTCTCTATACAGTTTTAAATTTCCCTTGATTGATGCTGACATAACACTGATTCAGATAATTGAAAGCATGACATCTTTTTTAAAAAATAAAGTGTTAGGGAGAAACAATTCCATTTTCTACATTGGTACATAGGCCATCCCCAGTAACATCATGCAAGAAGAATTCAGAAGCAACCTCATTTCAGTCTTTAACCAAATTAATTGCTGCAAAAGTTGAATTTCCTACTATAGATATGCATCACTATATTTGAGCAGTGTATGCACATTACTTTATATAGAACCTGAATATGGTCAAATGACAACGTTTTAATACAAAGTTATCAAGGGTAAAATTCCTATGAAAATTGCAAACAGCACGTTTTTAAATGGGTGAAATCATGAAAAAACCCATTTAGATTTGTTTAAATGCGCAGTACTTTATGTAAGTATATCGACATATGTGAACTGATTCATCGAGTGAATATAAAGGTTCCAGATGTATCGTGTGTCAGTCACAGTTGTTAAACGTGATAAGTATTGTAAAGAGAATTACAATCTCTTCTCGTTAAGATAATCAAAGTACTGAAAGGAATTTTAGTTTTATGTAGTAGTACGATGATAGTCTTAAAATGTTGTCTTCGCATATTATAACCCCTTTTAGGGCTGAAATAATAAGGTTTATTAGGTAAACATGTCTAAGAGAATTAAAAATTAAGATCAATTACGAATCTTCTTTAGTTTGTATTAGCATCAGATGTGAAAGCATCGAACATTACAGTACATGTAGTAGGTGCTGGCACGATAGAGATCTTTCAAGCCTGGTATACTTTTGCCACAGCTGCCGTGCGATTTATTTATGTACGACTTTCTATTTTCATGGCAAAGTAACGATCTGTATGTTTTCGGTTTTTTTATGCAAGTAAACATATGTTCACTAAGAAATTCTCGCGGAGAGATCGGGACAAACCCGCACGATGGCTGTGTATATTGAATACCGTGTTATTATAGTTTCACTACTTCACAAGCAGTCTCCATGTATATTATGTACTTCATGAAAATCGTACAGACGCCAAGCTTTAACTGTGCGATTTATTGTTATTTATTGCCGTAACAGTCCCAAGAGTCTAAGTAATAAATTTACGTACATGTTCTAGCTGTATGTCTGACCGATCAGTGCACTTCTTTCGCGAAATGACCGAAGTATATCTAAAGTTTAATGACTTTCAACTGATTAAGAATTAAAGAGTTCGAGATTCCGTAATTTAGAGCCTTACAGTCGTAGCACGTATACGTTACAAGGTAAATACGGCATGTCAACGGGCTTCGTATCTAACACTTAAACTTCCCCGGGCAATGGCATTAAAGAAATGCCAAGGTCAATTGCTGTCCATTTACAGGTAATTATATATATATAATGGTGACGAAAATTAAATAAATTAAACACCAGTAGCTTAATTGAGCACAAACAATTTTTAGCTTCAATTCGTGGTAGCCAAATTTTCGTCGATCGATTTTGAAACCAGGTTAAGTCTTGTATACCTCTCAACCGAGAATACATCGCCATATTAAATATATCTTTTATATTCGAATTATGCAATCCTCAAAAATCCTCCCTATGCACGAAGCTCTACAAAATGAGAAGCTGTACAAAATGCGCGGTCTAAGAAATAGTAATTAATAATTAATAGATGAATCCAGATTACTAGGTAATGAAATTAATGAATAATTTTCTGTATTCTTGAAGGTGTCTATTCGTGTAGCATTTTTGCAGCTTAATTACATCTCTTAAACCGTCGCTGTTCAAAATTCTTTGGTATTTTTTGGTAAGAAAGGAATTCCTCTGATGATTCGAATGAGATAGCATAATCTTTTTGACAAATTTCCTTGCTTAAGGGCAGGCTTTTAAAAAATAATACATTTTATGTTGATTTCCACCTTTGATGTACAGTGAATTCTCTTGCTATCTAATTTGTAAATAAATCCTCCAACCAGACACTACATTACAATTGGGTGTTTGTATTGTAGAAAGATGCGTCTGATGTTCAATATAAACGGAGGATAATTGAAGAAGTTTGTGATAACGTTGTTTAGATTAGAAGATTAAACTCGTATTTTGTAGGTAAAGGCATCAGCTTTCTTTAGTTCATATAAATTATTGAAACATTTTTTTTTTATTTTTTTTTTCACAACACTAGTTATGCACATGCATGTAATTAAAATACGGTCATCTTTTTAATAGTTCCAATCTCCATGGTAGGGAATATGCAACAATTATCGTTCCTTATACTTAAAAAATAAAAGAAAGCAATATTTGCAAAATATTATACATGTAAAAGTTATATGAAAGTATTAACCCTACCTCCAACCCCTCCACCCTACCTACCCCCATCCCCAAGAAGACTGAAGTTTTAGCTATATATAAAAAATATGTACTTGTTTGCAAGATTGGCATTAAGATAGTAAAATTGGCATGTTTGATTTTACATTAGTACCATTATAACAAGACCTTGGACTTTTGGTTGGACGTAGCTAAATATTTCTTGCGTCAAAACAAGTTTAAAAATGACGCGGTTTCAAGCGAAATATGCACCGATTGAGTAGGCTTAGCTCAAAAGCCAGACAAAACTTGTTGATTTCAAAGAGCAATGGCTGATTGACCAGCAATGAAATAGACAGGCTACGTCAAATTGCAGTGATACAACTACTCGAAGTCCAAGCTCTTGTTAAAATTGTTCTAATAAGAACCCTATCAGAAACTAAAAATGCATACCAGTAACTACTAGAAGACTACTGCAATAAAATGTTGCTAACACCGACCCAAATTTGATATTTCAAATATTAAATCACTTTTTAAGATCACACAAATTTTAAAATTCAGTCAGTCGATAAAATATTGTAATACAAAGTTACCTGGGAGTTTTTGGATTCAAACACAAGTTCATGGTTTGGCAAGATGTCTGTCCGTCCGATCTCTTCAAACGCTACTTGAAAGAGGATGTTGTAAAAATTGGCATATTTCGACCAGCTATCATCCGTAGACCCAAGTATACCACCGATGTGCAAAGGCACTTTAGATTTCACACGTCCCAAGAATAGAAACAGGGCAAGCCCACACCCAAATACCGGTACAACAGAGCGCATCTTTTACTGATCTCCACCGCTCTGTAACTCGGGCATTGAAGACGTTTGAAATTTCTATCACTCTTTTAACACAACTATAGATCGATTATTTTGCTGGCTTTTTGCTCTCTCACTGGTTTTCATATACGATGGGCGAATCCTTTTGGCTATATGCAGTGATTTCATATTAATTTTTAGGTCACCTGAGTCACTCAGGTGACCTATTGCAATTGGTCTTCGTCCGTCGTCGTGCGTCGTGCGTTAACAATTTTACATTTTTAACTTCTTCTTGAAAACTACCAGGCCAATCGTTACTATTTTTGGTGTGAAGCATCTCTATGGTAAGAAGAATCTAAAATGTGAAAATGATGGCTCTACCACCCCTGGGGTGCCACTGGCGGGGCCAAATATGCAAAAAAGCCAAATTTTCAAAAATCTTCTTCTCTACTTCCACACATGTGAGGAAGAAACTGAATGCATGGTTATGATGTCCATGAAGCCTTCTACCAAAATTGTGAAATTCATGGCCTCTGGTTCAGGGGTTCAGGCTCTAGGGTGGGGCCAATATGGCCATATAGTTAAAATGTATTAAATCTTAGAAAATCTTCTTCTTTACTCCCATATATATTTGTTAAAAACTAAATGCATGATTATGATTTCCATGAGGCCCTCTACCAAAATTGTGAAATTCATGACCTCTGGGTCAGGGGTTCAGGCTCTAGGGCAGGGCCATATGGCCATATAGTAAAAATGTATTAAATCTTAGAAATTCTTCTTCTTTACTCCCATTTATATTTGTTAAAAACTAAATGCATGATTATGATGTCCATGAGGCCCTTTACCAAAATTGTGAAATTCATGACCCCTGGGTCAGGGGTTCAGGCTCTAGGATGGGGCCAATATGGCCATATAGTAAAAATGTATTAAATCTAAGAAAATCTTTTTCTCTACTTCCATATAAATTTGTTAAAAACTAAATGCCTGGTTATAATTTCCATGAAGCCCTCTACCAAAATTGTAAAATTCTTGACCCCTTTGTTAGGGGTTCAGGCTCTAGGGCAGGGCCAATATGGCCATATAGTAAAAATGTATTAAATCTTAGAAATTCTTCTTCTTTACTCCCATTTATATTTGTTAAAAACTAAATGCATGATTATGATG
The DNA here is from genome assembly GCF_963853765.1 of Magallana gigas. Taxonomy (NCBI): domain Eukaryota; kingdom Metazoa; phylum Mollusca; class Bivalvia; order Ostreida; family Ostreidae; genus Magallana; species Magallana gigas. The sequence goes on along the minus strand of NC_088857.1, from coordinate 19,665,386 downwards.
TCCATGAGGCCCTTTACCAAAATTGTGAAATTCATGACCCCTGGGTCAGGGGTTCAGGCTCTAGGATGGGGCCAATATGGCCATATAGTAAAAATGTATTAAATCTAAGAAAATCTTTTTCTCTACTTCCATATAAATTTGTTAAAAACTAAATGCCTGGTTATAATTTCCATGAAGCCCTCTACCAAAATTGTAAAATTCTTGACCCCTTTGTTAGGGGTTCAGGCTCTAGGGCAGGGCCAATATGGCCATATTGTAAAAATGTATTAAATCTTAAAAAATGTTCTTCTCTACTCCCACACATGTGGGCAAAAAACTGAATAAATGGTTATGATGTCCACTAACTCCTCTACCTAAATTGTGAAATTCATGGCCTCTGGGTCAGGGGTTCAGGACATGAGGTGGGGGGGGGGGGGGGGAGCAATATGGCAATAAAGTGTTAATGCATATAATGTTTAAAAATTTTCTTCTCTATTCTCACACATCTGAGTGTATTAAAAACTGACTTATAATTATGTTAACCAGGAAGTCCTCTACTGAAATTTTAATTTTCATTTCCCCTGGAGTATGGGTTTTGACTCTAGGGCAGGGCCAAAATGGATGTATAGGTGTTAATGCATATAATGTTAAAAAATTATCTTCTTTACTCCCACACACCTGAAAGGAAAACTGAATTCATGATTTTGTAGACCAGATCTTTAAGTTTTTTGCAAAAATTATAGGTTTCATAGTTCTTTTTGAAAGATTTCAGGCAAGGAGGTGGTCGTCATTACAAATTTATAATTTTTCTACTCCAGAATGAAACCTAATTAATTAAATGCAAATATGAGACTCCTCGACAAGTTTGTGTATGGGTTATATGCTACTCAGGTGACCGTTAAGGCCAATTGGCCTCTTGTTTAAAATTGCTATTATAAAACTATCTTGTTGGTTTTTTTTAATTTATTCAAACTTTAATTAACAGAAATGTATTATATTTGGCTCTTTTTCGTTCTTAGTTTTTCATGTTAATAAGAGCTAGATATAGATATTTTTTTTCAAATATGAATTTGAAGTAACGTGGTATGTAAAAAGTAGTATCGACAAACAGGCAGATATGCAGCTAGACGAATACATGTAGTGGCATCTCTCTCTCTCTCTCTCTCTCTCTCTCTCTCTCTCTCTCTCTCTCTCTCTCTCTCTCTCTCTCTCTCTCTCTCTCTCAAACAACCTTTTTGCCAACCGCGGGTTAAACCAACCATTAACCTCGTTGTTTCTGTCACTGTTGTCGGTGTTGTGTTCTGGTGTTTTAGTCCAGATTTTGTAGCTGGTGGGGGGGGGGGGGGGGGGGGGGGGTAGTGTTGGAAGTCTTGGTAGTGAGGGTGTTGGAAATAATGGCATTGTTTTCACATACATGTATATCGCCGCCCCAATTATTTTGCAATTTTGGTGATGTTGATAAAGAAACTATAATATTTGCATCATCGCTTCTGTTGTAGGTGCTGGTGAGTTGTTGATGCTTAAATTATGTTGTTACCTTTCGTTGTTGGTGGTGGTCTTGTACATGTATTGAGTTGAGGTTGTTGTAAATGTTATTAATTATATAACAATTACTGTTATCGATGATGAGTGTAGTTGTTGTTGACTATAAGTGTTGGTTGTGCTTCTGTTATTTTCTGTTGGTGTTAAATTCCGATGGCCTTGTTGTTGGTGGTATTTTGGGGTTGTTGTTAATGATGTTGGTTGTCGATGGAGTCGTTACGGGGTTTTTTTTTCTGATGGTAGCTCGAAATGATTTTTTGGCCGATGTACGTAATACCGGTATTCTAAATGACTCATCTACCTAAACTTGTCATTAAATGACAATAAACTTGAATCATAAATTATATAGCTGATCCCCGTACTCACAATGTAAGTATTTGATAGATATGTGACTCAATGGAATTCTGGGAGGAAGGGGAGGGCGGTAGATAACGATTTTTTTTAATATAAAGTATGTTTCTCCAACGACATAGGTCTGCTTTTTATGCACCTATTTATATATTCATACTTTATTCTTATTTTTAAAAAGATAGCAATATGGCTATCCGATTTGATTACTAGTAAATGTGTTTCAAATTTAACATGTATCAATAGTTTGATCAATTCGTAACTTGAAAAGCGCTGCCAGAGTCCCGTGTTTTGTGTTGTTTGGATGCAACATACCGTTTTTCGTGCAAACTGCCTATTAAAAGTTACTTAGAAAGATTTTTTGAGAACCGAATGAATAACAATTTAATCAAGGATTTGATAAAGCTGAGATGTTTTGCCTTCACTTTATATGTTTAATGTTTTATGGAAACTGCAGGGTAGTGTTGTTCATATTTGTATTAAGGAATATACGTAAGCTATTTATAGCTACCACGTGATAATGCACCGAAGTGGCAGTAATTAATGTACAGTACTACCTGCATTTAATTGCATTGACATCTATTTCAAAGGATATAACTAAGATTTTGATCCGATTCAAAAACAGTTATTTAATATTACGATTTTAAAAATAACAGTCAAAATTAGACGCTAAAATGCCCATATATATGCATTCATTCAAGATTCGCAAAAAAGTACCTCTTTTGTTCTTTGCTGCATGTAATTCACATTGAAGTATTACATGTATTGATAATAAATTCGTTTTTACCCATACTTGACTAAATCAATTTTATTTAAAAATGAAAAAACTACATGTATATGCACTTTGATTGTCATTTCGAAAAAGGGACATGAGTTTCAGCATTCAATATACTAATTGAAAATTTCATTGCGAACTGATCACGCATTACCCATAACGGAGAAAGCTTTTATAGGCCCTTTGATAATCGTAATGAATATGGTCATAATCTTAATAAATCGCGGGAAGGTTGTAAAAGGTTTTCAAAGACTATTGCTTTAAATTCACATGGGACCAGAGGGAAAAATACACCTACTAATAACTCCTACTCGACTGTACTAGGTTGACCTTATAGAAATTCGCTATCAAATAAATGATTTTTATTCATGTTAAAACCCATTTATGTCTAAATTCTATTTTCGCTCAGTGGTTTTGAGTATTTGGGAATTTTAGTATTGTTTTTGCTTTTAACTATATTTGAATTATTATACAAATATACATTGTTATCAATTTGACAATATAAGGTGTACTGTATACATTTACAAGCATATACTTAAAACTTTTTTCAAAATTCACCTTTTCTTTATTACAATAACTTATTACTTATCTTCCCTTTACATGCGATAAATGGTGTAGTCTATGAAAATAGCGATATAGAATTCACGTACAAGTAAGATAATTAGATTTCGGAGACCACTAACTGAGGTTAAAATCAATATATTCTGATAAATTTGGATAATATCTTATAATAACATGTTACATAACATGTTACATAATATGATAGAGCATGCATACATTGGCATTTCAAGTAATTGTGGAATAAAATGTTAGCAAGCTTCAGGAACCATGTGGTGAATTATGAAATCTTACACAAAATCAAGGAGCGGGAATTCCAGTCATTTTATTTCATAATTCATAATTTATGTACATGCAGGCACGTAGTATCAGGCCCTGGGGCCATAAAACTTAGACGAGCTCACTTTTGATCTCAGTCTCACTTTTCCACTTTATGTTTCTTTTGTAAAAGTGAGACTTAGATCAAAAGTAAGCTCGTCTAAGTATTATGGCCCCGGGGCCAGGTCGCCCCCCCCCTCCACGGATTAGGATTTTGAAGATTTTGGAAAATTCCTAATATCCTTTTTTTTATTATTTTTTTTTTAATTTTTTTTTCCTTGCTCGTCAAGATTTTTTGGATGAGTCTGCCCCTCCCCCCACTTTCAAAAACGATGCTACGTGCCTGTGTACATGTACTATTGTCCATTAGCTTCATATTAAAGTTGTGTTTCCAAATCAATTGTAAAGTGCCATCAAAGATTAACGACATATTTGTATCAAATTCTTTGTCATTATTTTATTTGTGTTTTGGGTCTCCGGGAAAGTGTAATTTTAGATTGCATTGTTCTGGCAATTTACGTCATTTGTACAGACAGTATCGCGTTCATGTACAGACGATGCGCAACTGTTAAAAAACTGGGGACACTACACTTGAAAGAAAAAACAATAACAGATCGGTTTCGGCCTACTCCCCGATGATTACAGCGATAGTATCATTTTTTCTGTCATTGAACAATATATTTATTATTATACCCCCCGCAAACAAAGTTTGGGGGGGTATATAGGAATCACCTTGTCCGTCCGTCCGTCTGTCCGTCTGTCTGTCTGTCCGTCTGTCTGTGCAATCGTGTCCGGTCCATATCTTTCTTATGGAGAAACGTTGGAAGTTCTTACTTCACACAAAGATTGCTTATGACCTAAGGGTGTGTCATGACCTTGATCCAAGGTCATTCGGGCAAGGTCAAGGTCACTGGCAGAAAAAGTGCAAAATTCGTGTCCGGTCCATATCTTTCTTATGGAGAAACATTGGAAGTTCTTACTTCACACAAAGATTGCTTATGACCTAAGGGTGTGTCATGACCTTGACCCAAGGTCATTCGGGCAAGGTCAAGGTCACTGGCAGAAAAAGTGCAAAATTCGTGTCCGGTTCATATCTTTCTTATGGAGAAACATTGGAAGTTCTTACTTCACACAAAGATTGCTTATGACTTAAGGGTGTGTCATGACCTTGACCCAAGGCCATTTGGGCAAGGTCATGGTCACTGACAGAAAAAATGCAAAATTCGTGTCCGGTCCATATCTTTCTTATGGGGAAACATTGGAAGTTCTTACTTCACACAAAGATTGCTTATGATTAAAGGGTGTGTCATGACCTTGACCCAAGGTCAATTGAGAAAGTTCAAGGTCATTGTTTCAAAAAAGCTAAATTCTGTCTGTGTCATGTCTTGTATTAATGGAAATATTAGAAGCTAAAAATTAACAGTTTTCAAAAATAAAGCAGTTGTTATTTATATAAAATGGACAGTGAAATAGATTCATCCAATATTTTCTATAATAGCAAAAATACACGCGTTATGATTTTTTTCTTAGCGGGGGGTATCAATTGTGAGCTTGCTCACAGTACCTCTAGTTCATGATGTTTTTAACCGTTTACAATTGTAAAACTTGCATTTCCAAGTATCTGCATGTGATGTTCTGTATATGAAGCTTTCATAAACATTTAGGAATGTCTCTTTGCGCTCCTTGTATTGAATTTTCGTGCACTTGGCTTTTCCTTTCCCCATTATATAAAACTGATCCTTAAATTCCCAATAGACTATTCCATAATAAGAATAATGCGGACGAAATGGTGGGTAAATAAAACAGGGCGAATATTTCAATGTATACAGTATTTATATAGATTACGTAGAATATACGAATATACGAAATTGTGCATGATAATCTGTTCAATTATCTACTATTGAAAATTAAAAATGCAAAAATAGTGACAATATGGTTTCAGTAAATTATCACTTTATCATACCTTTAAAAATAAATGCATTTATTTATTGCAACGGTGTTAAAATGATGATATGGAGACTACAATTATTTTAACTTGGAAAATATACAATCATTCATATATTGAAAATTATAAGCTCGATTGAAGGGAGCATTTATTCTAAATAAACGTGTAATGTACAATCATTTACTTGTTTTTACATGCACTGAGTATTCATCTTATTTTTACTAATAAAACCTTAAGTTTTTCATTATACATGCAATGGGGGAAAATAAGTATTTTAAAAAAGCATTAAATTAAAATTTCTTAAAAAATTAATAAACTTAGAAAAATTGCGGGCTTATGCTGTATTTTAATTTATATCCCAGTTTGGTAATATTATGATAGACATTTTGTGGCATTATCTTTTTATTTCTAAGAAGAAACAGAATAGATGTATGTGATTGATTGGCAACATCATCTTCTTTATTTTACATCATTTCAATCAAAAAGAAAAAATAATGACCTTGACCTGACCCTGCTACTAAAATTAGATGGTCAATGATACCATCACATGATAGTGTCGGTATTTCCGGTCTACATCACCATCCGCGTTGCCTTGTCCTTAAGGAATTTTTGTGCACTGTACCGGAAATATTCTTTTATCTTCCAAAAAATAATTATTCCATTGTTACACACACACTCACTTTTATCCATTTCGTGAGTTTACAAAACGGTTTTCAACCTTCCTTTGTATACGGTGAATGCATTAAGAAAATCATTTGTTGATTATTCACAGTGCTATGAAAGAATTACAACCCGCAGGTGGTAAACGCAATTTTAATTTCGATTTGTTCCCGTATTGTGCCTCACAGTTTGTTGATATCTTTTATAATTAACAGTAATGCGTTTTGAAAGTTATATCTATTGAAGTTTATGGCAATGAGATATTGAACTTTCAATGGCCCAAAGCAAGTGTTTTTGTTGCGTTTCGTGGAAACAAACATCTGCATAATATTAAGTACTAGTAATTGTATATATATATATTTATATATAAAACACTGCTGTGTGGTAGTACAAAACGCATACTATTGAAATATCATATTTTTAAAATAGTGATAGAGAAAGCCAAAGTCATGATGTATGGCATATAGTCTGAAGATTACAAAGGCATATACATGTATCCTAAAATCACAAATGGCGGATATGACAACAAAAAAGCACCAATCTCTTTGATAATGTTAAAAAAATGGGTTTTTTTTAAAGACACACGGATTTAAGTAAAAGTATTTCGTAATTCCATTAAAACAAAATCATGTTGCAAGCACTATAGGTTCTGATGTTTTGGATCGTAATGGATATATCCTATGGTTTTACAAGAGCCAGGAAAAATGACGAGACCGATATCTAAGCTGAAAATTTGTCACGCAGAATTTTCCTTTTCTCTTCAGAATCATCCGACTACAAAGAAAATTATAGTGCATTTGTTTTTTTAGGACACAATACTAAATTAGGTCCCTTAGGAGCCGTGTCCACGGAAACATGGAAATTTTTTTAAATTATAAGACAAGTTTGGCTCTCATAGATCGATGTCTTAAAAGTAATTTTGTTTGGAATGTTTTTAAATTGTTTAGTTATTTTATAGCTAGGAAATGTTGGAAACAAATGTATTTTTTCTTGCTTTTTTATGTTTCAGTTGCACTCGATCGTAGCACAAGACGTAAAACTTTGCGCAGTTCTGGCAATTCTGATCAAAATGAGACACTATTGTTAATTCGTCAAGATTATTTATCCCTTTGAAAACAGGATGCAGTTTGGACAAAGAAACTTTTCTGTCGGTAATTAATCTTGGATTAATGGATAATTGATAAAAATATAAGATGTCTTTTTAACAATGACTTGGTTTTCCTTTCAATAAAGACAGCTGGAAAAAGTGATTTAAGGAAGTCCATCCATAACTGAGGTGAATTTAACAATTTTGGTTGATATTATTAAACTAAATTAAATTCCTCTTTTATTTTGAGGCTGACATAAACCAAAGTCGAGGGGGTACATGTATGAACTAATTTGTGTATGAGACACGGTTCATTTAAAAAAATAGTTTTACTACTCGTGCCTACATTTACATGTACATGTACATGTAAACATATATTTTTTTTAATTCTGTCTTGCTCGTGAAATTACATTCAAGAATATTTAATAATTTGCAGATGGCTATGGACACATAGCCCGCTACAAATTATTAAATATTTCCACATAATTATATCTGCTAGTATGTCGCGTGTGTGTGATATCAACACTCGATAAACAGCAACTGAGATTGTTTGTTATATATAATCTATAGTTCTTGCAAAGACGAAGAAAAATCTTACGTGATGACAATCAGGTATGGAGACAAAGTTAGAATTCTCGTGAGAGTTTATCTTGGAGCATCTGACAATAAACCATGTGAAACATCCGACTAAACAGGATTATAAAATGTCTGGATGATGTCAATGTCTACCCTTATATCACGTGATGCTGACTTGGTCAATACCAAAACATGTACTTTTCTCTACTTAATTGTCTTACTAATTATGCTCGAGGACTACCTCCGTGTGAAAATTGTTTTCCCTCGGGTTTGGACCGGATTGGCTGTTTAAAAGAGTATTTTTGAAAATGTATTTACTTGCGCAGTTTTCTGTGCAATTTTCCGTTTAAAAGACAAGGGCGTAGTTTCATATTATTTCTCATAGATTTAATTTCATTCGCTGACAAAAAATTAATTCTATATATAAATTTTTGTTCTAAAACGTTTGAAGAGTCAGTTGAAAACAAGAAACCATTTTAATCATTAGGTCTGGAATCATTTGAAGAACCGTACCTATATATAAAACCATCGTCGCAAACCACGACTAATATGTACAGCTGTACAATCCTCTCACATCTGGGTTTGTTTATGATTCCTTTTTGTTGATCTGTATTCTGCGTGTTTTAATTTGTGTGTTTTGTTTTTACCATTTTTGTTTATGTTTTTGTTTGTTTTGTTTGTTTGTTGTTTGTTTGTTTGTTTGTTCGTTTGTTCGTTTTTTTTTTTTACTTTGGGGTGGGGGGGGGGGGGGGGTATCTTTATGGGATAACATTTGTTTTTAAGCCAAGATCAGTGGGGAAAGAAACTGACCATCATCATATACATGGGTTGCTTTCAGTTTTTGAAAATAAATTCAAACATTTGCCTGTCGGGCCCAATCCATCGCCCCCTAAAGTTTGAGTATTCGTAGTTTTTTTTTCTATTTTGCAAATAATTCCTGTAAAGACACCTTGGTCAACTCGAAATACGGAATAGAAATCAATCAATCTGTCATAAAAAGCTAGCCCGAACCCCCCCCCCCCCTCTCCCCCTTGAGAATCAAATGGTCGTCCTGTTAGTCGTATGTACACAGTTAATTAACAGGGTAGGAGCGTATTAATGATTGTCTTATAGAGCCCATCGACTTTTCAAATATCTCAAAGTCGTCATAAATATAAGTCAGCATGAAAGAATAAAAATATTGAAATGTAATCAAGTAGACATATAAATCGCGTTGAGAAACTACTAGTTCAAAGAGAATTCAAAACTTTGAACATGAAGTTGCAGTCAATTTTCAACATTGTCAATTTTCACCAGATAGAGAAAATCAATCAGTTGAACAATGACTACGGATATTTATAAATTTCATGAACTGGAATCTTAAAAAATTCATTGTCTCAAACTTCAAAAAAGAAAATCATTCCAGGTAGGATAATTCATCGTTGAAAAAATGAACCGTCTACGCCCGTTTAAAAGACATTGACATCAATTATTGTGCAGTTTTGGTTTGTTTCTGTCTAGGTTTTATTGCGCAAGTTCGTTCCGATAGCAGTTATGTTAACACTTGGCACAAGGAATAATAGTTCTTTTTATGGGCACAAACTGTCTCTGTAATTCTGCTTACAATAATGTGATAATTAGAATGAAGAAATTACTATCTTAAAAAACCCAGATGTTTTCACCACAAACTGTCTCTGTAATTCTGCTTACAATAATGTGATAATTAGAATGAAGAAATTACTATCTTAAAAAAACCCAGATATTTTCACGTCTGTCGTCAGTCAAACAAAGTTCTGTTTTCATTGTCTCTAACTGACATTATATATACTAGTATACAATTCTTACCTTTAGTTACACATACGCACGTGCATTTGAAATTCAATAGGTCAAAGTAACCGCTAAACGTGAATTGAACATTAAAAAATTGTGTCCCTGAAGCTTCGTCCGGGACATCAGTGGATATTAATCACCCTATTGACGTTTGGTATCTACCAATAATCATTTGAGCAACCTACAGAACTTCATCAAAATCTTCACATGCCTATCCACAGGTCACATATCACAGCCTGCAATCTGATCCTGCCCACGCTCCTAGTCTGAAATCTTAAGTCCTTATTCTGTTCAAAAGATGATTACACAAGCAATTTTTTTAAAATCTAAAAGCAATCAATTTTACCTCGCATCTAGTCTTCCGGGGTACCTTGGTACAGGTTACTTCATAGTCTGTCAGAGGTACTATTTATAAATATATCACTATCTTGTAAGGATCCATTGATACATGTATTATGCAGTTCTAAACTTTAAAATAATTACTAGAATACAGGTAAAATTAATTAATATACAGTAATAATTTGAAAATAACGTAATGAAATCTTGGTATAATATGAAATTTTCAACATTTAGTACCCGATATGTTTTCATCGATAGCACAGATAATATAAGACAACAACGATTGAAATCAATTACCTGTGACGAAACGTCAATTAAAAGATTGAATTTGGTATTTTTCTGTGCGTGCTTAATATGATTGAATTTTTTTTTTTTTTGCGATTGATATAAATCTTGATAGTTTAAAAAGAAATCCACTTAAGATGGCAAAAATAATCATCGAGAAAACAACAAGAGCCGGAGGAATATTGGTGTCTGCATTGTTAGATACGACACATTGTACTCACTATAAATTTGCTGTTTATTTTGTCCTCGACATTGTTTTAAATATTGAGCAATACAAAGGAAAGGCTGATTTGGTAAAAGTTTTCTCTTTCTCGGTGTAACGTCATTTCCATCGGCAACCCAAAGCAACCCAAAAGCTATGAGCGAAATTCAACCGAACCTGAAGTGTTTGATAGTTAGCAAAGGTCAAGGTATCGGGTCATCACCAGAGGTCAAGGTCAATGCATCGTTCTTATCTATTTGAAAGCAAAGTGGAAATCAGTCACCACGACAAAGAGACAAATAAATGAGCTTATTTCTATAGATATGGTAAATAAATTATAGTGGGTGAACACTTAGAAGTTTCGTTGACTGTATGTGTACATGTAAACAATGTAATGTTGAAAAGAGGCGACTGTTTGCATGGTCATTACTAGCGTCTGAAGTCTACCGTTTCTTGAATGAGACAACATGATTAAGTATGTACATTAAAGCGCCAAAAGTTTGTCAATTTTATTTCTTTTCTTTTTTTACACTGTTATTTTATAAAAAAAAAAACACAAACCAATACATTTTTAAAACGTTTTCTGGTGATAGTGTTTGTCAGATTTTTAAGATATTGATTAAATAAAGTAGATTCAATTCGCACTTATTGACATACATTAAATAGTTGGATTTTTTGACAACTCATTTGTAAAATTTTATGTTTAAAACATTACTTGTATTTTAAGAGCTTATCAATAAGTATATACATTTTGCAATATGCGAGCTGAGAAATCTCCCTTTGGAATGTTAATAACAATTATCGGGAAAGAAGGTTGGGAACATATTTAAATATGATGCAAAAAAAAAAGCCAGAAAAATTCTGAATTTAATCATGGTCTTTTAAAAATTGGCCAAGGGGTTATTTTTAACCATTCTTTGTAAATGTTGGTTTTAAATGAAATATATAGTGTTTAGTGGGAAAATGGACATACTTTTCCACCTGAGTACACTTAATGCCGTTGATGTTGGACCAATATTTTAATCAAATGGATAATCTGAACTTGCAGGTTATATGTTGAAAATGTCACTGATTTGGTAGCAGGTTAATTCGGAGTCTGATAGCCTAATGGGGATTTAATGTGAGCTACAGTCCGACTGGAAAACTCCTCTAACCCAGTAAACTGCTGGGAGAAATAGTACATCATACGGCCAGATTGACATGATATACTCAATGGAAGGGGTACAATTCAATAAATCTCCTGTAGTGATTGATCCATCAACACGAGAGGCATAGCTATAGACGGCAGAGTTGGATGGCGCCCAAAACATTTGCGTTGTATCAAGTTAAAGGACAAACTTTCAATTAAGAAGGTATCAGACAATATGCTCTTCATTTGAAATCTACGAACAATTTCACAAACCATAATTTAACAAGACAACACTTACAGAAATTTCATGAGAGTATACACATCTATATAATTATCATGTCTTAGTAGTCTAAAGTTCTGATAAACGGTTCAAACGAAGTTGCTCTGTAACAATTTTGTCTAGTTTGTCAAATTTGGCCAAACTTGCATACAAGGGCTCATAAGGGGAAAAATATATATATCAGAATTACCTGATAATATGGACATATTTACGTTTTGTCCTTATTTACAACAAAAATTTCATGAAATTCTGCCACGATATCAAAGAGGATATATGATGACCAAAAAAGAACTTGCGTACTAAATGATGGACTATATGACAGGTAACATAATATCACGTATGTCCATACCCATTCAGACTTGTTGCATATAATATAATCATACATAACTTTAACAAATAACTAACACAATCTCACCTATTCATAAAGTTATTATTTATTGATCTCTCTTAAAAACAATTAACAAGTTATAGGTAAAACATTACCTCCATCAAATGATTTTTACTTCATACGGCACTGCATATATACTGCATATCACTTTGCAGCAATACTTATTGTCACAATGTACAGATATATCCCATGTGCAATAAATGTACAACTGCATTTTCTCTAGTTCAATATTAAACATATATGTATTTTTATTTGATAAAAATTAATCATCCTGATGATGATTGAACAGTTTGGATGCACAGTTGTCAGTGTCATTGCCCAAAATTTGTGTAAATTCATCAACATTCACCTTAGAATTCCACCACAAAATAACAGTCCAGATGATTTCCCATGCATCATGTTACACTCTTTCTCTTCTTCTGAGGCCTTCCGACGGGAGTGACGTTGTTTTCCTTGGCAGACATGGCGCGTTTCTTCTTGGTGGAGGCAGTCATGGTTGGCGTCTTTGACGACCTAACGGAGTGTGGCGGAGTTTTAAATGAGATTTCCTCTTCTTCACTGTCCTCTATCAGAACCTCCATGCTCTGATCCCTCGAGGAGTTAAAAGACTCTGACAAAGTTTTCTTCTTCTTCTGAACCATAGGAGTGAGTTTATGTACAGGGGTTGTCAACTTTGATTTCGCCGGTGTGGTTACATTTGTTGGTGTCGATGTAGCTTCAGTTGCTTTCTTTGGGGCAGGAGTTCCCTTGGGTGTCTTTGCCTTTTTCGTCGACACAGGAGTTGCTTTCAGTGCCTTCGGTGTCTTGTTCTTCCCAGGTGTGTTGGCTGATTTAGAACCTGCTGGTTTTGATTTGATGGCAGACTTGGGAGTTTTTTTTACTGTTGAGGGTTTCTCTGCAGAAGATTCTGAGTTGGACTTTAACTTGGCGGCCTTTTCTCTTTCTTCGGCTTTCTCTTTAAGAATTTTTTTTCCTGCAGTTAAAACATTTTCCTGGAAGAAAATTAAGCAAAAGATTACATCAATTAAATATAACATACAGAAAAACGAACAAAATTACATTGAATTCTCCAAAAATCCTTAAGAAGTCATGCACCTTATCAGTTAAACAAAAGAATTACAAAAAGAATTAAAAATTCTCCATGCAAAAGAGTAGGCATGCATGAAAAAAAAATGCCAACAAACACTGACCAGCTTGTCCATCTGCAGGTCTATTCCAAGAGATTTCAGCATGTCACTTCTCTTTTTGTGTTTCTTGAGCAGTCTTTTGATGGTCTTCTCCTGTTTGACCTCCTTATGCTTGTTGTTGTGTCTGTCCCGGGCCAGGATGTGAGCCTTTGGGGGCTTGAACACTCCACTCCTTCTTCCCATCATCTTTGGATGAAGTTTTGCGGTAGGCACATACTGACCTATGAAAAAAATTCCAAAAATCAATTTTCAAGTTCAAGTAAAATTTAGACTGCTTCTAGGTACATCATCATCCATTATTCAGTCCTAAATTTTACTGAATTAATGGTCATTTTGGTAACATCTGGTGTACAAAGTTTTAACTTAAGGTACTGTACTTGTTGTTCAGGAGATTTCAACTTACATTTGACAATTCTTTCAAATACTAAATAATTGTCCATAGTGTCTGCTACCACTTTAGCAACTTCATCTGAATAAAATTCCACAAAAGCATATCCTTTGCTTTTCCCTGTCTTAAAAGAAAAGAAAAACATGAAATTATGAATTATCAGTACCTTATCATCATAAAACTTGAAACTTTTGACTAACTCTGTGTGGTAATACCAAATCTCATAGTGTACTATAATGTGCCGAGTGAATGTTTAGTCAATCAAAACATGCAAAATTCAGAAATGAATTACTTTTATCCTTTCTAAGACTTTCTAAGAATATTAAAAATATTCATACTCTGTGACGCACACAGTTTATTACCACAGAACCAAAAAATTGTTTAAGGTGTACATTTTAAAATGAATCTTTATATTAAAAGCATGGCATTGATACAGTGTAAAATAAGACAGTATATGGGTACTGTACTAATTAGAAATATTACAAAAAAATTTCTAAATCAAATGTAAATTGCTTGAATAATTTTTCAAAGTACCCATTTTTCAAAGTCAACACAGTCATTCTGTCAAACAAGAACCAATGAAAAAAGCAGAGGGCAATTGATCACTTAAACATACCTTAATGCTTCGTGAGACCTTCACAGCTTTCACTTTCCCAAACTGGGACATGTACTGCTTGATTTGTTTTTCATAAAACCCATGGGGCAGGTGACCAAGGTACACTACTCCTGATTCTTTTTTTCCAGGTACTTTCTGCACAAAAAAGGAAGAAAAATTATAGAATTATTCACAATCTTATATTAAGAGTTTTAAAGAAAACATTAATGGTTTGATTTCATCTGAGGGTCCCATGTTGGGTAATGTCAATCATAATAAATGTTTTAACTAAATCATTCACTATATATTGAAAGTTATTCCACATTTTGAAAGGTTTGTTGTAATATTCTTAGATCATAATTAGCGTGCATTAACATTAGGTACAATAAGTGATTGTTCCCTAAACACATTTTTTGCAGTACTTAAAGTTGGGACTGAAACAGTCGCTTTTGCGACCAGAAATTTAATTTTGCAACCAGAAATTAAGAATAAGTTGCATTTTCGTGACTAAGAAAATTCTTGCTTGTGATCGATATAATATCTAATATCTGATTGTGATCAAAGTTTAGTAATATGTATAAGAGTCACTAGGGTTTAGATTAATTTTGATTTTTGCAATTTGGATTTATGAAGAAATAAACTAATATTGTCCAACATTGCAAAAAAAATAATATAAAAGTAAAGAAATAAATTTTAACAAATTAAGATTCCCTTTATTTATATAGCAGTCAGAATTTTGTGGTTAACCTACATAGAATACTTTTTTTAAAAATAAATTTTGCAAGGTTTTTTTGTATCCGTATGCATCTTTGGCAAACATGTCAGATTTTGCAACTACTTGATGTACTTCTCATATATGTGAGTGTCACAATGCACAGGAAAAGTAAAGGAAAAGCAAAGGCATGTCTTAATTTGTGCGAAAATTTCTGATCTCATTAATAGTATATATAACACTGTTATAGCGAGTGAAGCGAGCTCTAAGAACCAGTGGGCACGGGAAAAAGAACGCGCTAAACCTACAGTTAATCAAGCAAAATTTTTTTGTCTATGTCCCATATAATGCTCTCTAATGTTTTCACCCGTGGTGCTTTGCCAAAATTGGCTGACTTTTAACTCGTAACTTATGGTGTTTTAAGGTTTGAAGACACGTTTTGAGTACCGCATATGTTTTGGCGAGACTCAAGAGATTTGTTACATGCTTCCATACCTTCGTATTGAGTCGAGATATGTAAACAAAGATGAACAAAGTCATACAGTAGGCAGGTAAGTATATTAGTTGGGAGGAAATAAACAATAGGACATTTTGAACTAAATAAAAAGGAACATAAAGAGAAAAAATAAACAGTTAAAAAATTATGTACCGTAGATATTGCATATAGTCAAACCATTAAATTTAAAAGTAGGAAATTACACACCTACAAACAAGGACCGGTCACACTCTCTCTCTCTCTCGGGATAGGGGTAGGGGGGTGCGCTGTATGTATCATAACTATTAAATTAGTACCTTTGGCATACTTATTGTAGAGCAATACTGTCTCAAAAATTCTTTGACGATCGTTGATACCTAAATAACACTTTATGTTGACAATGATGCAAGGCAAGGTAATTCTTGCTGCGCTCGCCAGAGCGGTAGCACCGTAAAACATATTACAGAAGGCATATATATGTTTATTCCTTGTTCTATAATGTACCGGGCCTTTTACCATGACAAGTGACTTATACCTTGGCGACCAAAACAAATTTTAAAATGGCAACCCTAACCATAATCTTAACCCTAACCCTATTTTGTAATCAGTGTTACCAGTAACCACTGTATCCTGTCACAAGTACATCAAAGTTTGAAAATTATTCATAATCAAGCATTGTTACCGATGTTACCAATGTTACTGGTTACATATAGAGAGGGGTAAAAGTCAGGAATAATTTCTAGCCATATATGACAAAAACTACCTTTGATTTAATTTCTTTGTTATTCTTCTTAAACTCCTTTTGCTTCTCGGGGTCTAGGGCCAAGTTTTTCTGTGTCGAACCCTCCACCACATGTTTTTCTTTCTCCATATTGCAAAAATCTATATCATGTAGAAACCGAATTGCGGTGATAAATTTTCCGTATCAAAAAGCGCCTCAATGATACAGAAATACATTCACTAAATACCGAAATTGATCATACTTGAGAGAAATGTTTCATTCAATCTTATCTATGTAAATTAATGACATTATTAAGCTATCAACAGTATTTTAAACATTTTATTTTTTCGGCGCAAAAGTTGAATATATGACACAAAAAAACAATCAAAAAAATAATAAAGAAGAAAAGTTATAATAAGGATAATTTTTCATTTTCGCCAAATCAGTGACTCTGGTCTCATTCGGGACCTCCTTAGAGTTTATATCTGTTTTTGATCACCGCTCTCGAGAATCTCCGAGTAAACTTGACAACTGTGTAAACATGGCGAAAATTGTGATTGCAGGTGAGATTTTTTTAGTTTAAAATTGTTCACTTTGAACAGCGTTTATGGCGAAATTGATGAATGCTTACGTGTCATTTACTACCAAATGTATTAATTTAATGCCAGACAAATATTAAATAGTTGAAAATAGATGTTTTGAATAAAATTTAAGCGCTGAAGATATAATTCCAGCTTTCAGTCTATCGTAAAATGCAGTCACGTTTAGTTTCAATATATGAATTCAAGAGTTTGGCCATGTATGTTTGTTTTAATGAATTATTATCAATGTGCATGTTTGACGTTCAGACCAAATCAGTGGCCAGCTTCATGCATCTAGATTTCAGTTGGTAGAGCACCTGACTAGAGATTCAGGAGACTTTGGTTTGAATCCTGATCTAGTCCATAATTTTTTCTCTCATCGCTAGCATAACCAGCGATGTAACTGACAGGTTAAAACTTCAGGGAAAATTTAAGAACCTGGGATGTTGATCTGAGTTCTTACGGATGAAAATTGTTTAATAAGGAGGGGTGCATTTGGATGCTGGTTCCAGTTGATTTAATATAAAAATAGTACCCTAGTAGCTATTCAAGGGGCCTGGTCTGGCTTGCCGATATTTGGTCCATTCCGTTCCACATGTGTCAATGTATGTAAATATTAATAAACATGTCTTATTCTTTTCTTTTATCACTAGGAAAATCTGATTGTCCATACTATGCCAGATCAGAGCTTTTAGGCGATAAGCTAGTGAAGAATCTACCAGACTTTCAACTCCATAAAATTGTTATTAAACCAGAAGAATGGGATGTAAGTCAATGTTTTTTTTTTAAAATCTCTTAATATCTTTTTAATATCTCTTAAATATTATCAATTTAGTCTAAATATTGCTCATTTTGGAATTAAGACAAAATATCTTATTTGACTTCTGCATGTCTGTTTCATTATTGATGTACTTACACATGAAAATTAATATTTGAAAAATGCACCATGCAAAGATGAAGCAAATTATGAACACTCCTTAAACCTAAATATAATTCTTACAAAATATATTTATTTTTAAGAAATGGCTAAAAGAGACCTGCAGTTCAAGAGAATGGAGTCACAATAAGTGTCCCTTGGTATGGAGAGAATTGATTGATCGTGGTGGAAAAGGGGTCCTCATAGGAGGTGCCAATGAATTTCAAGAATATGCCTTTGGATACTATGGCGTTCAATCCACACAGGTCAGTGATGACATGCGAAAAATGGCAGAAGAGAATAAAGCATATAAAATTGAAGAGGACAAGGAAGAGGAAGCAATCAAGGCTCTCAGCCATCCCCTCAATGTTTGTATCACAAATGCTTCAAACCAAGTCTGTTACAACCTGATCAATGCCATGGCAAGGGGCGACATCTTCGGGGAAACAACTGAGATTTCTCTGCACCTCTTGGATGACAAGGCTAACATGGAATCATTAGAAGGGCTTAGAATGGAAGCCATGGACTTAGCGCACGGACTTCTCCGGGAAATTATTGTGACCTCAGATGTTTCCAAAGCTTTTCAAGGATGTGATGCAATTATTGTGATGGATGACTTGGTTCAGAAAGAGAAAGAGAGCAGAGATGATTTCGTTAAACGGTCAGTGGAACACCATGTAAAATATGCCAAGGTCATAAATGAAAAGGCCAAAAAAGAGGTCAAGGTCCTTCTCACAGGAACTGGTCCAACAAATCTAAACATCTACATGATGATTCAAAATGCTCCCAACATTCCCAAGCAAAACATTGTAGGACTTTCACGTACATTAGAAAACAATGCAAAGTCTGTGGTAGGAGAGAAATTAAATGTGAATCCCAGTGGAGTGGTGGATCTCATAGTTTGGGGCAACATCAATGGTGGTACCTACATTGACCTTTCTAAGTGCCGAGTGCATGGATATGATGGTGCCATCTGGGGACCACCCTCTTTCTCACTTCCAGCTGTTGAAATGATCTGGGATAAAAAATGGATGGAAAATGAATTTACTGGTTTGTTCTTCTGATACATTTGAAAGCCTATATATATAGCTTTCTTTCATTTACTAAAATTTGCTCCCAGATTTCATTGTTTCTATTACTGTATATATTCCTAATTAAACGTGAGGAATTAATATCTGTGTTAAATTGCGAGAAGCACTTCTTGCAAATTTTAAAATCTCGCTTTTATTTTTTAGACAATATGTATAAACTACATGAAACTATGATAAAAATTTAGCGATTTGATGGAAAAAGGTTGCAAAGTGGAATGAAAACAAGTCATGTTAAATAAGGATCTATAGTAAACACTGTTGACTATAGTCATTCAAAATTTGTCTGAACTATCCAAAATATTTGAATGAAACTTAATTTTACAGAACTTGTGAAGGGCCGCCATCAGAAGTCTGAGGAGTTGATGAAACACTCTGCTAGTATGTCCAGAGCTGCTGCTATAGAAACCACAATGGCTCACTGGTGGAATGGCACTCCAGAGGGTCAAATATTTTCTCTGGTTGTGGCATCAGAAGGTGGGTTTATACAAGTACCATTTATGGAGATATATATTTATATATAACCAAAACATTACATGATGCATGAAAAATGAATCATGAAATTAAGTCCTCCCTTAAAATAGGATCGAATTTACAGTAAACATCTGGGCCCCGTTTTTCAAAAGGTCGTTAACTCGAACACAGCGCCATTAACTCTGTGTTAAACTTTACATTCATCAAACTGAATGCACTCTAGCTAATGTTACATATAACTTGGGTTTATACATGTAATTATAGGTTGGTATGAAGTCCCAGAAGAACTAGTTTGTTCTTTCCCAGTGACCATCAGTCCCAAAGGAAACTGGTGTGTTGTACAGGACATCAATCAGACAAGTGAGGTCAAGGAGAAAATCAAAGAGGCTGTCAAGGTAACAATTCAGTTCTAATACATTGTATGATGAAATGATTACTTATATTTATTTGCATTGATAATATTATCTTCACCTCAGTCTTCTTAGAATGAAACACATTCATTTTATTTACAAGCTCTCTTTTCATTTTCATTGCCATAAGATAATCTTAAGGAGCTTGTAAAGGTTTGATTTTAATCAGAATGCTTCACCTTAGATATTTAATGAAATTAAAAAAAAAAACCAACCAAACTACACATTTTGTCATAATGTATCATTTTAGGACATCGTTGCGGACAAAAATGTGATATTCCCACCCCCCAAACCACCAACCCCACCCCCGAGTGAGGTCACGGTCACTATCGTGGATCCCAAAGACCAACAGGAAAAGAAAGATGGAGGTAAGCTTCCAAATGAAGGATCAACAAAGTAAAAAGATTTTTTCCTCTTTTCAATTAAAGTACAAATGAAATATTATTAATTATTAATTCATATGACTATAGGAATTAATTCTTTTGTTCCTTAAACAGAAAAAGCTACAGACAGTGATTCCAACACAGAAGCTAAGCTAGCCACAATTATCGAGGAGAAAACGGCTGATTCTCTTCATCTCCAAAACCAAGAAAAGACACCAGTAGATACTCAAGAAGCCAAGCCAGAGTAGACCCTGCAGGATGCACAATGATGTGTGTTGTATATAATGCTGAAAGACTGTGATACTGATCACTTCATGTGAAAATGTGAGAACTCTTACACCAAATCTTATATATGTCACATTTGCTGTACTTTATGTATGTGAAGTGCTCTTTAATAAATTATTTAATAAACAACAAACTTTTCATAAGACCAGTTTGATGGAACTAGACCTTGCAAGTGTGAAGGATACAATCTGAACATTTTTTTTTTTTTAGAAAATATAAAGCGGTACAGTCACAGACTTGGATCAAAACACACTACTTTCACACCCCCAAATTTGCATTTACAGGTGATCAAGTCTGATAGTCCTAAGCATGCTCCAGATATAATACAGACAATGCTGTAAAAATGTTTTTAAAATTGTTCATTTGTGGTTTCATTGTCTCAATTTCACATCCTGAAAATCAATTTCCCAGTCCTCATTACTGTTCAATTTTTAGATATAAAAAGTATCAAACCAGCATATTGTGGAATCATTAGAATTCATGGTGATAATTTTTCATGGTATTTGTAGGTAACCTTTCCCCCTTTTACATCCTTGACAAAAACAAATTAGAAAGATTATCTTTCTTACTGAAACTGAAAACCAATGCTTCAACAAAATAACAACTCAAAAACCAATAATCTATGAAAAATTGGGCCCCCAAGAGTTTAAATAATTCCACAGTGTAATAATCAAAACGTTAATAAATCAGACCAGTTTATTGATAGAAACATAATGTTTATTACAATGTTTAACACCCCATCTGCTTGTTCGAATCACAAATGGGTTTGTATTGTACATGTAATATGCAAATGTTTGAAGAGTGTTGTTTTCTCCATGCCAATAATGATTAAGAAAAAATAAGGCATCAACTACACATTGTCACTGGAAATACAAATTTCAATTTTCTCCATGCAAGAAAACATATTTTACTTTATGTTATCAACTTGAACTTGCAAAACATGGTTACCTAAATGTACATACAAATCTTCAATACTTGATTCTAACTTCATACAGAAAGCGCAAATGATCCATCAGTGTTCATCAATATTATTCTTGGATTTTAATAAAGGGAAATAACTCTGATCAAAACCACAGTTTTCTCCCTTGATGGCATTAGTGCTGGGAATCAAGATAAGGAGAAACAATAGAATTAGAAATTACTCCCAACATTCAATGCAATATTGTGAATCCAAAGCACCAAACTGTCCACAATCATAAGATATACAGTACTAATAACACTATCGCTTCCTTACAGAATAAAACTCTTGATCTGCTATCATATAAAATGAGTCAACAAAAAGCTTTTAAATGTAAACAATTACAATACATATAACCAGAAGTTGCAACCTTGTTGAGGGAATTTAATGACTTTTTTTTTAAATAAGGCAATGTTAAAGTTCACTAGGATGTACATGTATTTCACATTCAAATATTTCTACCACAATCTAATTAATTGAATGAAGGAAAAAAAACCCAGTGCTTTTCTGTGAATATCAATAAAAATATATCATTCACTGGCATATTTTATAATTTATAATCCCAAAATAACAAGAGTGTAGTGCTACAAAAATGAGGTAAATCACTCACTGACTAATCTTATGCAACACATGAACTTCGTAAAACAATATGTCATAACGATTATAACCAAACATGAGATTTACCATTTAGATAAAATGACAGCAAATTACCATATAATTCTACTGTGTCATTTTGTGAACTTGTTTATCAGTTTTGCAGCATAACAAATGTTATTTGTAAATTTATACATTGTGCATTAGGTATTTGTGAAGAAAACAAAATAAGCCATCTTATTCTCACCACGATCTTTTATGCTTGGCAGTTACCAACACATTTTTACCATCACATTTTCAGTTTAAACCAAGCATCAACAGAGTTTCACATATAGAACTTTAAACATGAATTATATCCATGATTAAATGTACAAAATTTTACCAGTTTCAAACAACATCCTATATTTATATGTACATGTTCATGCATGCAAAAAGTACAATTCTTCTCAACTCACTGAATCCTCTTTTGCTTGGCACGTGATGAATGCACAGAAAACAATGGAGCAAAAAAGCAGTGATGATTAAAACAGGACAGGTTGAACTCTTGTTGTCAAATCCTACTTTTATATCCACCCTAATTTTCATTTCTAATATTTTGCCATCTCTTCTTCTTGAAAAAAAAAAAAGATAAATGGTCATTGTTGACTGACCATTTTCTAAACAAAGCCTCTCTATGACCGGTTTCCGCATTTATGATAACACTAGTCCTGTAGAGCCGAGAATTTGTTTCCTAAGGTTAAGGACTGCTGGGCTTTGCTGGGATCATCCACATGTTTTCCACCAGACTGTACTTTATTGAAGGATGATCCACTTAATTCGCTGTAAAAAATATAACAGCAATAAACAGCTATGTTATACTGTAGATTCCTTATATAACGCGAGTACTTAATTCCGCGATCTCGCTGGTTTGTATCAAATTGCGAGAATATAGAATCGCGAACGTTGAACCTTTCTCCTTATTTATTATAGTTTTCAACTCTTAGAAAATAAAGGCGAGATTTTAAAATCTGCGAAGGATGCTTCTCGCGATTTTACGCTGTAATTAATTCCTCGCGTATAATTAGGAGTTTACAGTAGTTAAAGGCTTAATTACTGCCAAATTCCTAGCACATTATAGTAGGCGAGTCCTTTAGCTCAGTAGACAGTGTTAAATTTTAACTATCAGGCATTTCCGCATTGTTGAGGTCGCCTCCAACCTTTCTTTTTCAGATATAAAGCTAGTAAATACAGGCGACACTCGATGGCCCAAACTTTGATCCCCTGAGGTTCGTGATCTCTTGAAGTGAAATCACGGTCCCAATTTTTTCTCTATATATAACCAAGCAAATTTACTCTTGATCTGTTGATGTATTATGGGTTCTGTTATACATATAATTATTTCACTCTTGATAACTAGGAAATGGTGACTGTGTATTTAATCAATATCCCCTTAAGTTCGAGCAATCAAGAGTCACTAGAATTACAACCTTTAATTCATAATATTATTTTAATAATTTCTTTGATTTAAATTTTACAGTGCTAACACAATAATTCTAAACAAAACATGGACTAAGGTTGTTACAGCAAATAAAAATTGTAAAATTTCTTGCAAATAAAAGTGTTCTATAATTCAGAATTTACATATAAAATTGATTAAGGTTGACTTTCAGCAGAAAGTGGATGACAAAATTCTTATGGTTTGCCAGGTGAGCTTTTCAATTACCATATTAGAAAATCTGCTTGTAGTCTATGAAACAAGCAAACAGACCAACAGGTACAGTTTATATAAAGCTACACACTGATCAGTACTACAAGTGAAGTCCTGCAATGCTATACCTTAGCTCCGCTGGTGTAGGTCCCCCTCCCAGTGTGGGGAAGTCCTCCTCGCTGTTTACATTGGGAGCTGTCTTCTTTCTCCGCGGTGTCGGCCTGGCAGATCCTGGAGAATCGCTAGAACTGGCGCTGCCACCCATGCCTGCCCTCATTGACGGAGGGACATACTTTCCTGGTTTAGCTGGAGTTGTGTCTGATTTGCTTTCCTCTGCACTTGGAGTAGCAGCTGAAATTATATTTGCAGGTTTAAATAATTGCCTTTTGTTACCCGTGCATCATAATAAAATACCTTTTTGATTGATAACAATGTTTAAAAGATTAAGATGGAAAAAGCCAGTAAAAACATATAAACAAATAAATATGAGGATAAATAAATCAATGTTGAAGAAAATCTCACACTTTAACCACAAAATTTTTACCACTTTCCAAAAGATAAACAAAATTACAAATTTTCAATGGATTAAATTTTATGCAACAAGAATGCAACTTTTGATTTAATAAAGCAAACATATGAAAGTCACCTGCAGCCTGTGGCACAGGTTGCTGTGGTTGGGGTTGCTGTTGCTGTTGTTGGCTTTGAGAAGGCTGTCCCTGGCTTACATTCCAGGGACCCTGAGCACCTTCTCGTCTTTCCCCATTCTCATCACATTCATCATCATTTTCATTATCATTTCCCTCATCCTCTTGGTCTGATTTATCTTTACTGCAAATGAAAAAATATACTTATTAATACATTTACCTTGGAAATGGGGCACTAGTGAAATCATATACATGTACACACAAACATATTAAGAAGTTCTCTTCATTGCTGTCAATAATTTAACTACGGTAACTATGGGAACTTAACAACAGAAATGTTGCAATTTGGATTATACAGTTTCTAGTACAGTACTCCTTGTAGCTGACTTACTTAATCTGCAGGTTTTGAATCCTTAATCCTGTGTAGTCTTTCTCTGTTTCTTGCTCAAAATCAACCCATTCTTCATCTTCCTATAACAATAAAACAAAAAACTTAATACAATTGTATAAATTTATATACAGATATATTTTGTTTCAGAAGTTGTTCTGCATTACCGTCATAAAATTTACATTTACTTGTTTCAGGTAACTGACTGACTTCCCACATGTAATTAAAAATTTATGATATCAATGAGTCACAAAGAGAATCCCCAAAGTCAATCATATTCGTTCTTGAAATTGCCCCAAACTTGAACCTACTCATCCCCACCCTAAACCCATTTTGATTACCGTATATACTTGCTAGTAAGTATTGTTCGCCTTTAAGTCGGTTGCCTTTTTCAAGTTTATTTTCAAGAATTTGGTCAGTTATATCAGGGACGTATATACGTCCCTGGTTATACATGAATTTTATTTTTATGAAAGTTTTTAACATGATTCCGAATAGGGATCATAGTTATGAATCAAAGTTATATTTGTTCATTTATTATGCACATCAGTTGGTATGAAAAAGGGAAGGAGAGACGACATCTTATGAAATTAGAAAACAAAGAGCAAAATATAGTGGAAACAGAAAGTGAAAATTCACACTAAACACAACTTTCGAAATACCAGCTGCTCTTCTTAACAATTAACCACATGTTATGCGATGCTGTAATGCGTCATTCGCTCACGTTTCCCATTACCTCTACCTTTTTCGGTGCACCCTCGGCCCCTGAGCCAGAAGATTGTGTCGATTCATTTTCTTTATTCTTCTTTTTCTTTTTCTTCGACCCCAATTCCTTTTCCTGCTGTGACAAAATGTCACCAGGCGTGATTTTGGATTTACTTTTCTTTTTACTCTTGTCCTTCTTAGCGAAAAAATCGTCAAGACTTGACTCTGCCATTATGTGAAATAAAGTTTATATCAAGTAAAGTAATATTAATGAGTTTAAACACTCCAGAAAATTCAATTAATTCACAAAAGTCTCCCTCCATATGATCATGCTGTCGTATCACGACGAGAATGGCAGTTCCGCAGTGAATGCGGGTTTGTGTATTTTAAGAACCCATGACCCGTGGTGTCTTGATAAATCAAATCGTTCATGATGAGTAAATTTTCAATAATGTATTTTGTTATTTAACGAAATTCATTTATAGTTTTCAATTAAAATTATAACTAAGATGATAGTTTTTAAACAACATGCCTACGGACCGTGTTGCTCACCTGAGAGAGAGAGAGAGAGAGAGAGAGAGAGAGAGAGAGAGAGAGAGAGAGAGACAGAGAGAATGTTTGTGTGTGTGTGTTCATGATATTGTACATATACATTAGTACATTGTATTAGGCAATGAGATTAGGCATGACAAACCATTAAATGTATTTAATTAAGGCCTTTAAATTTTAAAATTTTTGTATAAGCACATGATGAAGAAAGTTCCAATTATTAAAGCTCCTCACTACATCAAGATGACGCTTTAAATGTTTTGTTAAATTGTTTGTATCTATCAATTTGATTGTATATCTTGCATATATAGCCCCCTGGTTAGAGTATATCGATATCAACTAGACTTGTGAACTCCAGACTAGTTTAGGGATCCTAGCTAGCTCAAAACTAGTGACTTCTAATTTTTATGACAGTACGTCACAACATGGCGATTTTAACACATTATGAAACCCTTTATATCGCCAATATTAAGTGTCTATCTCTGTTGCGCAATCGGTGTACCCTCATATAGTCTACCAACCCATTGGTCCTGAGTTCAGATACTGTAGGGACTTTTATTTGTATGTAGAGCGGTGAAATTTAAAAAGTTGATTATTTTTCCCCAAAAACTGATTTTTGGGGGGTCAATTTCAAGATGAACATGTGCTAAAAATCAATATCTTTAAGTAATTTAGCCTTTAGGAGAATGGGCTTACAGAACTTTTCCATGTGTGCGGAGGACTCTTATATAACTCCATATTTACTGAATATAAAAGATTTTTGAAAAATTATAATTTTTTATCCAAAATTGCAAATTTTTCTCCTATTTGTCAGAGTAATATATATACTGTACTTCTTATGCATCATGCTATCTATCATTATAGTTGAATAATTTTCTGATGACTTGAGAATTGATATCAAGGTGTCAGAGGCCACCTTATGGGCCCACTAGAGATGCAAATAAAAGAATTTCAATAAACCATAATTAAGATTCCTTATTTTTGCTTCAATGTACTTGAGTCAAATAAAGAAAATGTCCATGGTTGATATCAGATATCAATTTATTTTGAAATATAAAGATCACAAAAAAGCACCCCTTGGAAAACAACATGGTTATATTTCTTCCAAAATAACAAAATCAAACAACATATAGCACTAATTTTTTCTCTCTGAAAATTATATGGCAAAATCCAACTAACTTTGTAGGGAAAATAACAGTCATCAATTTCTGCTTTGAGACTTGCAGTCATTACAATTTCAGCAACATGGGCTGAACAAGTGAATCTGCCTTCTCTTTGCCTTCAAGAGTCTCCACTATTTTCAGTGCGAATTCAAAAGTTGTCCCCGGCCCTCTACTGGTGATCAGCTTGCCGTCAGTCACTACACGGTCCTCACTGTATTTGTAGCCCCCTGTAATAGGATGTACCGATCGGTGCTACATTTCAGAAACTATTTCTTACAAACTTGCATATTTTATACAGCTAATTACAGAGTTTTCAATAGATTATTCAATAGGGTATTTAATTTGGTTAGCAAGGTATCACATTAGGTTTAATTCTAGGTCCTGCGGTTACTCAAGTGTAGATTGTTTTTTTTACATTCAACCCATTCATATTGCACAAAAAATCAGATCCTTGATCCACACCTTGTCTTTTTATTGTTGCTATATGCAACAATAGAGAAACAAGGAGCAAATCGAGGATCTGATTTTAATCAGATTGATTGCACAAAGAAAGTCTCTAGAACACTCTCTCCTATTGCTAGTTATTTCTATTTACAGATTTTTAAAAATAGTGTTCACCTGGACAGCGCTGGATTCTAGAGCATCAATTCTGCTGGGAGTAACTTTGAATTTTTTTTTTTTTAAATTTAATGTACCGGGTAATTTAAAAGACTTTTCTGAAGAAACAAACAATCATTTTTTCCAGCAAAATCATTAATAGGTTCCTCAACTCCTGGTGCAACATATAGCACTAATAGTGCTTTTGTGCTGTGACTGCCTAATTGGTTCAAACTTTTATAGCAAAAATATAGGATACATGTAGCAAAGAGAAAATATTCTCAACAAGAAAAGCTCAAAATGTGTAAATATTTACTAGATATAACTCACTTTCTTGCTGTTATACCTGAGTAATCACATGACCAAGATTTAAACCAATTAAATGTGATACCTTGCTGACCAAATTCAATACCCTATTAAGGTGGCTCTATACACCACTTTTTGATGACGCAGTACGCAAAAAAGTAAATCTGGAAACATGCATTTCCGGTACTGGCTGATTTAAACTGAGGCGAATTGTATGGGAACCGCTCTTTTGAAAAATTTGTTAAATGAATAGATTTAATTTGATAGTTGGAAAATTCATTACTTACAAGTAATGTGGTATGTGACACCTTCACGTTGTGTTGTATTATTTATCAAAATAAACAATAAAATCAAGTATAAATTTTTAAAGAGTTTCTTTAGTATCATTGATATGTTACACCGTAGCGCAGTGGGTTAGTGGGTTCACTACAAACCAGTAGGTCATGAGTTCGATTCCCGTTGAGAACCATAAATTTTTTAACTTTCCAAAAATTTCTAAAACGCATTTTTGGTTGAATACCGTGTAAGAAAATTCTTAACAGGTGAACATATTTCAATTATAATATACTTTAATGCACATTAATATAGACACCTAACGGGGATGAGAGGGTTGCTTTGAATTTCTCTCAAGTTGGGATACATAAATCGTATTAGCCTAGTCAATGTTCCCCTTTATTTATTTTACTTAGTTTTACATTAAAGCGAATATATTCACTTATACAGGGCAAAGTCTATAATGAAATATGTATGTATTTATCATTCCAACATTATATTTAGGAAATTTTCTTCAACTCAGAAATGAAAAGTCCCCAAGCTGTTTGGGCCTTGGGACTTAGGAACGATAACCCTTACATGAGGAACTTTCATACCAAATAGAATTTAAAATATTTTTTGTGTTTATTTGCAATGGGTTTCATTCAATTTTTTATGTCACATTTATTAAAATACATTTTCTTATAACATCAAGCAACTTTTTCAGATGATTTGTCAACAGAGTAAGAAAATATGAAAAATTATGTTTTGGGGAAATACTAAGAAAAATTGCAATAATAACATTTTTGAATGTTAAGAAGTGTTATATTTTTTTTATGTGTCCGAAGGAAATATTCATCATATGACAAAATAATTTCTCTCAATTTGTTGATAGCTGTCTTTTTAAAAAATATTTTACAAAAACACGAAAAAACATTAAAAAATTCTTTAAAAATACCTATAGTATCCCTATTGTCATTTTAATATTTGATAAGTATATGTTTTGTGGTCTTCTATTGAAAATTGGAATAAACTGTGGGTGTATAGAGCCACCTTAAGCAATCTAGCAAGTTATTGAAAACTCTACCAGTATTCTGTAATTCACTGTAAGTCAAAAGTTTACATAATCAAACAATTTACATGTAAAAAAAAATTATATTTGCTTCATGATATATATTGTACAGGTATTTTCATGTGTAACCATATCAGCAAAAATAACAAAGTTAAAGCTTTTGAAAAACAAAAAAGTAGATCTAATGCCTGTTTAATGGAATCATTTGAATTTGTGGGGACAAATTTTCATGGATTGTATGTTTTTGCTTATTCTTAAGGATGTATAATTTTGTGGATGCGTCAAGTTTTTGAATTTCAGTAAGAAAATTCTTTCAAATTTGTTTTCGTGGAGGATATAAATTCTTGGGAGAGGGCAGCTATCCACAAATACAGTGAAAATTGAGCCGCCATGAATTCCAATGATTCCACAGAAACTAAAGAAGCTTTTTCTACCTTCCTCCATTTTGCCTTTGACTGAGGGGTGAGAGGTCACTGTAGATCCTGGTTTGATATTATGGCTTACCAGTGCAATGGGTGCTTTAAACAAAAGTACTCGGTAAATGAATGATAAATACCAGTTTTCAAAGGCACAAAAAATATTTGTATGTTTGCATTCTATAATAGTTTTAAACTGAATTTTACTGCAACCTTGAGGAAAAGCATATACCTGGAAAACATTGAAAATCAAGTGCTAACATTTCAGTCATACTCATACAACAGTAAAACAAGATTTTTATTAAATTTATGTCTGCATATATAAAGCATTAGGAATTAACCTAACTCCAAACTGGTCAGGGAATGAATTGAATGTCATTGCCCAAGATTAGACAATGACGACAAAAAGAATGTATCGGTAAACATTATGCTCACTCATGAGATTAATTTTGTTTTACATGCATATTTTATGCACATACCTGCACACACAGCTGCTACTAGTTTGTTATTTTTCACTTGTGTTTCCAAAAGATTTCTTACTTCAGCAGACTGAAAACAAAACAAAAATTTAATCAGAATACTGATAGATGCCACTAATTTCAATTTACATATATAGATCGTTCTTTGCCAATGGTACCTACATGTACATAAAGTTCAATTGCCTAGGGGTTGAGCTGATTTGATCATATATTCATAAGGATTCAAAAATAATTTCCATATATAAGCAGAAATGTTTCTGAACAGTTTGATGCAACTAATTTCCATGAAAATATGAAATCTTAAATTCTGTTTTCTAATCTAATTAAAATTGGACTTAAGATCCACTTGTCTTCTTGCTTAGTTAAAGTTAAATCCTTCTCTGTGACATAAAGATGCATCAGGCCCATGTTTATCCCCGGTTTTTGGATGAGAGTCACTGACTTCCCCTGGATGGGACACCAGTCCATCGCAGGTTAACTCCAAACATAAGCCGGTACCCATTTTCAGCTGGGTGGACTGTGACAATGTAGATAAAGTTCCTTGTCTAAGTGCACAACACACAACATCAAGTGACTACAGCAGGGTTTGAACCAGCACTGTTACTGGCCTAACGCCTATGACCACTGAGCCATGTGCTCCACAAATAATTTGTCTACTTGCTACATGCAAGTTTTGTTTTCATTCTCTTAGAACACCTTGGTCATCTATGTATGCCAAAAAAACCCTGAGAAGTTCCAAATTCTTATGCAAAGATTCAGAACAATTAATTTCATTGGTTAGCTCAAGCTGAAAGGCCACTCTGACTTGAACCTCAATGAGATGTACATGTATTAAATGTCAACTTGTGAAGCTAGTAAACGAGTGTATCTAACATCTGATTTTAATTAGATTGTCTCATCTCAATTTTTAACACTTAAACATTAGTCTAAGAAACTTACAGCTGCGAGATTCTTGGCTCCATTTGCTCCTCCTGGTAGCACCACTACATCATAAGGTGCAGACTTTGATGCCTCTGCAAGAGTTGTATCAGGGACAATTTTCACATTTCTGCTGCAAAGCACTGCTTCACTTCCTTGCACCCCTACTAACTTTACATCAATCTAAAATATATATATATATATATTCAATGTTGATATCAATAAAAGTGGGCGATTTCCATTAATGTTGCCTAGCTGGAGAAGTAATAGGGAATCAGAAATTATAGGGAATATGACATTAATATATGGAACTTTTTGCAAGGTCATAGTACACCTGATGAAACTGGCGTTTATCTTGAAATTTGATACAGGAATTAAAAGCCATTGGTTCTCAACTTTATTTTTAACTATAATGATTTTAACTATGCAAGCCCTTGTGCTATAATATCAAAACTTCGGTGTCATAAAATGTATGATATAACAAGGGCGTATATATATATTCGTCCTCGGTTATAAAAAAAAATCTATATAGAATGTGATATATAATAAAATTTTCATACATGTAATTATGTTATGACATTTATTTTTTAACTGAAAATAAACTGCAAAAAAAGCATACGCCTCCACGCCGCAAAACGTCGACTGAAATAACAGTTTCCATTTCTTCTGCACCTTCTGCAAGTAAAACTGCGGCTGTCTTCATTTTGGAAGCTTGTGTGCAAAATCTGCGTATTAGTCGTGCCAGTGTGCAAGCTGCTTACTTTCACTTTCAGTTTCATTTGACGTACGTGCACGTAAAAAATCAACATCATTTAAAGAACGTGCACACCTTAAAGTCCTGAAAAAAAGGTTACAATTTTTATAAATATATCTCAATGTAATTTCAATTATTATTTTGCATCCGGATTTTTTTTTCGTAATAAATACCCCCTTTGGTACCTCACTTATATTATGACAGACAGGGATATCCGTAGCGTCCAAAGTTCATTCAAGCCTACGTCTGACGTGCATGTACGCGTGGTTATACCGGTCTACAAACTCTAAAGATGGGGAAAATCAAAGGTACCAAAGGAAAATTCAAGTGTTTTATGTGCATATAATTAATTAAACGCGTAATATGATAGATTTTGTTTATGATATGGGCGTTTTGTTTTTTACTTCACAGGCGGTCCAGTTGTTGAAATGCAGGGGGATGAAATGACTCGGTAAGTTATGTGGGCGGAGCGTCTTATACTACAATAAATTCTGAACTGCATAAAATAAAATTATTGTTACATAATTGCAACAATTATACCGTCAATCTATTCTGTCAAAAATGTGAAAACTCATGGGCGGATCTAAAATTTTGCTCAAGATCTGGATTTTGCATTCTTTCGTTGGTGTGGCATAACAGTTTATAGTTAAGGATAAACTTTATCTCTCAAGTCATATATTTTTCTCATTTTCTGGCTCAAAAAACATTTTATCCAGATTTTGTATTATTTCTGTTACAGAGTAATTTGGGATTTGATCAAGCAGAAACTAATTCTCCCGTTTGTGGACCTGGAGCTTCACTCCTATGATCTGGGCATTGAGAACCGTGATGCAACAGATGATCAGGGTAAACACAATACATGCATTAATCAGGTGTTATGTAATGTTTCACAGTTAAGTAACTTAAGTTTTTCCTCTGGCTTTGTGTATATTTAAACAATAAAATGCTTTCTTTGGTGATTCATTCGGGATATGAAGGTAGTGACATTGCAGAAAAAATACATAACCCGCTAACGTGGGTTATGTAAATTTTTTCTGCAATGATCACTACCTTCATAACCCAAATGAATCATCAAAAAAAGCATTTTATTGTTTATATTAACATCTTTCTTTAAGCTTATTGATAAATTGATTAAGAAAAGTAAGTAAAATTCACTTAATTACTGTTAATGTACGTAAGTAAGTTAGCTAAAAGAAACAGCCAAATCGTCTCCTTTGAGTCTGACATCGTCATGGTTATTTCGTGCAGTCCGTGATTTTTCCTAGGTCGCTATAGGTTTGGACCAATCGATAAACAGGGCGTGTCGATATTTGTCCTGTCATTTTCTTGTCAGTTTCAGCCGCTGTAGATTTCGACCAATCGATAAATGGGGCGCGTAGATTTCAGTCTGGCTGTTTCTATAGAGCTATGAATTAACTATAAGTTTCCGTAAGAAATAGAGGGAATCATACTTGGTAGATGTAAATATAAAGAGATTAAGGTTGAATGGGACAATTTGTTTGAATGAATGCATCATACATGCAATAATTTATTTCAAATACTTTAATAAAGGTTAAAAATTTTTTTTTAGAAAACTCAACTTTAGACTTTCTGATCACTATATAGCCAACATTTTAATCTTAACCAACAGTATTAGTACATATGACATGAAATGGGGATTCATTTATTGTTGATCTTGAAAGGTAATGTCATCACAAAAATGAAAGTATCCCATTCCTCCTTAAATGAGAGAGAGAGAGAGAGAGAGAGAGAGTACATGTACTAACAGATTTCAAGGGAGTTAACTCTTTGATAATTATTCCAGTGACCATTGATGCAGCCAATGCCATCAAGAAATACAATGTAGGCATTAAGTGTGCCACCATTACTCCTGATGAGAAAAGAGTGGAAGGTAGGTATCTAATAGACTTGACAATCACTGATTAAACTTCAGCAAAGATAAATATTTCCAATCAAATTCAAATTAGAACATTCACTTGCTGCCCGGTTTTTGAAACGTCAGGACCAAAAACTACCAAAACACACCAAAGTCCAATAGAAAAAGTATCAAGTATCATTTTTATTACAGCTGCAGGAATAAGATTTATCTAGTGGTATATAAATTACTAAAAGAAAAATATTTTAAATCAAATTAAAATACAAATGTTTTTAATACATTGCACATATTCTACATGTACAATGACATTTACTCCTCAAAGAAATGAGCTCCAGTAAACCAAAGGTAAGAGTTTCTATTTTTTCAATACATACATTCATAAAATTTGTTTCTGCCAAATTTTTTTTTAGAATTCAATTTGAAAAAGATGTGGAAATCTCCAAATGGAACCATCAGGAATATATTGGGAGGCACTGTGTTTAGGGAAGCCATTATTTGCGAAAACATTCCACGATTGGTCCCAGGATGGACCAAGAGCATTGTGATAGGACGTCATGCTTATGGCGATCAGGTTAGTATGTAGCACAGTTATAAACCTGACCCTCTCATGTATTCTTGCAAAGTTTTCAATTCACTAGTAGCATTATAGCTACTAAACTGAGAGCTCTTTTATAGAGAAAAGTCACAAATGTTTCAATGGGGACTGTTGAATCATCGATATTTAGTGCTGTTATCTATTTGACGTGCTAATTCTTAAAACAAGAAAGGTGCCTCAACTGTGCATCTGTGATGGCCATAATTTTTAAACTCATATTGGCTATTCTAGTGCCAGATTTGAGGAAGTTGTCAGTTTAAGTTTGTAAAAGTAGTTGGAAACTCCATTTTTGTTTTTTGTTTAACCTTGGTTCTTCTCTGCTTGCAGTATCGTGCCACTGATTTTGTTGTACCTGGGCCAGGAAAACTAGAGCTCAAATTTACACCAACAGATGGGAGTCAGGCACAAAACTTCAATGTGTTTGATTTCACAGAGTCTGGAGGTGTAGCCTTGGCTATGTACAACACCGATAAGGTATCTGTTTGGGATCAATAAAAAGATTTATTATAAAATTGATAAATGGAATTCAATGTAATTAAAATCATTATTAATGCTTTTATTTCAGAATTAAGGCATGATATAACACATTTTAGAATTTTCAACTTTATTCCAGAGTATTACAGAATTTGCCCATAGTTCATTCCAGTTTGCACTTCAAAAAGAATGGCCATTATACTTGAGGTACATTGGATGGATTAATTAAATTGTTTATTTAATAATATATTTTACATAATGATATGCAAGCATTGTTCTCTAAATACAATTATTTATTACTGTGTGAACTAGAAAATAGACATTTTTCAAAAGTATATTTTGATCCACATTTTTACTTAACCAATAACTTTTCCATTTTTTAGCACAAAGAACACAATTCTGAAGAAATATGATGGTAGATTCAAGGACATTTTCCAAGAGATTTATGAAAAGTAAGCTTATTTACTTATTGATATCAACACAAATAAGCACTTTAAAAAAAATAAGGAAATAAAATGTACATGTACCTGCACATGTTCTTTAGATTAAACACACAGAGGTAATCATTAACATCTGTTGCTTCAGGCAATACCAAAAGGCCTTTGAGGAGAAGAAGATTTGGTATGAGCACCGTCTGATTGACGACATGGTCGCCTACGCAATGAAGTCTGAGGGAGGATTTGTCTGGGCGTGTAAGAACTATGATGGAGATGTCCAGTCCGACTCTGTAGCTCAGGGTAGGTGTCTGCACCCACCAGGGTAGGGCTTTTACTGTGTAATTTTGACCGTGTAGATGTTCAGTGTTGTACATTTACACGTACATTTAAGTTACAATTACAACTACATATATGTACTTGTTGTTGGTTTTTGTAGGCTTTGGATCTCTCGGGATGATGACCAGTGTACTGGTTTGCCCCGATGGCAAGACCATCGAAGCTGAGGCAGCTCATGGAACCGTCACCAGACATTTCCGCCAACATCAGAAAGGAAACGAAACTTCAACAAACTCCATAGGTATACACTATTGATACACTATTAAAGAAAGATATCTGTTCATTTGAATCAATATACATGTACATGTTAAACTTATTGATATTCAATGATTTTGATCAATGATTATCACTGTTTAAGAACAAATTTGAATAAATTTTGGATTGGCTTCATTAAATACATGCACTAGTAAATTACTTTTTTCCAATGCAGACATTGATTAAAAACCTGTGCTTAGAATGAATGAGTGAAAGTTAAGTTCAACATTATGATAAAGCTTACTTCACTTATGTTGTGACTTTTTTGTGATTGAAGCTTCCATTTTTGCTTGGACACGTGGGCTCGCACACAGAGCTAAGCTTGACAACAACGATGCTCTGAAAAAGTTCTCTGATAATCTAGAGAGGGCATGCATAGAGACTATAGAATCAGGCATAATGACCAAAGATCTAGCCATCTGTATCAAAGGCATGAATAGGTAAGAGTTTTGTCATTTTGTGGAAAGCCGAATATTTTGTAAAATCTTCGTAGCGAATTAATATTTTAAGTAGATTTACTCAAGTTAAATAAATTTCAGAGATCTATAATCTGAAAGTACAGGGTAATTTATTTTTAATCAAAATTCACAAAAATAAATTTCATACATTTCTTTTGGTCCAATTTACATGTACAGAAGTACTGATTAGTATTAATAGCTGAAATAAAAAACTTCATTTGATCTATGAAATAAATTACCAAAGCACTAACATATACATACCGGTATACATCCATAAATGACATTATCGCCATGGTACCGAATTCCTCATATGACTTCGTATTTCAGTGTTCAAAGGTCAGACTACCTCAACACCTTTGAGTTCCTGGATAAAGTTGCGGAGCTGCTGACCCAGAAACAAACCAGCTGACTAGCCGGGCGGGACCCTAGCAAGCTGTAACACAGTCCAAAGAAGATCGAGTTTCAGTTGACCATTGTGAACATTAACCCCATTTTCTTTTTCCTATTCTTTGTCTAAACATATCAACATGGAGGACTTTTGTAGTATGTGGCATACTATGTTTGAGTGATTAACAAGTTGAAAAATATAAATTTCTATTATTCAGGTTTTTAAAAAAAAAATTGATTTTTTGAACAGTATTTAACAGATGTGATTTTTTATGTGATTTTTACATGTACCGGTACATGAGTGTTTGATTGTTCTGAATTAGTGATTTTGTACCAGTAAGATGAACCTTACAGGGTAGCTGTCAAAATTTATGTATGTTGAGTGTCTATTTTGTGTCTTTTTATTCTGTCTTTTGATTTTAATCTAAAAATTAATATATTTCAAACACAAAGCAATATGATTTTACATTGTTACTTAATTTATAAATCTACATGTACATTTTAATCATTTTAAAAGTCCATTTTTAATAAAGATTCTTTTTAATGGAAGTTTTAGTGTTCAGTGGATTTAATACATGTGTATGGCATGCACATTTAAACAAGCATGTACATGTACCTTATATTTGATTGATTTTGAGGCAATCATTTATTCCCCTATGCCGTTAAAGTGGCTCTATACACCACTTTTTGATGGCGCAATACACAAAAAAGTAAATCTGAAAGCATGAAATTCCGGTACTGGCTGATTTAAACTGAGGCGAATTGTGTGGGGACCGCTCTTTTGAAAAATTTGTTAAGTGAATAGATTGAATTTCATAATTGGAAAATTCATTACTTATAAGTATATAATGTGGTATGTGACACCTTCATGTTGTGTCGTATTATTTATCGAAATAAACAATAAAATCAAGTATAATTTTTTAAATAGTTTCTTTACCATCAACGACATTATACAGCGTAGTGCTGTGGGTTAGTGGGTTCACTTCAAACCTGTAGGCCATGGGTTCGAATCCCATTGAGGACGATACAGTTTTCAACTTTCCAAAATTTCCTAAAACGTATTTTTTGGTGGAATACTATTAAAGAAAACCTGTCAAAGTATTTCAATTATAATATACTTTAATCCACATTAATATCGACAGATGTTCCTTACCACCTTAAGGGGATGGGAGGGTGGCTTTGAATTTCTCTCAGGT
The DNA here is from genome assembly GCF_963853765.1 of Magallana gigas. Taxonomy (NCBI): domain Eukaryota; kingdom Metazoa; phylum Mollusca; class Bivalvia; order Ostreida; family Ostreidae; genus Magallana; species Magallana gigas. The sequence continues at coordinate 19,627,455 of NC_088857.1, read as the reverse complement.
TGGGATACATAAATCCTATTAGTTAATTTTCCCCTTTATTTATTTGACTTAGTTTTGCATTAAAGCGAGTATATTCACTTATATAGGCCTTTAATGAAATATGTATGTATTTATAATTCCAACATGATATTTAGGAAATTTTCTTCAACTCAGAAATGAAAAGTCCCCAAGGTGTTTGGGGACTTAGGAACGATAACTCTTACCTTAGGAACTTTCATACCAAATAAAATTTAAAATATCTTTTGTTTTTATTTGCAATGATTTTCATTCAATTTTTTTTAGTCACATTAAAATACATTTTCTTATAACATCAAGTAGCTTTTTCAGATGATTTGTGAACAGCGTAAAAAAATATGAAAAATTATGTTTTTGGGAAATACTAAAAAAAATGCAATAATAACATTTTTGAGTGGTTATATTTTTTTTTTAGATTTCTAAAGGAAATATCCATCATATGACAAAAAAAATTCTCTCAATTTGTTAATAGTTGACTTTTGAAAAATATCATCATTTTAATATTTGATAAGTTAATATATATGTTTTGTGGTCTTCATTTGAAAATTGGAATAAACTGTGGGTGTATAGAGCCACCTTAAGCTGCAGATACATGTACCATAAAAAGTAGAGAACTTTTTGTTTTGGTGCCTAAACTTTAGGTAGATAGGTACATGAAATTGATTTTATATTTCAAATGCACAAAAATAAATAAACCACATGCCTTCAAATAACTGAATTTAAAAAAAAATTATGCATGCTGTTAAAAAAAATGGGGTCATAAAAGGTGAGGGCAAACAATTATTTTAAGGTGGCTCGAGTGTAGCATGCAATCAAATCTCTCATCTTGGTCTCGTGTAAATTTAAGACACACTTAGCATATCTGATTGCCAAAATATTGAGTTTTAATCAATTTCATGCAATAAAAGTTAAAATTTGTCTTCTTTACATACATACATGTGAAATGTGCATTCACATCTGGGTTGCATTCAAGATCATAGCAGCCATCCAAGCCACAAGGTCGTAGATGTCTATAGGTCTATTGAACGCACCGCTAGGCCTCCAATTTAGTTGGAAATATTTAACTAAGATTAATATTATATTGACATAATTTGTGTATTGTGTAATGTTAATATTCATTATAACTTAATTATAGGATGAACAAAATATGTTACTTGTTAAGTGGTAACTACAGTGGCCATCTTGAATTGATGCTTAATATCATGAAATATTTCAGCTAAGAATATATACGTAGTGGCTATGTTAGCTTACCATTCAAAAGCGTAGCTGCTACGATCTTGAATGCAGCCCTAATGATGCCAATAAAAGTCTCATATTATATGTGCAGTGAGATGAAATTTATCAGACTTTGACTTTTAGACTTGAATAAAAGACAATACCGGTACAGTGTACAGTGTAAGTTTTTAAAATATATAACAAAAAAACTTTTTTAGCATTTTCATTTAAATTATCTCTCTTCTTTTCCTTCCTTGAATGCAAGAAGAGCTACGGTAGATAATTCACATTTTAGAATATAACAATATACATGTATTTAGTATACATGTATACATATGAAAATAAAACTCAAAATTGTTCTACATATTGCACTTTATTTTTTTTTATCACAATTGTGACATTTTATTATTATTTTCAATTTTCATAACAACATTTTTAAAGCTTAAAGTGACTTCACTTGAAGCCAACATACTTCAGTATTTTTAACACATCAAATACTGTGTAAAAATTAACATACAGTTTACATGTATTGTAAACAACCACATTATAGCTCTCTCTCTCTCTCTCTCTCTCTCTCTCTCTCTCCAGCAATACAGAAATAACAAAGTAGTTTCTTAAGTACATGATAATAAAGCAAGGCAGATGATACAATTTAAACAATCTGATATCATAGTCATCCATATCTGAACATGTTCTTTTTTTAAATCATGAAAATTTTTAATGATAATGTCAAAAGAAAATTACAAAAACAGCATATTTAATTTTGAGATATTCTGGAGCACAATTTACATCAAAACATTAAATTTACATCAAAACATTCATATTTTAGATAACAGCTGTAAATTATTTTTAATTTGTCTACCTTTCCCCTCATGTAAATGCATGTATACAAGTTGTACACGCACATGCAAGTAAATTAGTTCTGTTCATGATTTATCAACACAGCACAAAAACAGTTTAACAAGTGTCCCATCAATAAGTACATGTATATATAATAAAAACAAAATGAAGCACATTTGTTCATAAGAATTCCATATTCAGATCATCAAACATGTTACCCCCCTGAGGAGCGGACGAGGGGCCCTGTTGAGCCATTTGGGGCATGTTTCCCTGGAGCACCTGCCCACCCCCCATTACTTGTTGGTGTCCCTGGTGTAGAATCTGACCGCCTCGCCCTTGGGTGATGATCATCTGGGGTTGTCTCTGGCCCTGTTGCTGCTACAAAAAATATTGAAGTCAGTTTAAAAGGTGTACAGTCTATCCATCCGTTTATCAGATACGTGGCTGGCCAAACAAGTAATGAAAAATTCTAGCACATGTAATATTTTGCATTTTGACAAATGATGCTTCATCAATTAATTTTATTTTCATCTTGATATGGGAAATAAAAAAATGTATAACAGTACATTGTAATTAGTACAGTATATACATGTGTTAAACACCATCAATAATCCACACAGTAAAGTATAATGGTTTTGTGCTCTAGCTATAAAGTACACAAATATGTACTTCTAAAAACGGGGGATGTCATTTTGCAGTTTTAGAGGTTGTAAAGGGTGTTTAAAGAATTCCTCAAGTAATAAGAGAAATGAATTTAGAAGAAAAATGTCTAAAAAAAAAAAAATACTTTTTGGTGATATATTTGGAAAGAGAAAACTACTTTCAATCCATAATTTGAGTCCATATTTGTGTTAAACCGTCAACCCTTCCCAAACCTCTACCTGTTGCATCAGCAATTGAGTCAGCTGTTGTTGCTGCTGATTGTTGAGACCAGGTTGTTGCTGCTGCTGTTGCTGCTGCTGCATCTGTTGCATTTGGAGTTGCCTTTGTTGCTGTAATCTTTGTTGTGCTGTAAAAATTATATATAACTGCATCAGAAAAAGAAACTACTGAGTTACATTTTGTTGTACATGTACATGTGTATGTATTTGAAGAGCTTATGAATTACTGTGCTGCTTTTATTTTTTCAACTGGATTGAGGGATTTGAAAAGAAATAAAATGGTCCTGGATTGTGGATGTTATACTGTACTTAGACAGGTTATTGTTGATATAAACTGTCAAACAGAAATATATGTAGTTTAAACTTTATACACTAAGAATGGCTTTTACCCAGTAGCTTCTGTTGTTCTTGCTGTTTTGCTATCTGTGTTGCCTGCATTTGCTTTTGCTAAAATAAAACAAATTGTCAAAAGCATGTTGATAATGCAAACAATTGTTCATTGAATTTGTGTATATCACAATATAACATTTTCCTACCATGTTCGCCTGTTGTTGAGTCATCATGGGATTCTGCATGCTAACCTGTGGCATCTGTTGTACCTAAGTATGATTAAATGTTAAATACATGTAATAAAGTTTCAAAGCCATTTCATTCATCACAACAACAAAATTTCTGGCACTTATCTAAAATGTTTGTCACAAGATGATAAAATACATATTCCTATATCTATCTTTTATCTATTTTTACCCCAAATTGGGCCCCTTGGGGATTCTGCACTGGTTGGTTGGGCATGGTTTGCTGTGGCCCAGGAAACCCTGTCTGCTGTGGCATTTGTGGTTGTTGATCCGGTCTTTGCTGCTGTTGTTGTTGCTGGGAAAAAATTTTAAAATATAATTTCATTGTGCTAGCAAAACACTTTTAATAGTTATTGCAATATTATATACAAATTACCGGCAAAGACATTATTTTATCTTATTCATTGCTGTGAACTAGTTCTTTGATGTTTTCCATTTAATAGTTTAATATGGTAAATGTTTTCTTGCTGGTTTCGGTGAAAATTAGTTTGGGGAACCAGTTTACCACTTTTTGAATTAAAGCTGGTTTAAAGTAAAATCAATTTTTTCAAAATGTATGCACTGATAAATTATAATACTGACCCTGATTTTGTGGGAGTAGATAACACTCCTTATCCCGTTAACAAACGCAGTCTGGTCATTGGGGATAAGTCCAATAAAGGCTCTTCTTTTGTTGCTGAACAACAACAGTAATACGCGAACCTCACACTGACTCCCAGCTGGAAAGTGTACACAACCAGCCTACAATGAAAAGTCAGTCCAAAATCACAATGTACAATGTACCGGTACATGTATATTTCCACGGGTGGTCAAAATTTTTGTGACATCCTGAATAAAGATGACATGATCTCTTGAATAGCTTTTATCAAACATACATTGTACCAATAGGCTACAGTATATGCATACATTTACATTGTAGCTTTGTATTAAATTAATCAATGGCTGAGATTACCGGTATTTTTCAATTCTTTTATTTTCCTTACAAATCACATTAATATTGCAGATGTAGTGCCCAGTTACTAGCCAAAAATCTATTGCCACTAAACCATATGCATAAAATCCAATGCACTTTTACACATGTATCAATGAAATCATCGTAAAAGAGTGAACTTACAAAACCAGTGCCCATGACTTTGTACAGATTCCTTAGGTCGTCAAGGTTCTGACTGCCAAAGTGGAAGGCCACCTGGCGGGAGTTTTTAAAGAGAGGCTGCAGCTGAGTGGAGTTCAACAGGGACTGGGGGATCAACTGCATTATCAGGACCTTCGGCCAGTTCATGGCATTTCTGGAAATATGAAGGAAATAGATTAAGTTTTAAGATTCATTTGTAAAATAAAATTGGCAATCCTTAACAGGAACAAGGGTTTATTGTGTTGTGGTTGAAACCGAGAAATTCTGTTGAACAAGTGAAGTCTGCTCAGTTCAAAATATTACACTGTGAACATCGAAGAGAAGTTACAAAAAATCACATTTCTTAAAAACATTTTGGGTGGAAATCTGTCAAATGAAGATCATTGCTTTACATGATTAAAGATGGATGAACATGACCCTGACTAAAAATAGATACCGGTAACAAAGTTTTACTGTATGCATTTCATCCACTGACATCCCGGAGCATCTGAGTATGATTGTGAACGTAAATATACCAGTACATGGGACATATGTTTAATTAAGCATTGTCTCCCTCAGATCTTTTTTTTAAATTGTTAATTTTAGTATCAAATTTAGAAGTACAATTATAGTCATCTTAGTTTGAATACCGGTATACAATAATGTACATATACATGACAATCAATTCACTTAGTTAATGAAAGAATCATCTTATGACATTACATTTAGTAATTTTATTTGTCTTTCTGTGTGGAATGGAATACATCTTTTTCTTTTTTGTAGATAAGAAAGGTATATACATGTAAATGCGTGCATGTTCACTAGACCTGTAATATTTTTTTCATGATGAGCAAATGCTTTATGGTCTAAACTAAAATTATTTATGCTTGTAGAAATCCAGAGTGTTGCTTACATATCTGGGTCGGCCTGACCTATGGACAGGTGACACTGGAGCTGGCGGTTGACTTTGGGGGTCTGGGGTCCCCCCGCCTTCATCTTCTCCTGCCACTCAAGGATCCCTTGCCAGATGATTTTCCTGTCCTTCATCGGGTTGGGCTGACCGGGCTGTGCGGGCATGTTCACATTGGGTTGTTGATCCATCGTGGGCTGGGAAAACACGGGTTGGTTGATGGGATTGGTGGCCATTGCTGAAAATACATCTAACTTAATAAACTACAAACATCATGTGGCAAAGTCCATGTACATGTACATGTATGTTTGTGTTAGGAATACTGTAGAAGTATTTATTTATGCCGGTGGTTAAGTACGCGTTTTGTAAAGTCAAACAATAGGCGTGGATATTAACTATGCGAAAGCATGATTAACCACTCTAAAGTTTAATTTTTTTTACTATATATGCCCATGGGTATTATCCGCAATTTTAACTAGTGTAAATTTCCTCGACACGTAAATAACCACTTTTACAGTACTTGGTGCCAACTGAAAAAGGAGCTTTATTGCATGAAGGAATTTCACCTTGGTTTTCAGTGGGTTTTTTTTAACATTTACAACTTTTAATTTGGAGCATGAACTATCATCTAGATTTTCTTATATCTGCCAGTCAGTATCTCCATCACGCTAGAAGAAGCTAAGATGTAGTGCAAGGACGTGTTCTGATTTAAAATTAAAAATTTGATTTTTGCGATATGAATACAATTTAATAGCCAGAACCTACACATGTAAATCACTACTTAACATTTTATACTTCATAATTTTATTTACATGTACAAGTAATTTGATGGAAACTATTACCTGTGCTCCTATTCTGCATGTCATTCGGCATCATGTTCTGCTTAAAAAAAAAATAAAAGTGAATATTAAGGGCAAAATTGTGTGCAAATTGGAGCACCTCTTAATGTTTTGATTACATTTTCACTTAGATTTTAACTCTATTACATTATGAGATCTACCAATGTGAACCCACCATTTTCATTGGATCATACTGAGACTGTGGTGGCATTTGATTGGTTACTTGGGGCTGTGATACCATTGGTTGTTGTTGGGGTTGTTGCTGAGGCGGGTTCTGCTGCATCTGTGGCATTGCTGGACTGTGCTGCATGGAGATTCCTTGGGAGGGGGATGGCTGGCTCATTTGAGGTTGCTGTGGAGATGGCAAAGATGGCATACTGGATGCAATGGAGTCTTGTGTACCGAATGCTGTAAAACATATGTACATGTACTAGCTACTATTGAAGTGCATACATAAGTAGGATACTGTGGTTATAATTACTATTCATTAAGCACCAGTTTTTAAGGGGATACTGGTGCAAATTGTATTTGTATAGTCATTGTCAACATATTTACTTGTCCTCTAAACTGTATTTCATAAACTTCATAAAAATTGACCTCTTTGAATATAAATAAAATTGCAGTGAAAATATTTATGGATTTGCTCCTTTTTAAGAGAATTACAGCTTTTTGATAACTCTGCATTTTCCATAAGTAACAGTAGATTACACGTAAATAAGAGAGGAAATAAAACCTACGAGTTCCACCAGATGTCGTGTTGGGTTTTTTGAATTCTGTAGAATCCTCACTCAGTGAAGGGGCTGGTGAAAATCCTGTGGAGGGGGCAAAGCTTGGGGGTGCAGGACTAGATGGGTTTTCTATGAATTGAAAAATCAAACAAATATACTGAGAGTTAAAGTCAACACAAATTGGGCAAATTGATGTTGTATTAAAGTCCAAGAATGTAGCAGAAGTTGGATGTTATACATGTACTAGTAGCTACTACATGTACTACTAACCAGCCCATTTCACAGGTATGCATAATTAAATTTGACTGCATGAGAGTATAGGATCATTAGGATGACATGACAAGATTCATATGCCAAGGATCAAATTTAAATTGTTACAAAGTATGAATATGATAAAAAAAAAGATGCATTTATATTTAATATTTTTTTTATCTATGCAATAAATATTTAGGAGATTCTTCATCAATCTTACAGATACAATGTACATGTATTTATTGTTATAAACTAATTATTTGTTTCTTAATTGACATCAATTGGTTAAAAAAAATGACTACTTGTTCTTGGAAGATAAGCAGAGAACTATAGTGTTTAAATCTACCAGCCATTTAATTCAAACATACAGTGTATTTCAAGGTAAAGACACTCATCTATACTCACTATTTTCTGCAGGCTTCTCTATGTTGACATGGTCCCCAGCTGGACTGTGGGCTCTCTCTGTAATGAAAACATAAAGTCAAAAAATATGCATAGATAAATTATATATTGTTTTTAATCCTTTCAGTATCATAACTATCATTTTACTGTTGACATTGACCTATTTTATTGATATGAACTGAATGTAAGTCTTATCATGTTTCATGAAGCTTACCCTCCAGTTGGAACCCATGCAGTAACACAAGATGGCGGGGGTCTGTGGTGAAGTCTTTGACTGGGGCAGACATGTCTGTGGGTAGAGTTGACTGCAAACAAAGAGAAAAATCAGAAATAAAAATGGTCTACTAATCCACTATACTCAATTTGTAAAGGCTATTAAGTATATATGGGTTATGCAAATATTGTAAAGGTTTCCTCTACAATTACATGTACATGTTCTTATATAATATAATTCAACTTATTCTAAGATTTGTTCACTAAAAATTTAATGATTGCATTAAGCTTCAATTTATTTGAATAAAGTAAAAATGAACTACTTTAGTTGAAATTACATGTATGTCAATGAAGAATTTATTCATTTATTTAAATCATGCAGTACAAACCTCTTCATACAGCTTCTGAAGAGCTGGAATTTTTCTTGGAGAGATAATTGAAAGGTGTATCCCTCTCTGAAAATGAAAGCCACATAAAACATTGTCAATTGGAAAAACAAAACTTATTAATGTACCTGTACTTGTATAGTTCTTTACTGCCACAAAAATTATTGAACATTAAGACTTTGTTTGATGATATTAATAGTAAAAATGTTGCATAACAAATTAATTCAAATTAACATACCGTATTTTTCGGAAATTAGGTCGATACTTTTTTTTCCAAACACGTAGACCTCGCCCTATTCATCGCTTCGCCCAATTTATGTTTTTTTTTTTTGGTTGGAAAATTTGATATGAAATTTTGCAAAAATTTATGCAACCTTCCAATAAAATCATGAGTGTTTACTATAATACTGCTTGAATTTCTGTGTAAAAATCGTATGGATTTTAATCAATATACTGTAGTAATTTATCATTTAAACAAAATTAAATGTAGATAGATTTATTTCTTCTTACATTTCTTACTTAGATCACTGACTGAATCATCTTTCGATCATTATTATATGCTGTCATGCATTTTGATCGTGTGCTTACGATAAACAGGAAATCAATTTCGCGCAGTAAAAGTAAAAAGAGAACCGTACAAAGGGTATTTACGGGGAAAAAATATCGTCGGGTAGAAATAAAAAAAAAACCAATTTGTTTTATAGTAGAATTCATGAACAAGTTTTTTTCTGTGTATTCAACATAAAACTTCTGATGAAATTTTAGCCAGGTGTCTCTGAAATCAGTCTGGGTAACACTTACTTTGTTTATACACAGTTGAACTCTCGGCACGTGCTACTCATGCCCGCAGGCTTCAATAAGATAAGATTTTGACTCGTGTGTTATAATTATATACACAGTAAAAAGTCACACAGAGACACGGGGTGGCATGTGCTACCGTAGTCATGCCTCCAGGCTAGGTTACTATCCCCCAGTTAACAACAATTTGTACACATGGCAGGGAAGTAATAAAAAACGATCTTAAATTAAAACGCCGTACTGAATTAATTGGTTTGAAAATTTTGATGCAATTTCAGACATTTTCTTACGATGTTTTCAAGAAATAGATTTTATTTCCCTTTTGTTTAAAACTGTGAAATAAGATTAAAGGCTACCATATGATAACGTTATTGGTTTAAACCATTTATTCATTAGAACTAGCGGTAATTTTTCGACCAATTCTTCGAAGTCGACCTATTTATACTTTTTTTTATTTTTTGGCTATAAACAGCCTCCTTCGCCCAATAAACCGTATCGACTTAATTTTCGAAAAATACGGTATTTGATGTACAAACCTTGGCCATCATGCTGGCTAATTGGTCTGCCATGTACCCCACATAGCGAACACCTTCCTGGCTGGGGAGATTGTACGGAGGAGAATTGCATACCAATATACAGTGTCGCTGCACAGGTAATCTACAAAATCATAACACCTGGTTACATTAAAATATCTGAGCATTAATTTATTGTCCACTGCAAGCATAATGGTTTGAAAAAAGTTAGATGGATAGAAACTATTTGACAATTTGACAAACAGCTGAAGAAAATCAGTCTCACCCAATATCTATTCGAACTTTCTGCAGATCATCGAAAACATGTAGAGCTGTACTCAACCCCTCTGTTATGTGACTACACGACTCCCCGCCTCCTCCAATTAATCTGTAACAAGAAACATGTGTGCTGGTGGATACGTCCTTTTATTCACTCAAGCTACTGAATCATAGGGTATATGAGGAAAAAAGAATACATGATATATTACAAATGTACAGAACATATAAATTTTGGTTAGCTGTTGTTTTTAAAAGTACATATTTTATTATATCATGTAGATTTAAAGTGTTTTTATAGATTGCAATTGTACGTTTTAAAACGTTACTGCAATTAAGTGATCATAGTCTAGCAAGGAAAAATTTTGGCGAGAATTTTGTCTAAACAATACCTAACATTATAGGATGTTCAATCAATAATTATGTCTTACTTTTATCTTCCTTGACTTACCTGCATATGGAGATTAATAAATAATTATTATAATATCTTACGGTAAATCATCCAACCAGGTGATGAATTCATGAATATTTGTTGTTACACCGGAACATCTTGAAGTTGTGTCGGGAATAACATCAGCCGAAAAGAATGTGACAAGATTGTATAGCGAACAACTGTACTGCAAAACAAATCATTTTGAAGATCAACATATGGCTTAAGACAGGCATCTTTTATCAATATTTCATTTACAGTTTTACACACAATGACAGGTGTCAAAATAGAGATATTTACATCATGCCCAATGTCTGTTGGATCAGGAGGGCCTCCATTGAAAACTCTGAAATAGAAATGTGATTTTAAAAAGATGTGTTTGTATATCAAAATAATACTCGTCTTGACACTATCAACATCAGATTTTTTTTTAATTTAACGAAAACAAATTTATTTTTTGATAACTTACTCCAGAGAAGGAATAATGTAGTATTTCTTCAGTACATCAATGTAGGCACTAAGATTTGCAGTGGCCTCAACAACCAGAACAACATCGGCTGGGTTAGCTTTCTGTTCTGACCCTACGACCATTTTTGTTGAGGAAATACGAAAATAGTGAGTTACTTCCCTTACGATGAAGATTTATTTTGGAGTAGGCTAATCAACGAAAAATGAAGTTTTATCATTTATTTTTTATTTTTGTCGATAGATTTATTTCTATTACAATGACAAATTGCAAATAGCAATTCTTCTTTTTGTATCTTTCTAAAAACATAAAGTATAATGCGATTATATGAAGATAATTAAGACAATGTGTATATTGGTAGAAATGTGAAAAAAAAAATGAATTTTCTTATCTAATTTATGTTATCTAGTTATAACATTACTATTCGTGTCTCCCTTGGTTACTTTATTTTTACTCGACATTTATGATCAATTCATGAATTTTTATTTAACGCATGGCATCCTGCGTTGAATAATTATGTTATAGAATTATGTCCGGGACTGTCCGCCATAGATGAATATCGTCCTAAAAATGCAGCGCGTGTTTGTGTACGGGACTTTGAAAAAGGGCCAGCCTAATCATCACCTTATATCTGGTGGGATCGAGTCGGGGGATTGCCGAGTGGAAGGTGTTGGAGTTACTGAGGCGAAGTATCCTCTTATTGTGACAACCCGGTACAATGTACCATTTTTGTTGGATGCACCTAATGCGCGAAATGCTGTGGTAAGTGGCACTTTACGTAGACCAAATGGTAAAAAGTGGTAAAAAATTTTTTTAGGAGAAAGAGGGATGAGAGAATACAAAATCTTAAGGTCCTGCTTAATTTAGTCTCTTAGTCTTTAAAGAATAAAAACCTAATGCCATGGCAAGGGTCTAGAATTATGCTTTGAAAATAACTTAACATATTTTACCTACGGCATACGTTAAGAATCAAATCGGGAAAGAATTCTGGCATAGTTATGTAATATGTACTACAAGTGTAGCATGTCAGGGCCGTATAGGTTTTTGTCAGTACCTCGCGATGTGCTTATTTTTTGTTTTTAGACTGAATTTGACCTCGATATTAAGAATTAAACTTTACTAATTTCTTAATACGACTTTACTCTTAATTAAAATGAATCAGATATAATAAACCAAACTCAAAGTGATTAACAACCCTTTATAATTAACTTATCATAACAATTGGATAAGAACAAACAAGTTGATACCAAGCACTTAAAATCATAAAATCTCCCAATCCTAAAACCTAATTTGAACAAGGACCTCAAAATACTGACAGACAAGACGGGGACTCGGGGGAAAATAGCCTAGCAAAACCAGTTGTCTCCCTCCCTCTATCTGGGTAAAAATAGCTATATAGCGAAACCAGCTGTCTCCCGCGTCAAATATAAAGATACACGACTTTATATAAAAAAGAAAACAAACGACAACTGTCATTAACGTATTGGCTATCGAATACAGTGATAATAAATATAATCGAACTGACACATGTACATGTGTTGTCCGAATTTTATGATTTCTAGAAATTTCTCATACCGTCTTTTACTTTCATGGAATATATACATTTTTTAATTTTACAACCAGATGCTTGATTTCTCTTTTTATTGTCTGAAATTATGATTCACGGACCGCTTTGAATAGAGTGTGATCGGCAGTATAACAAAAAATGCAACACATTTGAAAAAAAAAATTAGTTTAATACACATAGGGGCCTACCCGTGAAAGAAGTGCATTTAAAATCGATGAACGGGAAAATATCCAAGGTACCCTCAATGACAGATTATTAGTTTTCATTCGTTAAAATTCACAGGAACGAAGACAGATTTCTTATAGTAATACGGAGATTTATAATGGGAAATTTTGACATCTTTTCTCCATTCGGAAGTCACTCGGAATATATCTGGCACAATATTTTTAGCGTTATCATCCGGGTACTTTCATTTTTAATGCAATGCAAAATCCCCATTATAACTTTTAATTTTTAGAGAAAGGAGAAATATTGGGATTTTTTTCGTACTATGGCATGAACATCGTTTGGAACCTGGTAATTTATTATATAAATATCAAATAATTCAAGAAAATGTGCAGCATAAATTAATACCTCGGGACAGACAAATTCTTGGAAACATGGATCTTGATCCCTCATTAGTGTTTTGAATTTATATGTAACTGTGTTATATGCAGGAGTACAAATTATTATAAAAATATATCGAAATTTGAAGGAAACAATAACCAATGGAATGATCTGACTCGGTTAGATATCTTTTCTTCAACTGTTCCTCGTATTTGTCCATCATTATATTTCAAATTTAAGTGTCGTAATGTCATCATTGTTGATTAATTGATCTCCCCATTGTTGCCCAAATTGTGATTGATTAGATTTCATACGTTACTAAAATTACATGTATAATACAAAAACAACCCTTTATACATGTATATTCATTGACAGAACGTGGAGGGGGAGGTGTACAATGTGAACGACAAAATGATGGAGATATTGGATGACCTGGAAGCCCACCCCACCTTCTACACCCGCAGTCAGATCCCAATCATATTTCAAGATAAAAGTGAGAAAATGTGGTGCTACTTGATGAAAAACTTTCGACAAGACGTCCTCCAGCTACCAATGTATTCCAAATACGACTTTAAAGCCCGCGGAACATATGTTGGCCGCGCGGATCGACCACCGGGAAAGGAGGAGGCGATGGCGTATAGAGCTGAAATCAAAGAAAACGTTAGTTAGATCTAATACAGACTCGGTGTATTTATGAATAAGCGTTTTTACAAACTTTATTTTATCCTAGATGGGTGCTATGTATTGCATATGATCGTTAAAAAGGTTCATATTTATATAAAATTTCCGCAATTGCATTGACTTAAAAATTGAATGAGTGATGCACATTTAACATACAATATACAGTCTACAGAATATTTGCATGGTTTGATTTTCGTATACCAAAGAACTGACGTATATGCATGCCATCGACAGAAAACCACGCCAGTCTCACATGAAGTCTATGTTTAGATTACGTGTACGGAACATGTGGCTGATATTCTACATACACATATACGATTTATACACTTTTAAATTTGAAAATAAACCTGTTTAATTAGTTTGTTGTTTTATTCCAAAAAAAAAAATGCAGATCAAGCTAGAAACTGAATCAAATTAAAATACAAAAACAACCTAGCTTCTACATCCGCAGCCAAATCCCAATTATATTCAAAGTCAAATTGGTTTCCAAAGATGCATGTAATTTATTGGGACATTCAAATACTCAAGAGTCCCCCATTCTTCTTTTGGAAATATTTTCGACGTCAGTGTCACCCCATCTTACTCCCACCCCCTACCCCCCCCCCCCCCCCCCTAACATAAAAAAATAATAAACCGCAATTTAATATAAACCACGCTCCGGCCCTGAAAAGCTATGCCTAAACAAACATAAACCGCCGATAAAGCAAACCGTAAAGTATTAGATATATAATTGATATGTTGAGAAGGCGATGTTGTATTGATTACTAGTAAATATACTTTTAGAAATTTGCTGGAACGACGTATTTATTAATACTGAAAGCTTTTTTACATATGTTTTTTTCCGAATACATCGATATGAAAAAGTGGATTGATCTTTAAATGGAAATATATTGGCACATTGCCGGGCTCTTTTCGATCTAATTCTTCACTCCGCCAAGTTACATAATGCACACGAATTAATTAAACGAATCTAATAAAATCTTGGAGATCACGCTAAGTATTATGATATATCGATCAACCTTGTATTATACCCATGACTATTTCGTCGTGACAAAGAGCTTTTTAAAAGTCATTACGCGTAAACTTCTAACGCTCATTTTGAAATACTTGTGTACGTCGTCGTCAAAACTAATACCTAGGTCTAAACTGGGGCAAAGTAAGGGATTAATGTTGGTAAATTAGTGCGCTGTGTCTTAAAGTGTTGTTGATAATTAATAAATATTGCACTATCACAAAAAATAGCCTCGACATTTTTCCATATAGTAGAAGTCCTGTTCGAAAGGAATTGTGAATATCGCAATCATATGATATTGATACTTTCACACGTATCTGCATATATATCATACGTGGAAGTAACTCGCATCCTAGCTCTTTCAATCATCCAGCTCTTTCCCTCTTGTATATGTTTATTGAATGTTTTATGTTCATTGGATGTTGTATGTCAACAGTCTTCATGTTGCCCATTGAGGGCCCTTAATTGGTTAATAAAGAAATTGAATTGAAATTGAATTGAATTGTACACTTACTATCGCACGTTACCTGTTTTGAGTGTACATATGTATAATAGTACATGTACCTTGCGTGGATATTGTTTTATTATATGTGATATTATAATGAGACTATATTTCTGGATCCTTTATACTCATATGCCTAACATACCCATAATTGGAATAAACTTAACATGCGAACAACTTTTATAATAATACATTTGCACATATTAAAAATGATAAATAGAAGTGTACGTAAAATATCACGTCAAAAACCGTTAAAACCAATGTTCTGTCTTGTAACAGATCTATCATGAATATTCCACTCTACAGTCTCTTTTAATCTGTTTAATATTGCGAACGTTTATAAATATTGATTAAAAATTCACATACACCCCCCCCCCCCCCCCTCCCCCAGCCATGTCTTATATGACATTGACGTTTTGACTTATTGTGACGTATCAGTTTTCATACGTCACAGCGAAATACTCGAAGCAGGTACCCCGTCGTGGCCCCAAGAAGAATGACGCGCACTATAGCAACCAATCAATCGTTTACTAACAGCTGAGAAATAAGTATGGCTGCTCTGTGAATGATCAACAGTGCACCGGCTTATTTTGATTGATAAAGTGATATTTTTGTGAACAATTACTAAAAAGTTGGAGAAGCAATTGTAATTTGATCATCATGCCGGAGGAAAACGTCCGAGTTGCCGTCAGAGTGCGACCTTTCATATCCTTTATTCATTCATTTTGTTTTCTTGGACCTGCAGTTGCATATGTACTGGAGTAGTGCTAAAGTGTATTGAGGTTATGTAATTTTTCAATAACTAGTACCATTATAAGCTTTATAGTAGATAGTCGGCATATCAAAAGTTTAATACATGTATTTATAGGACTTAAATTACGGTTTGCACATATATATAATTATTTTATTATCGGAATATTCAAATTAATAAGTGGCATCATAATTAAAATAGGGATGCAGCGTTACGCAGTTTATGATCGGTGTACATGTAAATCAAAGTATGTAAGCATAAAAATCCATTCCCCTTAGTACTTACTGTAGTTTTTTTTTTTAAAGCATGAATTTGCTCGACTGGTTGCATATTTATTTTGGCAGAGGATTACAGAATGTTGATATAATGTTATGCATCAAATTTCTTACAAATATGTTTTGATAAAAATCTAGTTATCCCAAATATTAGTTACGCCTTAACACTGCTTACAATCGACGTGAAAGGGAGAGAAATGCCACGCTTATCATTGAAATGAATGGGGCGACAACCCAGATTTCAGACCCCTCTGGAAGCGATGAACCACGAAAATTCACATTTGATTACAGCTTCTGGTCTCATGATGGAAGCAAAGAAGAGAGTAATGGATACTATGGCCCTGATTCCTCCCATCCAAATGGCAAAAAATTTGCTGACCAGGTGTGAATCAATTATAAACATTTATGCAATTATACATACAATGTACATGTATATACACAACGAGAATCTACAAAGAAAGCATGTCATTGTTAATATGTATTTTTTTTTATAGAAAAAAGTGTATGATGCATTAGGCGTAGCTGTGTTGAAAAATGCGTGGGAAGGATATAACAGCACATTATTTGCTTACGGACAAACTGGATCCGGGAAAAGTTGGTCAGTGGTTGGATATGGAATCAACAAAGGTAAACATATGGCAATTACCGGTATAAATTAATTAAAAAAATATATCTTTTTAAAATCAAAGCTATCTTATTTGAGAAAATGTGAAAAAAATGCAAACCAATTTGTTGAAAACAGCATTTTCATTGCATGATCACCTTCAAAGTGAACTTTAAATTGTCAAATTGAGTTTACTAAATTTAATTTTAATAATTTAATTATTGATTAATTCATGATTAACAGTAATTGCAATTTATGGGTATCAAGTTTTTTAGTATAAAATTAAAAAAAATTCTGTACATTCAATATCTATAATTAATTGGAAATACTGCAGACTTGTGTATATTGCAGCACAAGTTGCAAACAAAACTAGATTTTTTATGAGATATCATTTCTGTTTCATTGACATCTGCAATCTTTTAATGTACCTGTACCAGTATTTTAATTTTAAATCATTTGATGTACAGGTATTGTGCCCTTGTTCTGTGATGATGTCTTCAAACAAATTGAAGCAAAGAAGGCAGAAGGAGATAAGACTGAGTTTGAGGTATCTATAATTCCATCCCAACCCCTAGTGTCCTTTTGTGTAAAAGAAGACTTCATTTTTTGGAGAAACTTTAATTAAAAATAATGGAATAGATGAAGTGCAAATTTAGTTTTAATTTGCTCTGTCTTTTGGTGATAGATTACATTCAGCATGTTGGAAATCTACAATGAACAAGTTCGTGACCTTTTGGATGGTTCACGAAAGAAAAGTGGTTTGAAGGTCCGACAGCATCCCAAGCTAGGATTTTATGGTAAACAAATAATAAAAATTGATATAAAATGAGTTATTCACAGACTTTGTTCAAATAAAGTGAAAGGAATTAAATGAATATGCAAAAAGTGTATGCAGCTATATAGTGTAATCCATTCAGAGAGAGAGGAGAAAGAGGAGAGAGAGAGAGAATTAGGAGGTTTTTGCATCTCCCTATTTGTATATTACAGCTGATGGACTGAAAATTGTACCTGTCAGTAACTATTCTGACATTGAGCAGAGAATGGAGGAGGGGACTCAGAACAGAACTGTAGCCTCCACAAACATGAATGCCACCAGCAGGTGAGTGAATCCAACCAACCCAGATAGTGCACAGTATTATATCCCTATTCAGTATTTTGGTTTTCTTACCTGTATTAACAAATAAAAAGGTGTCAGTTGCACAAGCGAAGCCAATGTTCTTTCAAATTATTAAAGTTCTTGGTCAGAGTTCATTAAACTTCATTTTGTTTCTCATTTCAGTCGAGCCCACACCATTGTTGGAATTACTTTCACCCAGAAATTCCAGAATGCTGCAGGAGAAGACACCACTAAAACAGCTGTTACTAACCTAGTGGATTTGGCTGGCAGGTACAGCAGATAATGAATGCATGAATAATATTAAAAATTATACAGAAGAAAGAAATTTTTATTTGTAACATCTTGGTCAAGATTTTAGCAAATAAGATCAATTCTCCAAAAGACAAATTAAAATTCAAAAATTAAGTTACTCTCCTTTTCAAATTGGAAATAACATTAATTAATTTAGCAGCAAGAGAAATTAAATGTCAACTATTTTGATTTTTCATGTTCATATTAAGCAAGTAGGATCCACCTAGGGAGTTTTTTTTTAACATTTTACAAATAAAATCTACTTGTGGTATTCACTGAATAAAGGTTGCCATTGATGCTATTTCAGTGAGAGAGCTGACAGCACAGGAGCCACTGGTGACCGTTTGAAGGAGGGTGCCGCCATTAACCAGTCTTTGTCCTGTCTGGGTAACGTCATCGCTGCCCTGGCAGACAGGTCCTCCGGAAAAAATACCCGAGGTAAAAATGCCTATCCTGTTAAATACTTAAGAATTTTAAAAACCCCTCTCTTGATAATTAGCCCAGGTAGAAACTTCTTTTTGAAAAAAAAATACATGAGGTTAAAAACTCTTTTTTTAATTGATAGTTGAAGTTAAAATTTCTCTCTTGATAAATACAATATATAAAATCCCTCCTAAGTAAGATGTACAGATCACAAATACATCTCTGTTATCTTGCACCTTTCTTTGTTCTTTTCAGATTACCTGTAACTTGTACATTTCTACTTATAGAGAAGTTTAAATGCCATTATCTTCAATTTCAGTTCCCTACAGAGACTCTGTACTGACCAAACTACTGAAGAATGCTTTGGGGGGGAACAGCAAGACCATCATGATTGCTGCCCTGTCCCCCGCCGACATCAACTTCGACGAGACCCTCTCCACCCTGAGGTATGCTGACCGAGCCAAGCAGATCAAGAACAGTGCCTCCGTCAATGAGGACCCCACAGAGAAGCTGATTCGTGAACTACAGGAGGAGAACGAGAAATTGAAGGCCATGTTAGCCTCTGGGAATCTGGAGATGGTTGCTGGGGAGGAAGACGATGATTTGACTGATGAAGGTAATCTACAGATGTATTTCCATTTTATGAACTGTAAACAGTATGTATCCTATGGAATCATTAGAATTTGAATCCTCGTTTAAGACATGCAGTTGAAAGTCGACATCATAAATAATGGTTTCTTGTAAAGATACTAGTATAATGAATTGCAATCTCTCACTCTATGCATCTCTACCGGTAATATCTTTGGATATGTCTCTTTTTTTCTGGCTCATTTTGTTGATTATCATTTTTTTAATTTATTCAAATTTTTCTATGCAGAGAGAAAGCAGATTAAAGAAGAACTGGAGGACCAGTATCAGTCAATTCTGGACAAGAATGCCCAGGAAATGGAAGATATGAAGAAAACTTTTGAGGAGAAATTGAAAGAGGCTGAACAGAAAGGGGTAATTTCGATTGCCTATATATGGTAGTTATGAAATTGTTAGACAATAACTTTGTCACACTGATATTTTCTACATCAGAAATTTCAAATTCTTTAATCATTAATTTGTAATTCAGACGGATAACGTGCGTTATCAACTGCTGATTTGATTTAAGAGATGAATAGTTTTGTCCTACATGTATGCCCCTTACTTGTTTTAAAATAAAGTCTTTTTTCTGAAAATGAAGGGAGGAGGAGGTGCTGACTTTGCTGCCATTGCTGAGAAGAAGAAGACAGTGCCCCATCTATCAAACTTGAACCTTGACCCTCAGTTGTCAGGTCACATTGTCCACTTTATAGAGGCCCCAGAAGTGTGTTTGGGAGCAGAGGGAGACATTGTGTTTAAAGGACCAAGGTATCAATATTGCATTAAACTTCTGATTGAAATCATAGAATAGAAAGTTATTGAGTTGGATTATTATTCACAGATACTATGCTTATTGGAAGATGAGAGAGAGAGAGAGAGAGCGAGCGGGAGAGAGGAGAAAGAGAGAGTAAATCAACCTTAGATAGTTCATTGAACTTCTGTATATGAGCTGTTGAATGCCAAATATAAAACTGTGAATGACTTATTGATAATATTAAATATGATATTACAGATCAAATAGAATAGTAAGTGCCGATGTTTCTTGTTTGAAGTACATATAGATTAGCTATGTATATACATGTATATATATTTCCATTGACATTATGTATGAATGCATTTCCATAAGAGTGATTTTGTTGAATAAAGCTATTACATAATGGTAGATGCATACATTTTGTATATAGAATATATTTTTCATGTGTTTACATCATAAAATACAAAATTTTCATATCATAGTTGACAATACATCTAGCTTGTATAATGTGACCAAATGTAATTGATTGCTTGCTCCTTGATTATTGTAAAAGCATGTTCAAATTAGATGTGACCATGTAGAAATATTCTGCTAGAAATGCATAATTGTAGCTAGGTATCAATGGCCTAAGTCTTGTCCAACTTTTCTTCAATTACTGTAGATTCCTTATTAAACACGAAGAGATATTATTCGCGTAAAGTTGTGAGGAGCAGCCCTCGTGAGGAGCAGCCCTCGTGTATTTTAAAATCTCACTGTTATTTTTCAGACAGTTAGAACTATTTTAGATAATTTTAAAAAATGGTGCTCGTGATTTTATATACTCGCAATTTGAATGTAACAAGCAAAAATAAGTACTCGCATAAAGTAAGGAATTTACCGTCCATGTATATATACTTAGCATGAATCTCAAACTTAGAGCCCCACAAATAACTGTTTATTAAAAAAAAAAATTATCAAATAACATTCAGTATGAAGAATATACAACAAAATTATGATCAGGTTTTAGAACAATTAATCTAATATAACATGTATTTTATTTCATTATTTGTGATTTTCAGTGTGGCGGGCAAACATGCAATCATTAAGGATGATGGTGGAAAGTTCACAATTGAACCCTGTGAGGTCACGAACCGTCTGCTGCAGAATGGAAAGGCTGTTGTCGCCAAACAAGCCCTCAACCACAACGACAGGTAAAGATCACCTCTACAAAAGGATTCACAGAGTGATGACAAGAAATTCATCAACCAAATGTTGCATTATTTAAATTTTAAACAATTACATTGCACCTTACTTAATTTATATATATTAATTTTTTAAGAAATCGTCATTTATTTGTAATTGAGATTAAAACAAGAGATTTTGTCGTTTAATTGCTTTACCAGGATGTTTCATCAGTAAGATTTGGATTGTTTATTTCTTTTACAGACTGATCTTTGGAACCACCCAATACTTTGTCTTTGTGAATCCCAAAGAAAGAGATGCCTCCAAGCAGAAGTTCCCTGAAGTAACATTTGAGATGGCTCAAGAAGAGGTGGCCAAAAAGTCTGGATTTGACATGAGTGGAGAGAACAAATCAAGAGGTGTGTAGCTAGCAATGAATCCTCTTCTAAACTCAGAAAAAATGATATTAGCAATAACAGCAGGTTCTGTTTATCATTTTCTATAATGAATACCAGTATATATTGATAAATGATTCCTTAGCTACAATTTCCTTTCTTTTTTTGTAACAATTATTTTATACAGTAATTGAGTTCATATTTGGTCATCACAAAGTGACTGCTATTTATCAGCAATATAATCCATTTCCAAAAGACTTCAGAATGTTGAGGAGAAAGACTTGTTTAACCAATGAATGTTCGATTTGTAGAGGATGCCTTGCTTCAAGAAGACATGTTGGAGATCATGCCAGCTGTGGAGGAAGCCAATGCAATAAGTCAGGAGCTGGACAAGAAGATGAAGTTTGAGTCCATGATTGTCTCCCCTGAGGCCCGAGGGGAACAGACGGGTAGAACGGAAGTCATGATTAAGGCCACCAACATTGAAACCAAACACGAGTGGATATGGCCCAAGGTCAAATTCATGAACAGGAAGTACGTTATGCAGGAGATGTACAATGATTTCTTGGATGGAGATGACCCCTGGGACTTGCCCCCTGTGAGTACAAGATATACTAGATGAATTCTATACAAAATGAAAATAAGTCTGTGTTAAACTTATGTAGAAACAGATAAGGAAAACTTATGGATGCTTTTTCACATTTAACTGGTTTATTATTTCAGGACAAGGATCCATTTGTTGATGACATCAATGCAGAGTTCCACATTGGTAGTGTCAAGATTTGGCTACAGTCCACCTCCTACATGGTATGTCTAACTATTTCTATCTCTTTGTACAATTTTTATTTCCAAAGAAAATCTTACTGGCCTTTTGAGTATTTAATTCATGTATCAAATCGATACATTAAATCAAATGGATTGATGAAAACTTTTTCACTTTGTACCATTATTATATTTGCAAAGATTGCCATGAAGGAACAATTAGATGTCATTGACTTCAGAGGATATGAAGTCGGAAAAGTTAATGTAAGTCACACCTCTTTCTTAATTCATACACCAACTCGTGTTTGGTTTCAATGTTGCTGTTACACATTAAGAAAACAATTGCTCCTAAATCTATCAATTTCAAGTTTTTTCAAAGAGAATGATATGAAAAAGAATTATTATAATATATATTCTTCGATCATCTGCAAGGTATATCATATCAATAAAGTAGGTTGCATTCATTGTGTTTTTCCTTATTATATAAAGAACTTAAATATTTCCTTCCTCAGATTGAACTCGTCCCCTGTAACAAGTCAGGAAAAGAGCTTTCTGAGGATGAAGTTTTTGTAGAGGATCCATCAGAACTTGAGGGCAAAGAAGTGTACTTCAAATTGAAGATAGAAAATGCCATGGGTCTGCCATCAAAATTCACCGTGAGTTTCCTGTGAACTGAAAAGCTAGTGCAAGACTTATATGATCATGCATTGATTTTCTTGTGATATCTTGACAAGTGCTTTTGCTAATGTTAAAAATATCAAGTGTGTAGAGTATTTACCCTTCTGATACCTAAAGAGCTACAGCTTTGTAAAATTTGTCTCTGCTATCATATTTTGGAATTCTTTTTAGGATTTGTATGCCAAGTATATTTTCAACCATGAGCCAAAACCATTTGAGACTAAGAAGTTGGGCAATACTATCAATCCCCAGTGGGCCTTCAACCAGGTGCATGGATTTGCAAAGGCCACAGCTGAGGTGAGTCTTATACTGTTTTGGACATTCATTTAAATTCTTTTAACGAAATTTGTTAATTATGTATCGAACATAAAGAGCTGTATTGTCTCAAGAACTAACAGCATGTATTGCATCATACAATACATTATACAATGTAATGCATTATGTATGTACATGTAATACAAACTGTGAGTTGAGCTTTATTGACAGAGTACAATAAATAGTATATTGGTTACCGTTAGGTTCAATAAACTATATGTATACATGTGAAGATGTATTTTGAGATTCTATATTTACCAGTATATTTTCTTCCGCTTTTGTAGGACCTAACATTCCTCAAAGATGGGGCCATCATGCTGCAGGTGTGGGGAAAACAGAAGCCACCCAAGGAAAAGAAACACTTGAACACAAAAGACGCCATGATCAAGGGGGCCATGACGAAAGGTCAGTCCCACAATGTGAACACTAACAACAAGAAAGTGGACCCAGAGAAAGTCAAGTACATGATGAAGTGTGCCATGCTGGAGAAGAAGACCCAGCATCTGGAACAGAAACTGGTGAGGATCTAACTTTTTTCGTTATGTGTAATAACAAATTTTTGGGGTAGAAGTAGGTATATAGACTCTTTACTGTAGTCAAACATTGTTGTATATACCATGGTTCATGTATTTAATTTGATGGGATGAAGGAAAAACTGAGAGATATCTGAAAATTCGAAATACAATTATCGACTGAGGTTTATATGAAAGGATCAGTGGTTGATACCCCTAGTTGTCTTTCACAATGACATGATATACTATATATTTGGATTCATTATACCCGCACTTTCTAAAGAAAGTTCGGGTATATTGTTGTTACCCTGTTCCGTCCGTCCGTCCGTCTGTCCGTCCGTCCGTCCGTCCGTCCGTCTGTCACGTTTTACTTTCTCAAACTGCTCTTACATCTTACAAACCAGCAAACTGAACTCTTGGAGTTTGATTTGGGGTATCATGTTGTTTTGTAAAAAGGTTTCAAAAATTCTCTGTTAGTCCTGGGGGTCAAATAATTGGTAAAAAATGACGTTTTTTCACAAAAAACCTTCTTCCTCGAACTCCTCCTACATTTTCAACAGTAGACAAATCATCTTTTGGAATATGTTTTAGGGTATCCTATAGATGCGCAATAAGGTTTCGGAATTTTCAATTTTGTCCTGGGGGTCATTTAATGGCTAAAAAATGACGTTTTTTTACAAAAAAACTGGTTTCAAAAACGTCATTTTTTTTTGGCAGTAGCCAAATGATCTTCTAGAATATGATTGGGGGTGTCATATTGAGGCGTGATCAGGTTCCAGAATTTTTTTTTTTATTAGGGGGATCAGTGGGCAACAAAAAATGACGTTTTTTTGCAAAAAAAATACGGTTCCCAGAACTCCTCTTACAACTTTTGGAGTAGCTACGTCATCTCTTGGGATATAATTGGGGCTGTCCTATAGATGTGCAATAAGGTTTTAAAAATTTAAATTTCATCCAGGGAGTCAAATAGTAGCAGAAAATTGACGTTTATCACTAAAAAAACAAACATTGATCCAAGAGCTCCTCTTATGATTTAATGGATAGACAATCATATCTTGGGATATGATAGGGACTGTTCTATAGATGTGCAGTAAGGTTTTCAAAATTTAAATTTCATCCAGGGAGTCAAAAAGTAGCAGAAAATTGACGTTTATCACTTCAAAAAAACATAGATCCTAGAACTCCTTTTATGATTTAATGGATAGACACATCATATCTTGGGATATGATAGGAACTGTTCCATAGATGTGCATTACAGTTTTGAAAAATTAAATTTAACCCTGAGGTCCATTACCTACCGGTACATACCTTTTGATGCCCTTTAAGGATCAAGAATATATATGGTTAAGCGGTGGGGATCTCAACCGTTTTCAAGATATTCGTGCACTTCCTGTTCAAGAGGGGTCATGACCACCCCCGGGGCCCATGACCTACATACCGTTTGATGCCCCTTGACACAAGGAACAAGAATATATATGGTTTAAGGGTGGGGATCTCAACTGTTTTGAAGATATTAAGGGACTTGCTGTTTGAGGGGGTCAGGACCACCCACAGGGCCCATGACCTACATAACATTTGATGCTCCTTGACATCAGAAACATGAATATATATGGTTTAGGGGTCATGATTATAACAGTTTCTGAGATATATGGTAATTTCAAATTCCTGGGGGGTTGGGATGACCCCAGGGGTCAGATCTAATAAACCCTATATATTGCCAGTAACAGCCAATATATGATTATGAAAACCCTATATTATTATCTTTGTCGGTTTTCAAGTTACCATTTACAATAGAGTCTACGATTCTTCCTACAAGGTTCAATGTTAGACCCCCCACCCTTTTGACACCCCCCTCCCCCCCTCCCCCGAAAAGTGGTTGTCTAACCCAAAATGAGAAAAATCAAACCAGGGTGCACAACTAAATATGCAGGCCTTACTAGATATGCAGGTCTATCATATATCCTAGAGTTTTGTACAATTCTGTTCAGCCATCTCTGAGAAACAAGTTCAGAGCAGGAAAGAAGAAAAAGAAGATGAATAATAATACATGTACTGTATTAAGAACCGTACGAAAACAATTAGTCTCCAAATTTCATTCGGGAGACTTAATAATAAAGATTAAATAGAGATAGGATCATCAAACATCAATAATTTAAAGATAATTGACAATTTCTGATTCTAAGGGGGTCAGGATGACCCCTTAGGGTCATGACTTACATGCCATAATGATCTGATGCGCCTTCATGACCTAAGGAGGAATAATATCTTTGGATTAAGGTGGGGATCTCAATGGTTTTTATGATATTTAATAATTTCAGGAAGAGCACTTGGGATCATGACCTACATACCATCTTAAATGCCTTGAACAAAGAAACAATAATATAATATGTACATGATATATGATTCAATTTAAGAACCACCCATATATAGATCAATCATCTGTTTTGTAATACTTCCTATGTATATATACATGTACATGTATTAGTTTGTGTTTTGTTCTATAGTCTATTCATGTTCATGACTGTAGTATATATGGCTTAGTCTTATTTTAAATTACATTAAAAAATTGTCAAATATATGACTTGGAACCCCCACTCCCAAACAAACTCAAATATAAACTGTTCTCCCCCCTCCCTTGTCGAATGATCTATTAAAATCAAAATATAATTTGGGTGTCTAAAAACTTTTATAAACTGGTAAAAAATGTTATTCTTAAAAAAAATTATATTACACCTTGCATAATTGACAAATGATCTATTGAGATATGATCAGAGGTCATATTTCTACCTTGGGATCAATAAGTAGTATTTATTGACAAGTTAAAATTAATAACAATAAACGATTCAAATTATAAATGTTTATACTCCACATTCACCCCCCCCCCCCCAATCTAACCTGGTTATAAAGATTCAGTCTTCTTAATACATTCTTACATGTGTACAGTAGCAAATTTTAAATCATTTCTTAATTCAATTTTTAAGATTTATAAACAAAATGTTATATGCATCACTTCCATGTGTATTCGCCTATTTGGGGCAATTGTAAAGTCTCCTAAACAAAGCAGTGACATCATTAGGCTAAGATTTACCCACATGGATCAAACACTACTGTATAACATATGAATAAGATAAAATACATTATTATTTCTAGTTCTAAAATGTCAGGGTGTCTCCAAGGGGGCATAATCTACATACAATTTTATGCGCAATGACACAAAGAGCAAAAATAAATTATATGGTTTAGGGATGAGGATCTCAGAAGTTAACAAAATATACAGTGTATCATATCATTTCCTATTTCATAAAGGCAGGGGGGGGGGGGGGGGTTAAAGACAACACCTGGGGGTCATTAATGTACTTTACACCATTTGATGCATCATAATGACATTAGAAGATATTTTGTATTTTCCTGTTTCGTGGGGTCAGAACAGTCCCATAAGGTCATCCCTTGACCTACATTGTTTATAATGCATTATAATACATTAAGAAAGAAATACTCCTTCCTTCCTATTATAACTCATATAAAAATGTCTACACCTACTTACATGTAATACACAAATTTAATAAGAAATTGTTTATACAGGGTCAATACGGGGTCAACTCAATACTGCATGCAGTCTGACAAATGAAAAAAAAAATAACTTTTGCAACTAAAATGACAGAAACTTTACAAATGCGATAGGATAGGTAACGATGATAAGCTTATTTAAATATTAAAAGACGATGATACAGTATGCTGTCAAAGGGAGATCACATTTAGAAAGTGAAAGTAGAACTTATATATGTATGCTGGCATCTCATTATATTGTGCTACTGCTACTACATGTATTATGCTTACCTAAATTGGTCAACATCATAATGATAATCCAATTAAAACACAATAATGAATTCCTTTAGCTGATCTTAAATAATCCTTTTCTGCATACGGAAAACACAGACATGCATGTATGGGTGTAGCTAAAACGCGGAACGGAAAACGGAACGGAATGGAAAATATCATCACGTTTATCGCTTACAAAGGGTATAGACTGGCCAGAAACGATTTACTTTGTATCTTTTATTTATATCTAATGAATGATTATCAACACATTGTTATCTTATTAATATTCATATGAATGTCTATAATCAATTATAGCATTGTATTCATTCGGCTTTAGTTGAGTACGGAAACGGAAAAATCAAATGTATATGAATTGTGAAACATTAACATGATTAAACGACCAAATTAGCTATAACTTTTTACTTATTTTTCTTATGTGGTATTGCTAGCATATCAGCGTAACGTACGCAGTTAGTGAAAGCGTTTTATGCGTGTTTTGAGTATTTTTATATTTCAAATATGATGTACATGTATATACTTACATCAAAATTGAATTTTCGGTGTTCTAGACGATCTTTTATCATACAGACGATACAGTATCATTGAGATGGAAGAAAAAAACCGTAGGACTGACGACATTATAAATTAAAATACAGTAAACATTAAAATACCCGGTAATTTGTGGAACTAGTATTTTTAGCAATGTAATTTTGTTTACGTTTGCATTTCTTGGCAGTTGTTTATCCCTCCAGCTATATACATATGATCCAAATAGAGAGCTCTAGACGTTGCCTGGTTTGATGTTCCGATTATATATTGGGACTATAGTCTGTCGATCCCAAAATATTCATGCAGCACATTTGGACGATTTATAATGGAAAATGTTGACATCTTTTCTCCATTTGGAAGTCACTCAGATGACCTTGCACAATTTTTCAACACTATCATCCGGGTCTGTTGAAATGCAAAACTCCGTAGACTTCTTTATTTTTAGCCGTGTATTTATACCAGCTGATAAGCTAGAGAGGACGTTTTAAAGAAAGAATAATGAGTATGTTTAATGCTTCTAAAAGAGAATCGCTTGAACCCTGAGGTATTAATAAATATACAGCAAACAGTGAATCGAGGATATTTTGGGACAGAATATAGTGGTCAATGCATGTACTGTTAATTTTGAGGAAATAAATAATCTTGAATAAATAATCTAATATTGCTAATCTTTCAAAAAAAATTAAAATGGTACATAAAGTATATCGTTTTAGCATGATTAACAAATCTATGAGGTAAATAACATTAGATAAGATTTCCGTTTTCCCTTCCGTTCCGCTTTCCATTCCGTTTTCCGTTCCGCGTTTTAGCAACACCCATGTATCCCATCTAATCGAAGAGCTGGGTAAAACTAGTACCCGCTAATGAGACATGCAGACCTGTGTTGTGTACGTAACTTCAGACAAAGATCATTCATTTGTAACATGCATGTATTTTTATGACCTATTCTTCAAATCCACCTGCACTATTTTATTAGGTAAATAACAGCTTTAAGGTGGTGCAGGACACCTGCATATTGTGATGTACATGTATACTTTCTATTGAGATAAACAATAAAGTATATTAAATATTGATTAAATATTTACCCCCCAAATAATGTTACCTACATGTAGCATTGAAGCGCAATGGGTTAAAGCGTTTACATGTCTGTAAGAGCACTGGGGTCCAATGTGTATTTTTGGTAATTTTACAATTGATATAAATGAATTTTCATGGGGAGGGGGGGGGGGGGGGGTTCTGGACCCCTAACTAATTCACTGCAAACAGTTCTACCCCAAATTGCACATAAAGTGCTGCTCATGTCACGATGTGTATTATCATATGGGAAGGGATCTCATCCTTCAGTTATGAAAATTATAAATTTTAATTGTATTACCGGAGCTTGCATGTAGCCTTTATTTTTAATTAAACTGGTACAAAACAGTGTTAATTAGGGGCAAACACATGGTGCGGGTATTACTGTCTAATGACAGCATCTAGTTTTGAATGTCAATGGCTTTTTCATGCAACAAATTACATGTACATATATAATTAATTACTATGAAAAATACAAATAAAACAGAAATAATGTTTTATGAATTATTACAAGATAGAATTTTAGTTCTGTAAATGAGCTAAACTGTTTGACATATGAAAATAGATTGATATTTAATTTAAAGGAGAATTTGAATATTTGTAATCACAGGCTGCCATGAAGCGTATGTTGGAGGAAGCAGACAAACACAAGAAGAAGAAGCTGACCACCGACCTAATTCACAAGATCTACTATGCTCCCACAAACGATGCCGCCGAGAAATGCATCGCCCTTATCCCACAGGAAAAAGGTAAATAGTTGGTACGTATTTTAGGAGGAATTTTTTTTTCTAATATGGCTTTAGTATGTATATTCACTTGGCAAATATTATGAGAGGCTTGTTGGTAAGAAAAGCTTGCTGAATATTATTGTTCACTTATGTGTCCACATACATGTATGTATACTTGTATTGCTAAACATTGGGAGAGACATTGGATCAATTTGTACAAAAATGTTATTAATACCTATATAGTTATTCAATTGTGCATCAATTATTCAAACATTTATATTCTGCTGGTCAGGATTTCCTATGTGATTTGACCATCGAATCCTGGTATATTTAGAAAAATTGATTATATATTTATATACATTATATACATTTTCTTTACAATTACTTCAATTTTATTTTTTTCATCTTCCCTTAACAATGACTTGGATTTCTTATCTTGATTGTCAAATGATTGCTTCCCGACAAAATTGTTCTTTCCTTAGCTGCTTTTGATAAAAAATGATATAAATACTATGGTTTCATTTTAAGTCATGGGCATCGATTTTTGTGGATTTAGAGAAAAAATCAAAATTTCAAGGATATGTAAATTCATATACAGGGAAAATATTTGTCCCATTTTATTTTTGCCCTTTTTGCTTTCATCGTCAGTGGGCAAATTTAAGGCTAGGTGAATTCTAATATCTCAAATTATTTATCTTTAAAGACAACTGTGTTTGGGCGAATTTAAAATGGGGCAAAACTGTTTGCAAGTGAAGAAGGGTGAAAATTAAACCGGGGCAAAAATAACCCTGTATACAGTTCATTACAGGCCAGTGATCAAGATTGGTATAAACAACAAATATTGATGAATATTCCACAAAATATCCCTTACTGTCAATATGTGAAATTCAACATGAATGATTCATAATATTACATGCCAATTTGTACAAAACTACACAGAAAATCATGCTTGCTTTTATTTCTTTCTGACCACAGATGACACCTCCTCTGATTCCTCTAAATCTTCCTCTTCTTCTTCTTCTTCGTCCTCTTCCGATGATGAGAAAAAGTCAGGAAAGGGCACTGGTAAAAAAAAATTACACAAGAGGAAAGCATCATCTGCTGATAAACTCAAGAAAGAAAGGAAATCATCTGCTAACTCTAACAAGTCAGCTAAATCAGAGGGAGGGGCTAAGTTGAAACCACCACAGAAGAAGGAAAAGAAGGAGAAAAAGGAAGACCCCAAAGCTAAGAAACAGACATCTGAGGCCATTAAGAGCCAGAACAAATCCAGTTCATGTGTACTCTTGTAAAAATAACAATCTTAGTATATTGACACATGCTTTATTTCAAACATTTATACATTTTGTGTTATGTATATATGTATGTTATTCTTTACTGCTTTTCACTTGCGTATCTGTCCTTCAGGATTTAGAAGAAGGAAAAAAAATGTTCTTTTGAAACACACATTTCCTTGATATTATATTTTCATTATGAGGATATATTATGATGTTTGCTCACAGACCCTATCAATGTGTTCCCTTTTATTTACAATGCTGACTTTAAAGATTTTATTTATGACAATTTTATAGATTGTTTTTGCATTCTAAATCATGTTGCTGGAGTACAATTAAAGTCTTGTTTACCTTTGGTATTCAATTCAATTAAATTTGTTTGTACAGAACTCCTTATTTAGTGTATTTTAGATAAGTTATCTAGTATTCTGAATATGAGATATGTACTTTTATTGTCAGTATTGATGTTATGATGCATAATCAGTTCCCTGATGCTGAATGTAAATATGACATGTAATTTTTTTTTTTATTTCTTGGTATTTCATTTTCATTTGAAAATATGTACTTATCAACAGATATCCGTCCATTTGTTATTGTTCGCTAATATATACTTGCACTGGTTGTGTATAAAACTGATTGCCTCTTGATCACACTGATACTGTGCTAAAAAATCTTATTTTAAGAAACAGGGTATTTGTTCGCCAAACCGTAAAATTGACCGAAGTATTATTTTGTACTAATTAAATTACACACACGTACATGTAGTTGAAATATATATGACTTCTTAACATTCCCTTAAATTTACATGTACATACCCGGTATATTTGTTAAAAGGCTGCCCTTAGCTTTTCCTAGTTTGAAATTATTTTTATTTTTATTTCATTTGCTATCTTATGCAGGATTTTGATTGAATTTGAATAGATTTTGACATAAACACGAAAAGATACCAACTAATGATTAATATAGTTGGATGCTTGCTTCAGTTTTTTTTTAATGCAAAGCGTACATTCATTATTGCATGACATGGGCTCTAAAATATGTGGGGTCAGTGAATTTTTGGAAGGGCCTGTACCTGTGGACAGATCGACCCCTGATCCTGCTGGCCAGTGAGTTTAAAATGTTTTTATGAAGACTGTCAATGCATTCATCAACACATCAATTAAGCACCATTCTGTATTCAATCCGCCTTGATTGCAGATAATTACATGTTGTTTCACAAATATAATCCATCTTGCACTGCACCAAGAAATTTTTCTTCTTTCTTACAACTAGCTTTAAGTTACCAGGTAGAATGCCAAGGATGATGATAAAAGCATTGATTTTTTAAAACTCAAATTTACTACAAACACTCAATTTTTTAAACAGGGTTTTTTTTTATATTTAAACATTATTTATTTATTTACCAGAAGTTTTATCATGACGCAAAGCTATTTTTATTTATGTTGTTTGAGTGTTGTGACCAGACTGTGATAAAATCTCTTCATGAATGTTAATCCATTGTCTTTTCCTATTGGTTTGTTTATATAGTGAGAGACTTGCATTCTGGTGTCCATCATTATTTATTTTATTTTTTTTATATTGATGGACAGAGGGGCATTTTTGCTGTTAATATTTTGACATTCACACGAATGTAATTTTATTAACTTGAGACATTTTAATTGTTAAATAAATCATTTGACATCCCCTTGAATCTTTTTTTTTTTTTTTTGGGGGGGGGGGGATACAGGTGTACAAGTGATACTGTTACACATATGACCAAAGTATAATGGAAAGTAATTTTGGAGAGAGAGAGAGAGAGGTGCTTCCTTGTTCACTCCAAGATTTACTTCTTAGTTATGTAGATTAGAGCCATGCTCAATTTAGTCATATACTGATAAAAGATCTACTGGTCTAAAGATTATACTATTATAAGGAAAACGCCAATTCTCTAGCTATCTTTGACAGCCCTATATATTTTCCACGTATGGTACATGTGGTTTTACCCCATGCACGCAACAATGCTTTTTACACGTTCGCCGGTCCCGTTTTTCTGTTTTGTTGGGTTCCTTTTCTTCTTTTTAGCTCACCTGAGCTGAAAGCTCAAGTGAGCTATTCTGATCACATTTTGTCTGTCGTCCGTCTGTCCGTCCGTCTGTCCGTAAACTTTTCACATTTTCAACATCTTCTCAAGAACTACTAGGCCAATTTCAACCAAACCTGGCACAAATCATCCTTAGGCAAAGGGGATTCAAAGTTGTGAAAATTAAGGGCCACACCCGTTTTCAAGGGGAGATAATTAGAAATTAATGAAAAATTTCGAGAAATTTTCAAAAATCTTCTTCTCAAAAACCAGAAAGCCAGGAAAGCTGAAACTTGTGTGGAAGCATCCTCAGGTAGTGTAGATTCAAAGTTGTGAAATTCATGACCCCCGGGGGTAGGGTGGGGCCACAATGGGGGGTCGAAGTTTTACATAGGAATATATAGAGTAAATCTTTAAAAATCTTCTTCTCAGAAACTAAACAGCCAGGAAAGCTGAATCTTGTGTGGAAGCATCCTCAGGTAGTGTAGATTCAAAGTTGTGAAATTCATGACCCCCGGGGGTAGGGTGGGGCCACAATGGGGGGTCGAAGTTTTACATAGGAATATATAGAGTAAATCTTTAAAAATCTTCTTCTCAGAAACTAAACAGCCAGGAAAGCTGAAACTTGTGTGGAAGCATCCTCAGGTAGTGTAGATTCAAAGTTGTGAAATTCATGACCCCCGGGGGTAGGGTGGGGCCACAATGGGGGGTCGAAGTTTTACATAGGAATATATAGAGTAAATCTTTAAAAATCTTCTTCTCAGAAACTAAACAGCCAGGAAAGCTGAAGCTTGTGTGGAAGCATCCTCAGGTAGTGTAGATTCAAAGTTGTGAAAATCATGACCCCCGGGGGTAGGGTGGGGCCACAATGGGGGGTAGAAGTTTTACATAGGAATATATATAGAGTAAATCTTTAAAAATCTTCTTCTCAGAAACTAATCAGCTAGCAAAGCTGAAATTTGTGTGGAAGCATCTTCAGGTAGTGTAGATTGAAAGTTGTGAAAATCATGATCCCTGGGGGTAGGGTGAGGCCACATTGGAGGGGGGGTGTTAAAATTTTACATAGGAATATATAGAGTAAATCTTTAAAAATCTTCTTCTCAGAAATTAATCAGCCAGGAAAGCTGAAACTTGTGTGGAAGCATCCTCAGGTAGTGTAGATTCATAGTTGTGAAAATCATGATCCCTGGGGGTAGGGTGAGGCCACATTGGGGGGGGGGGTGTTAAAATTTTACATAGGAATATATAGAGTAAATCTTTAAAATCTTCTTCTCAGAAATTAATCAGCCAGGAAAGCTGAAACTTGTGTGGAAGCATCCTCAGGTAGTGTAGATTCAAAGTTGTGAAAATCATGATTCCTGGGGGTAGGGTGGGGCACAATGGGGGGGGGGGGGGTCGAAGTTTTACATAGGAATATATAGAGTAAATATTTAAAAATCTTCTTCTCAGAAACTAATCAGCCAGGAAAGCTGAAACTTGTGGGAAGTATCCTCAGGTAGTGTAGATTCAAAGTTGTGAAAATCATGACCCTTGGGGGTAGGGTGAGGCCACATTGGGGGGGGGGGGGTGTTAAAATTTTACATAGGATTATATAGAGTAAATCTTTAAAAATCTTCTTCTCAGAAACTAATCAGCAAGATGATTCTTTATAATTGTTAAGACTTTGGCTCCAGGACAATTCTTCGGCCTCACAAGAAGGTTCAGAGTTTGATGTAGCTAAATATCCCATATATAAACAATTGTAAAGGATCTTTTTGAGAACTGCAATACTCAACATGTGATATGACTATAAAATTGAAGCAGGCAGCTATTTTTTCATTAGAATCTTTTTGTATTACTGTTTTGAGTTATTGCCCTTGATTTATTGATTCTTGATTATTTTAATTAATGCATCCACTGTTAACCAATCATTGTGATGATTATTTTTATACAATAATAAATATTCAATGTATATAAGTTGTTCTGCATAAGTAGTTTTGGGTTAGGCCGGATTAGTTTGTTTATTTTTGATTTCCAATTTTTAGATACTATGAATTATTTTAGGCCGGCACATATACATCTTCGCTAGCCAAGGGTTTTCGGTCCACTTTGCTCCCCATAAACCCTTGGCGGATTTCATTACGAAAACTCGGTGATGTGGTGGCGCTATCTAGCGAGCAACTTGAGTTGCGCCCCTTGCATATTTACATTTTAATCGAATTAAACAACGTTTTTTTTATACACTATGGCATTAATACAACTTGAAAACATGTTGACTATCGAATATCGGAACATAATTAACGATGCTATTAAATACGAATTAAGTTATAACCATGGGAAAGCACGGAATGTTTTATTCGTAGTGTTTTGTAAGGATCTGTACCGGGAGTGAAAAAGTCGCCGATTTATACGAAAGCTTTCATGCCATAAAACCCTTTATCTTTGTCGTGAATAATGCGAACCAAAAAAATAAAATAAAACAGAGCTCATTGAACCTTTAAAAGCAATAACCATAAGCAGGAACGAATATACTAACAGGATAGGCAACTTCTACATTCGCCATGTTTACTTCCCATGCATTCACGCGAGCCTTGACAAGTTTGCAGAACTATGTATAATCCCAGTAAAATATATAGGTTTTTAAAGCGATCTGGTTAGACCATCGTTGGGGAGGCATTGTACTCGAGAACTTGTGCCTCAACTTGTTAAAAGCACCGAATGTTTTACCAAAGATCACACATGTGTTTTCTTTTAAAGTTTATATTTACAAGCACTGCGATTGGATCAGCTACTCGCAGCTGCAGCCAATCATAAAACGGAGCTTGTCACCGAGTTTTCGTAATGAAATCCGCCAAGGGTTTATGGGGAGCAAAGTGGACCGAAAACCCTTGGCTAGCGAAGATGGCACATATATAGGGACAGTGTATATTGCATTGTGACGAGCGACCGGTTGGGGTTAAACTTGAACAGGTACGGAGAGATTGAGGGTGTGGACATCCCTGCTGTATCTAATCTTCGTGTTTTTCTAACCTACGATACAGAGTGTGCGGTCCTTCCTGCCCTGTATCGCATTAATACAACCTGCTTGTCTTGGTGGTGGTTGCGGCGGAGCACTAGTGTATGGTCATCCCTTCTGGTGTTCTGGCCTTACTAGCGCAAGTGTGCGGTCATCCCTGCTTGCGTTATCTCTGCTTGCGTTAACGTTGGTACCTGTGAGTTGCGTAGGTGTGTGGTCATCCCTGCCTGCGTAACTTTGAGTCCCTATATATGTGCAGGAGCGGTGATTTAAGTCTGCTCTTGTAAATATTGGCAGCAATCAGGGCTATCCGAGTTCCAAGGGGGAAAAATGGATTTTATTTATACAGGATCTACATGTATTATTGTACATTGTCCAGATTGTTTGTATTATGACTCCATTAAGCTGACTTTATCATACCTATTGTTCCTCAGGTGAGCGATGTGGCCCATGGGCCTCTTGTTTCTTTTGAGGAGATGGGGATTCAGCGCAACTCTCTTAAACCGCTGCACAGAATTTTGTAAAACGTTGTATGTATTTAGGACATATCCAGTATGTAAACAACGATTCCTCAGAGAATGTTGGCCTTTTTGGCATTAAAATTTTGCCCATTCAATGTAAGGATTCCTAAATATACATTTATATCTACAAATATTCAATATTTTTGGATCGATGCACACGTTTGATAGAAGAACAAAATCTAAAACCGTTTAACGTAATAATTGAAAGTGATCCAATCGAGTTATGGATTGGATAGACAGAGAATCTATACATATCTAAGATATTAAAACTAAAATATTAGAATTTGGATAAGTTAAAAATGTTCCATATAAAGCACCGATTTTTGTCTTAATCTATGCACTGATTATATCCGATGTGATTTGTAGTTAAAAGTAATATAATGAATTAATACCATAAAGTGGGTTAATTTTGATTTGTGATTCTTTGATCATGCAGTTCTTTCACGGAATGGACAGTTTTGGCCGGTAATAACTATATACATGTAGTATCTCAATGAAATATATCACATGCCTCTGAATTATAGATATGGTTATATAAATATTATTTGTTAAGAAATTTTGCTACTTACATTCTATAGACTGATAGATACAAGTTACGATGTAAGTATGATTTTAAAAAAACTTTGATGAATAAATTTGATATTTACGTCATGTACTTGTGCGGACAGTTGCCAGGCTCAGTTAACATTATGCATAAGATCAATTATTTACGTTGTTATTTTAGTAAACAAAATTGCCAATGCGGAGATGCATAATCGATCAAGGGCCATACAATGGCAATTAATTAATATGCATTGCCAGTTCGAGAACAGTTTTGGTTAATTCCTTGTAAATATTTTCGATAGCCAACAATTTAAGTGGTTTTGAGATCGAATATTGACCTGTGATAACTTTTACTTGGTGGTCGTTGTATTTGTACTATGGGAACACTTTCTTCTAAAACTGGCAACAACCAAATAGCCTTCTTTAAGTTCTTATTAATGTAATAGATGACCACATATCTTCTTCTTTTTGACCCCCTCGTTAACCTTACGAGAACTTTCTACGAGAGATAACTCTGATAATCGGTCATTGCCACGTGTGTGTAAAACGGCGCAGAAGACAACAGAAGGTAAACATGTCGAAGGAAGACGAGAAATACATGGACGAGTTTGACAAGTACAATATTGAGCAGGATAAATACGCTCATGGAAAGAGTGGTGGCAAGCCCGGACGAAGCAAGACTGAAACAGAACAGAACAAGAAGCACGGAGAACACACACGTAAAATCGCCGAGCATCTCATAAACAGCGCTCACAAGTCGGAGAAAGAGCCCGATCACCAGCACCACAAAAAATAACCCCGGACTATGTAGGTGTCTTTTTACTTACATTAAACATTTAATATGCATGTTGAATGTTACTTTTGCTTACTGTGTTTGTAAACAAGTACAAATATTTATTTATCATGTTCATTGACCTATCAATGTGATTTTATTTAATTAACCATTGAACAATATGTTCTTATCGACCATATTGCACGAATGCCCCGAGGGCCTGTTCATTGCTGTCAATTAGATTTATTGAAACCAAAAAAAATGCATTTTCAACCAACTCCTTAAGAACAACTGGCACGTTTATATAATTCATAATGTACTTCATGCATATCATATATATTATAAATTGATTTTTTTTTTTACATCCCCGCGCCTCCAAATTAATTTATTGATCTTCCACAGATTGATTTGCGAATAGCAAGTCATAGGCATGTCACAATCGCTGTATAAGATAGGACTTCCACATCGATCGTTATATTAATCTCTATACATATTATGAAGGGGGGGGGGGGGGGGTTAAAGGACATAATGGGGTAATGGGGTCCATGTATTTGAATTAATGTTAGCTGCATTGTTGCAATGTATGGTACTTTCAAAAACGGACTTTGACACATACATGCACATTATACAAACCTCTCTGCAAACGTTTATGACTGTTTATGACCGAATCAAGTACCTGTTGCCCAAAACCCACTTCATTGTTTATAGCTTTAACTCTTTCCTCATATCGCAGGCACGTAGCATCGTTTTTGAAAGTGGGGGGGGGGGGGAGGGGGGGGGCAGACTCATCCAAAAAATCTTGACAAGCAAAAAACAAAACAAACAAAATTTGAATGTTCCAAAATCTTCAAAATCCTAATCCGTTGGGGGGGGGGGGGGGGTAGTATATCTATATTTATAACTTCAATATAACTTCGCGTTGTACTTTTGGTATTAAAATAAAAGCTTGAAATATCTATTTGGTTCACAGTTTTTGGGGGTTTTGTTTGGTATTTTTGGTGATATATTATGAAGTTCAATTATTTCTATTACAGGAAACAAATTTTGATGCAAAGCAAACCTCAGGATGGGAACTGAAGAGAAGTTGGAGTCGCTCTCTTTAAAAAAAGAAAATACAAAAGACTTAATTAATATGCAGTTTACGAAATATCAACAATGCAGATAATTGAATTTTGCGGAAATGGTTGAAAACCTGATTGCAATCTCATGGACATGCAGTTATTTTGAATATTTTTTGTGATATTTATCGCTATATTTTTTCTGTATAAATGTTGTAAAAATTGGGATTTTTTTTCCGTTTGTTATCTTATCAATATACATGGTAAAAAAACCTTTTTGTATTGAAAGTTATCTTTCTTTGAATTGGTAGTTCACTGTAATCCTAAGTCTGCAAATATGTGCATGTACATATGTGTTGCTCACAATCATTAGGTAAATACTAGTATATAATTCGGTCATTGCCTGTAGCGGTGATAAGAAAGTTTGGGGAGTAAATTACTATAAGTATGTCACAATGATAAAATATCTTTCATGTATATATCCAGTAAATCAAAGAATGCGTCGACAGGATGCATTGCTATGGATGTTGGGGACCAAATTATTTAGATGTCGATTATCTATTATGCATGTATGCACTTAACATATTAGTGTTTCCAGTGTGCATCTGACAATTTATTGAACAGTAAAGAAAAAGATCTATGAATGCAAATGCTGATAAGAATACACCAACGGCATGCATTGCTATGGAGGTTAGGGACCAGTCATAATGTTCAGACTCATTATCTGTTAATTATGCATGTATGCACTTACATATTAGTGTTACCAGTGTGCATATGTATGACAAAATGTATGTGTGTGTGTGAGTGTGTGTGTGTGTGTGCGGGGGGGGGGGGGGGCTACAAAGATGAAAAATGCAAAATTCTGAGACTATCGTTGAAATGTTTAATTCTGGCCAATTCAGGGTGTAGATACATTTACGGCTGTTTATGAAAAGCGTCAGGGTCTTGACTTCTGCACGATACATCGTTAACATACATGAATTGTATCTATAATACGAGATGTTACCAACAGCCTGATTCGTGCTGTGCGTGACGGAGATAAAAGTAATTTTTGTTCAGGTGCATTTTGAACTCGTGTTTTCCAAGAAGTTGGTGTAAATTTCTAATGGAAGTTGGTCAAGTGCTCAACAGAAATATAATGTTAATCAAGTGGAAGATCTAACTATAGTAATTAAAAAAAACTTGTTGGAGCATGTTTGCAAACAAGTTTTAATTTTAAACTTGATCTTTGATTCCTGCCGAGTTGAGTAACTTAAAAAACTTGTTTTTCTTAAAGTAGACTGTGTATTTAGGGTTGAAAGGGGTTGTAACACTCTCGTAATGGGAACGAAATCAACAATAAATTTCTAATGACCATGTTTATATTAACTGACTTTCGATTTAACTTTGGACAAAAGAACACAAGTAACGTCAATTATGTACTTTTTGATTAAGTAAAAAGTACGCAAATCAAGACCCGGGGAGATGAGCTTTATTTTCGGGGTTAACAAATTTTAATATATATATTTTTTTAACACCTTTTGGCAGAAACCAAACTGTTGTTCATACGATTTTGTTTATAGAAGTCAAATTGTGTCAATAATTTATTATAACAGAAATACATTAAACAACATATATAATAACAATAACCAGGGATTGTAAAACAAAAATTTAATGATGATACAAAACCCTCTCTCTCTCTCTCTCTCTCTCTCTCTCTCTCTCTCTCTCTCTCTCTGTTTTATGCGTCTCTGTCCATCTGTCTTTCTTTCACCTTCTTTCTATCCAAGAGCAATACATGCATATATATGATTTTCAGTGCCATGTATCCAAATACCAATTATCTCTCTCTTTCTCTCTCTCCTTTTCTGTTTTTATGCATCTCTCTGTCCATCTTTCACTTTCTTTCTTCCCGAAAGAGTAACACATATGATATAATTCTTAGTGTCATGTATCCAAATACCAATTTTCTCTCTTTCTCTCTCTCTCTCTCTCTCTCTCTCTCTCTCTCTCTCTCTCTCTCTTTCATCGTTCAAGTTCACCCACATCTCTTCTTTTTCTCTCTCTGAAAATATGACATATATACATACATGTGTTTTCCAATTTCGTTTTTGTTGCTATTGTTTTAAACTACACTGTTCCCATACAATTGATTTCTTTAATGATTTTAATGTAAACAGACTAATAATTGATCTGCACTCTAACACTTTAGAGACAAAGTTTACTTAACCCTGCTTTAGTCAAATTT
Source organism: Magallana gigas (assembly GCF_963853765.1). Lineage (NCBI taxonomy): Eukaryota > Metazoa > Mollusca > Bivalvia > Ostreida > Ostreidae > Magallana > Magallana gigas. The sequence continues at coordinate 19,586,014 of NC_088857.1, read as the reverse complement.
TGAAATACCACTGAGATCGAATCTGCAACGTGCAAAACAAGGATTGTTACTCGAAAAATTTCTAGCAAAAAATCAATATGCTTTGCTCACATATGTAGATAAACTTATATGTACTCTATCACAGAATTCTTGGCTATTTCGTAAAAAGGTGACGCAGTAATGATGTGTAAATAACAGCTGTAGCAAATACAGCTGTTAATTCAATCAATCAAAAATTAACATGCATACAACTCAACACCTTATATCTACATTAATCGAGTATTTCTCTCCTAAATTTTAAGAAATCGGATTGAGATCATTTAGCTAATGATACAACCGAATTACGAAGTAGCTACATTGTATATGTCCGCGGCCGCGTATGAATATTTATATAAACATTCGTTATAAACTTTGAATTTGCGATCAAGAGTATTATTTAGCAGTGTTTAGTTCATATTAAATAAATAAAATCCACAACGGTGTCTTATTGTAAACCTTTGATGTTGTCCTTATTTGGATTATATTAATATCAGACCGATCGAAACTTAAGCTACATTGAGAGACGTCAGACTTCCAAATAGAACCATTTTAACAAGACCTAATTTCTCTTCCTTTTTATAACAAATTAACGAGAATTTTTTTTGACAGAATTTAAGAATAACAATTAGTTAATGTAATACAGAAATAAATTATAAAAATTCTAAATAGAGGTAAATATGTATATGTATCATAAGTGTAATGTGCTTGTTAGAAGCTTACATAAACTAAATATTGCACATACCCCTTATATTGCTTATAATACCTGTAATATAAACATAGCCATTAGTCAAATCGACCATATCTGTATGCTGTGATAAGCAATGGTAAAAATAACTACTAATATTCTAGCATAATTAGTATCAACTCGCCAGGAAACGAAAGATGAAAAAAAAACATCCCTATGAAACTAACTCGACAAAAACTTATCTAAATTTTTCTGAAACTCACTACCCATGACTTTTTTCATGATAGTCTTATCCACGGGAGGAGCAGGTGAGCTATCGCCTTTCCCAGCCAGATTTTTCAAGTCGTAGTCGGCTAGCTTGTCGAGCTGAGCGATAGCGTTCAATAACTCCGGGTCTTCCTTGGGAGGGGCCCTCGGGGGTGGGTCATCCAAGTAGGGTGCCGGTGTCTCCGGTTTGGGTTGTCTTTTTGGGGGAGCGGCGGTGGTCACTGGCGGGGGTGCCGGTTTGGTGTCTACAGGACTAGACAACACATCTGGAATAGCATCGCTGTCATCGCTGTCTTCAGGAACCGCTGGTTTGGGCCTGTTACCAGCATGGACAGACTCTCTTGCTGAGTGTTTTGCCTTTTGTTCTGGCGATTTGCCCTTCGTCGGAACCGCTGCTTTAGGTACTTTCGGTGTTTTCTTTTTATTTTCTTTCTCGCGATTATTCTCTTTTTCAGACTCAGAAGAATGGTCCCATTTAATCTCTCTTGGTTTTCTTTTCGGAGTTTCTTCATCTTCATCTTCGTCCGATGATTCAACTCTGGCTTTCCCTTTTTTTGGGTTCGACCTTTTTTCCGGAACCTTTTCCTTTTTCCGTTTGGGGCTTGTCTTCGGCGAGTCTTCCTCTTCTTCATCTTCAGATGTCTCAGGCCTCGTCTTCTTTTTCTTTGGTTTTTCTTTGGGGCTCTTTTTCTTTGGACTTCTTGGTATTGACTCGTCGCTTTCTTCAGACGGGCTCCGATTCTTTTTAGCTCTACTCTTTGCCTTTCTGGCATTAGACCGACTTCGAGATGTAGATCTATCTTTCTCACTTTTAGAGTGTGCTCTACTTTTACCTCTACCAACATTGATATTAATTTCCGGGGATAGAGACCCAGAGGAGTCTCTACGATGTTTCGACCTCTTTCTTTTCCCTGACGGAGTTCTTGACTTAGACCTGTCTTTCTTGCGACTTTTAGAGCGACCTCTGCTTTTTTCTGGCGACGGAGAGCGAGATCGACGGGAGTTTCGATCCCGAGATGGAGATCTTTTTCGAGACCTGGATGGAGATTTGGAATGTTTGTGTTTCGGTGATCTTGATTTGGAACGGGACTTGTTTCTTTTTCTTGAATCTGATCGACTCCTTCGTCTTCCTCGCGATCTTGAACGACTTCTGTGAGGAGATTTTTTATTTCGAGAATTCGAACGACTGCGCTTTCTCTTTCGTGAATCTGATCTACTTCGTTGTCTGTCTGTGTTGTTATGAGTAACCACAACAATGTGTCTCTTACGCGAGTCTGATCGACTTCTGCGCCTCTTTCGAGAATCTGAACGACTCCTACTTCTTCTCCTCCTCGAACTTGATCGACTCCGTCTACGTTTTTCAGAATCAGATCGACTCTTTTGCCGCCTTCTGGAATCGGACCGAGATCGTCGACGCTCATTGTTTGCGTGCACAACAACTGCCACAGTTTCTCGTCTCGGCGACTTTGATCTAGATCTTGATCTCTGACGGTGTTTCTCGACTCTTGGAGATGGAGACCTTTCTCGCCTGCTTTCTCTTGGTGGTGGGGTTCGAGATCGTTGCCTTGCTCTCTCCACTCCTACAACAGCCACGCCTACTCCAATGTCGGGATCAAAATTTCGAGAATCTCTGGGTGGATGAACTTGACGACGTGATGGATCACTGTCTTCCTCTTCATCTCCTTGCTGTGGATCACGTGGTTTTTGAATTGGAGGTAAAGGTTCACGTGGTTTTCCCTGGTGTTCCTGTCTCAGAGGAGATTCGTTGCGGTTTCTTGAATCTGCCTTTGGCTGGGTAGATTTGATAGGTGGAAGAGGTGGAGTTGCTGATAAAGAGTTACCCGATCCTTGCTTTGTCAGCCTCTTCTGTTGAGATAATAATACAATTGTCACATAAGTTTCCTTTTATTCGACACTCTTATAAAAAGTTTCATTTTGCTTTTTTTGAGCATGCAATGTATATCTTACCCTTGTCCTGGGTGAGTCCTCCATATCTGGATGAGAAGGAGAATGTTTCTACAACAAATACCGGTATTTAGATATGCTGTTATAACTTGTTCTTTGAATTCTTCTTGGAAGTAGGACTAATGAATACACTGAGATGTATCAACTTATAGCAACTATCCAAAACATGCAAATATGTGGTAAAATGTACTTGCATTTCAGAGACTGATTTTATAATTCATAATTACTTTGGGTGGGGTTTGGCGTTGATTTGCGGCCTCCCGAGATATCGTTGGCTCTGGGGTGGGGGATCGTCGCTCGTTCTCCTCTAAACTGGCGAAATCAGCGATGTCAACGCTAGCGAAGGCACTGTCGTTCCTCTCGCCACTAGTACCATCGGCTGACTGAAATTTAACAAGATTTTCTTTTTGATTGAATAAAATGAATAATTATTGTCTTGTTGAAGCAAATAAGTCGGTGAACAGCTTTATTTTCTAATATTGAAATACGTTTTTCAATCAAAGAAAATAAATTTACAGCAGATTTTCTGTTGTGCAAACTTGACCGCGTGATTCACGCATGCACGGTAAACTAAGTAACATCATATAAGATGGAGATATACATGTAATGTAAATGGGCGATACTCGTCAATGCTTGCGCAAGGAGAGAATTGCAAAAGCCAAAATATTTTGTCGTAGTTTCCTATATTGGATATTTTGCTTATATAAAAAAAAAATATAGACTCTAAAAACAATCCGGAAACATGGTTTTTTTTTCATATCTATTTTTTTTTACCTTACCATAAATAGATTCAACTAAGTTGACATCCAATCGTTCCGCATTAAAATTTCATATATGTGCATCAATTGTAGCACTCTCCTAATGGGCACCAATCGATGTACGCTAAGCTTAAAACAAATTTTTGAATTGATGGAAATTAACTCCATAGAGAGTAAGTACTTGTCAAACATCAATTTCTCACCAATACCACAACCAATACATCATGCATAAACGCCCAAAAGTTTTTTTCTTTTGTCTCAAAATAGAAAACCCTATTTGAAACAACGTTATATTAGAGCGCAAAAGGTAAAACTTATTTTTTTTTAAGTTCGCATGCTGTATGTTTTAATTGATTTAGAATTGAGGTTTCATGATTGTCTAGATTTATTTTAATAGCATTTCACAAAAATTTCTAGAATAAAAATATTTTTAAAGATGCCAGACTTTATTCTTTGATGATAATGTTAAAATCTCACCTATTGGCAATACCTTTGAGAGAAAAAAGTCACTGTTACACAAAGAATATCCTTACTTACTGTAAAGTATCAATCGGATTATCAAATCCATTAACATCATCCTATGCCGGGAGGAAATTTAAACTTTTAAAATCAATAAACGCTCTATGAATAATAAATGGAAAGTTTTGCTCTTTATGACACTGTGTACATGTAAACAAGTTAGCATCAATGTGGAATTCATCATCTATCTCTTTTTCGATTTTTCTAAATGCTTAAATTGTAGCATGCAGGAAAACTGATTCGATTCTTGAAAGAATCGTTGAAATTCACGTTGCCTTTTTAATAAATACGCAATTGCAAAATTTCTAAAATTCATTCTCATTGGCTATTAGCTCGTATGGTATATGCATATTTCAATCATAACCTGTCAGAATCACCAAATGTTTGGTTTGTGTGTGTGTGTGTGTGTGTGTGTGTGTGTGTGTGTGTGTGTGTGTGTGTGTGTGTGTGGCATGCCATCATACCAGTATTTTAAAGAAAAAAGAAGTTGGTTTTTTTCGACTGTGAAAACTCTGAATTGAAGTATATCGATTACAGCTTTGAACATTCGATCAATCAATCACGTCCCGGCATTAGCTTTGAAGAGGTCCAGACAACACTATCCAAATTCTCCTGTTATCGATTCCAGCGATGCTGTTTGTACATAATGCAAGTTTAACGCCAAACTGAATTTCGATAAGCAAGGGAATCGATTTTTTTGCGAATTTGAATTTCCAAAGCACTGACGTAGATTGAGTCCCTAATAATTATGTACATGGTTTTAGAAGCATGTAATAAAACTCGAATGATAAAATAATTGTTGCCGCAGCCTGAGTTTGCCGATCCATGTTGTCACTTCTGAAAGCATTCAGCGAAAATTTCAATACGATAAGGGTCGAATAAAACCATACCTTAATGTTAAAAAATATTTTTAATAAACGGTAACGATCATTGTAAATAAGCTGCTGAATGGCACATTGGCATCGCCTTTCCAGGTAATCAAATTACATAATCCGTGTAATAAAAGTCAGTCATTGGGCATGATTTTACAAATTTGTAACCCTAACCCAAGCTTCAAATGTAGTCAGACTAACAATACACTGCAAATGATTTCAAAGAAAGATTGAAAATATCAGGGTTTGTTCGGGAAAAACCTCACATTTTAGTTTCAGCAGCGGATCTGTTTCCGAAAATTTTAAATTCTAATCTACTTCATTTTGTAAATTTAAAATAAAATGACGGGGTTCTACTGATATAAACATGTTTTTCTTTAGGATCTTGGACTCGTTAAAACTAAGCTAGCTGTTTCTCCTTTCTTTTAAATGCTGATAAAAGTAAATATGCATACTGGGATGTTGCACAAATAGTCGCTCTTCAACAAGTATAAATAGCGCAGTTAACCTACGACTCTCAAGTGACTTGAACTCCATTTAAAGAATCTGCAGGCATTCATAAGTTGTGCTTCTTTTAGAATAACAAATAGGGTCAAATAGATCACAAATCGAAGAAACACATTGTGCTGAGAAAAAAATTGAAGTGTTTTCGCGAAGTGTGTGTTTGTCTTCTAGTTAAGGTACTGAACTCGCTACTCAAAGAACACTACTGTCAATTGTACAGAGATACAATGGCAAGAGACAAGACGAATAGGCAAGGGCAACGGTTTAACTGTTAAAAAGACATCTGTACGGTTTTTTTTCTGGTTCTTGCTTTTGTAAATTAGATTTAGCCATAAAAAAGCAAGAATATGAATTTGTTTATCTCTTCCTCCCCCCTCTTCTGTTTCAGTTATAATGGCCAAGATCCAGCTGCAGAAAACGCCGGAATATACATCTACGTGAATGCACCCCAAAGTATCACAAGCAATGTCATGATATTGATAGATGATTTCATGTACTATAATAACTACAGTTCGTGAAATTATCTTTCTATATTTACATTTTCCAGTGTCTTTGCCTGTGATAACACTACGTATCGATTTTGTACTATATAACCCATAATAAAAATGACACCAAATTGAGGCGCCAGCGGGTTTGCTTATTTATATTTCAATATATTTAATCGTATGATGGCTAATTAAAATTATATAAATATAAGTAATAAGGAATCATTCTTTGAATATTTTGAGGTGATAATTTCGGTCGGGGCGTGATCAAATCTATCATAAAGCCCTTCGGGCTTTATCGGATTTGATCACGCCCCGACCGAAATTATCACCTCATAATACTCAAAAAATGAGTCCTTATTCCTTATCTAAAACAAAATGTTAAGTGCCCATGCAATGATGAAAAAAAAAACCCCACTAAGATTGACAACATAGAACATATGCAATGTGTATATTAAGTATCCTTTACTAATTTTCAATCTAAAGTTATAACATGACCAACTTGTTATCTCATATTTTTTAACTTTAGATTGAAAATTCGTAAAGGACATACGATTGAATTTTCTAAACGTACGATAAAAAGGCAAAGCAGTGAACATTTATGCATGTGAATTGTGCTCACCCCGTTTCCATAGCGATTCATCCGTATCCGATCCGCAAGAGTGAGGCCGTCTCTATTTTTCCGTTTGAACTTGGTTTTGAGGACCCGTTTGGCGTTAACAAAGTCCATCCCGTAGGCTTCTTTGATGGCAGACTTTAATATGTCGGACTCGTGGCGTGTTCCTGTTTATAAAAAAAGTATATTAGCTCAATTAAATCAGCCAAATGAAAAAAGTTTTTTTTTTTCATATTTTAATTAATTTTGGTATCCCCTCTCCCTTTTCACGTATATAGTCGCGTATTGATTAACTATTTTAACAAAATAATTGAAAAACATTGTTCTATAAAGAAATAACCTCTCTCACATTTTTGCGGGATGGATTTAAAGATGAAATGACCGTCACCCATTCAAGGTGTTTTTGTATCGCTAAACAACGAAAATCCTTTTTTTCCCAATCATTGGAGAGTATAGATTTTTTTAATCGTTCAGTAGCTAAATCTTTGAAGGTGGTTGGAATTCATAAATAATATACATGTATTATTTCATTGTTCAAAGTTCACATTGATGTAAAATATTGATTGCGTGTTGGCATCTTGATGCTGAATTTACTTTTCTATCATTCGATAGGTAGCTGTGTAAACATAATGAAAAGGCATTGAAATGTATAATGTTGCTATGGCAGTATCAGCAATTATAGATTGGAAGTTCCTAACACTTCTTGCAGAGAGATTATTATCCTTGAAACCGGAAATTCTAAATCCTGCCAGATGGAATTTTCCAACGCCAAGTCAATATTTTCAGAACAAACTGCAACGACCGAAAAATCCTACAGGCATTACAAAACAAATGTAATGGGAATGAAATCTGAATTTCAGAATAACCATCCCATTGTAAAACTCCACATCTTCATACGTACGTGTACAGTTTGATATAGCACTTATTGCACTGATCACAAGTTTGTGGTTTTGGTGGGGTTTTTTTTAAAGGAGTGGCCATTTTTTGGTTGATGATCATGAAATCGTTATTTTTTCCAAGTTTTAAGTTGTTTAGGTAGAGTTTATATAATCAAATCGGCTCTAGCAGCAGAATGCTAAAATTTCAATTTAAAGCTTTGAGGTATTCTGAAATTACAGGGCGACTGTCGTGTATCGTATTGCAACATTGGTATTTACAACCTGACATAGTTCATTCAAAACTATGGAATAACAGTAACGGATCAACATTTCAATAAAGCCTATACGACGAAATGCTTTTAAGGGTATGGTGGAGTTTTTAAATAGAAAATCTGGATATCTGCAAAACATTAAACAAAAAGTATTGTTTAAGAGCATTGCTAAACATGAAAAAAGAAAATAAAGGGGTTTTATTTGAGAATTTGGTTTCATTATTTCTTCAAAAAGATTTATATTTATGTAAAATAGTATTTATACATTTTTGTAAAAAAAAAAAATTGTTCAGTTTTTCATTGCGAGAACTCCGAAGTCCAAGCAATATATACTATATTTGAGGATTGCCGGATGTTATGGTGAAAAGTCAGCTTGTATACGACATATTGCGAAGGAAAACTCAAACCATATTCCCCTCAACCAATAAAAATAAATTTTAGTTTTTTAATTCTGAGATGAGTGTTCACGTTTTTGACATGTAAAACAAGTGTTTTATTGACTATTGGAGTTTCAGACTTTCACGTTAATTAAATCATAAAATTTTCAACATGTTACATGTTACAAAATGAATGAAATCGTTAAATACCGCAGTACAATCCATACTTTCAAACAAGATTTCTAATTAGGATTTTTCTTAAAATCCATTTGTTTAATTGGTCTACATGTTTTTCCCTCTTTTTAGAAAGGTAACTGGTAGTCACAAATTTAATTGTAGATAGAAAAGTTTTGAATATTTAAGAAATATCGATTGAGAAATAATAATCCCAAACAACAGAAAAGTTACAGAAGAAACTATGAAAACAGTAAAAACGTTAATTCCTTTTGAAAAAGCTGCAACATAAACAATTTATACTGACCAAGAACACGTTTGTTAAAATAAAAGCAAGGCTAAAACAAGAGGTCAAAGTTCTATTAGTCGTTAATTTACTCAGAATACACCTAATATACTGTTTATGAATGTGCTTACTACAAGTGTACCACATTAACTGCTCATGTTCTGATTCTAATCGTGCAAGAATTCAAACTGAACACCACCATTCCAAAAAAAAGTCCCGTATTATTTTTAGCCTAATATTTGCAATAAAGCAAGGATAATTATGAATGGACGGAAGTAGGAATTTTTTGAGCCCGAATAAGTAGTGGATAGGTGAGTTTTAGAGCGGGTTCTTATATATTCTCGTAATAACACCCCAATACCTATATAGTTGTTTTTTTTTCGGTTCACCTACAAAATTCTCTTGACACAGCTCGAATCATTCACAGTCAATATATATGTGTATGGTGTAAATTTACTTTCCTTACTTGGTCAATAAAGCAAAATACCCGGTGGTTAAATTACACACATTTTAGCAAAGGCACTCTTTCTCATAACAGCTGAGCACTTTGTTTGACTGTTGAGGATAAAAAGAGAGCTTTTTAAAAAATTGATGAATTTTGACTTTATGATCAATATGGCGCCACGTGGACAACAAGACCCTGACCCACAATGTTACAGTTTATGTAAAGTCACCCTTGTTCATCATTTTTGTGACCGGCTTCGGCCGATCACAGTTGTGTCCACATGAGGCATCCGGCAAATTTTAATATTTGCGCACGCATTACACCTTGCACTACTTTATTAACTATGCAATGACAAACTTATTTTATCTTTAACTACACGTATATCATTAAAATTTTCTCTTATCCGTTTGCCTTTGAATATAAAACATTTATACAGTTACATATATAATGCTTCAAATCACGTTTTTCTTCACATACTAGTATTATCGGAAGTATAATTTGCCCACTTAAAGTAAAGTTTATTCATGCTTTGCTCTTTCGGAAATCAACAAAACGGTGCTATATATAGTTTTCTGCATGTAGCGAAATACTTAGCATTACATTAACAGAGCTGACCAATGATATTACATGCCGATCATTCCTTGAAAAGGAATACTTGTTCAATATCATTCATCATGTAATTTGGTTGGCTGCCATGCGTAACATCTGTGAAGGTAGAACTAAATATTAAATACCATGACCCCCAACCCATAGGAGGGGTGTAGAATTAATGTGAATCTGTAATATAAAATAACTCTTTGCTAATATGGGAAACAAACTAAATAAATTGTAATTTTGAAAAAGGTTGACTCTCTCAATTTTGTTGCCTCGATCTGGATCAAGGACTGTAAAGTTAAGGATGGGGTCCATTAATTGCATACTAAAATGTATAATCTTTTAAAATTGCTGTGTCTTTCTCAACTGGTAGATAACTATTGCATGTTCTAGATGAAGAAGGGATTTTCTAGAAATTGTGAAATTTATGGCCCTTGCATTTGGTTACGAATTTTTAGTCTTTGGGAGGGGCACGCATTTTCAATTTTTATTTCTTCCCTCTAAAGCATTCCAGATCCCATCTACAATGAGATTAAGAGGAAGAAATTGGGATGGATAGGCCACAGTCTACGTAAATCCCCAGAAAACATCACAAGACAGGCACTGGTTTGGGACCTTCAGGAAAAGAAGAAGGTGGGGAGAGCTAGGCAAACCTAGAAAAAGATCTGTGTAGTCAGAGGTAAAAGAGGCAGGATTCACCTAGGCCCAGTTAAAGCAAACAGGAATGAGTCAAATATGTTAAACCTGGTGAGTTCTGTTGTTCCCGAGAACAAAAAAAAAATGGACGGCGTACATGAGAATGGAAGAAAATGGATAGCAATCGGCCATTTGCTGGACTCAGGCGACTTAAGTGACTAATCTTACTATTTCTGTGACCTCAACTCAACTTGACGCCAAAGATAGCTTCAAAATGTAGTTCCATAACATTTGCAGAATATCATAAGAAAAAAACACTGCCCAAAACACCTAATTGTATTTAGACTTTCAGTGACTTTTAAAGCAATACGAAGTCCTCTGAAATTTGTCCATTATTAATACGAAAATTCATTAAAAAAACACTCTATGCTATTAAAAGAGTTTAGTTTTCTTATATCTCCTCTTTAAATTGAATATTATTTTAGTGCATTCATTAAACGACACTTCTTCAGAACAAGTGTGCAAAACATTTGATGAGTAAAGTCAGTTTTGTATTTTTCAAATAAAAGAGGTTAATAAAATTGATACAGCACATCAGAACTCTAAAGTTTAAAATCTGATTTTTTATAGTGAATGTCAAATTTCTGCATTAAAGAAAATACATGCATATTTTGCATGGATGTTCAGTCGATGTTAGTATTCTGTCTCATGTCAAAACTGAAATAATGTTTTTTGAATGGAATAAGATGTATTCTCACTTGATTGCTGTACTTTTTAGGATGAATTAAGTATATATATATTTTTAAAAAACCGTTCATCAATTATTTTTATAAAGATCGTAAGACAAATTAATACACATGATCTTTCAAAGTATTCTACATGTATGTATTTCTCTATTCGTTGTTCTGTATATTAGTGCACATTTACTATGCAACTAATTTATACTAGTAATTATTTCTATACATTAAAAATGTTGACAATATCCGTTTCAAATGTACATTTATGTACCTCATCTTGTTCATTTTTCTTATCAAAAGTGATATAGGGTTTCATTATATAGAAAATAATGTGGATGAAAGTATACTTTATTCAAAACATCGGGTTTTTTTTAAATCTCAAGTTGTGCAATATTTGAGCATAAAATGCATTTCAAAACTTCCTAGACGGTCATGATTTTATACCCTACAGAAACGCAAGTTTCGAATTTATGACTTGTAGATCAGTACCTTGCGCTTCCTCCTATGTTTACATTTGCAAAAAAAGTTTGTTACAACATGGATCCCATACCACCTTAAGCTAAAATCATATTAAAATGTTAGTCATAGAATAGTACTACTAGTAGTTTATCAAAAGTGATTATGAACGTTTTAGTATGATATTTATAAAACTCAAAACGATAACCCTCCTTACCTAAGGTGCCATGGACTATATCGATATCTCCAAAAAACCTGACGATTTCACTCTATCAAAGGCAGAGTCCAAAATGACATCAGATGATCTAAACAGGTTTGATTTTTGCTTTAACACCTCAGTAGTCCGGGTATGAATCATATAATTGTTCGTGTTTAGTGTGTAAAAAAACAGTCAATGATGATATTTATTGAAGCGCTTTGCTACGGCGTTTAGGATTTTTGGTCGATGTAGCCGTTTTCAGAAGACCATTATTTCTATGTCAGGTATCACTAACCACGAACAACAGACGTTTTGAAAATGTTGATTAGGGTTCTTTGACGCATGGAGACGGAATATTTGATTAATATTTTGGTTGTTAATAAAAACAAAAAAAAAACTTCACAAAAGAATGGTAAGTAGCTCTGTAAGTTACTGAGAGCATGACAACTCTCACATGTTAAGTAACGATATTAACTCACTTTTAAGATCAATGACAAATCTCGCACAGTTCTGAGATTCTCACACGGTATGAGACGAGATCAATTGTCAACTTTCACAGGGTACTTATCAGTATTGTCAGCCATTCTGACATTTCTCACATGGTGCGTGACGAGATCAATTGACAGCTGTGTTGAACTCTCGCATTACATGAAAAATTCATTGAAAATTCATAAACGTTCCATCAAAATATCTACTGACAGCTCTCACACAGCACGTAAAGAAACCATCCGACAAGTATCACACATTACGTAACGAATTATACGGACATTAACCTTCCAACTCTTACATGTTACATAAAGAGGTCTTATAACAACTCTTACGTATTACGTAACGAGATCCAATTACAACTCTTACATCACCAGATTTATTGACAAAGTTTACAGTTTACGTCACGAGTTCTACTGACAACTTTGACAGTTTACGTCACGAGTTCTACTGACAACCTTCACATGTTACGTAACGAAATCTACTGACAATGCTTACGTGTTACATAACGATGGTTACTGACAACTCTTACACACTAAATGACGAAATCACCTCAAAACTCACATATGGTACAGGACGATATCTAAAAAGTAAGGGACAACTTCATGTTGTGACGTATTTCCGATCGAAAAAAAACTCTAAAATCAAAAATAATTTTAGAAATTTTTCTTTCCCAAAATAGTTACCTACATATGTAACAGCGTCGGGCAATGAGTTAGAGCGTTAACTAAAAATCTGTATGTCATGAATTCGAACCCCGCTAGGGATTTAATAAATTTTATCTTTCCAAAAATTTTTAAAACTTATTTTTTTGGTCAAATATTGTAAAATTTGACCATTTTAAAACGGTGAAAGTATTTTGATTATAATGTACTTTTATGCACATCAATATCGACAGCTTTCCCATACTATCTTAATTTTTTGCATCGTTTTAATAAATTTATCTCATGAAAGATTAACTGATATTATTTCCAAAACTAAAAGGCCAAGAAACAACAACCTTGAGAGAAAATATTTTTTTAACAACATATGGAATTAAAAAAAACCCAAAAGCATGTTATACTAGGAATATTTTACCTTCAGCGCAATATCCACATCCTTCGTAAACATAAAACCTAGCACAAATAATCAGCTTATTTTGTTTGCTAGGTTTTTCATCGATTAAACAGTGCTTATTGTCATATAATTGTTTGCTATCATGTGTAGTAAAATTAGAGGAAAGTTGTTAGAATATGTTTGCAAACCCCCGTTGGGGTATTTGTTTTATCTCACAGAGATCAAATACCACATACAGCCAACCCATTGATTTCAATCCATAAAAAAACTTGATTTAATTCATAGTATATCCTTTTTAAACTTCTTTTTTAACTTTTAACTATTGCAATGTAAATTGCAATTATGCTTTAACTAAGACACAATCGTGGCGTAAACAACTGGAAAACAAGTAAAAATGAACACAAAGAGAGAATAATTTACTCTATATAATGAATAATGGCAATCGATGTATCTAAATAATACAAAAGCCCATGTAAAATAAACTACATATTACCCAAGTGTAGTTTTATCTACAGTTGAATAATTCTTCAATGATCAAATACTGAAAAGCAGGGATGAAAATAAAGCCCCTTATTTATTTATCCTCTTCGAAGTATTTGTAAATATTACTCTTGAATTCACAATAATTTATTTTCGAAGTTTAAAAATATTATTTATCAAAATTGTCCTTTAACTACTCTGATAACCCAGATAATATTAAATTATCTTTGCATAATTACATATATTACGATTTGACCTTTCCTGAAAATTACAAAATAGTGTACAATCTGGTAAAGAAAATGACATGTTTTATTAAAATTTACATTTTCATGACATTCATAGATTTACGTAGTTAAATTATCATAGGTGTAGGAATTAGGAATTTAACTGATTCTAAACTAGCATGAAATTTCTATTTTTAATCGAATAATTCAGGCACGTAGCATCGTTTTTTAAAGGGGTGGGGTGGGGGGTAGGGGGGTTGTACACCTACAACTTCAATTTTCTTGGTAATTTTCTTATTTTTATTTCATTTCACCCCCCCCCCCCCCCCCCCGATATTAGATGCCTGTAATTCATACAACAATTTTAAGCAAGGTATACAAAAGAAAAGAGGACCTGCTAAATTTGTGCATGCAAGTTTAATGACCGTTTCTACAGAATTTAAGTTGTCATATTTTTTATACGTTTATTTATGCTGTTAAAGTAGTTTGTATAGTTTTTGTTTTGGTGGAGATTCTTCATTGTTTGTTCATGTACATTTTAATATGAATATTATGACAAATAACATATTTAGCTGCAGGCTACTGATGTAGCTAATCTCTTTTTCTATGTTCAGAGATGCTCTCGCTACCACTCATATTCTGTTTTTAATAGTCGATATTTCTGCTGAATTATGCACAATGCATAAACAATTTCAAAGACATTCTTCCAAGCACATACTTTAAAACTTGTCCCGTGTCTCTTGTTCACAGATAGACCTCATTGGTTTCCGTGAAGTGCAAAGTTTTTCAGTTGCAGAACTTGTCGAAATGTATCGATCCACCATTCATGCGTCACTTTGATCTTCATGAAGAAGAAGATCACAGGAAACAATATTAATCGGTTTTAGTTAAATTCTCTCTTGGGAGAGAATAAAAGAAACAACCAATAGGTTTTTCTATCCCTATTGCTATTGCGTCCTTTCAGTGGTATAAAGAAGGGATTGCCCTATGCATTGTGTATAATTATACCCATATTTCAAAGATAGTTTAAATTTATCTTCGACGAAGCATTGTTTTTGGAAATATTAAAAACACGGTTAAGCCGGTGCAACTCTTCACAATCAATGCCGGTATATACTGTTTGTTTATACTGAGGAAAGCGATCGAAGATATCGACAAAAGCTGCTTTAAGGCAATATAAGCTGTAAAACATCGTTCGCATCGATTTCAAGCAACGGTTTTATTAGTTTCTAAAACATCGAAATATCTTAATTAGCATTTACTTCATCTTAATCATGAAATATAGATTTTTGGTATTAATTTACTTGTTGGTTATCGAGAGTCTTTATAGCGCAAATATGTTTGCAGCACAAGTAGTATTTCTTGCGTCGAATCAAGTTTAAAATGACGCCCTTAGCTCATAAGCAAGACAAATCTTGTTGATTTCAAAAAGCAGTGGCCTACAATGAAATAGACAGGCCTACGTCACATTGCTGTTTGACACCAACTACACAACGTCCAAGCTCTTGTTAAAATGGTTCTAAGGTCCCCTGTCTCTTACTAGCAGAAGTCACATTTTGTTCATGCCATTGAAAACTGACAGTGTAGGGGAAGATTAATATGGATGTTTTAATATGCTGTATACAGGGCATTTTTGCCCGCTGTTATTTTCGCCATTCTACACTTGCAAATCGTCTCGCCCAGTTTATTTTAATCTGCCAAGACACAATAAAAAAAATAGTTACTCTTTTTAATAAACACAATTATTTGAGAATCGTTCTGAATTCACCCAGTTTTAAATTCGTTGCTGACAACAAGGAAGAATGAAGCAAATTAAAAATAAAACGGGATGGAATACTTCTCTGGATACAGTACTACTCTGGAAAAGATTTTATAAAACACCAATTTAATTATTGTGATAATTATTTCTCATCTAATATGTTAAAAAATATAAACTTTTTAAAAATATTTAAAAAATGACAAATACGTTACCTTTGACAAAAAAAAAGTGCCTATGTAAAATAGAAAATATACAATATTTTCTTCTCTTCAAAATACATTTTAAAAATTTGCAGAAAAATTTTGTTTGAAATATTTTGGAATATTTTTATGTTTAATTTAACGTATTTTGATGTTTGTAATGCATAATTTGAATAGACAGGAGTCATTCACATGTAAACTACATGTATATACTTCGCATTTTGATTTAGTTGTGTATATAATTCTCAAATGTAGAAATTTCCAAAAGGCCAAGGCATAACAAAGAATTGTGAGCTCTGTGTCTCGCTTAAATCTCGTCGACTGGCCTCAAAATTGGTTGACTATTAAAAATGCCTTACTGAAGCATTGTTAACATAAAAGTCGAAAATGTTTTGCCCAAAATTGTGACCACTTCCCTTTAAGGCAGTATTAATCCTAACTCTGGTGATTTTGGTATCCTCTAATGAAGTTGCCTCCCCCTTCGGTACAATGCTATGTCGCCATATTCTAAGAGTTGTCTTATATAAATGCGCCACGATATATAAAGCGTTTAACCATGTGTAGAGTACATTTAATATTGCATGCACTTCCTATGTAATTCGTACATGTACAATTGTAAAGTTTTCATTTGGGTCAGGTTGAAAATAACCCTTAGTGTACATATGCTTATTGAATGATTCAATGTTGGAACCATTAACATCAAACTATATCTTAGGGTGATATATTTTTTTCTTGTAAAGTTTTTGTATAGTATAGTGTAAGAAATCGATTATCTTATCTATATTTTTTCCTGACTTTTCAAGATGATTTTTTGAGAGATATTGCCACCACACCACCATGTAATACATGTATACTCTGTCCCAAGTTTTTGCTTCCACCACTTTTCGCTTGATATTTCAATTAACAGAAAATTTAATGTCACTGTGTTCAAACTACGTTCATCCACTACTATGAAATATGCCCTGATTATCTGTTTTGAAACGCCCCCCTACCGCTTCAGGTTTCAATAAACAACGAAAAATAGAAAGTTTACGTGGATTTTGCATTGCATCAGCCATGGAATAGCCCGAATGTTAACGTTGAAAAATTGTGCGAGGTATTCCGAGTGGGTTTCAAATTGTAAAAAGATGTAAACATTTCCTATCATAAATCCCACTAAGAAATTTGTTTTAGTTCCTGTGAACTTTTATGAATGAAAAATGATAATATGACAATTATGATTTCTTGAATATTTTCCCTTTTTATAAACTGTATTTCTTTCACGGGTATGTGTATTTTTATTAAAAATCATCAATAAGTGGTGGAACCAATAACTTGGGGCAGACTATAGTATCATCATCGATTAGGCGAACATTATTTGTAAGATTAGCAGAAATATCATTAATGAAATATAAATGAAATGAAAGTATAATGAAAATACAAAAGTTCCCTGCAGAGTTCATTTCTGGATATTCTAACAATGACTGAAATGACGAAGTATAATCAATGCGGTTATTTCTATTTAGTGTCATATACCACAATGCTCTACTAAATTAATGAATTAATCTGGATTTAATAATTAAATACTTTCTAATGATAATGCAAAACATTGTCAAAATAATTAGGTATATCACAAACTACGAACCTTACACCATTTCCTTTATTTATATCATATATTATAGTATCAATTTATAGGTATTAATCAGTTATTGCTTATATTTATATGTATATTTTATTTTCATGATTGGTTTTCAGTAAACCTATCATTCAAACAGTCTCTCGGCCGATGAAGTATTTTATGATACACTTAAACTTTACATCCGACCGTCCATGCGTCGGGATTTTCAAGAAATTTTGATATGGAGGATGCAAAATACCCGAGAGATATAGAAGGTCAAAAGTTGTTTCAAAGAAGCGGTAAAATTTTATCATAAATTGAAATATGGAGTATACATCTGATCAACAATTGTTAGAACGTCACTTGCTACAGAAAACTAAACAAAGCCACAAAAGCAACTTATGGAGATGAGACGATTCACGTCTCCCTTCGAAATTTAACATTTACTGACCAAAAACCTGACATGCAAATTTAAAGCTTTTTATTGTGCCAATTAAAGAATAACATAGGAGTTCAGAAATAGAAATAAATACCCCAAAAAATTAAAACAACGCAGAAACCAGGTATGCAAATTTAACAAAAGTTTTTTTTATTGTATCAATTAAAAAAAAGAAGAAAAACAGGAGTTAAGATAAAAAAATGAATAAATACAAAATACACTTAAATAAATAAATACAAAATACACTTAAATACGACGTAACGCAAAAATTTGTGTCTTTGGAAAAAAAGGTCCCTTACCCTCCTGCATCTCGACGATGTCGTCAAAGCAACGCTTCGCTGGTGGTCTGTTTTAAACTCACGCTCCCTTTCACTGCATTTGCTCTCGCTGGAAGAGAAATTTAATGAATATGTTGAAAGTATTGAATTTCTTTTCTTTTGAAACACTGCTGTACTCTCTTTATTAAAAAAAGATCTCATTATGCAAATCCCTTACGGTTTTCTGGAAAGCCTTCCTTCGAATTGTTTCAAAAGGAATAATCCATACTATTGACATTAATACAAATTCAATTCTATTAAGAAAGTCCTTTGATAAAGCATTGACGAATATGTACCTTATTTATCACAATAAGGTAAAATCAAATTAATCATACATGTCCAAATTAACGAACGATTAAACATTTCCTTTTTAATGCTAAAAAATCTGTATCTTTTTCTTATGACAAATTAAACTAAACTATAATTTTCATATTTAAATTTTTTTTTTCATTTATCATACTGTTTACGTTTTCTCTTTGTCAAAAATATAAATCCTACCTTGTAATAATGTTTCATAAGGTATGGGGTATATATGAGAAAAATATAAAATGTCAGGTTCCTGTAATTGGATACCATGAGATTTTTGTGCAATGACAGATTTACAAATCAACAGACAACACAGTGTAAGAATACTTTTTTCCTTAAAGAAATATAAGATAAATAAATGCTTATATATAAGCAGTGCCTGCGCACTGTCTAATCCAATTATGTTATTGACGTAATTAAAATATGCTCAAATCAAATTAAAAATTATAGATTTGACAACTAATATTGTGAAAACTGCTTCGTCTGTTTCGGTATGCTGGAAACAAATATTTACTGACTATGTCCCGTAGGACAAAATCAAAAGCATTTTCTCCTCTGTGGGTACTAGTTACTGCTTTTTTAAAACAATGAATTTATTATAGGCGGGTAAATATGTATATAATATCCGTGTTAGCATGCTGTTACCCAGTTTCTGGACTGTGTTAAGTACACTACATGTATATTGCAGTCCTGGGTTTATGAAGGAAGTCGCTTGCTTTTTTAGACGGACTGCTATTGTATGTTTGATTTGAATTTAAACATGCATTGTAACAGATGAGGAAAATACCATGGAAAAACGTTTGGTGTAAAAGTGGAAACTCTGGTATCTATATGAAATATGTACTTAGCGAAACTTTAACTATGAAGCGGTTTAAGTACCGTAGCAGCCACAAGGCGAATCATTAGTCGCTTCTATGCTGGTCATATATCAGTCTGAAGGCGCATTAATATTGTGCTGAGTTAGTACGGTAGCCAGACTACATTTGCATGTACATGTATTTTTTTTTCGGCACAATGCACGGCGTTTTTCCTGCAAAATACACTCTCGACTGCTGATTTATGTTACAAATAGGAAATCTGTCGAAATTGGCTCTCCAGTTTTTATATTTTGATACTTGATATCTTTTGTTTAGAGACAAGCTGTTATTTTCTCATAAACACAGAATCAATTTCAGTCATTGTTATTTGATTATTATTTAAAATAATTAATAAAATTGATTATCAGCACTGAAAAGGTGTACTTTCGTGTAACTATAAAAAAGTATTCGTTAATATAAAACACACAAAAAAAAAATTTAAAAAAATTGCGCGATACTTTCTTTTATTTCTCTCTCTCTCTCTCTCTCTCTCTCTCTCTCTCTCTCTCTCTCTCTCTCTCTCTCTCTCTCTCTCTCTCTCTCTCTCTATTTGTGTAAATATTTAAAAAGGGTTTTTCTAAGCCCAGTTTAATGTTTTATATAGGGCGAATCTAAAAATCTAAAACCACTGTCACACCGGAGCTGCGTCCTCATAGCGATCCCACTGCGTCCTTAAATAATGTAAAACGCCAAGGTAAACGCAGTAGAGTCTCCTACAGCGCCGTAACAACGCAACGACATCTTCTTCCGTCGCAGTGGGATCGCCTTGAAGATTTTAAGAACGCCATGCGACGGCGCGCAATTTGAATATGCATAAACTACGCGCCGTGGCTCAGCGTTCTGATAAACACGCCGTAGAAGCGTAGAGAGGTCACCGTGACAGCGCTGTAAGATCTCCAAAAGCGCCACGAGAGCTCCGTCGGTGCGCTCAAGGAACGCAGCTAATCGCAGTGTAGACGCAGTGATAGGTCAATTGCGCCTGCACGGAGACCTCACGGAGTCCTTTGGGGTCTCACTGCGTCTCTATCGCGCTCTCACTGCGCATCCACAGCGTTTGAACAAGTTGTTTTTGATTTGGCTGTGTTTACACAGCGACCCCAAAGAGCTGTTGCTGCGTTCATCGCGCTCTCGTGACGTTTCTTCTGCGTTTATACCGCGATCCCACATAACATTATCTTGCATCGAGCAATAGTACTATAACCCAAGAAGAGAGCTATTCCACAACTAAAACTCTATCAGGATAAAGAAAGGCAACTCAATAGCTTACTTGGTTGGTTTGATTCATTGATATTGAATTCGGACAAGTTGTTTTTGCATTATGAAAATATTTGTTCAAAAAATTGCGATTGCTTCTAAATGCTACTATTATTGATCTTGAGAGAACTAATTAAATTAGGCTTGCATACATAGTAATATTTCCCTACAATAAACATAACTAAAGGGTTTGCAAAAGTTAAACAATGGAAATAAATTGGTTACAAGTCTATCGATCTAATAGATATACATTGGTTCACTGTTTTGCAGCAATATGTTGATATATGCATTTTGCCTTCAAGTGTTAATTTTAGATTCAACCATTCTAAATATTTAACGTATGTGACAATTGAGCTATCAAAGCCCATACTAAATGTGATGTATTAATAAAGTCTGTCAATGCCATTGTCTAGCAACACACAACCGTTGTCATAAAACTCGATTAGTTCTTTTTTCTTATTTTTCTGGTTTAAATAATTGTTCCAAAAAAAAGATATGTTGGTTTCTGGAGTTATTTTATTACACAATCAGAAGTCCTTGCCGCTTGTCTAATTAACATCATAATGTTTAACGGGGATTTTTTAACGAACGTTTTATCGTCGATTTTTATTTTTGGTTTAGCTATGAGTATCTCTGTCATAAATAGCATTGATTTTACTTTCGTCTTTAGGAATTTCTTTTACAGAAATAGAATGCATAACTTATATGTATATGCGACTACAAATAAAGATACTTTACACGAATATAAAATAGAGACCCCCCCCCCATCTCCAATATTGTAGAAATCTCTCCAGTGCTACAGAGAATATCGCATGTAAAATAGACGTATGTTGATTAAGTATTTAAGCACTAATTAAATTATCCTATTTGACTTAAACGTCTACATCTCACACGATTATAAATAGCCAGTTTTAGGATTTAATTCAGTACATGTAATTTCTCGATAACCCTCTGACAGCCTAACTTTTGACAAGGAGGGTAAAAAAAATTATGTATGGTAGACCAAATATGCAAATTAAAATAATTCTATAATTACAGAGGATTTAGTCCGAATATTATACCTTCCGCAAACCGTAAACGATTCGAACTTTGCGTGTTTTATAAGAGGAATGTATCCTATTATATAACTATTATATTCAACTGATGTATACTAGTAGTTTGTTGTATTCGGATACATGTCCAAAATCGGTGCCGTTTAGAGGCCCCTATCCCAATTCAAAACAACTGTCATTTTTCAGATGAATTTCCCTTTAGGGATTCCCTTAGCCATATAATTAAACTGAAGCCTTTCTCGGTAGAGCAGAATTTGATGACTATCAGATTAAACTCGATGACCAAAAAGTGATTTTGTATACCCTAAATATAAATTAAAGAGTTGAACAATTATGATACCAAGATATCAATTTACTCTTAAAAGAAAGTAATATTAAGGTATCAAAGTCGTCGTTCAGCCCATCGACTGTACGGAGTTCAAATGATGTGCTAATAAATCAATTTCTTGATCTTAATTAGCTTATCTTTATATTGATGATTAAGTATTAAACTTATAATATAATGGTGTTATTGTTTTTGTTTGCTTTGTTGTTGTTTTTTTTTTTTGGGGGGGGGGGGGGGGTGGAGGGGGTAGAGGGGGAGAGTGAAGAACATTAAGAGCATTTATTATTACTATAGAGCATTCTTGGAGATTTGACTTTTTAATTGTGAATAACATTTTTATACTGAGCCTTAATACACAAGAAGTTTTCTATTTTAAAACATTTACATGCATTAATCATCAATACAGAAGGCGTAAATCACAGACTGATTAAATAACAGCGAAAAATGCCCCATCAATAATTAATTTGCTGCCATATACATACACTTTGTACATTTGGACTTGCAGCCGGATAGTACTAACGAGTTCTGTGAGCACCCAAAAATAGCATTGGTCTTTACTTTCATTTAAAACTATGCTATTTTTCACGTAATTTCTAAACCTGTAAAGGTGTTTAAGTTTGTCGGACTAGACTACAAAACCATTAACAGAGTTAATACCATAAATTCTAAAGGGTAATGCACGGAAGAAAAGTAATTAATTATCGACAAAAATCTTCGCGTCACTGCGTTAGGTATTACCAGATTTTTAAAAAATTATTATCATCTTATTGAGATATTTTATTTCTTATTCAAATCATTATATAATTGAGGCTTAAATCTTAAATTTTTTATGTAGAAAAATATAAAATTTTAAAATAAAATTAAATTTTTGATTAAAGATATACAGATAAAAAAAATATAATTAAACACTATCGAAAAGCTGGAAATGTTTTTTTTTTATCCATAAGGACCATTTACATGATTAAACAATTGAATCATTGAAGTTTTGCTTTGATGGTATATGTATATGAAGGTGTAGTGTACATTTGAGTACACATGTTTATGATCGAATGACAAACGTTTTCAAACAAAAAAAGCGAAACTATGCGTTTGATTCGTTTCATGCACAATATATAACGATAAGAATATATGTTGGCTTGACCAAAAATAATTTTAAATTCTTTATATATTTTAAAAACAAATCATATTTCTGATTTGAGCAAACTTATCGCCCATTTCGCATTATTTTCCCGTATTTCGCCTACATGCAATAAAAATGGGCGAATAATACGGTGCTAACTAAAGCAATAAATCACAAAAGTATTAAGGCGAATTTAAAACGAGCAAATGATTTAGCAAAACTAACGAGGATCGAAAAAAACTCAGTATAAAATAAATACATCATTAAAACATATGGACAAATATATACATGTACCAAACAAACATTTCACGACATGTTTCATATATATCGTATTTATGTTGAAAAATAGATAAACAGCGCTGAATTCGTATTTTGAATTCATTTTTAAGATATGACAAATTTATCATACAATATACATGTATAATGAATACATTGTGTAGATTCTATTGTATTCTTAGATTCTTACAGTATTCTTAGTTCTATGCTGATCTGTAATTTTGTCATTACACAAAATCTTAATTATACCCATTAACCACCCTCATCAATCCTTTCCTTTTTCGCTCTCTTAAAATTAAGATTAAGTAAGTATAGAATCTTTATACATGTAACTATGGCGATACTAATAATCGCTGATAAAGAAGAACAAACAAATTCATGCAATATTAACAAACACGCAACTCTCATGAACGATGGTAAACTGAGAATAATTATGCATCTATGTCCTACGTATATATAGGAATGCTATTATCAAAGTAGTGCAAATGTAGTTGTCGTCCCTTGTTTAGAATTGATTATTTCCCTTGGGTATATTTATATCATACACACTTGAACACAAAGCCCCTTTTCTGTCTAACCACTGCAAATGTGTTGTTGGTGCTATTATTCAAACCATTTTTATCCTCAGAAAATTTAAGATTTCATACCAAACCCACCCATCCTTTATTCTTTCTTGCTTGTTTCTGCTTTATTCATCGAAATATGATATTGCTTGTTCTTAGTTTTGTATTGCAAAGCAACAATCTTAATCTTTAATCGAACTACTTGACGCGGCTAAAAAAAAATAGACGTATTGAGAGGCCTTTCCATGTCATTTGAAAATAATTGAAACTTCGACCTTGACCTCTTCCTGGGTCAAGGTCACATTGAGTTGAGATTTGATTTTTGTTGATGATTTGATGGGTTGATATGCATTTGATGAACTTATATTTACATATTCCTGTGTCTTTGCCTGTGATAACACTACATATCGATTTTGTACTATATAACTCATAAAGCCAAACTGAGGCGCCAGCGGGGTTTGCTTATTTATATTTAAATATTTAATCGTAAGATGGTTTAAAATTATATAAATATAAGTAATAAGGAATCATTCTTTGAATATTTTGAGGTGATAATTTCGGTCGGGGCGTGATCAAATCTTTCATAAAGCCCTTCGGGCTTTATTGGATTTGATCACGCCCCGACCAAAATTATCACCTCATAATACTCAAAGAATGATTCCTTATTCCTTATTTATCTTGAGTCTTATAACTCTAACGACTAAGGTAACTTATTTGATACGTTGAATGTTCGATGATACAGTTGTAACTTTTGGGCTTGATGTTTGAATGCATTCCATATTTATGATATGCTTTGAAAACAATTTGATCATTAATTGTTAATATATCAGCCGTACCCTTTAACGCCAAATGAATAATGAATAATACTTTTATTTGTTTAGTTGTAATATTTGAAATAATTTAACAGTTTACCGAATCAGTCGACATATGGCACAATGAAATCAACAAGATATGTTTTATATTATGATGTTGATCGAGCGTTTTCTATGTATATCCTTGTATTTTTTATTAAGAGCGTGTTCATTTGGGTGAATATAGTTATCTAGATTCACGGTAATTGTACAGAATTTTCTGAAATATTCGAAATATATGTGGGTAACGAGTACAATATTTTAGTTATCCATAATGAATAAAGAAACGGACATTCAGAAGTACTTAATTTTTAATTTTTACAAATGGAATTCAAAATGTTAAAAATAATAAGACGAAATAAGTAAAAAAATGATTATCGAAATGATTACAAACATACATTCTTTTTTTCATCTGAATTAAGATCTCTTAAAATCAACTCACCGTTCTGTAAATCATCATAATATTTATCCAATTTTCCGGGTGCTAAAAGAAGGCTGAAATCATTTGTTACACTGTTAGAAAATCCGTCAAAAAATTAATTCAACAGCATCCGATATTGATCAATAAATACTGTAACACGAATTTTTTTCCAGTAATCTTGAATGCAAATCAAAGAGTGCGATGGAATCAGTCTGCTTAATAAGCATTTCATGCAAATCAATGGAAATTCCAACCAGACGCTCTATTGATCAACACCTTTTGCAATTCTCTCTGCAGAATTTTAATAAGGGCAGTCGTAATTATTCTCAAAGTTAATTATTTTTACTCTCGCTTTTTATCTCCATTTTCTTTACACCTAATTGTTCTTACGTCAATGAGAAACAATACTGTCAAAATGACATACATGTAACTCTATAAATCTTTTGTGCGAAATTTTCTAAAACTTTTTTTTTATTCTAAGCTTAGGTATCTTTGAAGGGTGTTCGAAAAGAATATAGATTTTTTCTTCTTGGGCAAGGGGATATATATAATTAATTCAGACAACTTTTAAAAAATTATGTTTCTACAACAATAAAAACAGTGAATACAATACAGGTATACATGTAACAAATTTACTTCCTATTTTGCGATTTAAGAAATATGTTCTACAACAACATTTCGTATAAAAGTTTAAGCATATTGAATTGCTACTTATCTATACCAAAATATACAAACAGATAAGGTATTGACTTATTCATTAATTTTACCTTCAATAATTATTTTCACTTTTTTTAAAACTTCTTATTCATATTTTTTTCTTTTGAATTAAGAAAGAACGTTTTAACTACATCGTACTCCTACTTATGTCAGCAATTTAGAACCATTTTAACAAGATCATGGACTTTCAGTAGTGTAAAGCTGTCTATTCCTTGCGTCAAAACAAGTTAAAAATGACTCGGTTTCAAGCGAAATATGCACCAATTGCGTAGTCTTAGCTCAAAAACCAGACAAATCTTGTTGATTTCAAAGAGCCATCATGGCTGAGTGGCTAGCAGTGAAATAGACAGGCCTACGTCACATTGCTGTTTGACACAACTATCCAAAGTCCATGGTCTTGTTAAAAGGGTTCTATAGTTACAACTTCTGTATATTCAATTTTGTATGTCCTTTTAGCAATTTTTATATCTTTCATTTTAATTTAGTCACTTTTTTGGCAAAGTATAGCTTTCTTCAATAAAGAATGTAAATTTACTCACTTTTAAAAAAAAATATTTTCTTATGATTCCAGAACACGGTTCTCTTTTTCCGGTTGGGTAAAGCTATTTTTCCGTCAGTGTCAAAACTTTATGGTTGTTTGGTTGAGAGTGTCCATTTTTCAATTTTCCTTCCTAACTAGCTGGTTTGTTGTTTATTTTAAAGCTTGAACCGTCTATTGAATAATAAAGCTCAATATCAGAATTAATCCTTCCTATTTCTTGTGTTCATTACATTGCTATAAACGTTACACAAGAGTAGACAGCATCAGATATCATCGCAAACAAACATCGCAGATTGCTCTTCAATTGATTGCGCCTGTAAAAGTGAACTCTCTCCAAGAATAGAAATCAGTATTTCTAGCATCATTTGATAAATATCCGCAATTCTGCAACAATGTAATGATGGCGATCAAACGTCTGATATATTCCCCATAGTCCTTGACATTTTGAGATTTCCCTCCAAATTAAGCACTACTATTTAACAACGCAATTAAATGTGTTTGGCTCTTTATTCATTAGAGCTGTTGTTGGATAATTTTACTGCTTTCCGTATTCCATAAAGCTAACAATGAATACGAAAAAAAAAGTCTTTTTCCATGATTGTTAAGGTATGGCTCAGAGTTAAACAATCTTTCCTCGACCAAGTTGAAAGATGCAATCAAGCACGCCATGGAAACTGATTGTGAATCATTTGATGACATAACTTGTCGTTTGCATTTGAAGAACTTGAAGTGATATTTCTCTTTGTTTAAAGTAGAGCAATGATTTTACGGATCCGGGTTTTTTATTTCATACACCTACCAGGAAGTTCCGGTAAATGCTTGATTGATAAAATAATATGCATGGGAGAGGAAGTACGTGTTTGTTATGTAGTAACTGTGTCCTTCTATTTAACATAGTGGTCTTAGCTTGCAGATTTCATCAAAAGGACAACCAGAAAAAAAGAAAAGCAAAAACAAAAACTTCGTCAGATTCAATCAGTCGTGTATTTGATTTAACGTTACGAAATTAAATTCAGTGAACTTCAGTACGTATCACACAGCCATTTTATCTAAGCTAGTCAAACAGTACTTGGATAACTACATTATATGAAGAGATAACGTGTTCTTGTGTGCTTTTTTCTTAACTTTGTAACAGGTGACCATATATGCATGCAAGTGTATTTTATCTTTATTTTTTAGATAATGACATCATATTCAATTTATATTTCTCGTGCTAACAGTATCATACGTATGGTGATAAAAGCTCTCTCCTCATGTACCGTTCATTAATGCTGCTTTTTGCATCGTTGTGTCATTGTCTAAGTATGGAATATAGTAATCTTGTAATTCTCTTTCTTAACTGTGATTGCGTGCTCCTGATGAACTGCCAACAAAATAAGAGTAGATAAGAAAAGGGTTGTGATTTTACGTGTTGCTCAAGTTATTATTTACATATGTACATGTAAAACATTTAAACAATTTTATTTCAGGAAGTACATTGGTTTTGAGGCTGTATTGGTACCATATCCGTGGATCCGACATGTATTCATCCGGGATCTGTGGTGCTGATAGATAAAATCTAAAATATTTTCTTTGACATCACAGTTTGTACTCAAACAATAATAAATAAAATACAATGGCCAGTACAAAACTATCAATAGACTAGCCTTTAGATCTATATCGCGTTTGAATTCTTGTGCTTTGAATATCTAGCCCGAGGAGAAACCAAAAAGACCAAAAGTTCACCACACAATAATCAATAACAACTGCATTGGAATCGGAAAATTATTCAGTATATATACAGTTGTAGTCTGCTCAATGCCCGCACGTGCAATGGTCATGTAAAACAAAAACTTATTATTCTATGAAGTACAAGAGAATTTCCACATTGTTATTCATAGAAACATAAGAAATTAAAATGTTATCTTAAAATTCATCAATAATGTTTCCAGGGTTGAACTGTTGCTTCAAAGTGAATAGAAACATGTTGTTTTATATTCAAAGACTTGATATAAAACTCTGCTTATTCCCCTAGGAAAATGTTGTTTTATATATTTCTGTCATTGTGACAAATTGAAAGCAGTTAAAAAAGAAATCTTCAAAAGAACCTAAATGACGTATTCCATCCCAACTTCATTATTTATTTACTGCAGGGAAGTCATCTCTTCAGAGATTTGCAACTAAAATAATTTAAAAGCAAATAATGGACATGCATCAGTGCGTAAACTTCTTTTGTGATGTTACATATATTCACGGGGAGAGGCTTATCTAAGGTAAAAATGAAATGCATCTGTTAATTTAATTACAATATGAACATCTATGATACAATATGTACATCTTTATTAATTAGGTTTATCAAATATGGATAAACCCTGTTATTTCATGCAGTTAAGCATATTGTTTAGGGCAAGAACTATAACTCTAGTAATGCTAATTCAAGGGCAATAACTCCACACTTCCTGGTCTTGGAGCGTGTGCGTTAAGCTCTTCCTTTTATATTCAACTGTTCCCTGAGTCGGTCACAAAAAATCAACTAGAGAAATAATCAAGTTTTATCGTTTTAATCGGCGAGTTTTATTACTTTATACCGGCATATTATTTCAATATCATGCTGAGAGTAATCTAAGGCGAGAAGCCCATACGCAGCCGTACCAAATGGAGCAAATACAGTTGCCTCGAATAGTGTATTGGCACGAGGTCGTCGCGGAAATCGTCGAGGAGGTCAAGTGAGACAGCCCGTTGCAAACAGCTCCAATATTAATGCTCCTCCGACACAAGCGACTCCTCCAACACCCGCGGCTCCGACGACAGCAGCGACACAGTCGTCAACTGAAGCAGGCCAGGGAATGTCACGGAGCGGGATGATTGGGATGATTCCTCACAACATGCCGCCCATAGTTATCCCCACCCCTGATGCACCAAGTGCGTGGTCGTCACATGTTCCCACCAACATGAATCAAGGTACAGAAAATTATTTGGAAAATAATATTGACACGCCAAACCCATTTAACAGTGTTACTTCTATACTGGGATCCCATGTATCCCAAGCTCTCAAAGATAAAATTTGGAATGGCGAAGTTGTTCATTTAAACAAATTGTTGCTTCAAGAGCCTTGCACAGAAATGCAAAATCAAATTGTTTTCGAGGGGGGTGTTTTTCAGGTCAAACCAAAAAATAAAGAAACAAAAATTACAAACTTCTCGCAATGGATGGATGCATTTTTCATATATGCTTCTATATACTTAGAAAAACATCCACTACAAGCCATTTCACTCTTGAGGTATATGTCAACAATTAAAAGGGGGGCTGCTAGTAACAATTCAGGTTGGTTGGATTATGCAATTTCGCTTAAAGAAGTCTGTAGACTCCTCTTTAAACTGGGGATCTATTGATGCTGAACTATGGTTGTTTTACATGCAAACAGTTAATAAAACCCAATTGTCAAATCAGTCAACTCGTAGGTATTTGAAATGTTATGCCTACAATTATGAAGGTGTTTGTCAGAAACAATATCGCAAGTATTTGCATCAGTGCATCACATGTAATGCATATCATCCCTCCATTAACTGCTTCAAAAATAATCAATCTAATCAAATTCCCAAAAATGCACCTGCTCGTTCGGAAAATTTTAATTCCAACAACAAATTTTTCAGGAATCGACAACAAACCACAGGACGGCAAACCTACATGTAACTTGTTACATAAATTATGGGATATTGGCAGCACTCCAATCAATACATCTAACTTCGATTCTTTACTGGTAAATTACCCAAACAAAGAAATAGCAACAGTTCTATCAAATGGGTTCAAAAATGGGTTTTCACTTCAATATACAGGCATTAGAAAAAAGGTTGAATTTAAAAACATGATATCTGCAGAGGAACATGCTGTTGAGTTACATGAAAAAATAAATAAAGAAATAAAATTGTGTAGAATTTTAGGCCCCTTTCCCTGTCCACCTATTTCAAATTTGCGGTGTAATCCTATTGGTATCCTCCCCAAAAAGCAAGGGGGGGGGGGGGTGGCGTATGATTTCTAATTTATCACACCCAGTGGGTAATAGTATCAATGATCACATTGATCAGCAATATTGCTCAGTGTCGTACTCTACATTTGATCAAGCCTTGTCACTGATTCAGGAGATGGGGGAGGGTGCATTAATGGCCAAAATGGACATTTCAAGTGCTTTTAGATTGTTGCCAGTCTGTCCTGAAGATTTCTGCTTGCTAGGTTTCAAGTTTTTAAATTCATATTATGTGGACAAATGCTTGCCAATGGGTTGCTCAATTTCATGTTCATTATTTGAGATGTTCTCTTCCTTCCTTCACTGGGAGCTGCAGCAAAGGTCAAATTCAAGGGGGATCATTCATTATTTAGATGATTTTTTATTTATAGGTAGAGCAAACACAGCTGATTGTGAGATGTTAATGGCTCATATGATAAAGTTATCTGAAATTTTAGGGATCCCATTAGCTCCAGAAAAAACAGAAGGTCCATGTACATCTATTTGTTTCTTAGGATTAGGCATTGACACAGTTTCAAGAACTATTTTCATTCCAAAAAATAAAGTTACTGAACTTTTGGAAAAAATTGATGATGCTTTAAGTTGTAAAAAGGTCACCGTTAAAAAATTACAGTCATTAGCAGGGTCACTAGCATTTGTGGTTAAAGCTTTGCCCTCAGGAAGAGCATTTTGTCGTCGTGTATATGCGGCTTTAGCAGGAGGTAAAAAATCTTTCCATTTAATGGATTAACCCCTTTTCCATCTTTGACATGGCAAGATGATGAGACACTCAAATTTTATACAGATAGCTCAGGTTCAAAAGGGTGTGGGGTTATATTTGGCAGTCAGTGGTGTTATTTGGCTTGGCCTTCACATTGGTTTTATGAGACAACAAAAGATATTACTTTTCTTGAACTTGTGCCTATTGTTTTGGGGTTTTTTATTTGGGCAGAACAACTCTATGCAAAAAAGTTATTGTTACATATTGACCATCTCTCATTAGTTCATATTATTAATCAAAAGTCTTCAAAAAATAACAGGGTCATGGTTTTGATTCGAGCGTTGGTATTGTATACCCTTAGTTATAATATCCAGGTTAGAGCTATACATGTTCCGGGAAAAAATAACAATATAGCAGATGCTATTTCTCGCTTTCAGTGGTCAAGATTCCGACAGTTGGCTCCTACAGCAGACAATTTTCCATGTCAAATTCCTGCTCCATTTTGGGAGATTATATTTATTCATCAACTATAGATCAACTGTTAGAAGCCAGTATATCTAAAAACTCAAGTAAAGTTTATAAACAAGGCATCCAAGCATTTTTTAATTTCAGAGTTCAAGATCATATAGTAATGTTTATTGCTTATATGAAGGAATCTGGGTTTGCATTTTCAACAGCAAAATCTTATATGGCTGGTTTGAGTTTTGTTGTAAATTTACATGGTTGGCAGAATGCTACAGAATCCTTTTTGGTAAAAAAGTTGTTAGCAGGATTTAAAAGGTCATGCAGAACTCAGGACATTAGACAACCAATTTCATTGTCTTTATTAACACAAATTACCAGTATCATTCCACATTTAACTATTTCTTCGTATGAAGCACATTTATTTCAGTCAGCATTTCTCATTGCATTTTTGCTTTATTGAGAGTAAGTGAACTAGTGGCATTGGAAAGAAATCATGTTCAAATGTTGGAGGATGAGTTTATAGTTTTTGTGGGTTGCTCAAAAACAGATCAATTTGGTAACGGTTCATCCATTAGAATACCCAAAACACCAGATTCTTTTTTGATGTTTCAAATTTTTCAAAAATTTCAAAGTCATAGGCAATGCATTCAAGCAACACATCTATTTGCCCACTGCAATACTAAACCATTGACTCAATATCAATTTTCATCCATGCTGTATAAATCCTTAAAATTCCTAGAAGTACCTACAAATTCATTCAAGTCGCACTCATTTAGGATTGGAGGTGCAACTTACCAGTACTTAAAAGGGGTTTCTGAAATACAAATCAAGCATATGGGTAGATGGAGTTCATCGGCTTTCAAATCCTACATAAGACCATGTTAATAGTATTTTTAGTTTTATGCTGTTAAATCATACATAAATTTCAGATTCAGTTTGGATCATTGGCTCATCTATTATTCATTGGGCACAGAAATATGCAGAGACCACAAATCAGTTAAACCTTGGATTAAACCACTTTACCATTAATTGGAATGGTAGAAGGGGAATGGTTTGGGAGTACTTGTATACAACTGTGTCAAGTATGTTAATAGCTAATAAACAACCAACTATTTTGATAATTCACTGCGGTGGTAATAATATTGGGGACCCTCAAAATACCTTAAAACGTATTCAAAAATTCATGAAACTAACTTTATCTCAAATAGCAGACCTCTTGCCAAACACTCTCATTGTATGGTCACATATATTACCTAGAAGTAATTGGAGGCAGTCTTTATCAACCATTGAAGGTGAAAACTCTAGACGTAGAATAAATAGTGCCATTGCAACATTTGTCTTGAAAAAGCTTAATGGTGCATCTATCAAATATAAAGATATCCAGATAACTCAAAAGAGATTATTTAGATTAGATGGTGTGCATTTGTCAGATCTGGGTAACAATATATACATAAATTCCCTGAAAAATGCTATTGTGCAGTTTGTGACATCTTCCTCTCGCACCTATCCTTAAAATATACTAGCTCATATATCTCTGGCAAGTCATGGTCCGTTTACTTATCTATTTTATTATATATCATATACATATATCTGAATCTAGAATGTCCAAGTATAGACATTCTTATGTATCATATCTACAGGTGTCATTGTTGTCAAAATTGCCACCTGGTATTGGCGGATGGTTCACGTGACAGTGTCCGTGATCCATTTGGCATAATTTTGATTAGAATACTGTCTCCGTGGGGCACTGTTTTTTCCAGGCTCCTCGGGTCAAGAGAGTATTTCTAATATTGTATATTACATATATATATTTGATATATGCTGCCATATTGTTTGAACGGCGCATGTCGAGTTCAATGTACATGTATGAAATCTATCTGATGTACATGTACTATATATCTGACTGATATCTATCTGATATTCATGTACTTATATAATTTTTGCACATTTGATTAAACGGCCATGACAACTACGCCAAACAAACAAAAGTCTATTTAGTTTTGTATATACATCAGGGTAAATATCTGAATCATAATTGTCTGTTGTTTTGATATTGGTATTAGCTAGAAACATGAAAATCATATTTGTTTGGGCAAAGGTCATGAAATAATTAGGTTTATCAAATATGGATAAACCCTGTTATTTCATGCAGTTAAGCATATTGTTTAGGGCAAGAACTATAACTCTAGTAATGCTAATTCAAGGGCAATAACTCCACACTTCCTGGTCTTGGAGCGTGTGCGTTAAGCTCTTCCTTTTATATTCAACTGTTCCCTGAGTCGGTCACAAAAAATCCCCTCCCACCCAAACCCATTATTTAGAATTAGGTTGCATGGTTATAAATTATAATAAATTTCCATTTAAACTACTTGTGAATAGTTGCATAGGTATTGTTTTTGTACAATTATAATTTGTGAATAGCTTTTTCGGGTTGAGTTTTCTTTTGCAGCGTCATGGCCATGAAGAATAGAAGAAAGATGTGCTGGAAAGTGAATATGGACAAAGAATGGTTTTGCAGGTCATCTGTATTCAAGGACTCAGCAACAAAGTGCATAATTTTGATTAGAATACTGTCTCCGTGGGGCACTGTTTTTTCCAGGCTCCTCGGGTCAAGAGAGTATTTCTAATATTGTATATTACATATATATATTTGATATATGCTGCCATATTGTTTGAACGGCGCATGTCGAGTTCAATGTACATGTATGAAATCTATCTGATGTACATGTACTATATATCTGACTGATATCTATCTGATATTCATGTACTTATATAATTTTTGCACATTTGATTAAACGGCCATGACAACTACGCCAAACAAACAAAAGTCTATTTAGTTTTGTATATACATCAGGGTAAATATCTGAATCATAATTGTCTGTTGTTTTGATATTGGTATTAGCTAGAAACATGAAAATCATATTTGTTTGGGCAAAGGTCATGAAATAACTGTATAGTAATAACAATACAGTGCTTTTTATTTCACGCATTTTGGCCGATTTGGGTTTTGTCATAATGTTGCACATTAAATATTTTGCATAATATACCGGTATAGTACAATTAATAAACATGTATTTAAATTTGTTTTTAGCTCACCTTAGCTGAAAGCTCAAGTGAGCTTTTCTGATCACATTTTGTCTGTCGCCCGTCTGTCCGTCAACTTTTCACATTTTTGACATCTTCTCAAGAACTACCAGGCCAATTCAAAACAAACTTGGCATAAAGCACCCTTAGGCAAAGAGGATTCAAGGTTGTGAAAATTAAGGATCATGCCCTTTTTCACGGGGAGTTAATTAGGAATTATTGGAAATATTTTCTTCTCAAGAACCGTTTGGCCAAAAATGCTGAAACTTGTGTTGAAGCATCCTCAGGCGGCGTAGATTCAAAGTTGTGAAAATCATGACCCCTGTGGGTAGGATGGGGCCACACTTGGGGGTAGAATTTTTACATAGGAATATAAACGGTAAATCTTTGAAAAAAAAAACCCTTTCTCAGAATCTAATTAGCCAGGAAAGCTTAAACTTATGTGGAAGAATTCTCAGGCAGTGTAGATTCAAAGTTGAGAAAATCATGACCCCTGGGGGGAGGGGGTAAGAAGGGCCCACAATAGTGGTCGAATTTTTACATTATATGAAAATATAGAGTAAATCTTTAAAAATCTTCTCAGAAACTAATCAGCCAGGAATACTTTAGTAAACTTGTGTGGAAGCCTCCTCACGTAGTGTAGATTCAAAGTTGTGAAAATCGTGACCCCCTGGGGGTAGAGTTGGGCCACAATGTGGGAATCAAATTTTCACATAGGAATATATAATGTAAATCTTTTTAAAAAATTCTTCTTAAAATCTAATTAGCCAGGAAAGCTGAAACATGTGTTAAAACATCTTCAGGTAGTGTAGATCCAAAGTTGTGAAAATCATGATGCTCAACATGTGTTATGACGTAGAAAAGGGACTAATGATAATAAAAATAAGAATATGGAAAAATGGATTTTTATTTATACAGGATGTATTATCCTACATTGTCCAGATAGTTTGTATTATTACTCCATTAAGCTGATTTTATCATATCTATTGTTCCTCAGCCTTAGGTGAGCGATGTTTCCCCTTGGGCCCCTTCTTTTTTCGTGGTTGGGTACACAAAGGAGTGACACCTAAACACTGTTGTTAAAAATATTTGCGCCAACTTTAATTCTTACTACAATCTGTGAACAATTCTCTTAGTCCCTGTAGTCCGAAGCGTATTTATAAAGGTCTTTTAAAGCGTCCTAGGGCTATATCGGGCTCCGTTTCAGTGTGCGCAGACTAGATGTGTTGATCTTTCTTCCATGGCAGGCGCGTAGCATCGGGGGGGGGGGGGGGGGGAGGGGCTGCCCCCCCCCCTCCACTTTTTTGCGCAGAAAAGATTTTTCTTAAATTTACATACAAAAAAAATAAATAAACATAAAGTTGCCCCCCACACTTTTATAGGACAAATTTAAAAAATTGAATTGAAAATAATGAAATGAACAGTGAAATTGAAGTTAAAGGAATACAGCCCCCCCCCCCCCCCCCCCCCCCCCCCGGATTAGGATTTTCGGGATTTTAGAAAGTAGGTTTTTTTTTTTACTTGTCAAGATTTTTTGGATGAGTCTGCCCCCCCCCCCTTTCAAAAACGATGCTACGTGCCTGCATGGAATTGGCAGTGTGAGTAAATCTTTTCCCATTTTAGCTGAAGATCAGATACCACTGAGATATACGACCAAACTGGATAGAAGCAACCTCAAGGTTGGGTTCACAATGAGGGGTTGAATTTTTACAAAGAAATAAATAGAGAAAAATCTTCAAAAATCTTTTTTTAATTAAGGTGGCTCTATACACCACTTTTTGATGACGCAGTACGCAAAAAAGTAAATCTAGAAACAAACAATTCCGGTACTGGTTGATTTAAACTGAGGCGAATTGTATGTGGACTGCTCTTTTGAAATATTTGTTAAATTGGAAAATTCATTACTTACAACTAATGTGGTATGTGACACCTTCACGATGTGTGGTATTATTTATCGAAATAAACAATAAAAAGAAGTATAATTTTTTAAATAGTTTCTTTCTATCAACGATATGTTATACCGTAGCGCAGTGGGTTAGTGGGTTCACTACAAACCTGTAGATTATGAGTTCGATTCCTGTTGAGAACAATAAATTTGTTAACTTTCCAAAATTTTCTAAA
This sequence comes from Magallana gigas, assembly GCF_963853765.1. NCBI lineage: Eukaryota > Metazoa > Mollusca > Bivalvia > Ostreida > Ostreidae > Magallana > Magallana gigas. The sequence continues at coordinate 19,549,057 of NC_088857.1, read as the reverse complement.
ACGTATTTTTTGGTTGAATACTGTGAAAGAAAATTCTAAACAGGTGAAAGTATTTCAATTATGATATACTTTAATGCGCATTAATATCGACAGATGTTCCTTACCACCTTACGGGGATGGGTGGGTTGCTTTGAATTTCGCTCAGGTTTTGATACATAAATCATATTAGCCTAGTCAATTTTCCCCTTTTTTTATTTGACTTAGTTTTGCATTAAAGCGAATATGTTCACTTATACAGGCCTGTAATGAAATATGTATGTATTTATCATTCCAACATTATATTTAGGAAATTTTCTTCAACTCAGAAATGAAAAGTCCCCAAGGTGTTTGGGCCTTGGGACGTAAGAACGATGAACGATAACCCTTACCTGAGGAACTTTCATACCAAATAAAATTTAAAATATTTTTTGTGTTTATTTGCAGTGATTTTCATTCAATTTTTATGTCACATTTATTAAAATACATTTTCTTATAACATCAAGCAACTTTTTCAGATGATTTGTCAACAGAGTAAGAAAATATGAAAAATTATGTTTTGGGGAAATACTAAAAAAATTGCAATGATAACATTTTTTAATGTTAAGAAGTGTTATATTTTTTTTATGTGTCCGAAGGAAATATCCATCATATGACAAAAACATTTCTCTCAATTTGTTGATAGGTAACTTTTAAAAAAATATATTACAAAAACACGAAAAAACATTTAAAAATTCTTTAAGAATACCTATATTATCCCTATCATCATTATAATACTTGATAAGTATATGTTTTGTGGTCTTCTATTGAAAATTGGAATAAACTGTGGGTGTATAGAGCCACCTTAAGAACCATATAGCCAGAAAAGACGGAACTTATGTGGAAGCACCCTCTAGAAGTGTAGATTTAAGTTTGATCGTATTATCAATCCTGGGGTACGGTGGGCCTTAATGAGAATTGACATATTAGGATTTTTCCTCTAGAACAATGTGGCCAGATTTTTCAAATCATGTTCCCCGGTAGTAGGTTAGGGACACAATGGTGAGCTGAACTTTTACATTGTAATAAAGAGTTAAAAATAAGAAAATCTTCTCAAGAACTATTGGGCCAAAAAAGCTTCAATTGGCTGAAAGTATTCTCAGGAGGTTTAAATATCTCTTTGTTCAAATTATGATCCCCGGGCTAAGGGTGGGCCACAATTAGTGGTTTAATTTTTACATAGAGAACAAACTTTAAAATCTCTTCTCAACAACTAAAACAATAAAAGAGAAATGAACAATTTGAAAAACTTTACTAGATTTACCAGATAATTTACATTAGAACGATTTGATCAGAGTTACGGTTATTGTTGCTGTTTAGGTAATCGTGGCTGCGATGTTGCTATCAGCCTTCTTGTTTCAGTTACATTTTCTTCTAACGTATTTTAAGTCTATATAATTTCATTTTCGATGTGAAACAAGTTCAATCTGATTGTCAATGAGTTTTGCTCTACCGAGAAAGGCTACAGTTTACTCATGGCTAAGGGAGTCCTTAGAGGTAAATTCGTCTAAAATTGACAATTTTTTGGAATTGGGACAGGGGTCTCTTATCAGCACCAATTTTGGACATCTGAATGCAACAAATTATGCATGGGTTAAATCATATCTCATAATATGACGCATTCCTCTAATAAAACACGTAAAGTTCGAATCGTTTACGGTTAGCTGTCACTCAAAGCATATTTTGCGGAAGGTATGATATACGAGTAAATCCAGAGGTAATTATAGAATTATTTTTAATTTGCATAACTGGTCTACCATACATAATATTTTTTTTCCATACTTACAGAAAGTTATGCAGTTATAAGGTTATCACTGAATCAAATCCTCAAACTGGCTATAAGCGGGTGGCATTTAGACTTTTAAGTCAAAGAGGATACGATAATGCTAAAATAGGCTACTAAAATTATGTGTAAATCTATTTAAACGTCTAAATAAATTTACATGCGATATACTCTGTTAAGCATTAGAAAGACTCGTTTGACTTATTTCTACATTTTTTGAGGGGGGGGGGGGTGTCTTGGTTTTGTATTCTTGTAAAGTATCTTTATTTGAAGTCGCATAAAGTGATATACCCGTAAGTTATGCATTCTTTTTTGTAAAAGAAATTCATACAGACGAAAGTAAAATCAATGCTATTTATGATGTAGAGGTACATATATATGTACTCATAGCATTACTGAAAATAAAAAACTTTTACATTGTAATAAAGAGTTAAAAATAAGAAAATCTTCTCAAGAACTATTGGGCCAAAAAGGCTTCAATTGGCTGAAAGTATTCTGAGGAGGTTTAAATATTCAAATTTGTTCAAATTATGATCCCCGGGCAAAGGGTGGGTCACAATTAAGGGTTTAATTTTTACATAGAGAAAAAACTTCAAAATCTCTTTTCAACAACTAAAACAATAAAATAGGCTCAATGTTTAGCATAAAAATGTGGAGAAAAAATTTAAAATCTAATCAAATTCTACTTTACTAGATTTTCCAGATAATTTACATATTAAGTACGATTTGATCAGAGTTACGGTTATTGATGCTGTTTAGGTAAACGTGGCTGCGATGTTGCTATCAGGCCTCTTGTTTCAGTTACATTTTCTTTTAACGTATTTTAAGTCTATATAATTTCATTTTCGATGTGAAACAAGTTCAATCTGATTGTCAATGAGTTTTGCTCTAGTGAGAAAGGCTTCAGTTTACTCATGGCTAAGGGAGTCCTTAGAGGTAAACTCGTCTAAAATTGACACTTTTTTTGGAATTGGGACAGGGGTCTCTTATCAGCACCAATTTTGGACATCTGAATACAACAAATTATGCATCGGTTAAATCATATCTCATAATATGACGCATTCCTCTAATAAAACACGTAAAGTTCGAATCGTTTACGGTTAGTTGTCACTCAAAGCATATTTTGCGGAAGGTATGATATACGGAGTAAATCCAGAGGTAATTATAGAATTATTTTTAATTTGCATAACTGGTCTACCATACATAATATTTTTTTTACCATACTTACAGAAAGTTATGAAGTCAGAAGGTTACCTAGAAATTATATGCACTGAATCAAATCCTCAAACTGGCTATAAGCGTGTGGCATTTAGACTTTTAAGTCAAAGAGGATACGATAGTGCTAAAATAGGCTACTAAAATAATGTGTAAATTACATGCGATATACTATGTTAAGCATAAGAGAGACTCGTTTGACTTATTTCTATTTTTTGAGGGGGGGGGAGGGTCTTGGTTTTGTATTCTTGTAAAGTATCTTTATTTGAAGTCGCATAAAGTGATATACACGTATGTTATGCCTTCTTTTTTGTAAAAGAAATTCATACAGACGAAAGTAAAATCAATGCTATTTATGATATGTAGAGGTACTCATAGCATTACTGAAAATAAAAATCAACGATTTGAAATTAGAATTCTGCTGTCGGAATATCCAATATGCTACATGTATAATTATAGGTACCAGATAATGCTGACAATGTGTACACAGCACAATCATTCAGCAAGCTGTATGTATCATTGTGAGGACGATACTTGTTGCATATCGTGGAATCGTTATATTCGTTGGGGTCCATGTTCGTTGGTAGACAAAATTTTCCAGGTTCGCGAGAACGTAATTTTGTTGGTAAGTGTAATCGGGATAATTTAAAAAATGCTTTAAAAAAATAATTGTATACACGTTTATGTGGATGTTAATTCGTGGGAAAGGGTTACCTTCGAAAGTCACGAACATTGGTCCCCCTTGAACAATGAGGATTCGCAGAAACTCTCCAAGATGTAAAATATATTGATTTGACACTACATGTACTCTATCCGAAAAAAAAAAAACTGCCACTGATTTAATCTTCTAAAAATGATTTCTACTATCCGTCATATCTTTGTGCTGAGGCGACTTCTGTAGTATGCTGTTTGGAACTTTTTTCTTCAAGTAAACGGGCATTTTTACAGATAGTCCCCGTTCTTCAAGAAATTAACACGATTACATCTCGAAAGCCTTTGTCAACAATATATAAGTCCTTGGTTTGGAGCCAATCATTCATTCCCTCAAATTTCATAGTTACCATCGCCCTATTATTGCAGCGTCATTATTGGTAAGGGCCCCACAACAACCATTGGCCTCACAAGAGGCCTATGAATGTTGTAGGACTGACGCAGAAACGTACAATCTGAACGTTTCGGGATGAAAATATATTTTCCATCTAAGACTATGAGAACATGAGTGTATGCTTTTCGACAAAATCGTCATGGCTAATATACATGTATGCTCCAATCCAACATTTTGAGAGACAACATACTTGAGGAAAATTCGAGTACTGAGATAAATGCATCTTTGAATCTTGACATTTTTTTTCAACACTCCCGTTATTTCATTGCATTGATTAACTCTGTGGTTTTAGAGTATTTCCAAATATTAAACTCACTTTCAAATTTTTATTTCGGTTAAATTTGTAATACTAAAGTACATTTGTACATAAAACGCAAGATATTAATAAATAAGGTTAAAACATACAACTCTCTGCGGCTTAAAAAAAATACCAATTCAAATTGAACTGGTAAAACCTTTTACCAAATTATTACCTCCGATATACAGATCAACCTTGAAGAATTTTATTAATGTTTTCGTAGTCTTCGGGAGACCCGTAACTCACAGGCCAGATTTGAAGTTCCGGATCGTACCAGGAAAACTGTAAACTCTGTTCCTTTCCCTTAGTACACCAGTCTGCCACACTATTCCCATCTCTGTCTTTGCAATTTATTTCTGCCCCATTGTCGATCAAAAACTTGACTGCTGAAAGTTGTCCAAAATAAGCTGCAAAATGTAAAGGAATCTGGCATTTACCATTTAGAGCATTCACCTGAGTCCTGCCAATTTTCGTTTGCAGGATAGTTTCCATGACATCTGTGTGTCCCCTCATGCTGGCAAAGTGCATGGCAGTATTGTTTGCCTTGTCCACCGCCATTAAAATTCTTGGAATCTTTTGAATGAGGCAGTTTACAATGGAACTGAAGCCTAAATTAGCTGCATGGTGAATGCAGCATCGCCTGAACCCAACGTTTTCTGTGATGTGATCTTCCAAGGTTGTTTGATTTAGTTTCTCTAATATTGCCGATACGATTTCCAGTGATCCGCCTTGGCATGCGTTTCGAAGGTCGTTGTGGTTCAACAGCCCGTATTGATCAATTAATATCCTAAACATTTCGTAATATCCCTTCCTACATGCGATTGCTATGCCTTCTTGTATAGTTTCTTTTGTCAGTGAATCTAATTTCCTTTTTACGCTACCGACGTCGTTTGCAAAACAACACTTCAGGAATGTAACCGAGTCTGCAAAGACACATTATTTGATGATACGTTTCATACTTGCGATTCCCTGATTTGAATATTGCCTACATGTATTATAGGTTTATATATTATTTTCATAATTATCATAGAATAAACCCTTTCTTGTTTAATTATTTATTGCAACACAATACTGCAGAAGAAAATTCGATGCCATACAAATTCAATATCATTCGTAGGTGGAATTGATACATGTTCATGTAATATCAGTACGTAAACTTTTTTTTTAAATGGAGAAGACCCTTAAATTTATATATTGATTACATGTATTTAAAAATACGAAAGATTTGGATTATAGAGCTCGGTAAACCTGAATACTTATATAGAATAATTATATAGATATACCATCACCGTTGTCTCCATCTTCTGAGTCATCAATGTCCGTATTTTCCTCCGAAGTTTCACATCCAGTATTGAGTCTCCCTTAAATGATAAAATAACAATAACGATATTAATGATAATTTACCATTAAAAATTGTCTTTACTCGGGTCAAAGTTAAACATCGATGATTACCTGACAAATGTCATTTGTATATTTACCTTATTTGAGAACTTATATTTTATCATATAAAAACTACGGAATTGAAGAGAAAAGTAGGACTAAATATGTCTTTAATTAAACTTGGGCCTACTATATTTTTCTCTTTTTAAAAAAATTCATACATGTACAATTTTCAGAGACAGCTATAATTATTAAATACATTGATGGTTAACATATAATTCGTACTATAACACACAACCCAATCAATTATTATATACAAATGAAAGAACATACAATGTACACGTACATCTTTGGGCGACTTTCTCTAAAATTGTCCTCGTATTACATTGGCGTTTGGCAAAGTCCTGGTCGTCAAATTCACTGACCAGCGACTGGAAATCTCTTTCATTTGGAGTTCCTCCCACTAATCTACTCAGAACCTGAGTGTAAAAATCAAACCCAAAAGAGATCGAATAATACTCGCATTTCTTTACAGACAAGGCTTTAAATTGACATTTTCACAATACAGTTAAATAATTTAAGCAAACCTCTTTCAGTTTTGGATAAATTTCGTCGAATTTTTCTTTCGTTATTCTGTTAGATGACGGCAAATGATGGCATTCATTCCGGATGTTCCCGATTCGTAGTACGTCTGCTCCTTTGCTTTTGTCGTCTGCTCTCAGTCCCCTCCGATTCCATCCGTTTTTCGGACCAGGGATACTACCAAAGTTTCTAACCAATACACACAGTAACCGAACATCAAGTAAACTGATATCGGTCGGGCCTTCTGCTTTCTCAACCTGTTGCAAAATTTTATACTCATCTTGAAAAATTTTGTTTTCCTGCACAAGTTTATCTATACACTTTCGTTGACGGGTTAAAAGGCTCCGAAGAGACTCTTCTGCTTCCAGTATACAAATCAAAGGAATTTTGGTGAAATCCAACAGCGAAGCTAACCTAATAAAATCAAACACATCCTGTGTTAATATCAACCTTCCACTGCCTTGGCGATCACCCATCTGAATTTTCATAGATATAATATGATTATTGTATCTAGGTAATAATGATTAATTTGGTATTTCCCTTTCCATTCCGGAAGTTTTTTTCACTGCAATATTCCTTACGGTTTAAAAATATCTTCAAGTCATTCTTGTTTTAAATCCCCTATTCTAAATTTGCCAAGTACAGTTCACACTGAATGCAGATAATTAATCAAAGAGGCCTGTATATATACGATCAATCAATAAACACCTTTCATGCTTTATAAGACTTTGGAAAATTTGAAATGACCATTTTAAAAATTCATAGCGACTTATTAAATTCTTGTATATACATGTACTACATGCATACTCCGAAATTAAGGTTTTTTTTTCATATCATGATATTCTAAGCACGAATGCGATGCTGCTTGCGTAAATTAATACCCATATACCAGCATCAAGGACCGAAATTGATCCAGAAGGACTGACATGGAACCGTATCAAATCCACTGCTGTCCAGCTGTAAAACTGACCTTACTAATTTTCAACTGCCATACTTCATGCATAAATTAAAGCTTGAAAAAGGCGATACTTGTGGTAGTTTAAGGGTAGAATTTTATTTTTCATGCATCTGATTTTAATTTTATACACCGACTATTTAAAACAACTAAATACATGTATGTCGGAAAACCTCTGCGACGTTGCTTTCGCATCGAAAATTCTTTAATAGTACAAATAATTTGTAGCTTTAGCTTGAACACATAATTCATAAAAAAATGACCCCCAAAAAATATCTAAATAAATATTAGAGCAAAAAAAAACAAACTAATATATGTATATAATATTAATATAAATGCGTTCGATGTGCGGTTTTGGCCACCAATTTATCGTTTTGGTCATTTATTCTCCTCCATCTATAAAAACACTTAAATGATTGATACGTTTAAAACAATTTTCAAAATAACGTATAAAATTTGAAATAACCAATCTGGGGGGTTCTATATGTAAAAGGCTATCATGAGACATATGATTATATGGATTATATAGTTAGGTATTTTTTTTTGTATCGCTTCTTCGTTTAACAGCTGTTTGATATTACTTTACAATATTTTTTAAATGTAACGCACTGTATTGCCGCTATTTTTCATAATCTTTTATGGCAAATATAGTTTTTATTCTAAATAGCAGACTGAGTCCATGTCAAAAATACCCTGTACATCACACAATGAACCAACAAATGCTAAAAAGTGGGTTTATAATCGGTATTGTTAATTAACGGACAGGTTGTGACGGGACAATAGAATAAAAAATTGTCAATTATTCATTTTTCCCGCAGATGATTTTTGTAAGATGTCAATATTAAAAGTGCAAAATACTCCTAAATTTCCAACGAAGACAGTAATCTGTCGTTACAGTATTTGACCTTTGATCCTTTTAAGTGGCCTTGACCATTCACTGACATAGTCAGGAAATGACTTTTACAAATCTCCGAGGCTTTATTCGTTCAATACTAAAATTAGGGCATGAAAATTTTGCTTCCTGCTTTCATAATCGATGCCGGGCTCGATATACAGTACACTATTTTAATCGGGTTCGGAAATAACACATGTGAATGGAGAGGGCCGTCAGACGAACGACTACCCTATTGAAGCACGTTGTTTGCCGTCGTTCTCTGCAGATGTCTTTACGGGAATACACTGCAGGCATCATTGGTAATAATCTGTGTTGTTCTTGGTTACATACAGCTGCACGGCAACTTTGAGGCGCCCAGACAATATTCAGTTATGTAACAACAAAGTGTTATAAAACCAAAAAACAACCTACAAGTCCCTTATGAATGATGGCAGGGGATATTCTCTTTTGAGAAGTGGACAGGCATAGCCTATATCCATGTAGGCTATGCCTGTCCACTTCTCAAAAGAGAATAGGCACGGGACTGTTTCGTATTAAAGACCCCGAAAAAACCTTATCAGAATTTTGAAGGGTAAAACGTGAGGTTTGGATGGTTATTTGAGAGACCGTATGAATTGCAAATATATTTATTGCATTCATTTTGTGGTTGGGGTAATCCGATATTTCTCTGACTCTAACCCTCGCTTTTATATTGTGACATGCAGGGGAGAACAATATAAAAGGGGGGTAGACTAAGAGGAATATTGGATTATGGTTGGGGGAGCTTATATCATATATTAAAAATTACTATTCATTCACAAATATTTGAACATTCGTTTCAGCACTAATTAACAATAATTTAGTTAATTATACTTACTCTTTATGATCAATTCATTTATTTGTTAAAAGAAAGATGTAAATTATATAAACAATAAAATATTTTCTTTGATGATTCATGGGGGTTTACCGTTATGAAGGTAGCACTATAATTGCAGAAAAATTTTGAATAACTCTTTTGCAATGTCACTACTTTATTCCGCATGAATCGCTAAAGAAATTATTTTTTTGTTTAAATGACACTTTAGTGCTTCATGTGGTAGCACTTTCCGTCAGATATGGAATTAGCTGCATGTCTGGAGCTCCCTGTCTGAAAAAATTCAGAAGGATGATCTGGGAGCTACAATGACTCTTACAGTAAAAAACTGCATGCAATTTATGGTGCACAAAAACTGCGCTAGTTTTGGACTAAGTAACCTTATATACACACAAATAAATTCTGTTGAAAAATTTAGTACCATTAAATTCTTCGAGCAATATACTACTGATATCGTCTCTTTATCTGCCTCGGACATTTTCCGAAACACGCTAACCGACCTTTTAAAATGAAGTACATGTATATTATACATGTTTAGATCGAGAGTCACCATTTTTACAAGTAAACAAACTGTATCACTTTGCTTAACAGGGCTGGTGATGGTGTTTAAAAGAATCTCAGAGGCAAGTTTTGTGATGATGTTAGTAGTAAAATATCTTGGAATCAAATATTTGTACAGAATGTGTTCGGATATAAGATTAATCAGTCCAAACCTATGGCAATTTTTTGTGTGCTGTAAATACGCAGTTTTTTACTATGGGAGGCACTGTGGCTCCCAGATCCAATTTCTTTCAGGCCGAGAGCTACAGACCTGCAGCTTATATAGAATGAAAGTGCAAAACATATTCTCTCAGCAGAGGTTGTGCTACACAAGCTTTGCTTACAACTCTGTCAACACCTGATGTATATGATTCTTGTTCAAACTGAAACGATAGGCAAAGTTTTTTCAAAATTGATGTTTTTACTTCTTTAATCTATAAATACGATTGTAAGTAATTCAATTTAAAATTTAAATACTTTTATTAATATTTTTTTCAAAGTTATTGTGAGAACTATTTTCCAGAGGTAAATATGAACGTCTTTTATCAGAGCACTAGGGGAGCTAAAAGAAATTAATGGATTATGCTCAGATGATGCCAAAATATTTTTCTTGACGAATCTGTTGGTTAGCTTGTTCTTTTCCTGCTCACTGGTTCTTAGAGCTTGCTTTGCTTGCTGGTGCTTTACGCAAGCGAGCTTTGCTTGCTATTAATGCTTGTGGTACCATATTAGAATATGAATTTTTCTCTAGGATAATGTATCCAAGTAAACAGATTCAAAGCATTGATTGCTACCAGACTTTTCATGACATTTTTTTCCCAAGGATTGTATACTGTGATATACTCTGATAACAGAATGATGTAAAGTTTCTTCAGGCATGTTATGAATACTTTAAGGATTTCATAAACACATCTATTTTTTTTTGTTTTAGTCATTGGAGATGAAATTTTGAAGGGACAAACTACTGACACCAACTCACATTTCCTTTGTAAACATCTCTTTACATTGGGAGTCAAAGTTAAAAAGGTATAGATAGTTATAACCATGGAAAAATTGCTTATTATTGTTTATTAATGTGTGTTGTGGAATTTCCAGGTTTCGTTCATGACTTTGATCAGGAGTGAGATTATAAAAAGTTCACATATTTTATTTATACATGTACCTCTATGAAGTTTCCCTTGAATAACACTATTACTTGTAGCAATTTTGAAAAATGATTTATTTTGGTAAATCATCTTTCGACAAACATTTGTTTCAACAAGGCTCTAAATTTCATTTTCTTAAGTCAAGGGTTTAAATTTCTGATCTGCTCTCCTCCTGTTAGGAGAAAAGTGGTTCAGAAATCTTTGATTCGGGATGATCCCAAATGTCATTTAATCCACAAAAATAAACCCTATTCCCGTATTTAAAATATATCCACTTTAATGAAGGACAATAAAACATGTATCATGTATGAATTTAGCTAACTGTTTAACTGTGTATACTTTGATAGATATCAGTGATTGGAGATGATCTGGAGGTCATTGCCAAAGAAGTGAGTGAGTTTTCCTCCAAGTATACCCATGTGATCACCTCGGGAGGAATAGGTCCTACTCATGATGACAAGACTTTCGAAGGTACAGAGAGTTCCACTTCCACTTATCTTAATTCCTGCAGTTTACACATGAAGAGAATAAAAAAATTATTAAAATTTCAAATTAGTTACTGCATGTTAAACTCACAATTCAACAGCAGATGCTGAGTTAAATTTCTTCTTGTGAATTAAGGTGTAGCCAAAGCATTTGATGATGACATCTGTCCTCACCCCGAGATCGTAGAACTTTGTAAACAGTTCTGGGGAGCCAATCTTTCTTCGCCAAAGATGAAGCTTGCCATGGTAAAGAATTCATGAATGTCATTGCTAAGAATATTGATGTAGTTTACAATGTGTTGTGTAATTTATTTTCAAGATTTTTGAAGATTTCATGATATTGATGTTAAAAGTTCATGAAATATTGAACAATGGAGTTACCGGTATTAGGAGGAAGCCATTGATGTTGATACATTATAAGATGCTTTAAAATGTTGTTTATTTCTGTGAAATTTTTAGATACCAAAGTCAGCCAGACTTGAGTATGGAGTGAACAAGAAGACGGGTGAAAAAAACAAATTTCCATTGGTTGTTGTCAACAACGTATATATATTTCCAGGGGTGCCATCACTAATGGAAAGAAGTTTTATAGCTTTAGAGGTTGGTGTTTAGAGGTTAGAATTTGTATGGAAATAATCATCATTCATATATGTATATACCTCAGCAGAGAACATTTATCTGCTAGTGTATTATTTATGGAAGTGTGATCAAATTTTCTTATATTTATTTATTTCTTAAAAAAAAAATTATATAATGGTTATGCTGCTGTGATTTGTATTTTTCTGTTGTTTTTATCTTTGTAAAGGACTTGTTTAAAAATCCTGATGCGCATTTCTATACTGAGGAAATCTATGTACAACAAGATGAGGTGTCAATAGCTCCCATATTAAATGAAGTAGATGAGGAATTTAAGGTGGATGTAACATTGGGATCATACCCAGATTTTCACAACAAGTAAGACTTTGATGGCCATATCAAAGTTAAACAATTTTAAAGAAATTGTACATGAGAAATTGAAAGTCATTAAAATGCTATTTTAAATGACACTTGATAAAGAATTTTAATGTACAAAAAAAAAATTCACCAAGATTTCATCTACCAAACAGCTTGAGTTTTAACGATTGTGTCTCATATCTTTGAGAGAACATAAATGTTTGTTGATTTTTTGTGATTGAACACCAGCTTGTTATTTAATAATCAATGAAATCAATTGATTTAATATTTGAAAGAGCAAATGCTTGCCTTTCTGATAATTACTTTTAGCCTCGTGAAAGTCTAATCAGGCAACACTTTACATATTCTTAGTTTAGGAGTATTCTTGTGTAAATAAACGTTGTATATCAATTTCTTGTGATATTTATTAATAATCATTCTAAAATAAGGCAAGATATGACTGAAAGTGTACTTAGTTCTTTGCAGGAGCAAATTCTAGTAAAATGATAATTTAAAATACTTAGTAGCAGCAAAGAAATGAAGTTCATTGCTAAATACTAGCTGTAAACAAACTTTATATAATTGTGACAACTTTACTTGGTAATCTTCTAGTCACCAACTGTTTTGTGCAGAATAATTTTTCAAGATCAAGACTTGTTCACAATCAGAACAAATGAAGTTTTACAATTATTAGGCTTTTTGAAAGATTCTGAAGTATACTGTAGATTCTTTATTTTACCCGCGTACTTAATTCTGCGATTCAACCGTTTTTCATCAAATCGCAATAACATGAAATCATGAAATAAAAGTGAGATTTCAAAATTTGCGAGATGTTCTTTTCGCGATTTTACGCAGATATTAATTCCTCCATTTTAAGTAGAAAGGACTATGTGCGGTAATATGCATTTTTGCCCCCAAAATTAAAGTTTTATAACGAGCTTTAAAAATTAGGTGAAAGATAGTTAAAATCATATTGAAAATAGGTGTGTTAAAGGTTATCGCCACAGTGACGTCATAATGTAGAAATGACCTCATGAAGTTTGCCTTATTTTGATAAATTGATGTTTTGTAGCAAAATATGGGCATTTACCGATGGTTTTTTGACTGGGAAACACCAATCGCAGTCTTGCTCAAGAACCATTTTTTAGTATAATGTGTATAATTATCTGAAGAAAAATATATTATGTTAAAATCGTACTTGTGCAGACTTGCGCTCTATATTTCCGAATGCAAAATATAAAGCAAAAGTGCGAGTATTTTCATTTGTTTGCAAATTTGCAGGAATAAGGTCATTTGGGTGACTTCATAGGTACACAGCGAATGAGCAATGATAACTAAAATCAAGATTAAAGTTACAAGCATCCACTGTACAATGATTTTTGAAGATTTGATTTTTATACGATACTATTTAAAAATTACTTAAAATTGGGGGCAGATATTTGACCATACCGCACAGTCCTTTACAGTAATACATTCCATCACTTAAGCTAACAAATTCTTTCTGTTCTACAGTTATTACAAAGTTAAACTGATGCTTGAGTCGAGTAATCCTGAACAGATCACCAAAGCTGCTACTGCATTGAAGAATAAACTACCCAATGGTCAGTATGGCAATTTTATTCACCTATATTGAGAAAAAATTTGGTTAGAGAACAAGAGTCAAAACATATACTGAAGTTATATAACTTTAATCAGTTTGAGGAGACAGGATTTCCCATCATTTAAAAGCAACTTGTTACAATAACTTTTTCACCTGATTTGATGCAAAATTGGCCCTATTTTCAAAATTGATGAAATTTTAAATAAAATTTATGGATAAATAGCCAGTTTTAAAACAGCTTGATTTTTGAAATATCTTTAAAGGTTTTCATATTATAGCTATCAAAAACATACTGAGTTTATAGTTAATAAGCTAACCAATAACGTCATGACATCATAAAATGTATTTATAAACAGATACATGTAACAAAACAATAAAAGAAAATCGCATGATTATGGTATAGTTTTTAAATGGGGATCCCTATAATTCACATCTTCGTATATTTGAGCAAAGTAAGAGCGTACTAAGAGTGAAATTGTGAGCTATATTCTATTTTAATTAAATAATGTGTCTATAGTGGTTGCAACCCCCTCCCCCTTTTTTTGAAAGTTCAGAGAGAGAGAGAGAGAGAGAGAGAGAGAGAGAGAGAGAAAGAGAGAGTAATTGATCCTTGGTGTTTTTATTTTACTTTGCAGGATATATTGTTTTGTAAATAAAATTATTTAATTTCATATTTTGATATGTACTGTCAATCTCAGAGAGAGAGAGAGAGAGAGAGAGAGAGAAAGAGAGAGAGAGAGTATAAATGCAAATGTTATTAAGAAAGCAATAACCAAAAGACTGTTTATAGAAAAAAAATTGAATATCTAAAAAATTGCAATTATTAAGGTCTTCCGTTTCCAACGGAAGACCTTATTGTTTTCGTTCGGTTTCTTTTTCCCTATTCTTCTTATTATTATTTTTCTTTTTTTTTCTTACAAATTTTGTGTACGCGATTTCTCGGAAACTGTTCGACCGATTTACGCGAAACTTTCAGATTTGAAAGATAGTGATCTGAACCTTATTGGAAATTTTTTTTACCCATGACGTCACTTCCGGTTTTGAGTTATTCACAATTTAACGATTTTCAGAGGGTCGGCTTGTCCAGGGGTAAACTCCTAAACGATTTAAGATATTGAGTTTAAATTTTCAGGGATTGTAGATAAAAGGTTGTAGATCTGACATGTGGTATATATATTTTCCTGTGACCAAAAGCGCCGAAGCTCGCCCGAGCTCGAAAATTACGGTTAAAAAAGCGTCGTGATTTTTTGTGGTTTTCTTTCAATATCTCTTTCCTCGATAGTATTTTGTTATAACATGTAGAATAAAAAATTTTTATAAAGTCAAAAGCTTTCATTTAATATCAAGAAAAAGGGGCTGGCCCTTCCAATAAGGGGCTGAAGGGGCTCTAAAGTCTTTTAATGATAACTTTTTACTGTGAAATATTTTGTGATACGTTATAGAAGCAATTATGTTCATTCTAACGTTATTCACCTATACATGGCAATCCTTTACTCCTATGTTACATAATTAGGGGATTTAAGGGGCCAGAAGTCCAAAACTTTGATGCTCAATATCTCAAAATGGAGGAAAATTTTGATAAGCAATATTGAACAAAAGATGCTCAAAATATTAAGCTTAACAATGTACAACCATTTATTCTTTGTTATGCGGTCCTTAAAGGGAGTTACAGGGTCGGTCCCTAAAACGACCCTTTGAAGATATCTCGAGAACGGCACACAATTTGTAATTACTTGTTGAACAAAATGTGTTTGAATTGACAAGAGCTTTCATTTGAAATCAAGAAAAAGGGGCTGGCCCTTCCAATAAGGGGCTGAAGGGGCTCTAAAGTCTTTTAATGATAACTTTTTACTGTGAAATATTTTGTGATACGTTATAGAAGCAATTATGTTAATTCTAACGTTATTCACCTATGCATGGCAATCATTTACTCCTATGTTACATAATTAGGGGATTTAAGGGGCCAGAAGTCCAAAACGTTGATGCTCAATATCTCAAAATTAAGGAAAATGTTGATAAGCAATATTAAACAAAAGATGCTCAAAATATTGAGCTTAACAATGTACAACCATTTATTCTTTGTTATGCGGTCCTTAAAGGGAGTTACAGGGTCGGTCCCTAAAACGACCCTTTGAAGATATCTCGAGAACGGCATACAATTTGTTATTACTTTTTGAACAAAATGTGTTTGAATTGACAAGAGCTTTCATTTGAAATCAAGAAAAAGGGGCTGGCCCTTCCAATAAGGGGCTGAAGGGGCTCTAAAGTCTTTTAATGATAACTTTTTACTGTGAAATATGTTGTGATACGTTATAGAAGCAATTATGTTAATTCTAACGTTATTCACCTATGCATGGCAATCATTTACTCCTATGTTACATAATTAGGGGATTTAAGGGGCCAGAAGTCCAAAACGTTGATGCTCAATATCTCGAAATTAAGGAAAATGTTGATAAGCAATATTAAACAGAAGATGCTCAAAATATTGAGCTTAACAATGTACAACCATTTATTCTTTGTTATGCGGTCCTTAAAGGGAGTTACAGGGTCGGTCCCTAAAACGACCCTTTGAAGATATCTCGAGAACGGCATACAATTTGTTATTACTTTTTGAACAAAATGTGTTTGAATTGACAAGAGCTTTCATTTGAAGTCAAGAAAAAGGGGCTGGGGGGGCTCTAAAGTCTTTTAATGATAACTTTTTACTGTGAAATATGTTGTGATACGTTATAGAAGCAATTTTGTTCATTATCAGGTTTTTTACCTATACATGGCAATCATTTACTCCTATGTTATGTAATTTGGGATTTTAAGGGGCCAGAAGTCCATCACTTTAATCCTCAATATCTCGAAATAGAGGGAAGTTCTGGAAAGCAGTATTTAACAAAAGATGCTCAAAATAATGTGCTTAAAAATGTACAACCATATATTGTTTCTTATCTGGATCCTTAAATGAGTTTTAGGACCGGATATCAAAACGATTTTCCCTGATATCTCAAAAACGGTTACCAATTTCTAAACACTTATTAGCGGTTCACAAAAATAACTTTTAACTAAAATGAATGGAAAGGAGCTGATCCTTCAAATAAGGTACACCAAAGGTATAGATAGTCTTTCACCGATTACTCTTAGATCCCGCCTCCTTTTCCTGATACGTTTCGTTGACGAAGATCAAGAGTAAGGTCATTCAATATCCTAAAAATCGGACGGAAGACCTCCTCGTTGCTCGCAACGAGATCGTGTCTAGTTATCCATATGTTTCTTAATGGAAAGCTATATTTTACTGTTTTGTACATTAATAACCATCTGTTGTCTCTCTTTAATGTCCCTTCCTGCCTATATCTGCCATTTAATTTATTTCCCTCAGTCATATAAGCACTTTCATGTATATGAGATCTGTTCGAAAACTACTGAGACAACACAAATATTTTCGTAAGAGACGAATTTTGATGAAAATTGGCATGAACATGGAAGAAACCCCAGCAAAAATTGATAAAAGTAAGATTATGAATATGTTTAATATTATGTTTATGGTCACGGTACATAAACAAGTCGGCATAATCTGGGAGATAAAAAAACTTAAATATCTACTTACTAAGTGTCGGTAGACCTGCAGTTAATGATAACAGAAATCAAATTAGATATGTTCATTTTGCTATTTGTTGCGACTAACTTTTGTGAACGTTTCACATGTGTACGAGTTGTAATACAGAGATAGTACAAATATATTTACCAAGCAATAGAAATCTGACTACGATGGTAATTGGATTTTGACGTCATGGCAGCGCAGCCAATATATGTCCAATTGGAGGGAATCCCCAAAAAAAACCTTTTCAGGCAAAGCAATCACTTAAACAAAAAATATAGGATGGAAAAGAGCCAAGTGCTTCAGTTTTTTCGGGGTTATTTTTACTGATTGTTTTAATAACTAGAATTGAAACAATTGGATAAAATATGAAGTACTTTTTACACTCTAACTGGTGTCAACAGTTCTAAAATAAATACATAATGAGAGTAAGTGATGATTCACATTAATTTGACTTTCGGGTAGAAACAACACAAATTTTTGTGCAGAGAAACTCAGGCATGGAGGGAACATGTAAATTTTGGCATCTTAAAATTAAAACAAAAGATGAGAATTAAAGAATAATTCATGTTTTTTGTTCGTTTGTAAGGGGTTTAAAACATATATGGGATCGATGAGACATTGTAAAATGACGTTGCAATAAGTTTGCAGTTGCTCCGGATCACTTTTGTCAGCTTACAAGGAGTGATTGATCTTATCATGATAAGGACTAGAAAACTATTACATGATTAAACTGTATCCTGAGTTACTCTCTGGTGATTTTTCAAGGATTTCTTTTATTTAAAAAGGGAATATGAGTAAATGTCTCTATAATTTCCGAACAGCCTGTTTTTGTATAAAACTACAACATATGCTTTCTAGGGAGTAATATGTACATTATATCTAAAAATACCAATGTATAGAACCAAATGAAAACTGTTAATGTATATATTTGAACTGTTATTAAATACTTATGTGTATGGGTAATGTTTATTTTGATATATAAAAGTTCAATAAAATAAATGCTGTATCTTGAAATCTATATATTTTTTTTCTTAATATGCTATTAAATGTAAGTCGATCAGTTTTTAACAAATACATAATAACATGTACAGGGGGTTGTCGACCAACTTTTTTTTTTACAAGGATTCCATAACGTAGGAATATGATTTTTTTTTTTCTGGGAAAGAATATTTTTAGGCCGAAGTCAAAATTAAGTGCTTCAAAACTGATTTAGATATTTCTTATAACTTTGTAGAAAATCATAATTTGAAATACCTGTACATAGATCTTTAAAACTATATCGCGTCTTGAACCTGACTTCTGAATTGAAAATAAAACTGAATTGAAATTAATGAACCAGTACAGACTCTCTCAGATATTAAAAAGGTCTTGTAAAAGTATAAAAGTAATCAGAGGCACTTTATGACGTCATTTGTTTACACCTGTTACGTCATTTATACAGAGAATAACAGTGCACAGATAACTTTTATATATTCATTATAAGGTAAACTTTAAGAAATTTTGAGGTTTTTAAAAGAGTTTCCCCTCTTATGTTAATCATAAAAACAATAATTTTTGTCACTACACAACATAATTAAACATTTTATCTGCAATATATGGCATGTTATTGTGAGAAAATCAAATTTGCTGTGTCAAAAGACTTAATTATTAACTGTTAAAAAAAAAAAAAAATTCATTTCTGTAAGGAAACGTTTTAATTTCATTAATCTGAGTTGTGTGTCAATATTAAAGTTGGTTTTTACATTCACATTTTTATTTAAGCATTATCATAATGAAAAACTGATTTTATACCGTAGCTAATTGATGAAAACATCCATGTTTTGCTCATCTGGGAAATACAAAATAATAAAAAACAAAAGTGGTTGCAGTCTTGTACATAATTTGTTCTGTTTTTATTTTGACAAGCAGTCTAAAATTGTCCTATTCTGAAGTTTTGGTGTATGTACTTGAATGCGGCCTTATCGAAATGTCAGATCAAACATGACAACAACCATATATTTCACAAAATCCATATACAAGGCTCAGTTTCGGAGCTTACAATTACCAATCGCACGGAGTTTTTGGCAAACGAAAGTTACTTTCATACATGAGGTATATCCTACATGAATTATTGTGGTGAACAGATTGAAGATATCTTAATTGTGTTTGATTTTTCACATTTCAATAGGGCCAGTATGTAATACATAGCATACCCAGTTCTTTCCTCAGGTGTGTTGATTTGGAGACATTTCTACTTGCACAAAATGCACTGATTATAGGAGGAAATTTACACTTGATAAAATGTTTGATATTTCATGTACTGGTGGGAACGTAAAGTGTATCTACATTCAAATGTATTTCTAATATAGAAGTCAGCAATACCAGTACATGTGACTTTAAACAATACCTAAGAAAATAAACTGTCTGTGTAAATAGACTTTAACTGTTTCAATCTACATACACTGTAAACTAACCATATATATTTGATGTTTCTGTGAGAGAAAGACAGAAAAGGGATAGAGAGAAAGTGAAATTTAATTAGTAACACTTTTTCTCTGAATTGAGCTTTATTAAAAATTGATTATGTTCAATAAGTGGCTGATGAACTCATTGCTCAGCATGTTATCTCTCCAAGTGGTGATTGTCAATGCACACTGAATGATAACATTTGACTTCCTGGTCACGATAAAAACAACGGTATACATGAAAGAGATAGTGTTGTTTGTTTCTGCTCAGTAAGCGAAATAAAAGGACTAGATTTTCTTTTAATCTACTGTTAGATGAGTGTCCTCCAGAGACCGTGTCACATCATTGGTAAACAGTAAAGCAAATACAGGGGAAAATTAAGTTACTGAAAAATGCGGGAGTTTGTGTAACAGACATTGCAAAGATTTTATCACATACATTATTATGGGTGTGTATGAAAATTGTGAGCAGACCTATTCAGATAAGGAGTTAGTCCCTCAGCAAACAGGTATTAGATTAATTTAATATAATTTTAATATAAACAGTAATTGGAATAGTGGTAAAATATAGGGTGTCCTAATTTTTGACCTAAAACTGATTTTAGAAAGACAGGTTTGTCTTTTCAGTGTTAAGTAAATTGGATAAGGTATTGAACCTAGATCATTAAAAGTGTGTAAGATTTTGATTGTATAATGAGTTCCCAAAACAAACATTACTGCATGGTCAAGGTACATGTACGGTATTAAAACAATTATTTTTGCCTTGTATTTTAAAATTCAGCAGTATACTAGTATTTAAAAATAATTTATTTTTTTAAGTTTAAATTGGATTTAACAGTTATGTGAACTGAAGGTTCTTTTTATTCCATAAATTAAGTGGTAGCTTAATTAATTTTAAAATTCTCTTTAGAGCAAAATAGAGGTTAAGAGGGAAGAGAGGATCAAATTACCGATATCTTAATTAAAATGAAAGTAGGAATACATCTTTACATTTTGTTTAATTTTTCTTTTCAGGAACACTGTCATATATATGGTTTACTTTAAAAAGATATATTTCAAAATCATCTTAATCTCCTAAGTGAGCTATTGCTAATGCTCCCTTTCAGTCAAATGCAACATGTACATCCTTTTGTAAATACCTATGATGTTAAATGTTCATGTCATTTTACAAGTACATGTAGTCAGTTTATAATTTTTATGCTACATTGTATAAGTGCCATAAAACAGAACAAAATTTTTAGATACCTGTCAATAAACTGGTATAACAAATTGTTATAACAAAATTATAAACTCAGAGCTATATATCTTTAATTTTCTTATTTTTTATTTTCAGAAAGTATTGTGAACTATGATAGTCAGCCTATTGTAAATGCTGCTGGGAGAGTCTACAAGTTAGTGGAGTCCTGTAGCAGTGATGATGTGTACCGGAACAATGTCCAGAAAGCTGTCTCTGTGTTAGAGGAATGTTTACAAAAGTATAGGTAAGCAGAGATCTCAAACACTGCTGCTTTGTTTGCACTTGCAAACAAGGAGCTAATCACTTCTGTCATATTTTTGCTCATTTAGTTCTTATTGTTAGTGGGAATATTTTAAATGGAGTATAAAGTTGAAATTCATTGAACATGTAGATTCCTATTTTACACGAATACTTAGTTATACCCCAGACACCTTATTTTTTTTTTTTTTTTAACAATATACATTAACTTTTGTTTCACCATTATTGATTCAACTTCACTTTTAGTTTTTTATCAAATCCATGAAATAAAATATATCTTATTTTAAATATTATGGGGAATCATTAGGTTTCATGGTTGCTCAATTTTCATGGTATTTGTTGGTAGCCCTCCTCCACGAATTTACTTCCTCGATGAAAAGAAATTTTGAAAGTGTTGGTTTTCTTACTGAAACTAAATATTGTAGCATCCACGATATTACATCCCCACGAATAAGCAAAAAATGAATCCATGAAAATTGTCCCTCACTCCCATGAATTTGAATGATTCCACAGGAAAATGATGCTCACTATCAAATATAATACATGTTCTTCTTAAGCACTGCACGTATTCTGGCTGTCCCAAGAAGACTTGCTGTCTTCTCTGATAAAGCTCTTAGTGCAATAAATGAAATTGTTTTTATTTGCAGTTTAGATGAGATATGTATTGGATTTAATGGAGGAAAGGATTGTACTGCATTACTCCACTTGTATCATGCTGTCGTTAAAAGGTATTGTATGTAAGGGATATCAGTAGTAGTATATCAGTCTAGTGTGATGCAATAGTTAAAGCTTCTTGGTCCAATTTTATATCAAATTGTATGCACGCTTTTAAACGATGGTTATGCTAAGTGTATGTATGATAATAGACATTGCAGTAGTTTTCCCAGTCAATTATGCCAAATTTCAATGAAGAAAAATACGTACAAAATTTGCTAACAAAACAAACGACATAAAAGGGTACCACGTTATTTCGTCTCATGTAAGAGTTCACCCCTGACGACGAGGCGGGTATGGTTGTATTACGACTTTGACATCGATTTAAATAAAGGTCGAAATGATCAGACAAATTACAAATAAACATGTGTACGTTTTGTTCGCTTATATTTCTGAAGTTTTCTTTCTTTACGATCGAGGCATAGTATGCATATGAGGGTTGAATAACCCCAATTATTGGGGGGACGAAACCAAACGGTTTCCTTTTCTAAACATTCCCGTGATGCATTTTGATTTGTTTTTTCGTTTGCCCAAAAAGAAATTATTTTTATTTACTTTGAATATTTCTAACTTTGAAAGGACACCGATTCTGCTGATGTAAATAGGAGAAAGTCTTTAACTTTCTAAGATAAATGGTTTGTGTAGAAAAAAATCTGATACTGTAATAACAAAAAAATCGGACCAAGCAGCTTTAAGGAAAGAATTGAAATGCTACAGTACGTATGGTATATGAGCATAGGATTAAACTTTATAAACTGCAGTTTATAAAAAACACAAACTGTTCAAAGTTGTGTGATACTCATTTAACATAGGAAGAAATTAAATTCATTCATGAGAATTAAATTTTCCACTACCTTGTTAAAAAATAGAATTTAAGAAATGATGTTGATGTGTGCAAAATTTAATTAAAATTTAAATAAATGTAACATAGAGGGAATTAATATGCTTTGTTTGCGCTTCTTATTGTGATGTAGGCAACTTACACAACATAAATGAATTTGTTTAGCCAACCAAAAAAAAGGCTTAACAACCAGAATTAAATTATTAGCAAATGTCTGCATTTTATAAACAAATGAGATGAGTAACAGTCATGCATTACATATACCATTACAGAAAATACCCCGGTCATCAAGAGAAGCTCAAAGCTCTGTACATCAAAAGCAAGCTGCCGTTTCCAGAGGTAGAAAAGTTCACACAGATATCAAGAGACAAGTATGTCAATACTTGTATTTAAATTCAAAACTTTCTTTAGGAAATGTTTCTTGAAGAATTGAATCAGCTCTGCTATATTAAAATAATCGGGTGCGTCTTTTTACCCCAATGAACCCCAATGATACCCCAATGAACCCCAATGATACCCCAATGAACCCCAATGACACCCCAATGATACCCCAATGAACCCCAATGATACCCCAATGAACTTTGAAATACCCAAATGATGTTCATAATTGATACACTTAATGAATTTTATGTAACAACATGTTACACAAATGAAATTTCAACTACGTGTCGTTTTTTCACTGATTGGGCCATATTTTGTAATGGGAAATGATTAGAATTTTTTAAGCTAAAATTTGACTCAAAGATTGTTTGTGACCTGTAATTATGTCCTGATGGGAGCTTTGGTCATTGGTGCTAGTTCAACATAACTTTAAGAAAAAGAGACATATCGATTCTTTTCCATTAGAGAAAGACTTCAGTTTTAATATTTTCATTTGTGAGCTTGCTCGCAGTACCTCTAGTTATTATCAAATGACTATTATTATCAAAGTACATTGTATACATTTATTAAATTATACAAAACATATCCCCAATATTAATAACACAAGGCACCTTTAACGTGTCGGGTCCAATGATATCTATAGATACTAAGCCAGTAAATTGAATATATAGAGCACTGAAAATGGCTAACAACGCGAATTTTTACAATTTCAATTTTTCGTGTCGCTATCCATTTTTAGTGCTTTATATACGTGCGGACCCATATACGAGAGTTTTTCAGTAATTATTGAGACATTTTCTCTTATTCGCTTAGGAACAAAGGTTAGCTCTTGAAATTTCACAAAAATCTAAATAAGGATAGAGTTTATTGATGTGAAAAGTTTTCTGTCTACGGCATGATTAGATCATCCCTAGTTAGCTGTTCAACGTGCCTTGGACCAGTGACCCGGCGCAAGTTCTGCAAATTTTCATTGGGATATCATTTGGTATCATAGGGGTATCATTAGGTGTATTTGGGTATCATTGGGGTAACATTGGGGTTCATTGGGGTATCATTGGGGTTCATTGGGGTATCATTGGGGTTCATTGGGGTATCATTGGGGTTCATTGGGGTAAAAAGACGCACCGAAAATAATCATACCCCATGCAACTTAGTTGCAAGGGGTATATTGTTTTTGACTGGTCCGTTATTATGTCAGTCAGTCCATCAGTTAGTCTTATTTTATCGAAAGCGGAAGTCTTAAGCTGCTGTGCAGAATATTACGAAATTTTGTAGGTATTTAGAACAATGTGTAGATACGCATATTACCAGGATATTTGATTTCCTTTATTTTTTGGGGAATTTTAGCCCTTTTGATCTTAGAATTTTGGCCATATATTAAATATGATAATGAACAGTTTGTAAGCGCAACTCCTCTTAAACTGCTGCAAGGGATTTAGTAAAATTTTGTAGGCATTTAGGACACAATGTGCAGAGGTGCATTTTACCAGGAAATTCTGATTCCATTACTTTTCTGGGAATGTCTGCCCTTTGAAACTCAAAAAATTTTTATTTGTTAAAGACAAAGAAATAGATGTGCATATATATTTGCGGGCAGTTTTTTTTTTGCAAGTTATGCCCTTTATCAAATTATTATATTTAATGCAAACCTTGCCATTCATAAAGTACTGGTATATCATTGTCAAGTAATAGGGGCTGGAGCTTGGGGTATGTGAGCTTGCTCACTCTTTCTTTCATTTTCAAACTTGGTAAAAGTTTTGATAGAAATTATTTTGAATTTAAAATTAAATATCAATTTGAGTTTTTTTTATTTGCCTTGACTGTCATCTGTGAAATTATTTGTGGTTTGTTTATAGATATCATTTGGAGATGCTGCATTTTGAAGGTCGTATAAAGGATAGTCTAGGACAGTTGAAGGCCAATCATCCCAACATTAAGGCCGTCATCATGGGCACCAGACTTACAGATCCTTACTCAAGTATGTCCTTTGTCATTAATGTGGCATGTCATTACAAAGCATTGTGAGCTCTATATCTTGCTTACAAGATGATAGTTGAAACTTAAATTTTGGTTTGCCCTCAGAATTACCTCAATGAAGTATTGTAAACATTGAAAATTGGAAAAAAAGATTTGAAAATTTTTCTCATTGTTAATACCTGTACAAACTTAATAAGGGCAATGTATTGATTTAAAGTCTGGTATACTTTAATAGGTCATTTAGAAGCATTCAGTATGACGGATGCTGACTGGCCACAGTTTATGAGGGTAAATCCTGTCCTACATTGGTCCTACGGTCACGTGTGGAAATTCCTGAGAGATCTATGTCTGCCATACTGTAGTCTATATGATAGAGGGTAAGTGTTGTGTATTTTGATTTGTTTCTTGAACATTACTTGTTTCGTTTTTTTTTCTTCTTTTTTTTGTATGCCTATTAGCTTAAAAACCAAGTCCGGATAATACAGAATTCATTCAGATATAAGCCAATCACATTAAAGATTTACCATCACTTGATACTTTACTTTGAAAGTCTGAAGATTTAATTGTATAATTGCATGACAGAAAGAATTTTACATTCAACTATAATCCACTCCATACATAACTTGTATTTTATTTCAGTCATTTCTTATTGAAACTATCGTGTAAGATTTCTATTTTCTTATTTACATGGATTCTATAGGTATACCTCTTTGGGCAGTATGAACAACACCCACCCTAACCCACTACTACAATACGTAGATGAGCATGGAGTGCTGAAGTACAGACCTGCCTACACACTGTCGGACCCTACGAAGGAGAGGGATGGCAGAAATTAGTGTTCATTGTATATACCTCTGACAATGACAGTGGGTGGAATGATCCTTCTGTGAAGATCATCACCATTCATTTGTCTGGACCTACCCCATGTACTTACATGTATATGGTCCCCCTTTACACAATCAGATGAACAAGTCAATGGTTAGATGATGGAGCTTACTGTATACTGTATACAGGGTATATATTAAGGAAGAGATCCAGTCAGAGAGAGAAAGTATGAAATGTTTGGAGCTGAAATATTTCAAATACACAGCCTATACCGCCTACATTT
Source organism: Magallana gigas (assembly GCF_963853765.1). NCBI lineage: Eukaryota > Metazoa > Mollusca > Bivalvia > Ostreida > Ostreidae > Magallana > Magallana gigas. The sequence continues at coordinate 19,522,724 of NC_088857.1, read as the reverse complement.
CTTACAAGTAGAAAAATGTGTAAATTTCCTGCTTGTGTCTGCACACAAGTTTAATTTAGAAATATAAAATATATGTGAGGTGGAATGTGATCTATTTTTTGGAAGCAATGTAGGATTTGGAATGATAAATTTTACTTCATAATTTTTTTTTGAGAAGTTATACTCTTTCCACATGCATGCATCTAAAAATAGAGAGTCAAGACACCTCTAACCCAATGATGTGTGATGTTCATTTTTTAGAAAATGAAAATTTCCAACAAAGAAAAGCATTGAATTAAATATCAAATTATAGTTAAACTTGGTTAAAGCATATTCCTAGGGACCATTAGATTTTCTTCTCTATATCCATAATTTGTTATAACCGTATAACAAATTCGTAATAAAAGGCAAAGCGAAGTCATTATATACATGTTTCCTTCCACATGACCACCATCTGTGTTTATTTAGGCATTCCATATACATGTAAATACATCTTTAGGAAACCAAAAATAATCTGATTGCAATATGCAAAATACTTGAAAAAAGAACTTCATTTAAACAATTGTATCAATTAGTATTTTTTTTCACAATTTAAAACAATTAATTCATTATAAAAGATGTAAATTTTGTTATTTTTCACCTCTATGGGGCTCAAAATTAGTTCGCTATATCTGTAAATTTGTTAGGCATATAGAGTTCGTTATAACTGTAAAATTTTACATGCATTTGTTAAGAATTTTGCGGGGGACTCCACAAAACTTTGTTATATCCGGGATTTCGCTATATCCGTGTTCATACTAAACAAGTCTTGCTTTGATGATCAATCTGTGATATTTTTTAATCGTGAATCATTTTTTTGTACATGAATATCTACAGCTGTACATTTTATTTCATTAAAAGAGATTTTATAACAATGTTTATGAGAATATACTTTAATAAATAAACATCGATGGACCAATGTCTCTCTTCTGTCTTAGCGCTCTAAACTTACTCTCCTTTCTAAAATTTCAGAGGGTCAGAATCTTTTGACTACAGCATTCTGCCCAAGAGGTGTGAAGTTATCCGAGACTAAAATCAATACATGTATTTCAGTTAATTTATGAGAAATTCTGAATTAGGTCGGAGCTGCTTCATAAACTTAAAGCATAGAATTTGTAAAGTAGCAACAAAATTATTATATTATTATTGTATTGGTGCTGGCATTGGTAAGGTACGATTGCTTCTTTTTCATAAAGGGGCATTTTCACGATTTTGGTAAAAAATTATTTTCCCGATTTTAATGTTTACAATGCTTCAGTAAGGCATTTTTAATAGGCAACCAAATTTTAATTGTCATTCGTTGAGATATAAGTGAGTTGAAGAGCTTACAATTCATTGCTATGTAAACAAAGCTTTTGTTAACATTTTGAACGTTGAAGTGAAAACTCCAATTTTAGACCGAAATGAATGTGGTAAACGTTAAGATCTGTTTCTCTATGCTTAAAATGAATAAGAAGATTGAAAGATCAGCTTGAAAAAGAACTTTTTTCCGGTATATTGAACTAATGTAAACAAAAACAGGGCATGAGCCTTGTTTACATGACAAAGAGTTGTGAGCCATGTATCTTGCATATAACTTCACTACTGACTCTCCAATTTTATTTGGTCATTGGAAATGCATTCCTAAAGCATTGTAAATAATAAAAACAGAAAAAAAGAATTTGACCAAAAATCGTGACCATGCCCATTTAAACAGTCAAAAGATGCCAAGAAGTCTTTTATTAATCACCCAAACATTTACTGCTGTATGACAAAATATTGCAGTAAATGCAAGAATTACTCAAAGAAATTAAAGAACACAGTCAGCTAATTCTAAATTTTATGTGGTATTATAACATTTTGTTTTATTTGTTAATTACACATACGTTACATTTAATGAAACATGAGGCTACCTTTCTTAATACTTGTACATGCATCTTCACGTAGCCGTTGTTATTTTATTTTGTTATACTTTCATGTTAAATACTGAAATCTGATTGGTTAAGACGCAGTTAATAATATTTTCTATTACCCTCAGCATTAGCAACGCACTTAGCAACGGGTAACATTAAAAAATGTTACATGCGCGAAAATTATGCGCGTACGGTTCGCTGTAGAATTCACGTTATTCCTATATAAAAGCAGTAAAATTTTCTTAAAAATTAAGACATTCAGTATAACAAAATAAATAGTGCCTGTTTGGGAGGATAACAGTTGAAATTGACACCCCTCGAAAACCATTGTCAACCTCCGCTTCGCGTCGGTTGACAATGGTTTTCTCGGGGTGTCAATTTCAACTGTTACCCTCCCAAACAGGCACTATTTATATAAGAAAATCTTAAAATTTAATGTATTTTATACTCTCTTTATATCATTGTAAAGCGGTTTTGAGATTGTAATAAATGAATATTGAATCTTCAGTGGACTCGGCCTAATTACAATAAAGACGGCGTGCTATGACTCAGAAACTGTGAATCTCTTTATATTATGCAACATTGTGCAGTTTTGTTAGGGCCAGGACATCAAAAAGTCATTGTAGTTTTTAATTAATAAACCTATACATGTATCTTTTACTCGGTCTACATTTGTCACCACCTGTCATTAATCACCCAATTTTGTTATCTTATATTTAGTCAAATTGTCAATATTTAGTTTGGAATACGGCGACCAGCTTATACCATGTCAAAACTAGCCATACCCGACTCTTTTGTAAGATGTTTGCTCGTCCGATACGGATAAATAAGAAATACCTTATCACTTGAATTAGTTTTGATGAAACTTCTAGAATACAACACATGCACGAACCCTTTGTTTGCCTCCAGCGCGCCTCAACCATATACCTTGTACCCTTTACACTAACATTGCCCCACATCGTTAGTTAGATGCAGTTCCATGAAAAATCCCTTGTGTAGCCCATATATACAATGTATTTACGCTTAATAATGCTGTGCAGTTTATCTCAATGCACCATTAAGTGGTCTTGATAACTTTTGTCCACAAGCAAGGCTACACGAATGGTCGCAATTGCATTGCAGTTAAAAGCATCTACCACAAAATGAAGACATGCTAAAAGAACAATAACAAAACAACAATGGTGCAAATCAGGAATTTACTAGAAAAAGAACTTAATTAACAAAGTTGAAATATTTCATTGGAACAAAAAAATTAATAAAAATACGCGGTAAGAGTTCACTCAGATTTGCGTCCAAGTTATTGTTTTTCCTCTTCTCCTCCTACAACTAAATGATTTTACAGAGGACTTCGTATTCCCTACTGCTGTGTTCTTTCATGTAGTACCCCATATAGGCAACTTTGTGAGTGGTATGGATCTTACAAGGAATCAGACTTCCGGAGTATTAAAGAACCCGTCCTATGTACAAGCCGCTGCTTGTGTCGACGGCGTTACACGGCACATCACCACTGGATGCCTGTCGCCAGTCTAAGAATCCCAGGGCGTTGATCGGGTAGACTAGAACCTCGTAGTGTTGGACAACATTCTCCTTGCCACCGTAAATAATATAGGCCCCTTCGAGGTGGATTCCGCATTTTCCGGAGGTTATTGCGCCCTGTATTATGGCCGGGCAACAAACAGGGGCTTTCCGTTCGCCTCGTACCCGGCACGTATCGCATTGTCCGGGATATATGACTTCCACATGTGGATATCCATTCTGCCATCTAGCTCTGAATGATAAATAATTATCATATAATAGGGCTAAGGATAATGTGGAAGAAAGAATATTACAAGCGACACAAAGAAGAAAAGTAAGCCAATGAGTGAAAAAATTAAATATGTCAAAAAGTAATAATTAGCTTGCAGGTTTTTTTTTCATTATTTTTCCTTATTACCTTTAAGAATCCAAATCTCAAATCCTGCAGGATTAAAGTGGATTGAGTTATGTAAAACAGGTATATTTAGATACTACAACAATTTATGTTGTCGTCTAAAAGATCAAGAAAATTTAAAAATATATAATTACTAACGTTCATTCAATTTTACCTTCTTTGGTTAACAATATTGTCTATGTTGCATGTTTCAAATGCAATGACATCTACTCATGCATGCGGAAAGAAAAAAGAGAAGAAGGTGATGTAACTCTAACTTATGATGATCTATGTTTCGAAAACGATTTAAGAAAAACAAATATTGTATGTAGGTTATTTTTGTTTTTAAAATGTTTTAGTCCATTTCTTTTTCTCTCTGTTTATTTCTCTGTTAATCAACCAACATATGAACAATTTGAACATTGAATTATACCGTTTTAAAAGAGAAAGTCTATCTTTTAAATCAAATACTAATTTACAATAAGACTAAGTTAAGAGTTATAAATAACTGAAATGACTTATACCTCAAACTATGTCGAACACAAATAGAAAGATCTCTGTCTCCTAAAAACTAAAGCGAACTCTGTCCTCATGCAGTCAGAGCTAAACCAGTAGGTCGGTAGTCGTCTTATACCTACAAACCAAACCCACAACCATCCTCAGTCAGAGCTGAATCAGCAAGGATGCGCTGCTCCCAGGGTTTCTAAAGTCACGTGTGTTATCATTGACTCCCCAAGTAGTACTGCGCAATATAAAGTGTAGGTTGGACTCAGTACTTTTCTAGTGTGTGGACTTTTTTTTCTTTGGTGTAAGTGTTTTTTCCCCACTCCATGACATCTGAAATGTTTAAATTCATGAAGGCTGGGTGGTTAATAACTGGTCAAGAAATCGTCTTCAGACTTGCAAAAGTATGGCCATCAAAAAGCACCTGCATTAAAAACCTTAACTTGTTCCAAATATTAATCCCCTCCAGCATCTGAAACTTCATCTCTCAAAAAATCTCCTTGTGCATGTTGTTATATACTTGAATAAAATACTTATTAAAATAGATTAATTGCAATTGAAATCGATGTAGGGAAAAACTTATCCAAGATATCTTTGAACTGTGAAAAAATCACTGGAAGTTCCGAACGGAAACAGATTTCTTACGGAGATTTATGATGGGAAATACTAGTATTGACATATCTTTCCTCAATTCGAAAGTTTCTGTAGACTTTTTACTTTTAATCCTGCATGTACATTCAAACTTACGAGCTAGAAGAGAAATCTGGGAATTTTTTCTTACCGTATCGAATGAACTTCGTTTTAATTCTAAACCCTGAGTTATTAATTTAGAAATATCGAAATATTAAAAAAATTCTGCTGCATAAATATCTTGGGACAGATAAAAAAAACCCACAACAACAATTGTATTATAAAACGTAACCTTATTATGACGGCAATTTTTAAAATCGTTATCTAGAACGATTTAGAAACTTGTTTGTACGATTTAAAAAATCGTTTGTACGATTTTTAAATTATTTTAACGATTTTTAAATTCGTTTGTACTATTTAGAAAATCGTTTGTATGATTTAGAAAATCGTCTGAACGATTAAGAAAATCGTATTAACGATTTTTGAACAAAATGCACGATTTATTGAATCGTTCGTTTTAATTCGATTTAAAAAATCGTACAAACGATCTGAGAAATCGTTTAAATTTAAACGATTTAAAAAATCGTACAAACTTTATTTTTTCTGTCAATTTGAAATGGGACTTATACGCCGTCGTACCTTTTACATTATTATTTGGGTAAAAAAGTTGATGTAGCTTGCCGTTCGTCTTATGTAAGCTGTGCTGAGTTTTCGTGATTGGCTGTTCGTTCGCCCTATCTACGTTTTAAACAAATAAAACATACATAAAGGTTACTAACTGGAACGAAAATTAAAATTAACATCGGGCTCGGGATTACAGTTTAAGTGTACTTTGATCTGGCCGCCGTCACATGAAAAAAGACAATTTTCGTGTAAAGTAATCAAAATTGTCAATTTGCGACGATGGCAGACTACAGTAAGGTAAGCTTATGGATAGGGATGTATGCGTCTTCCATATATTATGTGTGATCGATTATTTTGATCATTCTTTCATTAAATAATTTTCGTTCCAGTTAGTAACCTTTAGCCTTTGTTATGGACATGATATAACCGTTATCTTAATGATCATGATGATCGTGTTTTTCATACGTATGTTTTATTTGTTTAACATCGTTACTCGTTAATTGAAAACACTGTAATGCGTATTTATGTACATGAATATTATTATAAACCTTTTCTCGCAAATGGGTCAGTATCTGAGGTTGAATGTATTGTAATTGATAAGCAATGGTTAACTATATATATAACATGGTTAATATACATACGTCCCTCATATTAATTACAACCCATTTATGTTTTTATGGTGTAAAATTTAAGCTTTATTATAATTCAATTTATATGTTAAAGCGTCAAAATGAAGTAAATTATTCATTTTTCAATGGCATTTCTATTTATACACATTTTTTCCTTCAGTGTATCATGCCAATAATTATAAATCAAGCACCGATTACATCAGACATGAAACTGAAAAACAGTTTAACACAACCACTCAACCACTGATATTTACATGTATTTTAAAACATCTTAGTTTAACATTAAAATTTCTTGTTTTGCAAATCAATCCTATCTCATTTTGTTTTAACACCAAGTATGAATGACAATTTTAAGTTATTCACTTGATTCAATGTGTGTGCCATATTATTTAGATGATTGAAGGTCTTCGCAGAGTATTCAACAGTGGAGTAACAAAGTCATATGAATGGCGAAAAAAGCAGTTGGATGGAATGCTTAAGCTTTTAGAGGAAAACAGAGACAAAATTGCTCAAGGCCTGAAAGAAGATCTACATAAGGTAGGTACAATGTATATAGCAATTTGGGAGAAACTTAAGGTGGTATGGGACACTTCCATGTTGTGATGTACTATTTATTGAAATAAACAATAAAATCAAGTGTAATTTTATATATAACGGTAGTTTCTTTCGCGTTATTGTCTCCTAACAACATAGTGCAGTGGGTTAGAGAGTTCACTACGAACCTGTAAGTGATGAGTTCGACTCCTGCTGGGCATTTCAAAATTTTATCATTTTCAAAAAATTTTATAACATTTATTTTTGGTGAAATTTTGTAAAATTAGAAAATTCTAAACTGGTGAAAGTATTTAAATTATAATGTACTTCAATCAACATTAATATTGACAAATGTCCCATACCACCTTAAACAATAATTTTCTAAATGTTGTGTTTTACTTAAATGCATGCATGTTTATTTGAACATGCATGAAATTGATTCTGCTAGATCAGTTAAATACAAGACTAGAGTTCAAATTTCCGTCAGTTACAAATACTTAGTTAAGTTAGTCAGTTAAAAAATGACTTTTAATTTATCAATCTAGGTAGACAATCTTTAAAAACTTTACGTGTTAAGTTTTGTTTAACGTAAATGATAAAGTTTGTTTTAAAAGTCTGACTACTCAAGGTCAGTAATATTGTACAAGCATATCTCTTTTTTTAATCTAATCTAGTAGTCCACTTTAATACATGTACCGGCATCTAGGTGTAATAAAAAATTCTCTTGACGTCAAATAATAAAACATGTAATGCAATGGTTATTACAAATCAATAGTAAAATAACACACTTGTACAGGCGGTTAGTGGTTGAGTTCTCCAGCACTGCTACATAGCATCAATTAGATTAAATTCACATTGATTAAATAAATGTTACTGCTATTAGAAATAAGAAATTACTTTGTGTTCTTCCCTTTTTTTAAAATCTTGCAATAAAAATATTATACCTGCCTGCCTTAATTTGAAAATGACTTTTTGAAAAATTGGCCAGAGGAGTTAGCAAAAAATTTTTTTAACCTAATAAATAGTTTTTTTTCATTTAATTCATCAAAAGAAATTATATACAGAAAGTTTTATTGTATATTGATATATCTGTTTGTTAACAAGCAGCCAAGTGTCATAATCTGTATTATTTATTTCTTATATATTTATTCATATAGTCTTCCTTGGAGGCAGCTGTCTATGAAATTGACTTCTGCAGAAATGACTTGATAGAGACAATGAATAACTTAAAGGACTGGATGAAACCCGAAAAGGTTCGTACATAGAGAAATCACTGGTAAAGAACTATGAGATGTATAGCCATTGTCTTTACCTGTTATCATTGGTGTTTATAAGGTTAGAGACAAAATAAAATTTGAATTGTTGCATACCTATTGTATGACAACTCATAGCACTGTAGGACAGTAAAGAGAAGCATATACTATTACCGGGTATGTGTGTACTGAAGGAAACTTATGTGAGATGCAATGTGGGTGAAATAATTGTACTGGTGATTATTTTTATAACAGATTTCATATGGTACATGTATCTAATTATAAATGTATGACGCTCAAAAGTATTAAATAAACCATACAGAAAAAAAAATAATTTGGTCAATTTGATATTTTTGAAAAAAAAAAAGACGCATGTTCTATAAAAATGTTTGCAAATTAAAGCATATATAGAAATGATAAACTGGAAGTAAAGTGTCAAGGATTCGTTAAGTTGTTGCATCACTACATCATTGATCAGTTACCGTGACATCAGCTGTTTTTATTCATGTACAAAGGAAACTCTTGTGTTTATTACTAAGTTTGAGTCGTGACATTGTATGTCCTGTTATGCAACCTAGTAAACCTCTATTCCTGTAGAGAAAGGTCGTTGACCATCTGACTGTAGCTCAGTTTGTGACACATTTGCCATTTTTACACCTGTACTCTCAGGTATATTGGAAATGCCATTTTAAAAGGAAACTAAATAAATGGAAAATCACCTAATCCAGTGCTTATGTACACGTTGATACATTGTACATTATTTTATTTTTTATGTAAACAGTTTTTATCTCCATTTCATCTTTATCTTATCACTGCTCATACAAGTATTATATAAGCAGAACTTTTGTTTTTTGATTGATACTAAAAAACCTAAATTGCAATAAATTTACTTGTATTTAAAAATATTGTGTTTATTACATGTATATTGTTTTACATTTATTAAATCATAATGTAGATATTGTTATTCAAAGAAATTATCTGAATATCGCAGAAGCTCGGAATACAGTTAATAATTTAGGACTTTTATCCTAGTGCTATAGCTGACATTGCATCATTGTTACTTATAATATTATTAAATGTGCTGATTTTAATTTTTTTTTCTAAAGGTCAAGAAAGGGTTACTAAACATCATGGATACGGCCTACATCCAGCGAGAGCCCTACGGCGTGGCCCTAGTGATGGGGGCCTGGAACTACCCCATCCAGATCACCGTGCTGCCTGTCCTGGGAGCCATTGCAGCTGGCAACTGTGTCGTCCTGAAACCGTCAGAGCTAGCAGCTTCCACAGCCAAAATTCTTGAAGAGCTGATACCAAAATATTTGGATAATGCAAGTTCTTATAAATTATTGAAAAAAAAAAATAAATATCCATTGTTGTTAATTTCAAAAAATTAGAGGATTGCCGAAGAAGAATGTCCCAAGATGAATTATATATATAATCATTCAGCTCAATTACCAATATGGAAATACTGTTGTAAATATGGATAGTTAATTAGTTCATACTTACATATATGTATTTTTATCATTTTTTGTTTATTAAAATTTTAATTCATAACCATACCATCTAAGAATTTCCCCCTTTTTAAACCCCAAATCCCCCTCCCCCTCCATTTCTGCCCCCCCCCACTCCAAAAAACAAATAAATGAACAAACAAATGAACAAATAAATTTAAAAACATATTGATAATTTGCCCCTTACTTTACTTATTATCATCTTTGTTGCTTAAGGACTGTGTGAAGGTTGTAAATGGAAGCATCCCAGAAACCACAGCCCTTCTGAAGGAGAGATTTGACTATATCTTCTACACTGGTAACACAATGGTCGGGAAAATCATCATGAAGGCTGCAGCTGAATACCTGACCCCTGTCACTCTAGAGTTAGGGGGAAAGAGGTCAGTTTACTGTATTTGTTAACATTGGTGTGAATACCTGCTTTTAAAGCTGTGGCATAGCAAAAGATTTTACAATTTATATGATAGTTACCATTCATTTTATGTGTATATGTTCATGAAATTAATTGCTTGCTTATAAAAAAAACTCCAAAGGTTCAAGAATGCATAATCTTTTATTTGTGGCTAAAATTGAATTTATAATCTGAAAATGTTTACATAATTTTGGCTTTTTTGAGTAGTTAATATGTTTATGTTTGATCTACAAAGAGGTGAATGTTTCTTTATTCACTAAAGATAGGAATGCTTATATTACTAAAAAACGCTCATCTTTTTTTGTCTGTTTCAGCCCAGTTTACGTAGATGAAAACAGTGACCTGACTCTTGTGGCCAGGAGGGTCACCTGGGGGAAATTAGTGAATGCAGGACAGACATGCATCGCTCCTGATTATGTCATGTGCAAGAAAGAACTTCAGGTATATAAGGAATGTGATAGAGATATTATGTCTTGTTATGATTATTGCTTTGCATAAAGTGAAGATGACCTTCATCTTTGGATGAAGGATACAGAAACAAGATGAATAATTTGTCAGTGGAGTGAATGTTCATATTTTTGGCAACATTTATTAGATGTAATTGATGAAAATCATGAAAAATCATGAAAACTTTCATCAACTCATTAACTAAGACATTTTTTGTTTTTAATATTTCAATTATTAGGAAAAATTAGTTGAGGAGTGCAAAAAGGCTATTGATGAGTACTACCCAGATCCTGCCAAATCAGAGGACTACTGCAGAATCATCAATGAAAGACATCTCAAGTAGGTTTAATAATTTATATGCTTACCATAAAAATAAAATATGTTGTCCTTGTTAAAGGATTAAAATATGATACTAGAAAAATAATGGTGCTAAAGGGGGAAATACCCCTTCTGCTTTTGCATACATACACACACACACACTGTCTGGGTTTATACAACAGAGATAAAGTCCTTAAAAGACTTGTATTGGCTTTTGCTTGAAAATGATTGAGCTGATGTATTCTTATGGAACAATGCTTAGAATGATTATAAATAATAAAAAGAAACTGCTTATTCCAAGAAAATAACTGCATATATTTACAAGTACATATGTACATGATTATTAGTGTTTAATATACTCTCTTGTTTTGTTGTCTTTTTTAGTCGAGTCAAGAAGCTGATCGAAGGGTCTGGTAAGGTTGTGATTGGGGGACAGGTTGAGGAGGGAGAAAAGTACGTCTCCCCCACAGTCCTCACTGACTGCAAAGCCACAGACCCGGTCATGATGGAAGAGGTAAGGCCAGGCTCAAAGTAGGAAAAACAGAACACACAAAGATGAAATTGTTCAAACTTCCACCATGAAAATTATCAAGTGCATATGTTGGAGATTTGCATCTTTCTGTCAGCATATTAATAATGCCCATTGCATGTAAAGAATAAGTCAGATAATACCAATTTCTATCTGGGCTTGTATATTGTGACAGCAAAACTCATTTTTAGCGAATTTCAAGGGACCATAGAAAAAACTTTGTAATTGCCATCATTTGTTATACAATTATGGCGAGTTTGTTATAAAATTTGTTATAAATCTTATAACTATAATTAATTATAAAAAAAATCAGCTGACATTTCCACAAACTATTTAAGTTATAAAATCAAAATCACTATCCTTCACAAAAAAAAATTTAGTATAACCTTTTCACTTATTCTTTTAAAAATTTTGTATAATATTTGAGTATTTTAATGCATTTTAAAGTTACATTTATCTTCAATGAAATTTCTAATGGAAAATATTTGTTATATAAATGATAGAATATGGTAAAATTCTGCCAATGGGGATCTTCAAATTATTCGATATACATGTAGCTGTAAATTCTCTAGGTTTATGTAGTAACTTTTTCCAGACATGAAAAGGAATTCGTTATAGCTGTAAATTTGCTATACATGTGTACATAATATTCCAGTTTTGCTGTATTTGTAATGTTTTAATTGTTTTACAGGTGTTTGGCCCAGTTCTTCCCATCATGCCAGTAAACAGTGTAGAGGAAGCTATCGACTTCATTAACAAAGGGTACACATTATGAGATTTTTTTGGTCTAAGAGAAACTTAGAAACAATTAAAAAAAAATCTGTAAAATAAAAGAAGAAGGTACGGTTTCTTTAAATATTTGCCCTAAAATTCCAAAGTTGTTTTAATCTCATGAAAATATTCACACAATATCTCTAATACATGTGTATATAAAGTACCATGCTATACACCTTTATTATGATTTCAAAAAAGGATAATAACTTCAACATTTTGTCATATTTCTAAAATGTAGTCAAAAATGATGAAAAATAGCACATTTTCTCATAGTTTTTTGAAGAGGAAAATGTGTCCGCAGCCGTCGCCCAGAATGAAATAAATATATTTTATGTGATATCACATAATAAAGTTATAATGTGAGTTTCATCGTGGGCGACGGCTGTGGACATAGTTTTCTATTCAAATAACCATTGAAAAATTGGTGTCGTCTGCTTAGTTTTAAAAAAATACGGGAAAATGCACTTTTCATGATGTCACAATTACCATTGTGAAAGTCTAATCAGGTAACTATTTATAGATTCTTAATCTATGGGTATTCATGTGTGAATAAATGCTACATTTCAATTTTTCGTGATATTTTAAAAAAATACCTGAGAACAGGGCAAAATATGAGTGAAACTGTACCTGCTTCTTTGTGGAGGATTATAATATTAATATTTTTCCACTTAATTAGATCCTTTGCATAATGGACATCAACTTTCTTGCTTTTCTTAACAGAGAAAAACCTCTAGCCATGTACATTTTTGCCAAGGACCATGCAGTAGCTCAGAAGTTCTTAGACAATACTAGTAGTGGAGGCTTTGTCTTCAATGACACCATGATGCATGCTGGCTGTAAGTTTATAGTCAACATGGTCATTTTGGTTTCTTTTCCGCAAACTGCATTATGAATTACATGTATATGTTTAGGTTTTGAAAACAATCTGAACATTTTAAAATGAGGTTTAGTATAAGATTGATGATTCATGTTAATTTTGGGAAGTTAGTTTAGTGGACAGTTATATGAATTAAAGGTTCTTTGGGACATACATGTATGTTATTTTGTATGATACATGTTCTGCCATTACTGCAACTGCTATTACATATACCAGTTTATATTCTATAGCTATAGAATTTATTCCTATATTATTTAATTACATGCCAAGTGAAAATACATTTGTACTGTGCTTTGTTTTTGTTTAGAATATGTGTACAGGTACATGTAGTTTGTATTGAGATACAGATTTACTTCTGTTAAAATGATAGTTTGTGATTACAGTAATGTCCCTTCCATTTGGTGGAGTGGGTGGTAGTGGCATGGGTGGTTACCATGGCTTCCATACCTTTGATACCTTCTGTCACAAAAGATCAGTTCTCGAGAGAAAGCATGGGGGTGAAGCAATGGTTGCGTAAGTAGTTTCTTTTAAATTTCACTCTCTGGACCAATCTTTGATATAAAATGTGATCTTTATTAAGGTGGCTCTTTACACCGTAAACTAGTTCCTCAAATCAGCTGTAAATTACTTGATTATGATAGATATCATAATTGATAAGAAGTATTAAGTCAAATGGACAAAAATTATTGCAATTATGGATAGAAAATTATATTTTTAAATATTTGATTCATTAAATGTGAACAAAAGCCCCAGGAGGATTCAAATTTATGATCTGCGGTTCACAAGCCCGCTACTTTAATCACTGAGCTAAGGCGACATTAAAATAAATCGATAAATACGAAAAATTAAACAAAACATTCAATTCTCCATCTTGTGATGTAGTGTCTTGATGTATAAATGAAGGTGTAGTATGTACTATGTACCGTAATCTATTTCAGGTAAATTTTTCATCTCTCTGTCTGGCAAATAATCCAGACTAAATGTTTCAAACTTCTCTCATACATTTTCTGGATATATATCCTCTTAAATACGATGGATATGTCACATAAAAGAAGCATTACCATTACTCTGAGAGAATTCAAGAAGAACTTGAAAGCTCTTGTGATCGATAGCTATAAAAAACAAGAATCAGTTAAGTAATCTATGCTCACTCAGCTAACATACTACCTATATGTGTATTATATGTAGCAGAGTGATAACCACAGGGAGAAGCTACACCATTCAGTCAACTGAATGTTAATTGAATAGCTTAGAGGGGTGACTGAATATTTAAGTTACTTTTCAGTCACTTTTCAGTTGATTGAATCAAAGAGTTTCATCCTCAACTCACAACTCACATTGGCAGACATTTTTTTTTCCGAATGATAAGAGTAAATAAATGAAATGACAAGAGTGAAAAGGTCTTCAAACCAATATGCTTTTAGATAAGAAATTTTGTGTATATATCTTATTACGGTACATAGTTTTACCTAGATTGGACAATTCAAAAAATTTAATTGCTGGATATGAAAAAATTGGAATATAGGGATTAGGGCATAGCTTTATTAAGAACTCATGTACCTCTCTTTGAACTAATCAGTGTTCAAGTATTTCATTCATGTTTAAAATTGTACAAAAATCATTTTCAAACTGCTTTTCTATCCTGAAATTATCTACCATAATATGTACAGGATAAGATACCCACCCTACACTGAAAAGAAGTTGAGCACAATTCATTGGTTAACAAAGAAATCTCCCAAATCTGGTGGCCTTCTTTCCTGGTTCGGGTTCTAAATACTGAGCCTGCCTGGTATGTGGTAAGTTGGCAGTGCTCAACTATCCCTGGCACTGTGTGTTTTATTGTAATGTTTAACCCAGCATTTAGAACTCATTTGAATTCTAATGAAGGCACCTCTTTTTAAAAAATCCTCAATTTCAAATTTCACAGGTGATAGTATTTTTCATTTACTTTTTAACTGATGGAATTCCAGTAGAAAAGGAGAATGGCCTCATAGATTCAAGTGGATTCTTCTTTTTTCCGTTTTGATAATGGATGGACTTGTTCATGTAAAGTTAAGCTTAATGATGTAAAGTCAAACTTCACTTGTGATCCTGACCGAAAGGACATTTAATATTATTTTCTGAGATGGATCAGTTATGGATGATATCTTTTATTCCCCTTTAAGTTAGATTACAAAAATGCAGCACTTAACATGAAACTTTTGAGAGAAAATGAAAACAATTTATTCTCAGTGTAGATAAAATAATTTTCATGTTTTCATAATAAAACAACCTTATGAAGCACTGTTTTGTATATAGATACATGTACATCATTGTTTGACTTTACATTCAGTTATACACCTTTACTTTTTACAAATGAAATTCCCTGAGAGGAGATATTGCTACTTTCGCAGTATTATAGTTTGCTAGATCTATATACCTACAAATAGCTATTTCTACAACTATTTAGCTATTAAATGTATCTACATTTAGTTATACTAAAAAATGTAGTTAACATTTTTCTTTCATGAAGACGTGAAAGGAATAAAACAACTGTGACAGAATCAGATTTTTTTTGTTAATTAGTGTTCCCATGCAGATTTCCAAATTGTTTCAAACCCTTTTTGTAAAACGGCATTTGAAAATAAAAAAGTGTGTCTACGACAGGACCGTGAAATTCAAATAAATGCAATAAAAAATCTTTTCTCTACAATTATAATTATGAATTTGTGAATGGCTAACTAGGAGTAGTTCCTTTAGAAACCTGTTAAACCTGCCGCATCTCGCGGTAGAATCCGGCGAAATGGCTTAAAACTTAAAATTTCCTGCATCTAACCAATCTCATTTCAAAGGTTTTGTACATGCATATGAGTGAAAACTTTCAAGATATTATGAAATAAGTCTGTATGTCCATTCACAGAATGTGTACTAAAGAACACGTGCCGACACTACACCTTGCCTAAATGATTTTTTCATCTTCGACTTTTACTGTCATTTGACTGGTTATGAAAAACAACTTTTACAAGGACCTTGTATTATTGTTTTTTATATTCTATGAGAAAGGTTTTTTTATTGGGGGGGATGTCTTTCATTGCAATTAACATTATGAAACAGCAATGATTATTATAATACATGTACAGGTCAAGTAGAAAGAGCAGGGAGGGTATTGTTGATTGAAGGTAAAGGCAAACTGCATAACTTGCCAAAAGTACCTTGTAAACATAAAATCCAAAAATATCTAACTACATTTTCATTTTTTTTTGTAATGAGCCAAATAAATAAAAACCGTATTCTACATGTATATGTAGAATTGTTGGCAATATATTAATTACACACAGTGCAGTTTATTTTTGAAAGAAACGTTTACTGTAGCCCGTCATCTTCGCTAGCCTTGGGTTTTCAGTCCACTTCGCTCCCCATAAACCCAAGCGAAGTAGACTGAAATCCCTTGGCTAGCGAAGATGTAGCCTGTTGGAATTTAATTTTTAAAAAAAGAACACTGGAATTACCCTACCGACGTTTTCCTTTTCCTCTGAATGTTACAAAAGTTAAGCACTCGGGAGTACATTATGTGTACACTTTGATATTAAATCATTTAAGAGAAAGGGGTTTGAGAATAAATACCGTAGTTGGCATCAGTAGATGCCCATAACTATAGAAATAATCTTCGTGCACAATGACCTACCAATCTACATAGCAATCATTTGTTGCTGATGAGGCCACTTTCCTTTTCTACACAGAATCCGCTATCCTCCATATACACAGAAAAAAGGGAGCATTGTTAGATGGATCATGAAGAAAAAGCCCCAAAAATCAGGCATACGAACCCTGATTCCTTATTTCTTGTTTGGAACTATATTCGCTGTATTATTCAAGGTAAATAAAGTTATAAGTTTATTGATCGTCACAGGAAAGCAAAAACTTTTTATATCTTTTTGCATCATTCTAATATCTTGCTTTAATTACTCTATATATATTTGTGGTATATTGGATTTTTTTATCCACGCAATTTCATTTTGAAATAGATAGTATAAAAAACATATATGCTACCTTTTTTCTAAATCAGAAGTGCACGTTATGTACTGCTTTTTACACATCGATATGTATATTTGCATGTGTTCCTTCCTGCTTTTTGTTGATCACAACGAATTTTCTATCACATTTTGTTTGCTATTAAATTTTATCTTGTCGAAAATGAAAATTCAGTTTTCTTAATGTTTAAATATTCAAAGAAACATTCATGTAATTTGTCTTTTTTATGCCAGATAAATATATGTTATTTTGATTTTATGCAATATTCTCACGAAACTTAACGTAAAACGATCTTATTTTATAGCCTTAATGTAAAATTCTATATATTTCAGGTCTATGGACTTCAAAATAAGATTCCCTTTTTACGCTGAATGCAGGAATCACATCTACTTCCGACTTCTTTCGAAGATACATTTAACATAATTATTTAATGAACGTGTACATGCACTGTATGTTTATTCAGGAACAGTTGACACTGTATACATACATGTATACATGTCAATATTTCTATGCATGATTATAATCTGTCGTTGTATTGGTGTATTTTCTTCGTAAGTGTCACACCATTTCTTATTTTTTTTTTTTATAGATTATGGAAAACATTACCTTATTTAATGAAATGTTTTACCTATATATACATTGTACTAGTCCAAAGTAGTATTTGTATGCAGTATTACCATTGACTCAAAAAAATTGAATAGAAGCTATCGTAGACCTGAACTTGAAGAAATAATGAACGATTCCTTTTTTTTTCTTTTTTAGAATCTTCTCAGCTGTTTTACATATTTGCTAGAATATTGGTATGAAAAGTACCGTAACGCACAAAAACACAAAAAATCTCAATAAAAAAAGCTGCTTCAGATTAATGAAGTCCTAAAATTGTTATGAAAATCGAAAACATTTGTTTATAAACATTTAAACTTCACAATATAAAACCTATTCATTTTGTAAATAATAGGATCAATCTTTTTTTAAAATGGCTTTTCAGTTGTTTTTTTTGGTTATCTCAGTTCGATGGTTGTTAAAATATTCAAAGATTTCAAATTGCTAACCTTTCACGTGGACAATTTCCATGACCAAGAGTTTGATAGTCATTTTTTTTCTTGGATACAATTACTAAACTATCAAAATAGTTTTATTCCCTATTAATCGTTTACTGATTAAAATATAATTATTTTATAAATATTTAGAAGTCAGCAAGGACTTGTCTTTTATAGAATATATTGAGTAAATGCGACTTTGAAAATTAGAATTTTGTACAAATATATGTACTACATGTAGTATTTGTTTTTGAATGAGTAATTAAAAAGAATTGTATTAAACTATTAACTATCATTGTTTGATGTTACATTGAACAGACACATCGTTTAATTTTGTATCACGTGTTTAAGCTAGTTCAATTATCTGTTGTTTTCTACAGATCATGTAATGATATTTGTTGAATGTAAAATGATTACTATAGAAATGTACATGACAGTGATTACTGAAAATTGTTGTATATAATTAAAAATGGTTGATCAAATAAAATGCCTAAATTATTTTTGGTGTTTTTTTTTTTTGTTTTTTTTTTATTAAATATCGAAATACCTATTAAAGACTTATTTTAGGAGGAATAACATTGAGTTTCAATTACAAATGTAGTTGAAGATATCATTCGTGGATGAACGGGATACAAGAAATCCAATTAAACTGAAACAACTACGAGTTCTGTTGTTTAACATAAATCTTTTGAGGAGAAAAAGTAATACTTTATGGGCTAGGCGGTCAACAAATTATTCATCAGTTCAAAATAAATTTATTTATCAGTGTCTTTGTCTGTTATAACACTACAATTCGATTTTGTATTTATAGTCCAATGAATTCAAATGACATCGTTTGGGCGCAAGAGGGGTTTGCAAAGATATACAAATTTGAAATCACATAAATGTGTTATTATTCTATATTTAATCGTACAATTACTGAATAATATAATAAGTATATTATAAGTAATCCATGTGAGTATTATGAGATGATAATTTCGGTTGGTGTGTGGTAATATCTATCATAAAGCCATTTGGACTTTATTGGGTTTGAGCACGTCCCGACCAAGATTATCACCTCACAATACTCAACGAATGTTTTCTTTTTTTCGTTATTTTTTAAAATAATGTTTAGCTATAAAATATTACTCTGTAAAAAATACTATATATCATAACTTTAAAATTGAGTGTTTTCTTGTTAATTCTTAACACATTGCTTCTAAAAGGAGAGTAGTAGTAGGCCTCCATCGGTCGCAGACGACCATGGGATATTGTATCCTATTTTATCTTTCTCTGACAGCAACGTTTGTGGCTGAAAAGTCCTATACGAGAGAGACATTCTTTTCCGCAAGAGTCACATCTGTGAATGGTTTCTGATCTTTCGGGGTTTAGGCGCTGCTTTCGTTGTACGCGTTTGTTTTCTGCTGCATGCACAAGCTTTTCTTCCCCTGACTTGATCTGTAGTGTAGACCTCCATCTGGGTCGATCTGCTGCTAGCTCTTCCCAAGATCGCACTTCAATATCAAGGGCCTTTATGTCTCTTTTTACGACATCCTTGAATCGAAGTTGTGGGCGCCCAGTGCTTCGTTTCCCAGATCTCAATTCTCCATACAAGATGTCCTTTGGAATTCTTCCGTCATCTATCGACGCACATGCCTGAGCCAGCGTAACCTGCGCTGTCGAAGCATAGTGAACATGCTTGGAAGGTTCGCCCGAGACAGGACTTCGGTTTTTGGCACCTTGTCCTGCCATGGAATGCCCAGGATGCGGCGGAGACATCGCAGATGAAAGGTGTTGAGCCTTCTTTCATGTCTGGAATACGTTGTCCACGACTTGCTACCGCACAGCAAAGTGCTGATTATGCAGGCGTTGTATACTGCCATTTTGGTACTAGTTTTCAGTGTGGAGTTTGTCCAAACTCTTATTGAAAGTCGAGCGAGTGTGGATGTAGCCTCTCCGATCCTCTTATCTAGCTCAACATCCAAGGAAAGGTCAGTAATGGTAGATCCCAAGTACGTGAATTGGTGGACAACGTCTATATGGCTATAGCTGGCGCTGTGGAAGTATCCTGGCTTAGAAAGTTTGTTTTCTTTAGGCAAATAGTCAAGCCAAAATCCTCACAGGCCATTGAGAAGCGGTTCATCAACGTTTGCAATTCTTCCTGTGTGTGGGTGACAACTGCTGCATCGTCGGCAAATAACATGTCCCGGATGAGTCTATCGCGAACTTACGTTTTGCTTTCAAGCGAGAGAGGTTGAGCCATTTGACCTGGTACGTAGGTAGATTCCTTCAGTCGATGCACCAAATGCATGTTTGAGGAGCATGGCAAAAAAATACCAAACAGCGTGGGGGCGAGGAAACAGACTTGTTTGACACCGCTATTGATGCTGAATGGCTCCGAGGAACTACCGTTGAACTGTACTGTCCCCTTCATATCCACGTGGAATGATGTCACTAGGCTCAGTAGTTTTGGAGGGCATCCAATTTTTGGGAGGATCTTGAAGAGTCCATCTCTACTGACTAAGTCGAACGCTTTGGTCAGGTCAATGAAGGAGATGTATAGCGGCATCTGTTGTTCTCTGCATTTTTTTAAGCTGCCTAAGAGAGAAAATCATGTCGATCGTAGACCTCTTTGAGCGAAAGCCGCACTGTGACTCTGGGTATACACGATCAGCCAGCTTCTTCAATCTAATCAAGATCACTCGAGCAAACACTTTGCCGACTATGCTTAAGAGGGAGATGCCTCTATGTTGCAGTCGCTTCTTTCTCCCTTGTTTTTGTAAAGGGTGACGATCTTTGCATCCCCCATGTCTTGTGGCACGCTCCCATCTACCCAGCACTCACATAGAACCTTATGTAGGGGTGACAACAGGGAGCTCTTGAACTGTTAAAGCAAGTCTGGAGGGATTCCATCGTTACCAGGAGCTTTTCCTGAGACCAGGTTGTCAAAAGCCTTACTTAGTTCTTCTAATGTTAATTCTACATCAAGTTCATCCATGGTTGGCAGGCACTCAATATGGCGTCCAGGGCTGAGACAGTCACAGTGTTCTGAGTAGAGTACATGTCTGTGTAGTGTTCAACCCATCTCTCCATTTATTGGTTTTTGTCTGAGAGTACTACGCCAGATGATGACTTGAGGGGGCTGTTTTGCACTGAGTTGGTCCTATGGCTCTTTTTATACCATCGTAGATGCCTCTTGCGTTACCAGATATAGCGGCTGTCTGGATGGTCTCGCTGAGTTCTTGCCAGTATTCATTTGAACAGAGTCTAGCCATCCGCTGGACTTTGCCTCTGGCAGCTCTAAGCTTCTGTTTTGGTGTTCTTTTGTATTCCGCCAAAGCTATACGTTTGGATTCTATGGCCGGAATCATCACAGAGGACTTTGCCTCGAACCAGTCTGTTGTTCTTTTACCAAAGGTTTCCAGGGCAGAGCTATGTATGATGTCCCTCAAGGTTCCCCACCTTTCCTCGGTTGAGGTCCCTTTCTGTATGAACTCCAGTTCCTGCTCAAAGGTTTCTGCAAACTTCTGAGTAAGCTTAGGTTGCGACATGTTGCTGACGTTGATGCAAGGAATGCCCTGTTTCCGTGAACAGTGGAATTTTTTTTGGTTGCATCCTGATTTTACAGCACACTAAAGAGTGGCCAGTATCGCAATCAGCGCTATGATAGGAACGCGTGTATAGAACACACTTAATAGAAGAACGTCGGACTATGACGAAGGAGAATATTCACATTATATTATTAAAATATTAAATAATGCATAATGAGCTTATTTATTTAATTATTAATTATTGAAATGTTAACCAAAACTTGAATGTCAAGTTTCAAGCAAGAAACTTTTCAGCATAGATTTCCATTCTTTGTTACATAAACAAGGCTTGTGTTTGTTTGCATTTTAGTTGTTTGATTGAAAAATAGTACCTTTAAAGGAACTTGGACACGATTTGAGATCAACAAGTTTATTTTCATTTTTTATGTATGAAATGGTTTACTGGTGCATTTTAAATGATTGACCGAAATATTGAATGTTTAAGTCAAGTTACAATCGAGAAACAGAGGTACGAATTAATTATTATGTAAACAAAGCTCGAGTTTTATAGTTGTTTACAAAAATGTAATGTAGAAAATTGCCATTTCTTAGACAAAATGACATGAAAAAAAACAATTTAATTTAAACTAATTCAATTTCTTCATAATTACTACATGTATATCAACAAAAGAAAGATACATTTGATTATAACTGACACCAATACAACACATATGTTAAAATGACAATATTCGAGCTATAGTCTGTCCCAAGTTATTGCTTCCATCAATTTTTGACGATTTTCAATAAAAATACACATACCTGTGAAAGAAATACAATTGAAATCGATGAAAGGGAATATATCCAAGGTATCTTCATTGAACAATTATCCCTTTTTACTCATAAAATTTCACAGGAACGAAAACAATTTTCTTACGGAGATTTATAATGGGAAATGTTTACATCTTTTCTCCATTCGGAATACACTCGGAATACATCGCACAATTTTTTAACATTATCATCCGGGCTTATTAATGGCTGATGTAATGCAAAATCTCCGTAGACTTTCAATTTTTCAGTTGGATGTGTATTGAAACCTGAAGCGGTAGAGGGGGCGTTTCAAAACAGATAATCTGGACATTTTTCATATTAGTGGATGAACGTAGTTTGAGCACAAAGGTATTTACTATTATTGAAATATCAAGCAAAAAGTGGTGGAAGCAAAAACTCGGGACAGAGTATAGCTTTGTTTACAAAACAAATTAAAGAATTATGAACTCTGTATCTTGCTTATAACTTGATATTTGATTTTCAAATTTTGACATAGCATTATAAACTTCTGTATTTATCATTATAAACATTTAAACTGGAAAAATAAAATTTCAAAATTTTAAGTCAAATCGTGTCTAAGTCCCTTTAAAACAAAATCAGATGTGATGATTAGCTGAAATTGATTATAATGGGTATGGGTAGCAACAAACAGAATGGGAAAAAAACATGGTACGTCAGCTTTTGTATCTACATGTAGACAGTCATACAGATTTCTGTTACACATTAGGTATGCCTTATTAATGTATATTTTAAGGGAATAATAAGTTTTGTCTCAAATAGTGACCATGTCCTTTTAATATCAATTTTGTGTAAGAATCAATGATTTACAGTGTACAAGACGATCTGGTCACACATAGTAACCAATTTTCTTTATATTTCACACATAGACACACGTATACGTAGGTGTAAAACGCAAAAAGACACTAACAGTTAGGTGCTGGGGGCAACCGTTACCATGGTAACTGACAGAGGCTTAATATTGAAAAATAGCAAAACTTACCTTCTTTAAAGCCTTATTAGGTTTTGCCCACTAATGTAAACTATTACATACATAAAACAATTTGTGTTCTATTGTCAATTCGTATTCCATAAAACAAAATTGATGGAGGAAACAATACTTTTATAATGTTACCATGGAAACCATTAGAAATGTTTGAAATTTGTCTTTTGCATTTTTTATTAGCTGAAAAGGGAAATTATTTAGTTTTTATGTCCTTATTAATGTCCATGCGATATAAATTCTATTTATGAAAATTGACACTCGTTGCTTCCGGTCGTTACCGCTAACATACAAAATAGAATTTTCAATCGAATTTTCCAGATTGTTTTTAAAATATTACACAACATTGAAATGGTAAATACTTGAAAAGTGCATTAATTTTCCTCTGTTGATATATTTCAGATCTTATTGGGATTTTTTGTAAATTTTCTGAGTTTGTCCGCGCGAGATCTCAACAAAGTTTAGTGGCTGAACAACCAATCATTGCAATATAGAATAGACCTTTAACATTTAAATGTGCAGAATAGATACAGTGTATCGGTTATTAGTCCATTTACTTCAGTAGTCACCGGGGTTGAACCAAATATCGGCTTTTTAAAGTTTTTGCTTTTTGATAAAATATTCTATCTAAGGCAATTTTTCGATCCTTTCGAATGAAATATACTTTTTAGCTCACCTGAGCTGAAAGCTCAAGTGAGCTTTTCTGATCACAGTTTGTCCGTCTGTCGGTCTGTCTGTCTGTAAACTTTTCACATTTTAAACTTCTTCTCTAAAACCGCTTATCCAATTTCAACCAAATTTGGCACAAAACATCCTTATGGTAAGGCAAATATAATTGCAGAAATGAAAGACCTATCTTTATCCAAAGCTGAGAAAACCTTGAAACTGTAGAAAAAGGGGATGCATTTTTAAAAATCTTCTTCTCAAGAACTACTGAGTCAAATTCAACGTAGTTTAGCATAAATTATCCTTATGGGAAGGAAAATATAAGTTGCAAAAATTAAGGGCTAATTCTGTTTCAAATTTGAGTAATTTACGGAAATGATAATAAGATAGACAGAATGAGGGTCAATCAGTTTAACTTCGGGTTTGGTATTCCATATCTCAAAACCCTCTTTGAAACAAAGAAGCGGCCATTTTGAACGTATAAGAAATGGGTCAATCTGACAAAGATGAATTTGGTTGTTGTGGAACAGTTTGCGTGCGAAAGGAATATTTGAAACGTGCAAGATACATTAATGCCGATTTTGTGAAGTAAATTGAGATTAAATATTCCAATGTGTTGACATTTTCACCTTTGACGATGGTTTTAGCTTATTTTGATTTTCGTTTCGTTTTCTTGAATTACGGTTTGTAACTTAGGGGAACTATCGCCTGTAATTTGTAAATTTTACGTACCAATCAAATATAGACATCGGAAAGTAAGACAGCTGACTGTTACTTGCGGAAAATAAGATACATTAACAACTAAAATACAAATTCTAATGGTAATACGGTATGGTTTTTGCGTAATAGTTGATTACTGCAATGTGTTTAAGACTAGTTGTAAGTATTTTCTCGTCTATTCAGTCTAAACGGAGATTAATTTTGCTGATGGAAATACTAAGTGCGTGTACATGTAGCAGAGACATAAATAATTATCTCACCTGAGGTGAAATATACAGAGAAATATCTTTAAAAATATTATTCTCAAAATCAATCGGCCAGAAAAGCTGTAACTTGTGTGGTAGCATCCTTAAGTAGTGTAGATTTAAGCTTGTCCAAACTATGATCCCCGGGGATACGGTGGGGCCCCAATGGGGGATCAAATTTTTAGATACAAATGTATAGAGAGAAATCATTAAAAACTTCTTTTCAAAAATCAGTTAGCCAGAAAAGCTGGAACTGTGGAAGCATCTTCAGGTAGTGTAGATTCAATTTTTTTCAAATCAAGATCCCCGGGGGTAAGGTGGGGACACAATGGGGGGTCGAAATTTTTACATAGGAATACATAGAGAAAAATCTCAACAAAAACCAGTAGGCCAGAAAAGCTGTAACTTCTTTGGAAGCATCCTCAGGTAGTGTAGATTCAAATTTGTTGAAACCATGATTCCGGGGGTAGGGTGCGGCCACAATGGGTGGGTCGAATTTTACAGAGGAATACATAGCGAAAAGTCTTTACAAATATTTCTTCTCAAAAACCAATTGGCCAGAAAAGCTGTAACTTGTCAGGTAGTGTTGATTCATTCTAGTTTTTTCAAACCATGATTTCAGGGGATAGGGTGGGGCCACCATGGGGGATCAAATTATGGTGGTGCGTGTAATTCGGTATTATCTCTACGTAATGGTTGATTAATGCAACATGTTCTATTAAGATGTTCAGCAATTTCAATCTAAATGGAGATTGTTCTCGCTGCTAGAAATAAATAACTAAAGTATATATATGATAAAAAATAAATTGAGTTTTCTCTGTGTTTTAGTGCACTTTTCTCTTGTTTTAATTGTTTACAAATTCCTATAATTTTACTAACCTGAGAGTCAAGCTTCGAGTTATAAGCAAGATACAGAGCTTTGCGCACAATGCTACTATATGTTTGTACACAAAGCTATGTTCATCCTTTAGTTTGTTAATAATTTAAATGCAGCTATGCTGAATAGCAAATACCAAGTTTAAAATTCTTAAGTTGAATGTAATAAACTCATGTGAACAAAAACATGACTCAAACCAAGCTATGTATCTTGCTTATGATTCTACGATTGACACTGAAATTTTGGTTGATCAATAGAAATGTCTTGCTAAAAGGATGATATGCTGTAATTACTTTCAGTTGCCCCTTCTTCAACGATGAATTGCATAAAATCTACACAAATTTTTGATAGTTTTTTGAACACAAGTAAATGAAAACAATGCCTTTTAAACAGTTTCCATAGGCCTGACACATTATTATTATGAGGATAAAAGCATTATCTGTGTTCTTAAAAAATTATTGCAATGGAAAATCATCTTTGTTTGTAAACATTTGTTGTTTTTTTTAATAAAGATGAAAATAATGGATGGGCCTTGGTACAATAGAGCGACATGCCTTCCAATACATTAATTTGAATTATGGCTCTTTAACATATGTGACAACATTTTCAGTTATAATGTTTATTTTATTCAATCAAGTGAGTAAGGATATGAAAGGTTATACGAAATGAATTCATCTGGTAAATGACAATCGTCTATAATGGAGAAGGCCAGTTAACTTTTCAATGTTTTTTATTTGAGGAATTGAGCGCATTCATTCTGGTTCATTGAGGTACACTTTTCTTCTTTCACATATAGAATTTTTAAAAATACAATAAGTAGCAAGTAGTGGAGGGAGAAAATGTACCTTTATGCTCTCATGTATTTTAATCGTTTTATAAAGTGATGGGGGGGGGGGGGGTAAAATAAAGGGAACTGGAACCGTGAACACCAACTGAAAATTTAGCTATTTATATTGCATATGATCTTATTTTCGGTAAAAATGGTATTCCATGAAGGTAAATATGTCAAAGATTAAGTTTAT
This sequence comes from Magallana gigas, assembly GCF_963853765.1. NCBI lineage: Eukaryota > Metazoa > Mollusca > Bivalvia > Ostreida > Ostreidae > Magallana > Magallana gigas. Next base: position 19,495,945 of record NC_088857.1, on the reverse strand, counting down.
ATGCAAAAATAAGTGAAAATTCGGATATTCATTTTTTGGTTAATCTACCGAGGGGCCACACGACACAATATCCTTTGAACGCCCATATAAACCAGTGTTGCTCAGGTGAGCGATGTGGCCCATTGGGCCTCTAGTTCTTCTTTTGAAATATTTCAGATATCTCATTAATATGTCTCTTTTCTGATTCTGTTGTTTTATTTAGCATCCAAATTTTGCTTTATAATAGACCTTATCATGAATATGTGCAGAATACGTATCAATAACTTATCTGTCACTTCCAGTCGTAACCGGAAGCCAACAAAATTGTACTTTTTACTTTTATAATTTTCAATAAAAATTTCCAGACTTTTTTAAACATTATCTTTATAGGTCCGATGTTATACAGAATAATGACCCCCGTAGAATATAGTGACCGGGGTCATTTTTTCAACGTATAATATTGACCTCCCGGTCATTATTCTACGTAGAAAAACGACCCTTTTGCCTGAAGAATAAGTGTCATTTTCTTAAAAATAAGCACACTCTACAGAAAGAAAAGTGACCTCTGTAGAATAATGACCCCCCCCCCCCCTTCCCATAACGCTTAAAGTGTAACAGAGATGAAATGCCATCATCAAAATGTGAATTGAAACTTGAAATTGATGTAAAGAGTTGTCATTTTTAAACAGTGTGTATGGAGGAAGATTTAGGAGCTCAGAATGATGCATTCCCACCAGCAGTTAATGTGACATGTAACTAGAATGGAATGTCCATGGATCAGTATTATTGTGAACTATTTTTTCTTGCACTCGGGAATTTCTTGTTTATGAGTTTGAACATTATGTGTGCTACATAAATGAGCACACAAGGTGCATTGCTCAGCATCCTGATTTTTAAAAAGTGTCTTATTTCTGTTATTCTTCTGACAGCATAAACAGAAACGGCGTACATACATTAATTATTTTAAGTGATATCTTCAGAAAATATATTTTACTTTATCATCGGGATACTTTAATTAATATCAAGATGATTAATGCATCAATAATTTGTAGGAGCATTGATAATTTCGGAGGCGGTAAAGATAGTCTAGATAAGAAATATAAATACGTCTAGTGATCATAATCAAGGGAGATATAAACCCCTCGGAACCACCTGGTTATACCTGTACAGCCCTTTGAGACCTGGAAATACTAACCCTATTGGTATCCAGTCCAGTCAATTTAGCAAAATTTGGGGGAAGACCTTAAACAAATTGCAACAGAAAATTTTTTTGTGGCATACGCCTCTATACTTTCATATTATACTTAAATAAAAAATCCACCTAAATCCTCTAGAGGGAAATTTTTTTTTTTTGGCTTGAAATTAATGATATTTTGGGTCACAAATTTGTCCAAAAATAATTCAAATGATACATTGTGACAAACTTTTATCTTAGAGTTTGCTATTAAAATACATACAGACATAAATGTATTTTAAAAAAATTAATGAATAAATGTTTAAAATATAAGTTTTTTTTAATTTGTTGATAGTTTGAGTAGATTTAAAGTCGATAAAGTTCATAAAGTGATCCTCATTCATCATCAAAATTAATGTCTCCATCAATAGAATTAGAGCAACTCGTACCACGGCATTCCCCACAACTCATGGAACAAACAATACCATGTCGTTTACAATTGCAACGTTTGGATTCACAATTTGATTTGCAGTTACAGTGAATTATTTTCAATAATTCCTCGGGTGTAGGGGGGAGATGTGTTTTCGTTGGAACCAGAATCCCGTTTTCCAACTTCCATCCCAAGTCTTTTGGCTCCAGGTTATTACCTATCCATTGTTGTACTTGATGGTATACTCGGTAAATGTGATATATTGCAGCTGCATATGTCGGTGGGAGACTGCATACTTGTACCTGTTTTTGAACACGGGATGTTTTGGTGACAAATTTCCGAAATCTCAGTATGTCTAGTCCATCGCAAGGTTGAGCGCCAAACAAACCGGCTATAACATCTTCCCCTTGAGATGCAAGCATTTCTTTAGATGGCATCGGCGAATTTGTTAGAAAGTAAGAGGAAACCTCATTGTAATAAGCTGAATTAGCTTTTACTTTCTTTAACATTTGTCCCTTACTCAAACCATATATTCTAGAGGTAGTGTCACAACCTGTCAATGCATGTAAAAACAAAATACACTCGCAAACTTCGTCTGTTAAATGTATCTTTGTCTTTTTAATGTCCCATATTTTTCCAGTTTTGTTAACTCTATCAGAGAGAAAATAAAGTTCTTTGCTTTCCGCAAGATCCATATGATGCAATAAAAGCACTGAAAGGTCTGTATCTTCTCCAATAAGAGCGACATTATTTTCTTTTCCTTGCGGTAACGTCGTTTGAACAATCAGAAGGTCTGCACCACAGTCTGCATTTATTGTGCAACATCCTGACTTTTGTAGGTCATTCTGTAAGAGCTCGATAAATTTCTGTTTGTTTGATGGATTAGACAGAAACAATTTTTATTTTTAACGAAATGGTGATTTTCATTGAAGAAAACATCACGTCTTGTCAGCCCCTTGGAGCGTCTGATGTGAGCAACATCTTTGGTTGTGGGGCCGTTTGAGTAACCATCAAAGACAACCACACAGTTTGAAAATTTGGAAGCAACGTATCTTGAATACATTTTGGATATATCACCCAATGTTAATTTCGAAGTCCACGGTAATTTTTGCAATAAAGACCCTCCATCTAGAACATATTTAGTATCGACTGGTAAGGCATCAATCCCGCATTCACCCGACGTCCAAATTGCATCTGCAAGGTGCTTTTGTTCGCTTCTCATGGCATTCCCGAATTATCAAACAGAGAAGAAGGATGACTTGACAGTTCAAATTTAAAAAGTTCACTCATTTCGGGAAACAATTGTTATCCTCTGAAATAAAAGTTGGGGATCTACTTGGGCAGTTTCATTATCGATTGTTAAGGCTTGTTTAGTGTGCATGGTTACGGCTTTGTTCTTTTTCTTGAAAAAGAAGGTGGTTGCATCATTTCCAGACAATGAAGAAATTATCTTAGATCCAATCTCATTGCATCGATCAACATTTACGTCTTTTCTGCTGTTATCCCTGTTTCTATACTTCGAAGTTGATCAACATTTCTATCAAAAGGGTTTCGCTCCGCTATCCGATTCACAAGCACTAACAGGTCTTTATGGTCTCTTTCTTGTCTGCTTTTTGAAGTTTCTTTATGCTGCTCACTTGTGCTGTAGTTCATTTCTGTCAATATGTGTAGACTCTGAGTAATCCCTGCACATATTGGGCTGGACAATAACCACAACGCTCTTTGATACTCGGACATTCCTCTGCCTCTGGTTAGTCCACCTGACAGTGTTGTTTTCAGACTACGCATCAAGATCTGTTCTTTTGATAAATCGGTAGATAATCCTTACCAGTACTTAATTATTGGATCTGCGAACAACGTGATAGCCTGCTGCGAAAAGACTATGGACATAAGGATGTGTCTCTTCTAGTTCGCACATTTCAGTCAAGTAAATGTATGCAGATTTAACATATAGGTTATGTCCAGCAGCAGCTAAATATGGCAACATTTTTGAACTGTTTGTAGGTGTAGAAACCAATCCCCTGTCCTTTCAGCTTTTATAAATGTGTGCAGGAGGGAAACCATGTTAAGGTATTCAAACTAAAGAGTAGCTGTGAGATTCGAGGAGAGATATCTCATTAATCCTGACATTTTGTCTTTTATGCCCTTAAAAATGTCATTTTTACAAGCTTCATCCGCTGATAAATTTTCATTGCACATATCGTCATACATTGCACAAATAATTTGTAAGTCAGGATGCCACATGTGGAAGCTATCATCTCTACCACTCAAGTCCTCATCTGCATCACCGCTGTCCTTCTGTGCAAGGTTGTAATCTGACGAGTTTTCTGCAGAATGATTTTCCATATCTAAATCTGTGTCATCAGGTTGAAGTTCCCTTGATTCATCGTTTGGATTCCCCCCCCCCCTCCATTTTCTTCATTTGAAATTTGTATTCCATAAATCTCAGACAGAATTAGGGCATAAAGAGTAGATTCGACCAAACAATGACCTCTGACGGCTCTTGATACAGCCTTTCCACTGAGCATATGTACAACGGCATTTGGAGCATAGACACATTCAAGAACCTCTTGTAAACCTGATCCACCCATGATGTGACCATTGGCACCGAGGAAGCTCATCTGTAAATGAAAACCTCTAAAAATACATTTGTAGACATGTTACATTTGTCACTCTTGATTAATCAAAATAATTAAGTAATTTAAATCGGAAATTAAATTCTGATTTTAACTTTAAATCTTAAGCAATACACTGAGTATATAATTATAGAAGATATATTTATATCAACAATTTGACTTTTAAGACAAAATTAATTTTAAATTGAATGAGATTTAAATCCGGCATACATTTAAAGTTTGAAATACAATTACATACACTGTATTTGATAAATATAATCATCTTATTTATTCAAAAAGAAATTCATTATTCCATTGCGAAATGGAAAAAAAAGAAATGAAGTATTAAGCTGTATTTTGTTAATTTTTGACCCAAATTGCGTTCCATATTTTTTTCCAGTCTGCATGACCCCCAACGAATACGTTTAATTTCGAACAAATTACAAAAGATGGCTGTATCATCTAATGCAGGACAAAATAATTCTTAAATTATAAATGAAAACTTTAATTTTGTCTAAATAGATCTGGGCATGTATAGGCCTAACATATGTCATTAACTTCGAGATCGTACTACTGACCGATTCACGTCTGGTGTGGATTTATTATTTTTTAAATGGAAGAAGATCAAAACATGTAAAAATATTTTACAATATTTTACTGCATATATTCAATTATTACTCACCTCCTAGAAATACTGCAAGGTACAAAAAATTCTCATCTCGCATGTTGTTGTTGACGTAAGATTCACCAATAATACGTCATGAACTTGAGGTACGGTAGCGCATAAAAGACATTGAACGTATACAAAATATATCTATTTTTTTTTTTATAAAAAATATTTTAAATTACAATATTTTGAAGTGGATTTTTCTTATTTAGATTACGAACAAAACACCTTTGAACAGCTATAAAAAAAATTTTGTTGCAATTTGTTTAAGGTCAATACTTCTTCTTTACTGGACTAATCCTGCACTGCGCTGTAATTCGTTTGATGTACATAAAGAAAAAGGGAGACAACGGCCTACCATTCACTACAATATTATTGTGCAAACTTTGAAAAAAATGACAAAGTTTTAGTGACTTAAACATACACATTTAGATATGATATCTCAGACGCTTGTTATAAATATATAGAAAGTTCCTCTACTTAACGTGTGTGTTTCTAAGCTTGTGTGATCAAAGTCAAGCTAGGGGATATAAACCCCTCAACGCTTTTTAGAAATAATCTCTTTTTAACCAGGTTTTGGTGATTGAAATTGTAAAAATTGCGGGTGGATTTGCGGGCGGGCGGGCGCCATAAGGATACCCCTATTGTGCGGACAATTCCTCATACAGTTTTAAAGATAGGAAATTGTTCTTTTGCAGATCAATTGTACATATTGTACATATATCTGAGGCGTGCATATTGCTAGGATGTTGATAATCAAGGAAAAAATACCAACTTTAACACTTAGTCATTTTTTGGCAAAATATTGCATATAGGATACTCTATTTCTCTGGATACGGTAGGTAGTGTTTATCAATTCAGGGTTGACGTGGATTATAGATACAATTTACAAAAAAAGAAAACCGGGTTTGCTGTCACATTGACAGCTTTTCACTTTTATTATATTCAATCAGTATATCTATGATTTACTAAAGTGAGGTACTAGTACTCTTCACACATTACTCTAAAGAAAGTCCATTCATGATCACAAATTCAACAATACAACAAATGTTTAGAACATCGATGTATATGTATTACGTAGAAAGAAAACCAAAACTAACGTCAAATTATTTTTTTTAAAAATCACGTTCTCCCAGAAATTTAAAAATGAAGTATTCATTTTCCTTAGTTATCTGCTTTCTTAGTCTTTTTCACGAAAAATTGACACTTCATTCACTAATAAATATTGCTTATATTATTATACCAATTATTCTTTCACGATTATTGTTCGTTAATTATCATACAATATCCTCTGAGGGAATATTAACTACTCATTGTGTATGAATTGGTTTTTCTTCTGGTTTTTTTTAATTACGGAATGGATTTGCAACAGTAGCAATACCTATACAGATTTCTAAACACACACGTGTAGACCTGGCAATTTGTTGCCGATGCAGTTGTAAAATCGCTATAAATAAAGTTCAGCAAGCTGTGCATAAATTTTGTAAATCAAATATGGTTTTGAAATAATAAAGCTATATAAAATGTTGTTAAGAATTATTCATGGTTAAGTATCAAGTACAGTTTAGCAGATTTCTACACAAAAGCAGCGTCATTTCCCGCCATAAGTCGACGAGAGAAGAGATGTAACTGTTGACAATCAATAAAACTGTTTGTGTGTGTTTGCTACGGATATGCAAAATTATGTACAACTATTTTTTTACGAGTTCGGTGTTCATAAATTCAAGTAATTGCAATGTCAGATATCTTGGATACAGGATAAACCATTTCTATTCTTGTTTACAGCGGGGGTCATTTTTTCTACGGGGGTCATTTTTCTTCATTTTAAACATGAAGATTGTGGGTTGTGGGTTCGAATCCTGGCCGCGGTAAGTCGACGTTGTGTCCTTGGGAAAGACACTTTACATGTATTTCCTCACTCCACCCAAGTGTAAAAATGGGTACCTGGCTATAGACAGTGAAAGATATTGTCGGAATGTGAGTGTTTGAGCGCCTTAACGGCTGCCGCACTGAGAAGGCTCTGGAATGCTTTAAGGTCTGCTGGGGTAATAATTGTAAAGCGCTTTGAGAAATGGTTCGCCAATTTTAAAAGCGCTATATAAAAACTTGCAATTATTAATTATTATTATTAAAATTTGGGCGACTTACTGATTCAGTCCTGACCGAGGAAGTGCATGATGCACTTGTTTTCTTAAAAATCAGGTGAATGGCTGACTGGGCCTTGAAAAGGGTAGTTAGTGCGTGTTGCATTTGGTTTGTTAAAAATCAGGCGACTTGCTGATTCAGCCTTGGCCGAGGAAGTGCATGATGCATTTGTTTTCTTAAAAGTCAGGCGACTTGCTGATTCAGCACTTACAGAGGAAGTACATGTTACATTTGTTTTGTTAAAACTCGGGCGACTAACTGACTGAGGATAGTGTTCCTTGTTTGTTTGTAAGGGACAGGGGTCTTTTTTGTTGTGCTTGACTTAAGCTCCTTCGCAACTTCGCCTTCGTAACTTCGCACATAATTTGAGGTAGGTCATTCCAATAATTACTGTTTACTTAGTCTTATTGCAAAATCCATTACGAAACATAGATAAACTTTAGAGAATTAACCAGTTTTTTCTCTTTTTTCTTAATGCTTTCATGAGTAGATGCCATTACATCTGAAAAAATTGTATTTACTAAAAAAAATTTAATCAATGAAGGTAAAATTAAATTGAATATCTTATTATATCTTATTCTTTTAGACGACAACACAAAGAAATCAGTTATTATTAATATAAACCTTTAATCAGGATTTGGGATTTGGAAATTAGATAAGTTTAAGAAAAAATGATAAATCTAAAAACAAACAAGTTATAGATATGTAGCATTGACATAATTTACTTATTGACGTATTAGCTTTCATAATTTCTTGATGTTTCTTGTGAACGAATTTCTGCTGCTTTATTAATATTAAGTGAGAATTATACATCATTTAGAGCATCCTGATGGCAGAGTGGGTATCAACGACTGGAAATACAATCCCAGATAATGCGATACGTGCTGGGTACGATATTAACAAAAAGGCTTTGTTTATTGCCCGGGCTGTAGTCTCGGGCGAAATGACCCCCGGAAAATGCGGAACCCACCTCGAAGGGGCACACATTCCTTTCGCTGGCAAAGAGCATATTATCCAGAATTACGAGGTTCTAGTCTACCCGATCAACGCCTTGGGGTTCTTAGACTGGCAACAGGCATCCAATGGTGACGTGCCGGGTAACGCCATCGACACAGCCAGCGGCATCTACGTAGGACGGGTTCTTTACTCCGGAAGTCTGATTCCTTGCAAGATCCATACCGGCTTCAAGGTTGCCTACATGGGTTTCGCCGGTAAAGAACACCAATCAAAGGAATACGAAGCTCTGTATAAAGTCATTTAGTTGGAGGAGATGACGAGCAAAATAACTTGAACGCAAAACTAAGTGAACTCTTATCGCATTTTACTGTTATTCTTTATTTTTAATGAAATATTTCAACGCTGTGAAATAAGTTCTTTCTCTAATAAATTTCTGATTTTGCACCATTGTAGTTTGGTTATTGTTCTTTTAGCATTTAGTGGGATCATTTGGGTACCCTTGCTCGCGGCCAAACGTTTTTGAGACCATTTAATTGTACTGAGATACACTGCACATGGATAATGCTGTAAAAACATAAAATACTGGTATAACCCGTAAACTTATGCATTTGCGATCAACAAATACAAAAGATTTTTGGAATATCCTGAACTCTTCAAAAAGGGATTCTAAGAGCCCGGTAAATACCAAAGATATGTTTGATTTCTTTAAAAATATAAATGAAGGTAATCTGTCCTCTGATAGCGTTACTTTTCACGAACCTCAGGTAGATGGAAGCTCTAACGAATTACTGAACTGCGAAATTAACGAGTCGGAAATAACCGACGCTGTAAAGAAACTAAAAAAATGGTAAAATCTCTCCCAGCTATGATAATATTGTTAATGAGCACATTGCCTCTACTTTGAATACATTTCTAACAATTTATAAGTTGTTTTTTAATGTTGTATTTGATAGTGGGCTGGTACCAGAAGAATGGCTAGTTGGTATCATTAAACCTATATATAAGAACAAAGGTGATCCCACCTCTCCTGAAACCTACCGGTCCATCACGTTACTAAGCTGTTTGGGTAAATTATTTACGTCCATTTTTAGTAAGCGTTTAGAATTGTATTCGGAAGAGATAGAACTGATCTATAATAACCAAGCGGGTTTCAGGAAAGGTTTTTCTACTTTAGACCACATTCTCACTTTACAATTTTTATCCAATACGTTGATGAAGTGTAAGAAAAAACTGTTCTGCCATTTTATAGATTTCAAACAGGCGTTTGACACAGTTTGGAGAAATGGTTTATGGTACAAGCTCTTAAATTATGGTATTAATGGTAAATGTTTTAAATATATTTATTTACTAATATGTATATAGGCATTAAATCACTCATCAAGATGAATGGACGGTATCCGACTTTTTTTTCTTTAAATGTTGGAGTCCGCCAAGGAGAAAATTTGTCACCATTTTTGTTTTCATTGTACATAAATGATTTAAAAATTATCTTGTTGAAAAAAATATTGCTGGCCTGCAAAGTTTTACCACATCAATAGAAAATGAATTATGTAATATATAAAACTGCTTGTACTTCTATATGCAGACGATACTGTTATCTTGGCGGAATTTGGCGATGATTTGCAGAACGCACTGAATGAGTTTGAATGTTATTGTAAAGAGTGGAAATTAAATGTTAATATAGATAAAACAAAAGTATTAATTTTTTCCAAAGGACGAATGTGTAAAAGAGGTTTTTTTCTAACAAGAGTTTTAGAAATTGTTAAAGAATTTAAGTACCTTAAACGTGTTCACTTATAGTTTTTAAAGCACATTTTATGTTTAAAAAGTAGTACTCCAAACTATATGGTTTACGGAGAAACAGGTCGTTTTCCTTTATCTGTAATTGTTTTTACTAGATTGGTATCATACTGGTGTAAATTAATTTCTAGTACTAATACTAGCATTACAAATATATTATACCGGTACTTGTTAAATCAGACTGAAAATACAACAAGCACTAACCCTTGGATTGATTGCATTCGTCATGTTTTTAACTTATGTGGTTAATCAAATGTTTGGCATAGTCAGTTTTTAAATACTGTTAACCAAAAATGGGTTTTAACGGCAGTTAAACAGAGATTACAAGATAAATTTATTAAAAAGTGGCATGCTGATATAAATAATTCATCAAAAGGAGTAATATATAAAATCTTTTAAACAAATTTTGGATGTGAAAAATATTTAGATATTTTACCCCTTAAATGAAAGATTTTGTCCTCTCTGTAATACAAAACGTATAGCCGATGAATTTCATTATATTTTAGAATGTGATGCAATATCACAAGTCCGGAACAAGTTTATAGACAAAAATGTTCGAGTAGACCAAATGTGTTAAACAATTTTCGTTTCTTATGACAACATTTAATATGAAATTGTTGAGAAAATTGTGTATATAACAAAGATATGCATTACAAATATATTATACCGGTGTTATATAGTGCCTTTTCCCCCTAGCCATCTTTCCCCCCGGATAAATGGCTATATAGCAGTTCTTCCCCCCGGAAAAATGGCTATATAGCAGTTTTCCCCCCACGGAAACCTGACTATATAGTGGGCTTTCCCCCTTTTTATAGCCAGATTCCCCCCACGGAAAACCTACTATATAGTGGATTTTCCCCCATTTTTACTTTCCGGCCATGTTTATGGCGGAACATTCGTGACAATAATTTGCAATAACTGATATGATATTAATTTCTCATAAAAAGGATAATTATGGCATTTATCAATACACGGAATAAAATACATGGTTTTTCAAGCCCAAATATGAACTTAGGCATGCGCCTTCATAACATTCATGTGTCATCATCGTTCATTTCACCTGTTCTCACACCTTTTTGGAACACTTTTTACACGGATTTCGGAATACCTCGAATCGTTTTCATCTAATCGATGCTTACACTTTTGACCTCGACGTTATGAACACGTGAGAACACATTCGAGTGAAAATACGCCGGTTTGGAACTTTAATTTTCCAATGTATTACCATCAATGTATAAGCTTCTCCCAGGGAACTAACTGACCAATCTTGACTTAATTTTGTAGAGGAAGGGAATAAAAAGTAGAAATATATATTACTCCCTTGGACCGAAAGGGAAATTTTAAATTAATACCGTTAGAATTGACGATCTTAAAAAATTATTATATATATCTTCTTCTAAATATCAAATGGGAGACGGGGTGCAATGATATGATAAGAAACTGAAATGTTTTAGTTTTACTTTGATTGATGGGGTTCTAAATCATGGGTAAGGGGTATTTTAATTATGTATTAAAAGCATGTGTTAAGTTAGTGTTTACCATTTCGTTTTAAAGTTACGCATATTCATATTTTTAAGCACATTTTTACGAAACGCGAGATTTTATGATGTAAACATTTAAAAAAAAAAATGAAATGTCTTCACAACCAGAACAATGTCGGTATCGTTGCTGGTTATTTTGGTAAATGTGAAATGGAGCCTGAACTAACCTTATGTATATATTGTCACTCACTATTTGTTTACTTTTCCACCTTTAAAGGAAGTGAACATGAAAAAAATAATTGTTGTTTAATAAATTATAAAACCCTTTTGAAACTTAAAAATGAGGTCTGTTACCTATTTGTTTATTTCTATCAAGAGATTTTATCAATTTAACACTCTCAGTGAAAGGTTTATGGAGGTAATCCATTATTCCCCAGCATGCATCTGTTCTCTGACGTAGATAAGCCACATTGCTGCTGGTGACTGGGTCAATGTTGGAACTAGGCCAGTGTTTATGTACAGAGTTGATAAAAGTTGAGGAGAAAAATTATGCCTTGATGTGATGAAAAATTTTGTGTACTGTCATGAGAAGACAAGGATTTAGTACATTTCTATAAATGAACCTCAGATAACTATTTATGATTTGTACAAAAAATGAATGTAGATAAATTAATTTGTGAAATATAAGACCATCACATTCCAGATGTTTGTACGGAGATGCATGTGGCAGTCAGTGTTTACATAAATAAAATGCTGTTTTTAGATTTCAATTTAAATTAATATAAAATTGTAATTCCATTTTCCATGTGGGGTTTCTTACCGTTACTTTTTATTTAAATGCCCTGGAAATTTTTCTGATTTGATTTTTTTTTTCATAAGATCTTGATGATATGTACGCCGGTTCTGTTTATGCTGTCAGAAGAATAACAGGACTAAGACACTTTTTAAAAGTCAGGATGCTGTGCAATTAATGCACCTTGTGTGCTCATTTATGTAGCACACATAATGTTCAAACTCATAAACAAGAAATTCCCGAGTGCAAGAAAAAATAGGTCACAATAACACTGATCCACGGACATTCCATTCTAGTTACATGTCACATTAACTGTTGGTGGGAATGCATTATTCTGAGATCCAAAATCTTCCTCCATAAACACTGTTTAAAATGACAACTCTTTACATTCCTTTCAAGTTTCCATTCACATTTTGATGATGGCGTTTTATCCTTGTTACTACACGTGTGTAAAAATGCAATGTGTCTCACTGACGGCAGCATCAGTGCTGCCCTCTCTTAGATGCTTAGAGATAACCCAGCAGGGAGGTAATGATTTTAACAATATGGCAGCGCTCATGGATTGCAAGAATTAGTTATTCTAAGTGGTATATCTTTTTACTGAGGAAGGCTCTGTCTAAACGGTTTTCAGATATCATTATACACATCAAACAGACAAATTTGAGCCCTTGATAATTTTTTCATGTTCACTTCCTTTAAGTTTGCAACGTGATTTATAAATATACAATTTTGAAAACGATGCCATATAAATCAGATATACATCTAAACATCGGGCCCTGAAACATCAAGGGCCCTACCCTGAGGACTGAAATTTTCAGAGTCATCTTCAACTGGTAAACCACTGCCACTATAAAAATATGGTGATATGGTCATCTCTAGTTTATGAGACATTGGACCTTAAAGAATATGCACTATAATTATTATAATAGGATTTAAAAAATCGGTTCTATTTGTAATTCCATTACACACATGTTCAATTTTTCAGCATTTTCTATAGAAATAATAAATCGGCAAAACGAAACTTAACCTGTACAGATGAATGCAGATATACATGTATGCAACCTGGGAGTGTAGACACAATGATTTTAATCCTTACTGGATTTCCATAAATATTTTTGATAAAATCTGAACCAAAAAACGTGAGGGAGAAACCCTACTATGGGGGAAAAGCTACTATATAGTAGCTTTTCCCCCCGGGGAGAAAGGCTACTATATAGTAGGTTTTCCGGGGGGAAAAGCTACTATGGGGGGAAATCTGCTATACAACACCGGTACTTGTTAAATCAGACTGAAAATACAACCAGCATTAACCCTTAGATTGATTGCATTCGTCATGTTTTTAACTCATGTGGTTTATCAAATGTTTGGCATAGTCAGTTTTTAAATACTGTTAACCAAAAATGGGTTTTAACGGCAAGATAAATTTATTAAAAAGTGGCATGCTGATATAAATAATTCATCAAAAGGAGTAATACATAACATCTTTTAAACAAATTTTGGATGTGAAAAATATTTAGATATTTTACCCCTTAAATTCAGAAAATTTCTTGGTAAATTTCGTACTTCAAATCAACATCTACCAGTTGAACTGGGAAGATGGGAGGGTATCCCATTAAATGAAAGATTTTGTCCTCTCTGTAACACAAAACGTATAGCCGATGAATTTCATTATATTTTAGAATGTGATGCAATATCACAAGTCCGGTGTTGTATAGCAGTTTTTCCCCCATAGTAGCTTTTCCCCCCGGAAAACCTACTATATAGTAGCCTTTCCCCCGGGGGGAAAAGCTACTATATAGTAGCTTTTCCCCCATAGTAGGGTTTCTCCCGCACGTTTTTGGTTAAGATTTTATCAAAAATATTTATGGAAATCCAGTAAGGATTAAAATCAATGTTTCTACACTCCCATGTTGCATACATGTATATCTACATTCATCTGTACAGGTTAAGCTTCGTTTTGCCGATTTATCATCTTTATAGATCTTTATAGACAATGCTGAAAGTTGGACATGTGTGTAATGGAATTACACATAGAACTTAATTTAGGTAATTTATTGAAAAATACACTTATATTCATAATTATGTGTTCTGAAATTGTATTAAACGAGAATGTTTTAAGAATTTCTTGATAAATCTATCAGACTGTTTGTCTGTTTGTGAAAATTTCATCCAGGCTAAACCTCTGTTTTAGAGAAATTTTGTTTCCGATGTTTCAGAGCCCGATTTTTAAAATCCTATTATAATAATAATAGTGCATATTCTTTAGGGTCCAATGTCTCATAAACTAGAGATGACCATATCACCATATTTTTATAGTGGCAAAGGTTTACCACTTGAAGATGACTCTGAAAATTTCAGCCATCAGGGTAGGGGCCCTTGATGTTTCAGGGCCCGATGTTTAAAACCCCATCATAATGATTGAATAGTGTTTTATGAGTGTGGACCCGAATCCCAAATTCTAGAGATGACCAATTAACCATATTTTCACAGTGATAGTGGTATACCACTAGAAAATGACACCCATGCAGGGTAGGAGCCTTTGTTGTTTTTGAGCCCGATGTTTGAAATCCAATTATAAAGAATATGTATTTTTAGGGCCCTATATCTCAAAAACTATAGATGACCACATGAACATATTTTTACGGTCATTTAAAAGTAAAACCATCATTTAAAAATACACAACCACTCATATATTTTGAAAATTACATTTAATTCTGCTGCTTTTTTTTAAATTTACGAACACATTTTTTTTAAAAAGGTACGCGGGTAAAATTCATTATTCCTCAAAACATTTAATCAATTCATAAGATGACTAATGATATAATAAATAATTAGATAAATAAATCAATGTACTTTAATTCATAAAAGGAGAAACCGAAAATCAAAAATAAATAACCAACCTAAGCGCCTATACGACTTTTTTACTTGTTAGTTGATTAGAAGAACAAGCTTATATTTGAAAAAAGTCAGCTCAAATCACAATATATGTGTTGGTTGTTTTTTGGTTTGTTTGTTTTTTTTATTTTTTTATTTTTAATTACCCTTGTTTAATTGTTCGAAGAAATAATATGGTACACAAGTAAATCTTTATTGCAAAAATATGAAACAAATAGTATAAATTTTTCAGGTAATGGAATCCTACATCTTGATTTAAATGGCATCGTTTTCAAAATTGTATATTTATAAATCACGTTGCAAACTTAAAAGTGGAAAAATTAGCAAATAGTGAGTGACAATATAAACATAAAGTTAGTTCAGGCTCCATTTCACATTTTCCAAAGTAACCAGCAAAGATACCGACATTGTTCTGGTTGTGAAGACATTTCATTGTTTTTTAAAATGTTTAAAATCATAATATCTCGCGTTTCGTAGAAATTTGCTTTAAAATATGAATATGCGTAACTTTTAAACGAAATGGTAAACCCTATCTCTCGTTTGATATTTAGAAGAAGAAATATATAATTGTTTTTAAGATCGTCAATTCTAACGGTATTAATTTAAAATTGATAGCCTTTTGGACGAAGGGAGTAATACATTTCCACTTTTTATTCCCTTCCTCTACAAAATTAATTCAAGATTGGTCAGTTAGTTCCCTGGGAGAAGTTTATACATTGATGGTAATACATTGGAAAATTAAATTTCCAAACCAGCGTATTTTCACCAAAATGTGTTCTTACGTGTTTTATTCTATGTATTAATAAATGCCATAATTATCCTTTTTTGTGAGAAATTAATATCATATCAGTTATTGCAAATTATTGTCACGAACGGTCCGCAATAAACATGGCCGGAAAGTAAAAATGGGGGAAAATCCACTATATAGTAGGTTTTCCGTGGGGGTAATCTGGCTATAAAAAGGGGGAAAGCCCACTATATAGTCAGCTTTCCGTGGGGGAAAAACTGCTATATAGCCATTTTTCCGGGGGGAAGAACTGCTATATAGCCATTTTTCCGGGGGGAAAGATGGCTAGGGGGAAAAGGCACTATATAACACCGGAACAAGTTTATAGACAAAAATGTTCGGGTAGACCAAATGTGTTAAAATTTTCGTATCTTATGACAACATGTACTAGTAATATGAAATTGTTGAGAAAATTGTGTATATTTATAACAAAGATATGCGAGGTAGTCTTTCCTCCATGAGTTTCATTTTGCATAACTTTTCATAACTCTCTAACCCTTATATTTATGTATGTTTACCTCTGACCAATTTATAATTTTTATGTATATTTTAATGTTATTTTTTGTCCTCATGTACCATATGCTTGGAATGGTTTTGAGCGAATAAATGAACTGAACTGTAAAAAAAACCATCATTATTAAGTATGAGAGAATGTGTATATGGAACGACATCTAACTAACTGTTTTGGGGAAGGTTGGGTAAAGGGTACAAGGTATACGGCTGAGGCGCGCCAAGGGCAAACAAAGGGTTCATGCATGTGTCGTACCCGAGAAGTTTCATAAAAATGTAATTCAAGTGATGATATCGGACGAGTCTTAACGATGGCAACAGTTTACATGATGAATAATCAGACATTTTAAAACAGAGTCGGACATGACTAGTACTGACCTCGGAACTCAGACTCTTAGTGAGTCGGATATGACCGAGACTGGTCGCCGTATTCCAAACTTGATATCGACAATTTGACTAAATAATAAATACATGTATAAATATATTAGAACAATGGGTAAATAATGACGTGATATGGCGGCATAAAGTAAACTGAGTAAAAAATTCATAGGTATAATGATAAACTCACTTCATTGACATTTTGAAGTACTAAAAATGAAAGATAAAGATGCACAAAAAACCCCGAAAAAAAACCCAAACAAACAAACACAACAAAAAATAATAGCAAAACACAACGAAAACTGGAAGGTGTTGTATAAAGAGATTCACAGTTTCTGAGACATAGCACGCTGTCTTTGTTGTAATTACGTCGAGTTCAAATAGTGTCAATTGTTAATTGAATCAATCACCTTAATTATGTGTTCTTGATACATTGTAATAATGTTTTTAAAAAATATGGAGTACTGTAACAGTAGAGTCCAAAATTAAGTAACAGTCATAATTGACCCGCAGTGCATTTTGTACTGTGATTTAGATGAATCGAGCGAACCTGATTTTAATAGAAAATCCGTACAAGGAAAGCTATCTGTATCAAGACGACGTATTGATTATTTTTGTCGTGAAAAGATTACGGCGTCGTGGAAGGACCAGATAAAAAAAATTAATCTTATTCGTTCGGACGAATTAGCTATTTGTTCGGACGAATAAGTAATTTGTTCGGACGAATTAGGATTTGTTCGGACGAATTAGCTATTTGTTAGGACAAATAAGTTATTTGTTCGGACGAATTAGCTATTTGTTCGGACAAATAAGTTATTTGTTCGGACGTATTAGGATTTGTTAGGACGAACTAGGATTTGTTCGGACAAATAAGTTATTTGTTCGGACGAATTATGATTTGTTCGGACGAATAAGTTATTTGCTCGGACGAATTAGCTATTTGTTCGGACGAATTAGGATTTGTTCGGACGAATTAGGATTTGTTCAGACGAATGAGGATTAGGATTTGTTGGAACGAATTAGCTATTTGTTCGGACAAATAAGTTAGAATAAAATATATATAATATAATATATATATATATTTATAGTATATACAAAATAGCTACATGTATTTGTTCGGACGAATTAGGATTTGTTCGGACGAATAAGATATTTGTTCGGACGAATTAGGATTTGTTCGGACGAATAAGTTATTAATTTAGTTATTTTTGTTTGTAGAATATGAACAAATCAAATTACATGCGGTAATACGATCTTTACAGGTGTGTTTGTTGTTATTATTTGGAACAATTGGAATTCATTGTTTTCCTAGAGGTAAGAAAATGCCAAAAATGGATATCTCTATATCTGGTAACATTTAAGTAACGTGAAAGAGCTTTTAAACATGATGATAGTTTAACTCACTCGAATATAATAAAGTAAAATATTTGTATTTCCCAGTGTCTTTGCCTGTGATAACACTACGGATCGATTTTGTATATAAAACCCAAAACTTCAAAAGACGCCAAATTGAGGCGCCGGCAGGCTTTGCTTATTTATATTTAAGTATTTAATCGTACAATCATGGCTTAAACTTTTATAAATATATAAGTAATAAGGAATCATTCTTTGAATGTTATGAGGTGATAATTTCGGTCGGGGCGTGATCAGATCTATCTTAAAGTCCTTCGGGCTTTATTGGATTTGATCACGTTCCGACCGAAATTATCACCCCATAATACTCAAAGAATGATTACTTAATTAACAGCATAGAGTCTTTAGTTAAGCAAGTTTCTCTAAAACCACAAGATACAAAGTACTTGTTGTTTCACTATCACTTCTGAGATTCAGCATTGTGTGAAAACACAAGAAAGGGAAAAGGGACAAGTATAATGACTTACAAATGAGATGAAATTTATGTGGGAAATCATCATCTTTGAATGTGATGTACATGTAATCATTTCCTCAATAAAACTTGAGTATTTCTCTGATAGCACAGTGCGGAAACGGAAGTGTGTATGGATTTTATCCGCCCGAATTTCCCGTGGAGCTACAGTTTAGCAGCCAGATCTTTCACTGTAATTTTTAATGATATGCATCCCTTACCCCCTTCCTTCTCCAGGATAAAATACAGTTGCTCATTGTCCGAGTCGAACACGTGATAAGGACATGGTCTGGATGAATATTACATTTAAAACGCGCCCAAACCACATTTTTATTCCTCTGTTGCGATTCGATATTAATTTTTTTTGTGTGGATAATGTGGTCTAAAGATTCTCAGAAGATTATACAAGTTTCAATCTCTTAACTGGATATACCCTAACATCCCAAATAGGATATAAATTCGAAGTGCAAAAAGATTTGCTAATTTTTGAAAATAAATCCGGATATCATTATATCAAATGTTACACTTTAATTTGTCGGTAAATTCCCAAAAAGTTATGTTAATCTCTGTCACAGTACGGGTTTTATAGAAAAACTGCTCTATCAAAAGTTGTTACATTTCATGCAAAATAAAAAGAGATTATTCTTTTCAATACATTTATTCACCAGTCGGGATATCATATACCAAACAGGATGTTATTTTGTTCGGAGAGATTGGTCCCAACATGTTTTAAAACGTCAAAGGAGTTTCTTTGGTGGAGAAAATTACCATCATGGTAGAATTTAATATAATTTCAAAATGGAAAAACAGCAACTGTGTCTAAACAACAATTGTAAATTGTAAGGCATTAACATAATTGGAGTAAATGTACAAATTATGCATCAACAAACAAATGAAACACAATTTCACTCTCTGATGGTTCAGAGACGAAACACAATTTCACTCTCTGATGGTTCAGAGATAAACAAGGCAAAGAAGAAACGAAGAAACGAAGAAAAAGTACACATTAATTTTTCAATTTATTTCAATACTTTTGTTAGAATATGTTTTTAAAGGCAGTATTGACGACACTTAAAGCGGTTCTCACTCTCTCTAACCTGTTTCTCATTGCTTTTAACAATGTTTTTGTGCCATTTTATGACTATTAATGCGCTAGCGATACATTTTATTACTGGCAATATATAGAACAATATTTAGATACTACGCCAATAAACTGAATATATAAAGCACTAAAAATGGCTAACGACACGAACAATTGATCTTGTCAAAATGTTGCGACAACCAGTCCCTTCTTCAGGACAAAAGAAATGAATTACATAGGTAAAAAGGGTAAAAACAAAGATAAAAAAACTAGCATTACAACTAACACCACTAAAGAAGCTTTAAAGGGCATTATGTATATATATATATATATATATATATATATATATATATATATATATATATATATATATATATATATATATATATATCTCATACGTGTGGTGTATATTACCCGTGTAATAAACCTTTGCTATATCACACGGATGATGCTACATGTATATCAAATACTTCCGGTCGGAACTACTTTTGACACAGCCACTCGCTTCAACGCTTCAGTGACCTATTTTCGAAGATTTGCTAGTACTTTCAAAATAACTATATCAACTGAAAAAGTGATATAAGATGGATTTTGTCAAAGACTTCAATTACTTACAAATATGAAGGAAAACACATAACTGCGTAGCATATAGGCGTCGGAACCCGGGCGATTGAGGGGGGGGGGCTTAGTCCTCCCCCCCCCCCTCCCACCCAACTCTTTTTACAAAGTTATACATAACTGTAACCAAAAGACCTTTTTTTTTCTTGTTTGTCAAGATTTTTGATAAGTTTAGCCCCATTCAAACTTTCAATTTGCTTTGTGTAGTTTATAAAACACTATCAACGAGTTCATCCTGACGACGCGATGGAAACAGAGCGTACTGGTTGTGCAAATTGTTTTTAAATACAAGCCTGAAGACCTTACCGAAATAATGTTTCATAAGACTTTGATTCCACCACCAGTAAGCATCCTTATTAACTATTTTCAATCTCTAATCATTAGGCTGGTGATTGTGTTATAAAACATCGACAACTGTTCCTTGTTCGAGTCAATTCAAACTAACGTGCATTCGCAACTTTGTGTATGTCAACAAACTTGACAATTCAAGTCTTCTGATCAGTATTTCCATTTAATCAAATGAATAGGCTCTAAGAAAAATTATTTAGAGCTAAAAAATCATTTCAAGGTTTATTTCAGTGATACTTTACATTAAAACAGTTAGGTTTATTCCAGAAATGACGTACTAAATTGTATTGCGCAAGGTCACAATAACCGGATAACACAACGTTGCATCATCGTTTTTAATCTTTGAAAAAAAAATCAATTACTTAAATTCGGGTCATATAAGGGTCTCAAAAGCTTCATAATATAAATCAAATTGTATGAGATGAATAGAACATCTATAATTGTGTGATTTTATATTTGCTTTATCCAACTCGTTGAAATGGTTATATTCGCTCGGTAAGCCTCGCGAATATATACACCATTTCAACTCGTTAGATAAAGCAAATATAAAATCACACAATATAGATATCCTCTATATATATTGTCGCCAGATATTGCATGGCTAACACCTGCACATTATGTCACCATAATATTGAGAGAGAGAGAGAGAGAGATAATAGAGAGATAAGAGAGAGAGAGAGAGACTGAGATAACAGAGAGATGACAGAGAGAGGTGATATATATATATATATATATATATATATATATATATATATATATATATATATATATATATATATATATATATATATATATATATATATATATATATATATATATATTGTCGCCAGATATTGCATGGCGAGAGAGTTCAAAACATGTTTTACATCGATATCTGATGTCTTATATCGACGAGATCCACCTAAACGTCGATATTTTGCTTCGGAGAGGCCTCTATTTAAAGATAAATGCCACATTAACTAAGAGATTCCGGTGAATTATGCAACCCATATGCATGTAGCCTCCACTTTTCAATGAAGTTTATGCATGATTACTTGTTAATTTGTTGTGATATGTCTTTGAAAGCGTCGGATGGGAATCATGAGAAAAGGGAAAGCTTGGTGCAGTTTTTGCGCAGTCTCAACCTTGAGGTAAATTATTTTTGTAATATATGTGTATGAATGTTTTGCACATTTTTTAAAATTTAATAACTGGTGAATTTTTGTCGTCTAAGAAGAAAAATGTAGTGTTTGAATTATCATATGATATTTGCGCTTTGTTTAACATGTAGTTTATACATTACAGTTTAAAAAAATTTGGATAAAAAAAACTTTGAAGGCTACCTCTGTTACGAATTACTTCATTTCTGTTGGATTTCTCTCCAGTTATCCATAGAAAATGATGATGTTAGAGACCCACAAAGCGATACACAAAAGCGACATATCACCTCTGACCAAAAGAAATATCTTGATGCCCAAATTGCAGTGAGGTCGATTGTCAACCCGAGTGCAGCCAATATGAGGAAAATGGTAACGAAGTTGGATGGTCAACAATTTAACCATCAGATCAACGTCATGTTTTTAAATATGATCGATTTTTCCATAAACTATTGTTTAGTAAAGAAAAAATCCATTTATTTTACCTTTTAATTGTGGGTATTTTCGTATATTTTTATAAAAAGCTCTTCTTCTGAAGGAGATCAACACAGTCTAAAAATGGCCGCGACCATCGAGCTCTCTTAATTACTATTAATAGCAACCACAAAGATCTATATGCCGGGACAGTTTAACTTCTTCCTTGGCTTTCAGAACCCCTCGGGGTCAAGAACCAATATTTGCATTCACTTTCTTTCCCTCTATTAAATTGCATTGGTTGATTTGAGTGATATTTACGCATAACACATAAGACCCATTCACCAAATCTGGTGCGTATGAATACATTCAGTATTCCTTCAGTATTTCTCGAAGAACATGAACTGACTCTTCTCGCGACTTCAAACCGGATCACGACCTGATATTATACTTATACTGATTAATATTTCATTAATGTAAATAAATTTTGACGGTTCAATGAATTCAATTGATTAATTTCTTAGTGTAACAAAAGTAAATTCATTAAATCACAGAAAGAAAAAAAAATTGTGTTATTAGAATTTAAAGTAGTCCGAGTATCGCACTACGTCATAATACAGATTTTACAATATTGGTTCGACTTTTACAATGCGTTTTTGAAACCCGGTATTGATTTTGCTCTACATCGCTGTTGTAAACAATGGCAATAATAGAATGGTAATATGTTATACGGTGTAACAGTTTGGAGGGCGAAGCCAATATCAATGAGGCTAGATATGCCCTTTCATTATCTCTGGCCTGTCATTTCATATACAAGCCCTGATATGCTATAGACTATAGTCTGTCCCAAGCTACTGTTTCCATCACATGTTGACAATTTTTATGGAAACATACTCAGCTAAACAAAAAATACAATTGAAATCCTTCATTAATTAAAACTTCATCGCTTTTTTTCACAGGACCGAAAAACTGACTTCTTATGGAGATTTTAATTATCTTTTTTTTTCATTTGGAAGTTTCTTGGAACACCTCACACAATTTTCAAATGCTATCATCCAAATCTTATTTTATATTAATTGCTTTATAAATATCTATAGATTTTTATTTCAACAGCCGCTTTTTTAGCCGAACAAGTCAGAGAGAGAGAGAGAGAGAGAGAGAGAGAGAGAGAGAGAGAGAGAGAGAGAAAGAGAGAGAGAGAGAGAGAGAGAGAGAGAGAGAGAGAGAGAGAGAGAGAGAGAGAGAGAGAGTGGGGAATTCAAATATAAAAACCTGTAAACAAATATTCATTCTGAACCAGTATGTAAATGAATATTGTTTAAACACTGAAATATTTCATCTTTGTAAGCCAAGGGTTTCTGATCCGCGCCGCTCCTGCAGATCACACACCCTTGGCTAGCGAAGGTATTTATGAATAACTAATAATGAAGCAAAAAATCTTGGGACAGATTTTAGCTGCATTTTTGTTGTTGTTGTTATTATGATTCTATCAATATACATGTGTATTATTTTGATGTCTAATTGTCTAGTCTGAAGTAATTTATACATATTTTGGATAATACCTGGCTGCAGCTACATGTAGTATCTACATCGCAGATCTCTGGATAATTTCTCAGCATGAAGTATTTTAACTTTTTGCTCCCTTATTTTAAATGTATGCATAAAACAACAACAACAAAAAAATACATGAATTAAAGAGTAATAACGTATTTTTAAAAAAAAATAAGAAAATCAATTTATTTTGAGAATATTTCACTTGTATGGACAGATATTAAGAATATTTTTGGTCCCTAATTTCACTAAAATTTGTCACCCAAACACTGAATTATTAAACATTCAATGATTGATTTGTGCATTAAAACTAGAGAATTGAGATAGTACCCTGGCTAATTCACATCATAAGGTGCAAATGATGACCTTCATGTATATTGTACATACCGGGGTGTATAATTTAATCTGATTTTGGCAGACAAATGTCTTACATTTAGTGTTCAATGAATATAAATTGTGATTGTGAATGCAGATCAGTACTTCCTATTATAAATAATTTTTAAGCATTTATAATGCATATTACTCCAAATAATCTCCCTATTTGCTTTATTTTTATGGCATTTTGGGAGTACTTTGAACATTTATTGTATTTTTAATCATATACAAATAGTTTACACATTTGGGGGGGGGGGGGGGGGTGAATAAGAATGGGGAAATATTTTACAGTGTGTCTGTCAAAGATTAGGATGTCTACAAAATTAAGTTTTGATTATCTTTTGTTTTATATTGAAATAGTTATTAGTCGTAACTTCATTATTTTTTTGATTTTGATAATTAATTTGAATTCTAGGTACGAAATGACTTGGGTATGAGTATGTTAGGCTATGATTTGAGATGAAAACTAAAACGAATTTTCAAATTGAAAGTTGGAGAAAAATTGTATTTGGTGTTTTAAAATAGTAATCAGAAAGCAAATTTAATTCAAATACATGATGTTATATTTAATAACAATGAATTAAAACTGCTTCACTGTTGAGACATGTTTTTTGTCCAATCAGATGTCCTGAAATTCATTTGATCGGATCTTATGCAACTGTTGAAAGTTGTAGGAAACGAAAATTTGTTTTCTTAATTAGGAATTAATCTTTCAAGAACACACTAGGTAAGTTTGAATGTATTTATCACTCATTAAACAAAGCATAATATAAACAAATGATATTTGCGGGAAGGAAATAAATTTTAAAAACGTAAATATAAGCATTCATTATTGAAAAAAAATGTGGTCTCATAACTGCAACGGTGTGTGCAAACAAATTATCTTAAGTTACAGTCATAATTGACCTGCAGTGCATTATGTACTGTGATTTAGATGAATCGAGCGAACCTGATTTTAATAGAAAATCCGTACAAGGAAAGCTATCTGTATCAAGACGACGTATTGATTATTTTTGTCGTAAAAAGATATCTAAATTACGGCGGCGTGGAATGGCCAGATGAAAAAAAAATTAATCTTATTCGTTCGGACGAATTAGCTATTTGTTCGGACGAATAAGTTATTTGTTCGGACGAATTAGGATTTGTTCGGACGAATTAGGTTTCGTTCGGACAAATAAATTATTTGTTTGGACGAATTAGGATTTGTTCGGACGAATTAGCTATTTGTTAGGACAAATAAGTTATTTGTTCGGACGAATTAGCTATTTGTTCGGGCAAATAAGTTATTTGTTCGGACGTATTAGGATTTGTTCGGACGAATTAGTATTTGTTCGGACGAATTAGGATTTGTTCGGACGAATATTAGGATTTGTGACAATGGCGGCTGTTTTCTGCGACACCTATCGGGATGAAATTTTACTAGGGGAAATAACTGAAAAAAGGCGTCTATATAAATCCTTTAATACTATGCGAAAATAGATGAGTATTGAATGTAATAGTGACAAACCAACAGAAGGCATAACAAGTTGCTGTCCTTTAAGAAACATGTGTTTCCAACAAAAACGTGAAAGCCTTAAGATTATCAGAGATTCCACCGACTTTAGCCCCCTGCTTTTAACCACCAAATTTGTACGTTGTATTACGTATATGTATAGCCCTGACATTTTATCTCAGAATTAATAGGGTTCACACTTCTAAGATAATTATGATATATCTATTAATTAAGTTTGCTTTTATAGTACATGTATTAGGCATTTGGCGAATTCTAATACTGTTAACCAACTTTTATTCGCTTGCGAAAAATTTCCGCCAGGTTCGCTAGGGCCTTGTTGTCGCGAATATTTCTCGCAGCGAACCATTCGTTGTCGTATGGTTGTTATAGTAAGACTGGTATGAAGAAGACTTGCCTGCGAACATTAGTTGTAGCGAACCAATTTATCAGAAGTAAATTGCGAAAAAAAGTCGTCGCGAATTATAGTAGGTTTACAGTATTTGCGCACACATTTTACTATTTGCACTACTTTGTTAACTATGCAGTGACAGCTTTGTGTAAATTAATTTCATATTTTGATGCATTTTTCTTGAGATTTAAACTTTCATACAGTGACATAATTATTCAGTCATACTTTTAACATTAACTTATTTCATAATACTAACAGTTCATATCACATGCCGATCATTTTAAGGAATACTTTGTTTCTGTACTGTTTACCGTCAACTTTACAATTACAGCGCCTTTGAACTTATGTGTGCATATGGCATGTAATCCCGATCCCGATTCAGATAAACGTGTGATTGCCTGGTTCCCTGAGCTACCCATTACGCACAGGTACCAGGCTAGCTCATGCGCAGGCTGAATTTTCCCCATAGCATCCGGTTTAACCTCGCTTTATATTTTCTGCGTGGACGTCAGGGTCCACGCAATAATACATTACATTATAATACAGTCGGATGTTTTGCTCCGAGGCAGGTGCGAAACATCAAGGTGCGAAACATCTCAGGGCGAAACAGAATAGGTGCAAACCATCCCGGATTCCATTAATCAATGACGCATATTGCTTCCCAAAAAACGCCACCTGGCGTTTATTTGTGCGTCCGCTTGTTTCATGTTGATGTATGTTCGTTTTACATTTATGTCTGTTGGTTTTACTTTTTGTGTTTGATTTGTATTTAAATATCTTTGGTTGATTTTATGTCAATCTAATTAAAATTAGATCCTTCACGCTCTCGTATTTGATATGTCGCTCACAGCGATATATCAAATTCGAGAGCGTGAAGGATTTAATTTTAATTAGATTGATTTTATGTACATTTATTTTGCAAAGAAGACTGTTGGTTTTGCACTTACGGTCATTGATAATATTATTTTAGATTGCTGAATTTAGTTTATCGTTGATACCCTTTCCGCTGCCCATACATTCCCACCAGCAGTTAATGTGACATGTAACTAGAATGGAATGTCAATTGATCAGTATTATTGTGACCTATTTTTTCTTGCACTCGGGAATTTCTTGTTTATGAGTTTGAACATTATGTGTGCTACATAAATGAGCACACAAGGTGCATTGATCAGCATCCTGATTTTTAAAAAGTGTCTTAGTTCTGTTATTCTTCTGACAGCATAAACAGAACCGGCGTACATACATTACTTATTTTAAAGTAGATCCATTGTTCTGTGACGTCATACTTTATTGTAAAACTTTGAATTCTTTACAATTTGTGCAAGATAGTTTAATTTATTTTATGTGAACATAATCTCATGGATGCAATTAGAAATATTGTTAAGTTCAAGATATTCTTGCAGCTTAATTTTATCCTAAATTTCCAATTTTTTATACATTTTATCAATGCTAAGGGGAAATAACTCTTTTTCTGACTGTTCTCTCAGTTGTATGTATAAATGCTGTAAATTTTCTTATCCCAACAATTAATTTTAAAATGTTTTTGTAGTTTTACTTTCCTGACACAGTTGACAATAAAATTAAACAAGATAAACAAATTTCTGCCTACAAATATTTTACTTTTAACAAAAAAAGTACGGTTTTCTGATGCTAAATTATGCTTTAGTTCATGTTTATCTGAAATCTCAAAAAGTGTGATGACATGTATCTTTTTTCTTATAATTGATAAAATTTAAGTCTATTAAACTGAAATCAGTTCTGTTTTTCAACTTTCATCAGAGGGTTTTACGAGTATGGAGTTACCTTAAGTGATATCTTCTTACTGAGGAAAGCTGTGTCTAAACGTTTTTCAGATATCACTATACACACCAAACAGACACATTTGAGTCCTTGATAATTTTTTCATGTTCACTTCCTTTAATGATGAAACCAAAATTATGAAAACTTCACTCCATTGTTAGGCATTATAACCATGCTGAAGTTCGCAGCCATTACGCTAACGGCCAATAAGGAAAATCATCAAAGCACTGAGAGTACTCGAACAGAAAATATATTTTACTTTAACATCGGCATACTTTAATTAATATCAAGATGATTAATGCATCAATAATTTGTAGGAGCATTGACAATTTCGGAGGCGGTAAAGATCGTCTAGATAAGAAATATAAATACGTCTAGTGATCATAATCAAGGGAGATATAAACCCCTCGGAACCACCTGGGTATACCTGTACAGCCCTTTGAGACCTGGAAATACTAGCCCTATAGGTCTCCTGCACTGCGCTGTAATTCGTTTGATGTACATAAAGAAAAAGGGAGACAACGGCCCACCATTCACTACAATATTGTTGTGCAAACTTTGAAAAAAAAATGACAAAGTTTTAGTGAGTTGAACATACACATTTAGATATGATACCTCAGACGCTTGTTATAAATAGATACTAGAAAGTTCCTCTACTTAACGTGTGTGTTTCTAAGCTCGTGTGATCAAAGTCAAGCTAGGGGGTATAAACCCCTCAACGCTTTTAGAAATAATCTCTTTTTAACCAGGTTTTGCAACGAAAAAATCTGGTGATTGAAATTTTGAAAATTGCGAGTGGATTTGCGGGCGGGCGGGCGGGCGGGTGGGCGCCATAAGGGTACCCCTACAGTTTTAAAGATAGGAAATTGTTCTTTTGCAGATCAATTGTACATATATCCGAGGCGTGCATATTACTAGGATTTTGATTTCTGATAATCAATGAAAAAATACCAGCTTTAACACTTAGTCATTTTTTGGCAAAATATTGCATATAGGATACTCTATTTCTCTGGATACGATATGTAGTGTTTATCAATTCAGGGTTGACGTGGATTATAGATACAATTACAAAAAAAGAAAACCGGGTTTGCTGTCACATTGACACCTTTCACTTTTATTATATTCAATTATTGTTAATTATATATCTATGATGTGAGGTACTAGTACTCTTCACCAATTACTCTAAAGAAAGTCCATTCATGATCACAAATTCAACAATACAACAAATGTTTAGAACATCGATGTTTATGTATTACGTAGAAAAAAAACCAAAACTAACGTCAAATTATTTTTTTCAAAAATCACTTTCTCCCAGAAATTTAAAAAAGAAGTATTCATATTCCTTACTTATCTGCTTCCTTAGTCTTTTTCACGAAATATTGACACTTCATTCACTAATAAATATTGCTTATATTATTGGGAGTTGATTTTAATCAACTCTCCTATGCAGTTACTCTGGCAAACCGAAACTGAAACAGTGTTTGGACCTAAGCACAAATCATCACCGCTGACAAGAGTTAGTTCTTGGAAAATAATCGATAAATTCGATGTAATGTACGCTGAAGCATTTTTTTTAAAGGAAACCTATTTCTTAATACCTAAGAAATAGTC
Organism: Magallana gigas; assembly: GCF_963853765.1. Classification (NCBI taxonomy): domain Eukaryota; kingdom Metazoa; phylum Mollusca; class Bivalvia; order Ostreida; family Ostreidae; genus Magallana; species Magallana gigas. The sequence goes on along the minus strand of NC_088857.1, from coordinate 19,466,635 downwards.
AGATTTTAAATAGTACGAACAATTTTGAAGTTTTTTGCAGTCGTATGTATTCCTACGCCAGAGTTAAATAATCGGCTGTCTCCGTACATCTCCGACAACCAGAGAGTCAGTCTATATTTAGAGGTCGCATCATCGAGCTATCACGTGACCTGGTATCTCTTACTTGTCGGAGATTAACGGAGACAGCCGAGCACCTGGTTGAACGAGACTAGAGTTCATTATTGGTTGGATACATACGCTGTTTGAAATATTTCGAATACCGATAGATAGTTTGATGAAATCAATTCTATTTTTAAATATTACACAACATGATTCATAAGAGGTTTTCTCGAAATTCTTGTCGGAAAAGTCCGAGAATCCATATTATAGATTATAAACTACTTGCCAAGCAAAATAACATATCGTTGATTTTAAGATAGATAATAATCGATAAAATCAACTCCCGTCAGTACTTCAGTACTTTGATTTTAACAATTATTCTTTCATGATTATTGTTCATCAATTATCACACAATATCCTCTGAGAGAGAATGTTAATTACTCATTGTGTATGAATTTGTTTTTCTTCTGTTTTCTTTTTTTTAATTACGGAATGGCTTTGCAACAGTAGCAATATCTGTACAGATTTCTAAACACACACGTGTAGACCTGGCAATTTGTTGCCGATGCAATTGAAAAATCGCTATAAATAAAGTCAGCAAGCTGTGCATAAATTTTGTAAATCAAATATGGTTTTTAAATAATAAAGTTATATAAAATGTTGTTAAGAATTATTCATGGTAAAGTATCAAGTACGGTTGAGCAGATTTCTACACAAAAGCAGCGTCATTTCCCGCCATAAGTCGACGAGAGAAGAGATGTAACTGTTGACAATCAATAAAACTGTTTGTGTGTGTTTGCTACGGATATGCAAAACTATGTACAACTATTTTTTTACGAGTTCGGTGTTCATAAATTTAAGTAATTGCAATGTCAGATATCTTGGATACAGGGTAAACCATTTCTATTCTTGTTTACAGCGGGGGTCATTTTTTCTACGGGGGTCATTTTTCTTCATTTTAAACATGAGAAAAAAACTCCTGGGTCTTTTTTCTTCAGAAAAATCCAATTATTCTACAGCAGAGGAATGGGGTCATTATTCTACGTCGAAAAATAACCCCCGGTCATCATCTACAAGCGTCATTATTCTTCTTTACACCGACCGGACTCTTGTTAAAATTCGAGCGACTTACTGATTCAGTCCTGACCGAGGAAGTGCATGATGCATTAATATTTTGTTTTCTTAAAAATCGGGTGAATGGCTAACTAGTCCTTGAAAGGGGGAGTGCATGTTGCATTTGGTTTTTTAAAAGTCAGGTGACTTGCTGATTCAGCCCTGACCGAGAAAGTGCATGATGCATTTGTTTTCTTAAAAATCAGGCGACTTGCTGATTCAGCCCTTACAGAGGAAGTACATGTTACATTTGTTTTGTTAAAACTCGGGCGACTTACTGACTGAGGATAGTGTTCCTTTTTTGTTTGTAAGGGACAGGCGTCTTTTTTGTTGTGCTTGACTTAAGCTCCTTCGCAACTTCACCTTCGTACTTTTGCACATAATTTGAGGTAGGTCATTCTAATAATTACTGTTTACTTAGTCTTATTGCAAAATCCATTACGAAACATAGATAAACTTTAGAGAATTAACCAGTTTTTTCTCTTTTTTCTTAATGCATTCATGAGTAGATGCCATCACATCTGAAAAATTGTATTTATTAAAAAAAATTTAATCAATGAAGGTAAAATTAAATTGAATATCTTATTATATCTTATTCTTTTAGACGACAACACAAAGAAATCAGTTATTATTAATATAAACATTTAATCAGTATTAGGGATTTGGATATTAGATAAGTTTAAGAAAAAATGATAAATCTAAAAACAAACAAGTTATAGATATGTAGCATTGACATATTTTACTTATTGACGTATTAGCTTTCATTATTTCTTGATGTTTCTTGTGAACGAATTTCTGCTGCTTTATTAATATTAAGTGAGAATTATACATCATTTAGAGCATCCTGATGGCAGAGTGGGTATCAACGACTGGAAATACAATCCCAGATAATGCGATACGTGCTGGGTACGATATTAACAAAAAGGCTTTGTTTATTGCCCGGGCTGTAGTCTCGGGCGAAATGACCCCCGGAAAATGCGGAACCCACCTCGAAGGGGCACACATTCCTTTCGCTGGCAAAGAGCATATTATCCAGAATTACGAGGTTCTAGTCTACCCGATCAACGCCTTGGGGTTCTTAGACTGGCAACAGGCATCCAATGGTGATGTGCCGGGTAACGCCATCGACACAGCCAGCGGCATCTACATAGGACGGGTTCTTTACTCCGGAAGTCTGATTCCTTGCAAGATCCATACCGGCTTCAAGGTTGCCTACATGGGTTTCGCCGGTAAAGAACACCAATCAAAGGAATACGAAGCTCTGTATAAAGTCATTTAGTTGGAGGAGATGACGAGCAAAATAACTTGAACGCAAAACTAAGTGAACTCTTATCGCATTTTACTGTTATTCTTTATTTTTAATGAAATATTTCAACGCTGTGAAATAAGTTCTTTCTCTAATAAATTTCTGATTTTGCACCATTGTAGTTTGTTTATTGTTCTTTTAGCATTTAGTGGGATCATTTGGGTACCCTTGCTCGCGGCCAAACGTTTTTGAGACCATTTAATTGTACTGAGATACACTGCACATGAATAATGCTGTAAAAACATAAAATACGTAAACTTATGCAATTGCAATCAACAAATACAAAATATTTTTGGAATATCCTGAACTCTTCAAAAAGGGATTCTAAGAGCCCGGTAAATACCAAAGATATGTTTGATTTCATTAAAAATATAAATGAAGCTTTTAAGGTAATCTGTCCTCTGATAGCGTTACTTTTCACGAACCTCAGGTAGATGGAAGCTCTAACGAATTACTGAACTGCGAAATTAACGAGTCGGAAATAAACGACGCTGTAAAGAAACTAAAAAATGGTAAAATCTCTCCAAGCTATGATAATATTGTTAATGAGCACATTGCCTCTACTTTGAATACATTCCTAACAATTTATAAGTTGTTTTTTAATGTTGTATTTGATAGTGGGCTGGTACCAGAGGAATGGCTAGTTAGTATTATTAAACCTATCTATACTACTATATTAAAATAATAGACTCGAATTTTTGGTCTTTAATACCGAGAAATCGGAAGAATACTGTCTTTTGTTTTATATATTTTAAACATCAATGGTACTTGAAGATTACCAGTTTGATTTTATTTTTTCTCAGTTAAGCTTCGCTAATTAATAATCAACGAAAATTCCTCAAAAAATCCCGGAAATCACCTGGATTTTTTGGATTTTACAATCTTGCGCTTGTGCAATACATTCACGCTAACGGGATCTTTAGTTTATGTTTCCAAAATATCACATCTGCATGAATAAACTCAGAAATGATAATACAAATACGGGTAAATTTTCATTGGACTTTTGCTTTATATTCTGTTCATATATATTTATGATTTCTTATGAGAGAAAGTAAAAAATAACAATAAACATTTCAACTAAGTACTTACTTTTGTCTTCGTGATGACAAAAAATATTTGATTACATGCAAAAAAGTTACATTATATTTGTTATGAGTGTGAAGATAGAATATGTTTTATCGTAAAAAATAATGTCCTACGGACCCAGTTTTACAAAGAAATTGCGTGTATGTTGGTGAAAAGGTGTTGAATTCTTCCATTCTATGGATTAAAACTTTTAGTTGAAAGGTATTTGCAGTCTCAAAAAGGTTTGTTGTGATGAATTTGACTGTTATTTTCAAGGCAACTTCATTATCTTTCTCCAAAATCGTTCCGGAGCGATTCTGCAATTTTCTGCTACATTACGGGTATAAGGGAGGCATTATAACTGTGGTGAGAGCCTTTCCCGAGACACAGTTAGATTATTCAAACTAAGGAAAGTGTAGTGAAATTAATAGCATTATTGTAGGCTGATAGCTTTGTTATGTAAATGTCAATAATAAGGTGTGTCGATATACCTATTTCCTAAATGTCCGATATGCAATGTCAACCTGTGCACGGACGGGTCAAAGTCTAGTGTATAAGAACAAAGGTGATCCCACTTCTCCTGAAAACTACCGGTCCATCACGTTACTAAGCTGTTTGGGTAAATTATTTACGTCCATTTTTAGTAAGCGTTTAGAATTGTATTCGGAAAAAATAGAACTGATCTATAATAACCAAGCGGGTTTCAGGAAAGGTTTTTCTACTTTAGACCACATTCTCACTTTACAATTTTTATCCAATACGTTGATGAAGTGTAAGGAAAAACTGTTCTGCCATTTTATAGATTTCAAACAGGCGTTTGACACAGTTTGGAGAAATGGTTTATGGTACAAGCTCTTAAATTATGGTATTAATGGTAAATGTTTTAAATATATTTATTTACTAATATGTATATAGGCATTAAATCACTCATCAAGATGAATGGACGGTATCCGACTTTTTTTTCTTTTAATGTTGGAGTCCGCCAAGGAGAAAATTTGTCACCATTTTTGTTTTCATTGTACATAAATGATTTAGAAAATTATCTTGTTGAAAAAAATATTGCTGGCCTGCAAAGTTTTACCACATCAATAGAAAATGAATTATGTATATATATAAAACTGCTTGTACTTCTATATGCAGACGATACTGTTATCTTGGCGGAATTTAGCGATGATTTGCAGAACGCACTGAATGAGTTTGAATGTTATTGTAAAGAGTGGAAATTAAATGTTAATATAGATAAAACAAAAGTATTAATTTTTTCCAAAGGACGAATGTGTAAAAGAGGTTTTTTTCTAACAACAGAGTTTTAGAAATTGTTAAAGAATTTAAGTACCTTAAACGTGTTCACTTACAGTTTTTAAAGCACATTTTATGTTTAAAAAGTAGTACTCCAAACTATATGGTTTACGGAGAAACAGGTCGTTTTCCTTTATCTGTAATTGTATTTCCTATAAATGGTATCATACTGGTGTAAATTAATTTCTAGTACTAATACTAGCATTAAAACTATATAATACCGGTACTTGTTAAATCAGACTGAAAATACAACCAGCACTAACCCTTGGATTGATTGCATTCGTCATGTTTTTAACTCATGTGGTTTATCAAATGTTTGGCATAGTCAGTTTTTAAATACTGTTAACCAAAAATGAGTTTTAACGGCAGTTAAACAGAGATTACAAGATAAATTTATTAAAAAGTGGTATGCTGATATAAATAATTCATCAAAAGGAGTAATGTATAAAATCTTTTAAACAAATTTTGGATGTGAAATATATTTAGATATTTTACCCTTTAAATTCAGAAAAATTCTTGGTTAATTTCGTACTTCAAATCAACATCTACCAGTTGAACTTGGAAGATGGGAGGGTATCCCATTAAATAAAGGATTTTGTCCTCTCTGTAACACAAAACGTATAGCCGATGAATTTCATTATATTTTAGAATGTGATGCAATATCACAAGTCCGGAACAAGTTTATAGACAAAAATGTTCGGGTAGACCAAATGTGTTAAAATTTTCGTATCTTATGACAACATGTAATATGAAATTGTTGAGAAAATTGTGTATATTTATAACAAAGATATGCGAGGTAGTCTTTCATCCATGAGTTTCATTTTGCATAACTTTTCATAACTCTCTAACCCTTATATTATACAACTATTGACTGGGGTTGAGGGCAACATTGATTATATTAGCCCCCGAGGGACGAAATATTGCCCGACGCAAAGCGGAGGGCAATATATTCGTCCCAAGGGGGTTAATATAATCATTGTTGCCCGAAAACGCAGTCAACATTTGTTTTGTTATATGAAGAAACAAACCAAAAGTCAAGAAAGGATTTGAAAACAGATCGTCGTAATTTTCTCGGCTCAACATAAAATTCAGTTTTGCGCAAAGTTCATTTCCAAAATATCGTCGGCATCAAAAGGTCACTGGTGATATTCCACCGTCCGTAGGAACTAAGCTAAAGATGTTTTACCTGATTTTACTTCACAGTAATTCGCAAATCCTTATATCTGCAAACCGTCGCGTTCGCGGTTTATTTGCCTTGACTGATTGCTTATTATGACGTCACCTTGTTTTGGAGTTATTTACGTCATCGTTTACCAATCAACAAATCAGAGGCGATTAATTGAAATAGAGGGAATATTCTCTAGATATTATTCCTAGCCGGTCAATATTAAAAAAATATTGACCAGTCAATATTTTTGGAACGAGCTAATATTACAATTATTGACTGTTTGTCTATATAGAGTTATATAGTGAGAATATATTACTGAATATAACAATTATATATATACCATTTTTGAAGAAGTTTTCTCGTTATGTCACAAATGAGATAATTTTATTACTATGCCCTGAAAATTGCTGAATAACACCGGAAACAGTTATATTGCCCTCCCGGAAACAGTTATATTTCACAGGAAATAGTTATATTGCCCTCCCGAAACTGTAATATCACCATCGCGTGCAAGAATTCTGCATATTAATTACGTCGGGTTCGAAATTCAACGAGCCAGTTGCTAAGCAAACGTACTAAACAGATCCGCGAATTTTCAACATGTCAGGCCAACGTCTGCGGTTTGTTCATCTAAATTCAGATGAACTCGATAGTTTAATTAATGAAAAAATTCGGCAAATACGACAAAAGTGATAAACTCAAGCTTGAGTGTTTTAAAAACATTTGCCTCTGCCTTGTGAATTAAATAAATATGTTGATAACCCGAGTTTGATTTGTTTAAAAATGTTATATAACATATATTACATGTCTTCTCGGACGACAATACCAGAATATTTGTCCCTCGGTGACAGGAAAGCCCTGGAGTGTTATGTCGCCCTCTGCCTTCGGCATCGGGCGACATAACACTCCAGGGCTTTTCTGTCACCTCGGGGCAAATATTCTGGTATGTCGCCCTCGAAGCCATGTAATATATGTATAATGTTTACCTCTGACAAATTTATAATTTATATGTATATTTTAATGTTATTTGTTGTCCTCGTGTACCGTATGTTTGAGATGGTTTTGAGCGAATAAATGAACTGAACTGTAAAAAAAACACATCATTATTAAGTATGACCGCATATATATATATAAGGGTTTTACAAGAGAATGTGTACATATGGAACGACATCTAACTAACTGTTTTGGGGAAGGTTGGGTAAAGGGTACAAGGTATAAGGCTGAGGCGCGCCAAGGGCAAACAAAGGGCTGATGCATGTGTCGTACCCGAGAAGTTTCATAAAAATGTAATTCAAGTGATGATATCGGACGAGTCTTAACGATGGCAACAGTTTACATGATGAATAATCAGACATTTTAAAACAGAGTCGGACATGACTAGTATTGACCTCGGAACTCAGACTCTTAGTGAGTCGGATATGACCGAGACTGGCCGCCGTATTCCAAACTCGATATTGACAATTTGACTAAATAATAAATATAAGTATATTAGAACAATGGGTAAATAATGACGTGTTATGGCGGCATAAAGTAAACTGAGTAAAAAATTCATAGGTTTAATGATAAACTAACTTCATTGACATTTTGAAGTCCTAAAAATGAAAGATAAAGATGCACCAAAAAAAAATGAAAAAAAAAACCAAACAAACAAACACAACAAAAAATAATAGCAAAACACAGCAAAAACTGGAAGGTATTTTAAAGAGATTCACAGTTTCTGAGACATAGCACGCTGTCTTTGTTGTAATTACGTCGAGTTCAAATACAAAATGTAGTGTCAATTGTTAATTGAATCAATCACCTTAATTATGTGTTCTTGATACATTGTAATAATGTTTTTAAAAAGTAAGTACTGTAACAGTGGAGTCCAAAATTAAGTTACAGTCATAATTGACCTGCAGTGCATTTTGTACTGTGATATACATGTAGATGAATCGAGCGAACCTGATTTTAATAGATAATCCGTACAAGGAAAGCTATATGTATCAAGACGACGGATTGATTATTTTTGTCGTGAAAAGATATCTAAATACCACATTGTTTAAAAAATACGGAAAATGTTTCTGTTATCACACAAAACAAACAAATATCAAATAAATTAATATAGTCTTTTTAGAAGTACTTAGTATTAAGTAGTATGGCACTGTAAACTGGATTATCGTCGTCTTTTTCAAATATTTATATCTGGTGTATACTTACCCTTATGTTTGCAGTAGAAATCTGTGACGTTAATTTCTATGACACACGTCAAAACTGATCACGTCGTTAGAGTACACGTTATCACGCGTTTTGAATAGATTAATTTTTGTAAGATTCAAACCACGTGATACACTATTTTTAAAAAAAAAATTTATCATACATGTATGTGATAAACATGTTCTAAATGTTGTAGAAAAAAAAACCCCGGTTTTTATGAATTATTTTGGAAGTTTATAAAAGTGCAACACGTATAAATTTAATGTAAATGCCTTTGATTACACGTGACGTGCTTTTGTAAAAGATGAGTATGAATGTGTTGAATTCTTGTCGTGTAACCTGCATGTATAACACTCGGGCAGTAACAGCAAAAACACTTAAAAGTTTGACTCAGTTCCTTGGCATGATGCACATTTTGCAGGTCGATTGCTTCTTTAGTTAATTTAACCTTCAACTTTGCACATTTTCAATTCCCTACTGTAGGAACGGAAGTGTACATTTTTGGATATAGCGCTGTTTGCCGAATAGAGTAAACAAATTGAACATGTAGGTTTGCGTACAGTCGAAAATAATTTGAGCGTAATTTTAATCAAATTGATTAAAAAGCTTAGTTCTGGAACAATTTAATACGTTGCAGTAATTGACTGGCCCAAGTCTAGAAGTTGTACATTTTCTTTTCACAATGTAATTTTTATGTGAACAAATTGATGATCGATGCCCAGGGACACATGTTTTTCTTTTTCTCTTTTAACGCAATAAACATTTTTGTTAGAAAGTTAGCATATTAGTCAGATATTTATTCAACAAGGAGCACTTTTTATTAGTCAAAAGAAATGAGAAACTTGTATGTGAACATTGTTTTTATTTCAATTTTTGTACTATTTTCATCCAATAAAATATTTTGACAAAAGAAGTTTTAAGAGTTTAAATGTGAAATGAAGATTACATACTTAATCTAGTGAACAACCGTACACAAATTGAGTTTATGTCTTTCGAGAAATCAACTGTTGACTTTTTCATCTAATATGATCAAAAGTACTGTTCGCAGCGCTACCTGTTCTCTCGCTTTGTCGAACAGCGCTAGCGTTACTCAAAATTGGATATTGCGCACAGTTACTAGAGAGAGAGAGAGAGAGAGAGAGAGAGAGAGAGAGAGAGAGAGAGAGAGAGAGAGAGAGAGAGAGAGAGAGAGAGAGAGAGAGGGCAAATGTGAAACTGCGAAGTTGCGAAGGCGCGGTAGTAATATCGATGATTCGCTTTTACTCCTATGCACTCTCGCCATTTTCGAGCTTAGCTGTTGTGTCTGCACTTCAGTTCCTTTGCAACTTTGCAATCAACCTATTGCTAGTAAATGATTCTTTATGGTCCTGCTCGTTATATTGTTCATTTTAAGGTTCTCCGATCCTCAGCCCCAAAGTATTTTTTCAAATTTAAAGTTATCTCTCTTTGTTTGACCAAATTATTTATATGTAGTGAAAATATACATAAATGTTATCATTATTTTAGACAAGTATCAAAAATCAAAAAATGACTCTTAGTTAGGCGGCTAGACACTGCTACCGTTCGAAATTCTTTAAGACATTTAATACATCTTTAATACATTTACAAACATTTTTTTGTTTGTTGTTATTACACCTAATATCTAAAATTGTTGTTAAATTTTTGAGATATGAGGATTCAATTTCTAAGTGGCCAGCCCTGTAGATTCTTTATATCTACGGATATTGGTGTCAATATTGGTTGAATCGATTTAAATTATGAATATAACCATTTTCTTTTCGACAACTATATATATCAAACTATGTCTTCTTCTTTATATACATCGCATCAAAGACCGAGGAGATTTGCCTTTAAAAACCTTAATCACGTAAAAGATGCGTGTGGCAATTATTTTTTGTTATTGTTTTCAGATATTGTCGTGATCAACAGCTTTGCTTCTAGAATGCGTTATAAAATCTTAAGACACGAGTCACTTGGCCCCTAACTTAAAGGGTCAGGCCTTTTTCTTGATTTAGTAGGGAAAAAACTCAAATTTCTTCGCCACTTTTGTTATACATGTCTTACCAAAATATGAATTAATAGAAAGACAGAGGTCATTACGTAAGAACATTTATTTTGATTAAAATTCGTTACCAATTTTCGTGTCACAGCGAGCTCAATGCAGTGACACAACTTGAATAAAAAAAATTACTTGATGCACAACTTCAAACATTAGTCTACCTACCGTAAACATTTCCAAATTCATATTTCTAATAGTTTCTGATGTTATATCTGCACAGACTGGGTAAAAAAAAATAATTACAAAATCAGCGATAAATCGGAACCAGAAGTGACGTTATCAAAATTTTCAAAAACATGTAAAATTCAAATCACTTTTAATCATATGTGATTTGAAACTCGTTTTGTGTTTAAAGGGGCATGGTCACGATTTTCGCTAAATTCTATTTTCTATTTTTATTATTTACAATGCTTTAGAAATGCATTTCTGGTGATCAAATGAAATTTGAGAGTCGGTCTTTAAAGTTTTAAGCAAGATACAGAGCTAACAAATCTGTGTCATGTAAACAAGGCTTGTGCCCTGTTTTGTTTACATAGGTTCAATATACCAACTAAAAACCTTTTTCAAGCTGATTTTTCTATCTTCTTATTCATTTTAAGCGTAGAGAAACAGTTCTTAACTTTTAACACATTCATTTTAGGTCTAAATTTGAAATTTTCTCTTCAGCATTCAAAATGTATACAAAAGCTTTGTTTACATGTCATAAAAATTGTAAGCTCTGTAACTCGCTTATAACTCAACAAATTACACTCAAATTTTGTTTGCCTATGATTAAGAATGCCTCACTGAAGCATTGTAATTATACAAATCGGAAAATAATTTTTGACCAAAATCGTGACCATGCCCCTTTAAGTTGATAATTTGCCTTTTAATATTGCAATTTTTTTTTATCTACGGAATACATTTGTTTTTAATGAAACAAAGGTCTATGGCTGTTCTTTTTATGCTTGACTCGATATTGTTCTTGTTTGTTATGTCGCAATTTATCGTTATCTTATTTTACACACTAAAATGATTAAAGTAAAAAAAAAATAAGTGTTTAAATACTAGTTGCTCCTGCCTTGTTGCTTCTTTTAAACATGGCAAATTGTTGGGTTTTTTTAAATAGATATAATATCTGCTAGACTAGTACCCATCCCAACAATTTATTTACACACACACACACACACAGATTTTATGTAGATTGTCCTTTGTCATATAAGGGTATTTTTATATCATGCTGTTGTTATTTCATTCAAAGCTTTGCTTTTTCGTGACTCCTGTGATTATGCTGTTAAAGAAATTATGAATGTTGAGCAAACAAAAATTTAATATATATCAATAAAACTTTACATGGAAATATTACAAAAGTTATGATTCACCATATTTTTTAAAACAACCAAGAAGGAGCATTCATGCATTGTTATATTATAACTTTATTGGTATATATCGGTCTTAAACCATTAAAGAAAGATTTTGTTCAACTCTTTCTCTTGGTCTATCCCTTCCCGACTCCCTTGAATGACAACTGGTAGGAGACGTCTGGGTACGGTTCTGGGCAACATGCGTACCTCATCAAGTTAAGCGTGGAGTTTGTACCCACGATTTCATAGTCCGGGTTCGGGTAGAAATTTGACATGCCCAGCTGTCTGTCTGTGTGGGTTAAATTTAACTGAAGACCGTTGTAGGTCCAGGAAGCAAATTTCAAGCGACAATCATATTTGCCATTTTTCTTTTTGTAAACGCATGCACTCTCAAGTTGCGCGGGAAAAAGCCAGAGTAACATTCCGTTGCTGTTGACAGTGATTCTCCGGAAAAGATCAGCTTTCTGAATTTCACCCACACTACAAATTAACAAAAACATGTTTAATGTTTTAGCCATTTGAATAACGAATAGTCAGCATGTCATAAAAGTGTATTATTCATTTACGAATCTTATTATGGTTAATCACACATAACAAACTGGTGAACCATTCATACCTTTTGGGTTTTTTTATTAGTATTATATACATCAGTTACGAATATTCTTGATATCTGTATAGGAGATATATCGTTAAAAGTATTTTTCAAACTATGCCTATAAATGTTAACACAACCACTAAAGAAGAATTGATATACCCGTTATATAACGTCACATCCGGCGTCCAGACCATATCCGGTGTAATGCTTAATGACGTCAGACCAAAGTAGTTGCTTGGGTTCCACACCAGACGAGGGTCATGCCACGTCATCCTCTCCCATACGTCCGTCCTCAGTGTGTTATCTTTCTGTAAAAAGGACAGTATATAAAACTAACCGAAACTGTTTTGGTTTGCATAAATATAGTTTTGCACCCCTATGCGATAAACACGGTTAACTTCGAGCCTGACCATGCTCAGACCGTTTAGTACCGCTTCAATTATCCCTACGTCTATGGAAAAGATTAACATTGATGCGACGCCGTTCCTTAATTTGTTATAGACGTTAGAATTTTTAGTACTCTTTGTGTTTTAGTTATCGAAAACCTAAAAGTACAGTATTTGTATGAATCAAATTTAAAAAAAATTAAATTTTAGCGTCAATTCATACAACCAATCTAGACACAAATTATTTTTGATAAAATGCTTTTTAAGGTTAATGAAGAAAAACACGTTTTTTTATTGGAAAGAAATGAAAAAGGGTAGATAAATTAAAATACAGGTATATTTTTTACCAAAGTAACTTAACACAAAGGCTTTTCAAAAAGGTATTTTAATTAAAGTGAAGATTGTTCAAACCCACAAAGCAAAGAGGAAGCTACAGTGGCATTGCAATTTTCGATTTTAAGTAAGGTTTTTCAAGTTTCCAAACTTTAAATGAAAAATAATTCCCTCACCTATTGGCCTAAATACAAACCGTAACTCAAGAAAAGGTTAGCAAGGAAATTATTATCATATTTGATACGTGTATGTCTTGTCAATGTGATTTTAATAAGATTGGTCCTGTGTTAAACAAACACATTATTGTATTGTTTATTGTTTTATGCAAAAAAAGTTGAAACTGTACGAAAGATATTTTGAGTACTGCATACAAAGCTGTTAATACGGATAAGATCCATGCCGTGGTCAACGGTCACTACAGGCATAAGGACCGTGGCTGGTCGTGCATTCTTGTTGTATTTCTGAAACAGCGCCTTCAATAACAGCTCCTCAGGCATGTCCGGGTAACCTGATAGAAAAAAATGCATTTAAAGAGGTTTGTTCATGCATTCTAGCTTTGTATTCCATTAAAAATTTAACAAGCCATTAATCAGCACTCATAAGGTAACATGAAGTTATAAATATGACTATAACCCACAGGTTTAAATTTTGTCAGTTCTTTTTATCATACTTTAAACTAGAACGTACTGAATAAAGATCAAGTACAAAACAATTGCATAGAGTAAAGTTTGTTTAATCTTCAAGTACTTGTCTGGAAATTTCATCCAGATGAAACCATAAATCTAAACTCCTTTTTGTCATGTTGCATATTCTTTTGAAAAGTACTTCTAACCAATGGATGTTCGTACATTTTTATTTATTTTTCTAATTTTCATTTGTAGGGGGGGGGGGGGGGGTCGGGTCAGTTGTGGTTTGTAGAAAATGTATATCCTATCAGCATATGCTCAAATTATAGTGCAGTTTAATGTATTTTCTAATATGGATATGTTAATAGTAATTTCTGCCAATGAACAATAAAGGAAAAACACACACGAAGAAATACCTTTGTGATACGGTTTATTATTTTTTTGGGGTACGTTTTCTTTAATATTGTGCAGTACAAACTATACCACAATCTATTGTTTACAACAATTATTTAAATATTTCTTAATGTTCAACATTAAAAATGTAAATGTATCCAAATTTATTATTGTTACAACTGAAGAAGATGCGTACAAGGATATTATTTTACCATTTGTACACAGAAGGAATGATATATAGAAGATATACATCTTGATAAGACATAAGTTAGAGTGTTGCACTATAACATATGTTTCCATGTTGAAGGTGACTGGTAATTGAACGCGATTTTTGAACTGCGAAAACAAATTGATCAAATGATATTCGAATGCTATTATATAAATAGTGCCTGTTTGGGAGGGTAACAGTTGAAATTGACACCCCGAGAAAACCATTGTCAACCGACGCGAAGCGGAGGTTGACAATGGTTTTCGAGGGGTGTCAAATTCAACTGTTATCCTCCCAAACAGGCACTATTTATTTTGTTATACTGAATGTCTTTTTTAAAAATTTTCAGAAAATTTTACTTCTTTTATATAGGAATAACGTGAATTCTACAGCGAACCGTACGCGCATAATTTTCGCGCATGTAACATTTTTTAATGTTACCCGTTGCCAAGTGCGTTGCTAACGCTGAGGGTAATAGTAAATATTATTAACTGCGTCTTAACCAATCAGATTTCAGTATTTAACATGAAAGTATAACAATATAATATATTATCATTAAGTTATTGTGATGTTATAAATTCCGGGTTTTTTGGGGAAAGAAGTTGGATTTTCTTTCTTTAAAAAGATGTTTATTTATTACTATACACATGCTTATAACTGCTACTTATGTTGTACAGACTTGAAGCTGTAATTTTTTATGAATTTGATGCAATCACAACTATCAAGAAAAGATATGTTTGTATTTGGGTAATAATATTAAACTACTGTTAGAAGAGAGTGACATATATGAAAATTAACATTAGAGTATGTAATGAAAAGGGCTCGTTTTCCGACATAAATAAGTCGCATGTTGTCATCATAATGTTGCATCTTGTATCTATGATGCCAGAGTCCGGCATTAATTAGTCTTTTAACCCATAAAAATTTAGATCATCTAAAAAGATTTTTTACTTGCATGTTAACATAATTATCTTGCATGTCGACATAATTAAATTGCATGTTGAACATAATTTATCTTGCATGTTGGGGGCAGAAATATGCCACCATACTTATCTGATTGAAAAATAACTTTTACACAGGGGACAGAAATGATCAAATATGCCACCAAAGATTTCACCTGATTTTACCAGCCATATTTTGATGACATTATCATTGGCAGGTCGGTTGACCATGACCGCCGAGCGGTTGACAATAACCAGGTAACCACAGGTCGGAGATATGAAAAATCACAGGTGACGGGGTTTTTGTGTGTAGACCTTTAGTGTAGATGTGTTTATACCATAACTAAACAACCTCAGAATCTTATTTTGCTCTAAGTTTACAATTAAACATATAACGTCATAATGGTGAATCTTAATACATCTATAGAGCATCTTTAGATTCGTGCTCTTACTGATGATGTTAATGAATATCAAGTTGCCAAATAGAAGAAGCAGTTTAAATTTTAATTCTGCATTCACTACCTTTACAGCTAGGTATATCTTTGAGTTACGCGATAAAAAGGGGGTTTGATTTTTTTTTACACAGATGTGGTTAAAATGCCAAAAAATAATAATAATGAAAAAAAAATTAAGTTAAACACGTTTCGTCTTAACAGTGTGCTTCTAATAATAAAATGATATACATGTACTTAACTGAAGATTTAATTTTCATATTTTGCTTGATATATCTTCTGCATAATTTATACGAATAAAACTAAAAAGAGCGTCAGTGATTAATAAACTTGAATAACATACCTAGAAAAAATTGGTCTACATAAAGTTTATGTTTATAGGACGTTGTATTATGTTGTACGATTGATGGTATTCTTTGCGTACCTACGATCTACAAGAGGATGTTTAATTCTAGTGCAATTACAAGAATATATATGTTTGTTTTATCAAAAGAAATTATCTCTGTATAATATTAGATGTACACAGAGTTTTTTGACGAACCCTGTGGGTCGTCCACACCCATAAAACTGTACTCAGTAACCTGTATTAATTAGGGTCTACTGCCAGTCAAAACTGTGACAATAGACGTGCAAAACGTCTGATATATTGAGCTTTTTATAATAATGGAAGCAATTTCTAACATAAATAACATCTAATGCAATATAATTATGAGAATGTTACATCATGCTTATGTTTCTAAACTCTCTCTCTCTCTCTCTCTCTCTCTCTCTCTCTCTCTCTCTCTCTCTCTCTCTCTCTCTCTCTCTCTCTCGTCCGCAGTGCACGTCGCCAAATTTTTTTTTTACTGAAAAATGTCAAAGGAATGCTGGTTACTAAAAGCTTGGTACATCTTTTCTGTCCATTTTATTTAATGCTTATCAAACTATATCCATTCTCTACTTGTACACAAAAAGCAAGTGTTAATGCAAATTGCAGTCAATCGCTTATAATAAAATGCATCTTTATAAACTCACTTACCATTACAGCCACCGATTATATTAAGTCCGATTAAAACAACTTGAAGGAGGAATTTTCTACACATCTTTAGAAATGTGCATATGTAGCTAGAATTTTGGTATTTGATTCTAAAAGGCACACAGATGATGTAATTGCCTTAGATTGTTTCGCCGTGTATCGTCTGCTATAGTATATGAGTAATTGATATTCCTCTATGTCCGTAGCACAATATTTTAGGTAAATCCTGCTTCAAACGTTTTCTGAAACACATAAGTGACATTCGCGAAACAAACTAAAATTTAGGTTTAATTCCAGACACATTGTGGTAATTAAGCAAAGACATCCTGCATAACAGTCAATGCAAAATAAATTAATTTAAAATAAAACGCCGATGGTAAGTCACAGGTTTAATTTAGACATTTCCTTTCCAACCCCTTTAGTCTTAATTAAAAAAATTATGTAGATGTTGTTAAATTTTAGAATGGGGACAAATTACGTGTCACCGACTCTCTAGATTAATTAGAGTACACATTTGTGTTTCTCTTCAACATAACAAATTATTATGCTCGCACGGTAATCTCACAATTTGTAGCTTTGTAGTTCTTGAGAAAAAGATTGTTAATCATTTTCCTATATATTTCTTTGTTAATCTTTGAACCCTTTCTGGGAGTCCAGTATTAGTTCGATTTTAACAATTCATAATCAATTTATATACAAACTTTGATGTAAATATTAGCATTATTTAAAGACACATATCCTATTTTTAATGTTTCGCAATAATCTCCTTTTACAAAACAGTTTTGCCCTTTATTTTAACAATTTAAAACCCCCTTTCCTTAAAGATTCTTTGTACCAAGTTTGGTGAAATTTGGCCCAGTGGTTGTAGAGAAGAAGTCAAAAATGTAAAAACGTTTACAGACAGACGGATGAACGAATGAAAACAGATGATTAGAAAAGCTCACTTGAACCTTCGGTTAAGGTGAGCTAAAACAGTTAAAACTTAAATTGTTTACAAAGTCTCAAACCATATTCTTACCAACACAGCCACAAACTAGAACAATTCCAATAAAAACGCAAAAATTCGTTAACATCATTGTGAAAGTAATGTGTAAAGTTTTTAAGTCCAGTTGATCTCTAATTCGTGTAAAGTATACGACCCTCTATATATAGCTATTATAAGCATTCAATCTTCCTGATTGTCCAATTCTCATTGTTGCATCATTAACATATTACTGATTGTAAAAACCTGATTCAGATTAATACACAAATTTTCTCTAATTCTGGTATTTACCGTGACTTTTATCTAGCCAGCTAGAATGAGGGGATTGACTTCAGTACATTGTGACAATGGAGGAAGCCTGGTGGTAAAAAATTATTTGGAATGGTCATTATTTGAACTTAATTTTGTATATATCATTGTATCATTAGCTATGGCCTACATCATTTTATATTTAATATGTAATTAATTTTGGAGCAAAAACTTCAGTTTGCGTTACTCAATAATTTCTGATTCATAAAGACTTGCTGTAATGAATGTATAAAAATAAACAATAAATAATATTGCAGTTATTCTCATTATACATTTATACCGTTTATATGACATTGCATTGTATTTTTTTTAAACAATACTGAGTAACATGCACTGCTAATTAAATACCGATCGATACATCAGCTGTGTAATATAGGTACATGTACCATCCTCAACTCATCCTGGTGTATAGTTCTACAAATGTACTTCGGATGTACAAGTCTCCTCAATTTAAGAGTTTTATATTCACGAACAACTGTGAAATGCCTTTCAATTCCGACAAAAATTCCTCAAAGAGCATTACTTTACATGTACCATTCTCATCATTTCTTTGTTGAATTTATTATTCTGATGATGGAAATAATTCTGCCCAAAACAATCAAAAAAGATTCAACAGTACAATTATCTTTGTTGTCAATCATCAGGCCAAGTTGGTAAACAAAAATACAATTCAGAAGGCAAATGTTTTAAGTTGTATTTGTATCAAAGTTTACGTAACAAAACTTCCAACAAAAAGTGCAATTTATATGTAAAGCTGTGGAGCATTCAACCAACTTTCCAATAAATTGCGATACACAGTAAAGTTGGAAGACAACAAATACATTGGAACGAACTGCATTAGTTAACAGATTTAGTTTGATAGTCCAGAGTAATAAAACAATTTTTGCCCATGTTCTGTGTATGTTGATCTATCCTTTCATTGCCCCTTTGAAGGACAGCTGATAGGAGATGTCTGGGTACGGTTCCGGACAACACGCGTATTTCATCACGTTTCGCAGCGAGTTGGTGCTCGTGATTTCCCAGTCCGGATTCGGGTAATAGTTTGACATTCCCAACTGATTGTCCGAGTGAGTAAGATTTAATTGTAGGCCATTGTAGGTCCATGAACCAAACTTCAAGCGACAGACATGTTCGCCATTTTCATTTCTAGTGACGCACGTGCTCTCGAGCTGCGCGGGAAAAAGCCAGAGCACCATTCCGTTGTTGTTGACAACTATTCTTCGGGAGAGATCAGCTTTTTGGATTTCACCGACTCTGTAAGTATTTAAAGATATACATTTCTTAAGTGATCCGAGCAAAGAAAAAAAAACAGTCTATTACAATAACTTGAGAAAATAAATGTTGATACACGTAGTTCATGAACAAAGCATTTCTATATCTAGACACACATATCTATGTACATGTATGTACCAATCTAATTAGAATTGGACCTTTCATCTCGCTCTCTGTTAATATGTATGGTTATCGCTCGTGAAAGGAGCGACAACCATACATAACAGAGAGCGAGAAGAAAGGTCTAATTTTAATCAGATTGCGTATGTACAAAATAAAAGTGTATGTACAAAATGAAATATTCTTACTGATACCAAAGTTTTAATTTAATCATTCAGTCGTAATATTCTCTTAATTTAAATTTAATTTTCTAACAGCAATTTGCATATTAATGGAAGAAATCTTGTATTACCCGTTATATAACGTCACATCTGGGGTCCAGACCATGTCTGGGGTGATGCTAAATGACGTCAGACCAAAGTAACTGTTTGGCATCCAAACCAGACGGGGGTCGTGCCATCGCATCGTCACCCACACGTCCGTCTTCAGCGTATCAAAACTCTGCAATAGAGGTACATGTAGGCAGTTTATTATTGGTCGTTCCAAATGAAGGAATATTGAATAAATTAGACTTGTAACGGCTTTTATTTAATTATTTTAAATGTCCTGGTTTTTTTTCTCGTGTGCTTTTGTTTTTTGTTTGTATTATTCCCTCTATTTCTTACGGAAACCTATGGTTAATTCATAGCTCTACAGAAATAGACAGACTGAAGTCTACACGCCCCGTTAATCGATTGGTCGCTATCTACGGCGGCTGAAACTGACAAGACAGATATCGACACGCCCTGTTTATCAGTTGGTCGAAACCTACAGCGACAGAAGAAAAATCGCGGACTGCACGAAATAATCATGATGATGGCAGACTCAAAGTCTCACAAGAGACGATTTGGCTGTTTCTTTTAGCTTACATGTACGTACTTATGATCATTAACAGTTATTTAGTGAATTTTACTTACTTTTCATAATCAATTTATTAATTAGTTAAAAGCAAGATGTTAATATAAACAATAAAATGCTTTCAAATTTGATAAATCATGCTAAAGCGGGTTATGTATTTTTTCTGCAATGTCGCTACCATCATATCCCGAATGAATCACCAAAGAAAGCATTTTATTGTTTAAATGAAAACTGCATACAAAGCTGTTGATACGGATGAGGTCCATGCTGTGGTCGATGTTAACTACAGGCATACGGACCGTGGCCGGTCGGGCATTTTTATTGTACTTCTGGAACAGTGTCTGCAATAACAGCTCCTCGGGCATGTCCGGGTAACCTGATGAAAAGATATGTACAGTAATACAGTTTCAAAGTGTGTTGGTCTGTTGGGAGAGGGGGGGGGGGGTCAGACCCAGACATCTTATAAGTAAAATAAGTGGTTCAATTCATAGTTAAAACAGACTTCATATTTCTAATCTGTGGAGGGGGCAGTTCTAGATCTCTCTTTTAAAAAAAAGATTGAATTTTGATCGATATGATTATGAAGTTGTCATAAACATGTAATTTTTGCAAACTATCCCTTAAATCTGGAGAGGCCATTTTTTAATTTTTCATTATATGATTATTGGATATAGGACAGTTGACATAAACGGGTCAACCCAAATCGCACCCCCCCCCCTTTTGCTACGTGCCTGTACATGCATTCGGGTCTGTATATATTGACATGCTTCTTTCGGATTTGGCAAGTTGTCAAATTGAATAATGTATACATTATTGAACATTAATTTTATATTATGAATTTTTTAGTTTTGCAGTTGGAATCACACTGGAAGGGGTGCTCTAAGTTAGTAAGTATTAAGTATTAATAGATTACGAAATAACCATAGATTGTCAACGTCAAAAGAATAAAAGAACACTGAAAACATGATTATCTCACATTTGAAAAATGTCTTATACTAATTGAAAAGGATACCATCTCTCAATGGCTCTATAAAAGACAATCGGATCTCTTGAAAAAATAGTAGGTTAAATACATGTATTCTGCTGACGTAAGTATATAAAAAATATAAAAAAAAAGATTATGTCGTCTGATATCAAACATCTTTAGTTTTATAAATATATCTCTTTCTTAAAGATTTTAAGCAAAGGGTCATAGGGTTATATATTTTGAAATATATTTTATTATATTCTTTATTTGCACAAGACATACATCCTATGGCATAGGTTATTACATATAAATATAGCAATATTGAAATAATGGTATGGTACATGAACATGTGAAGTTCATTGATAATGTATATAAAATAAAATTTTACTAACAGGCGAAGAAACCAGAGAAGTTTTTCTTAATTATCATGAATATTGAAAGCTAGATGGAGATACTTCCCCAAATTACACAGTTCTTTAAAATTTTGAACACTTAATAATTGTATAAATTTGTATACAGAAGGTTTTTTCCAATAATATTTCTTAATATATTTTACTCGGATTTCTCTATACTGCTGACATTTCAAAACAAAATGGAATTCATCTTCAATATCTGAACAAAATTTACATAAGCGTCTTTCTTTTGGTACATTAGTGTGTCGTCCACTTTCAATAGCAAGTCTATGAGATGACAATCTAATTCTTGTAATTTGTTTCTTATATTTAGAAGGTATTGATTTTGTTAAATAATATTGTAATGAAAACTGGTCAATAATATGCTTGTAAAAATAACATCGAGATGAGGAATTAATCTGTTCTACAAGTTGTTGAGTAAAGTGATCAATTATTCTTTGCTTAATTAAAGGAAAATAGGTTTCACAATGTATATACTCCTGTTCATACCATATATGTTCTAGACCTATTTCAAAAAGTTTATTCTTAATTACAGTAACCCAATTTTCAGCAGGTGCCAAAGACGATTCACACTCATTATACAGCATTTTATAACAGGACTGCAAAATACAATTCTGACTTTGTAACAATTTGAACCAAAATTTGAATATTCTAAACAATCGTATAGTTTTCATAGGTAGCCTCACAGTTTCAAAATATACAAGTGCAGTGTTTGTATTCTTCTTCACACTTAACACAAATTTAATATATTCTAAATGCACTTTTTCTATATCATTTGCAGCATGCATGCCCCATATCTCACAGCCATAATTTAAGATACTAGCAATATAAGTATCAAAAATTGACATTGTTTCTGTATTCAGATACAATTGACTTGTTTTTGACTTTAAAGAAAACATGGCTTTTCTCCCTTGGCTCGCCAACTGTTTCTGTGTATTGTTAAACTTTCCATTATATTGTAACAAAAGGCCCAGGTATATAAAGCTATCGACAACCTCAATTGGCTCACCATTTAAATGCCACCTTTCACAATTGTGAATTTTACCACCATTTCTAAAAATGACAATTTTGGTTTTTTGTACATTTACAGTAAGATCCCAGACAGATGTATAAGAATACAATGTATTTAACATTTCTTGAAGCTCATGTGCAGTTTCGGAGAAAATTACCATGTCATCTGCATACATTAAAACAAAAAGATTTAACTCTTGAATTTGTATTGGTATGTTACCTTTGCACAAAAATTCCATTTCAAAATCATTCACATATAATGAAAACAATATTGGAGATAGCACTTCTCCCTGCAAAAGTCCTGTGTTATTTTTAAAAAACTCAGATAACTTTCCTGCTGAATTAACACATGATTTCATATTATTATACATACTACGAATAAAATTCAACAACTTTCCTCTAATACCAACGTTAGACAATTTTCCCCATAATTTCAATATAATATCAATATAAATCTGTATGTACATGCCTTTATTTCTTTATTATAACAAATTGCTCCGAATGTTTAGGGTCTAAACAAAGAAATCGTTCGTGTTTGATTGATCTATCCCGTCGAGAGACGAGAGACTTTGCCAGTTTAGATGGAACGTTTCACCGAATTATTCTTACGAACGTGTGTTATACAGTGAGATGATCATATCTCTCTCTCTCTCTCTCTCTCTCTCTCTCTCTCAAATATATTAATAAGCTCTCATATCAAAATATACTAAAATGATTTTTATTCAATACCACATACATGTTCACAGCTCTATTCACGTGAAACTTTAGATGGTCTAATAACTAAAAGTCAGAATCATCAAACCTTAGTGGCGTCGGAAGCAAATTGAAAGGGGGAGGGGGGCTAGACTACTCATCAGAAATCTTTACAAGCAAAAAAAAAAGGAAGAACAACACACACACAGAAAAAATGGCATTTCCCGAAATCATGAAATTCTTAAACCGGTGTGTGTGTGTGTGTGTGGGGGGGGGGGGTTAGCAGCGTAGTATACCTGTAATTCCAACAAAAATTCTTACCTAACAATAAAAAAAAATTCTTTCACAAAATCATGAGAGAAGGGGGCATAGTATACCTATAACTACAATTTTTTCAATATCACTCTCAGTTCTCTTTTGAATTCTTACATTCTACCGGAAATGGAGGGTCGGGCGGCACCTTCCTGATACTTCAATTTTTTACATTTAAATTTAGGAAATATCATGTTTACTGAGAGAATAAGTGTTGGGGGGGGGGGGAGGGGCTAAGTCCCCCTAGCCCCCCCCCCCCCCCCGGTTCCGACGCATATGAACCTTCTTCAGACCCTTCTTACGTGTACACTAACCGCTGGACCATGTCCACTCGGTGACCTGAGCTGACTGAGGTCAACAGCCTTTGTCACCTCAAGGTCAAAATTCCGTGCGAACAATACTTCATACATTGTGATAAGTGCCCATCTTTATGGGGGTCATTTTGGTTTTTTTCCATACTGAATAGTAGTATATTCACTACAGCTTAGAAAAATGTATATAAGAACATGCACAAAAATATCTTTAAAAAATGATATTAATTCTAAATCTAATGATTTCTACTCTCTTCTCTCTCTCTCTCTCTCTCTCTCTCTCTCTCTCTCTCTCTCTCTCTCTCTCTCTCTCTCTCTCTCTCTCTCTCTCTCTCTCTCTCTCTGGAAGATAACAAAGGCAGTATAAACATGCTTATATTGATATAATGATTGACCGATTGTTGGGACGAGAATCATGGTATAAAAAATACTTATGTATAAATGTCAATCGAGAAATATATTATCCCTGAAATAAAAACATGTTACATGTCTATATTAAGTCCTGTTCCAGGACATTTAATGGAGAGGCGCTGTAAATTTAAGTTGACCCAGGACGCACACAATGCGGCAAAAACGACACTGATTTATATACCATGTTTTACTACGTCAAATTAACATAACTTTTTAAAAGAGAGAGAGAGAGAGAGAGAGAGAGAGAGAGAGAGAGAGAGAGAGAAATAATTCTCATTCATCCCAAATATATTGTAAACATCAAAATTAATTTTAGTTGGATTGGTAAAACTTTTATTCTCTTAATCGTTTATTACAATTAAAAATAGGAGAATTTGAAATTTCTATTTGTATACATTGATCATTATGCATCTTCTCTGTTTATCTTTAAAAAAAACACCAAAAAAAACAAAACCCCGGCCCCTAAATTGTTTTGGTTTTTACGGGTTATTAGAAAGATGTATTTACAATGTATACCTTTACATGTATTTTCCCTCTCATTACTTATTCAAATTCAAAGAATAGTACAAGACAGTCCATTCGACGTGTACCAGTTCAAAATTAACGTTTTCAAAAATACCTACCAGTATAAATACTGATTGATTTTTAACAAAACTTACCAATACAGCCACAAATAATAACCAGTCCGATCAAAATAAAGTAGAAATTCTTCGACATCCTCATCTGCATGTATGTGAATGAAGTCAATAGTCCTAGATAAGTTTCAGACTAGTTGATTTGCAAAAAAAGTGTACGATTAATGTCCATGCCCCTCGACTGTTTCCCCCCAGTTTTCTCAATCAGTTATCTTCCGCTTCATTAGTCAGCAGCCATTAATTGTCATGCCCTATTGATTGTATGACGTGAGATCTTCCAGATTTACAACGATTCTATGTCCAGTTTAGGAGAATCTGTGAAAGCAATTGCTTTCCCATAGTTATATCATTAGCATAATTATATTCAACGCAAAAAAAAAACCTGGAACAAATTACACTAATTTTCTGTAAACATCTACTTAACATTTACAAAGCCAGTTAAATTGTGGGTACTTTATTCTCAAACGTTTGTTACTGCGGAATTATTTTAGCAATTTAAATGATAATTCTCTTTTCAGTGGCTTATTCACTGTGAAATATGGCCAAAATTATATTTTGTTTTGTTACATTGCTGGGCAAACCATTTAATACACGTTTTTGTATTTCAGTCCCCTTTTCTTTATAAGATGACATTTTAACAATTTTGTCAAGCTAAAAAGGAATTAAAATATTTTTTAAAACGAGAATTGGGGAATGCCTACTAGGCATTTCCATAAAAAAAAAACTCTTGAAAGTTCTACGATGTTATTCCAGGCACCTGACGATATACATTCTTAATCAATATACAAAATACATGCGTCTGACGTATTTTTAGTTAGGGAGTAAGCATTGCATTATGAAAAAAAAAGTAACGTCAGGTTCCAGTGGAGGTTATTCTTTCTCTTTTTTCATATTGCATATTTTTTTAAATGAAAAATGTACAGATTTTTAAAAAGTAGACGTCACTCTTTAGCATGAGCACCCCCTTCAAATTAACCCCTATTCCATCTCTGCGCTATTTTAGCACATATGAAGATTATTATATTTATAAGCGTCGCTTTCATTCTTTTAAAAAACTTTAGCAGTCTTTGTTCGAGTATATTTCAGTTGTTTACTTTAATTTGTACAGTATACGTTTCTCCGTGATTCCTCATTTATGTGGCACCAACTATCAAGTTTGAATGCATAAGATTTCTTTTTAAGAGTAAAATATATCTTACAGACAGCATACACTGTATAACCATTTTCTTACTAGCGGTATTGTGAATAACCTAAATGTATTACACGATTACATTGAATGTATTACACGATTACATGAGTTGAGCAAGTCACAAGAGGATCACATTGTGCAGTCAACAATGTCTGGTCTTCATACTGTATGTTTGTACGTAGACAATCTAAATAACTCTGCGGAAATACTAATATAAATACATAAGAAAACGAAAGAATATTTACTAGTACTTAGAAGAAAAAAAAGATTTCTTACACAATAGTTAAAAAATGCAAGACTGTAAACAAAACTATATAGCAACCCTGAAAAAGATGGGTCATTGACGATTTCAAACAATTTTTAAAAAAAGTGAAACAGACATTTAAAGCCGGAGAGTTTACAAAATGAAATCATTAGATCGCTACATACATGATGATGCCAGGCCCACCGTCACGACATTTTGAAATTATTCAACACGGTTCTCAACTTTATAGAGAGATGAGGTAAAACCTCAAATAAGAGGCTGAGAATAAAGATGAGAAATGTTGATGGTAGCGCAGTCTGCTCTGCAATTTGTGAGTGCACACTTGGCGGTCAAATCCGTAATTACAGTCATATTTATTCTATGTAATACTGTGGAATCATTTTAATTCATGGGGGCCAATTTTCGTGGATAATGACTTTTTTGCTCATTCGTGGGCATGTAATTTCGTGGATGCGTCAGTTACTGTTTCAGCAACAAAGATAACTCTTTCTAAAATTGTTTTGGTTGTGAGGGAGGGCTATACCCACGAAAACAACGAAAATTTAGCCTCCACGAATTCTAATGATTCTACAGAATATGATATGAATTTGAATTGAAAGTGAGAATAAATCAGTGATATTGTGAAAATCTACATAACAAAGACGATGGAAAAAAGATGAAACAGAACAGTTTTCTCTAAAGAAGAATGACATTTTTATACCAAAAATTTAATGAAAGGTATTTTGTCAAGAATACGAATGATTAAAAAGGGGACCAATTAAATTCATATCCCAATACAACGTTTCTACATGATACAATTTTGAAAAAAATCACAAAATATGGAAATCTTTAACCCAAAACTGTTTAATTGGTTGTCTTTTTAAAACCAATATCTTTAAAATAACTACCTGCATTGTTTGTTGTTTCTTGAGTAGATTGGCAGTTGGCTGTGAGGATGGTCCCAAACAAAACAATAAGAATGGTACATTCCTTCATGGCAGACACTTGATTCAGCCCGCAGACGGTAAACGATGTAGTGATACTGTCTAAAGCATCCAAATACCCTCCAATTATTTAAAGCAAAGCGGTGAATCCAATAGAAGTGATGGTTTGGTTTGCGGGAAAACAACATGATACACATACATACTGTATATTTTATTGAACTATCATACAAACAATAACAAATGAAAAATACTATATCAGATGATGTTATGCGTGTGTAAATCGATTTCATGGATCCATCAAGAAAAATCCCACGGCTAAATATCATGGATCCATCAGGAAAAATCCCACACCTTTCGGTGCTGAACTTAGAGCTATTGGACATAGGACAATCTCATCATCTCCATCGTCCCACGTGGTCGGGTCCAACAGAGAAATCATGAAATTGACTGTGTTGTTTTGATAGATATGTCCGAACACTATCATCCGGGCATAAACCCAAGACAACGGCACTAGAGACGTTGAGGACGAAGTGAATCTGATAGAGCCATTGTCTGATATCTTAAAATCTGAAAACAAAATTTATCATGTGGACAATTTTAACCATCCCAGTTGAAAAAAATGATTACTAACCATCCATGACACCTATAAGTCAACTTTGTATAAAAATAAATAAACTAAAGATAACTAAAGAACGGGTTTTTGCTTTCTACTGTGTAAAGCTGAAAAAATGACATATATCATTTTACCTTATCAAATTAATAAGATCACATTTTCCCAACTATTAAACATTACATTTAATATTTATATTGTATAAAAACACAATTTAAAATAAATTTATAAGTTTGGACCTACGGAACATGAAAATAAAAGATGCGCAAAATCATGTGCACTCGAACTGTACTCAGCCTCGTGAAATGTACCTGTAATAGTATCTCCAACAAAACTATTTGTGCAATCGTCCGGACCAGAGTCAGACGGACAATTACAGCCAATCAAATTAGCTACCCATCGAATCTTCTCACCGGAAATCAGCGCTGAACGAATTTCATTGAATGACGTCATCTGTTTTCGTTGTGGATGTTGTTTTACCCATATACTATACATTACAGGGGAAGGAAATTTATTTTGATTTCAATTGAGCAAGACATATTTTTGGTAAATAACAACAAAAAGATACAAACTTAAGGTCCAAAATTTTAGAAATACATAATTATTACATGTATATAAGGAATAAGGAATCATTCTTTGAGTATTATGGGGTGATAATTTTGGTCGGGACGTGATCAAATCCAATTATCACCTCATAATATTCAAAGAATGATTCCTTATATTTATATAATTTTAAGCCACCGTACGATTAAATATTTAAATATAAATAAGCAAACCCCACTGGCGCCTCAATTTGGCGTCAATTGTATTATGGGTTATACATGTATAGTACAAAATCGATACGTAGTGTTATCACAGGCAAAGACACTGGAAAATGTGTGTGTGTGTATATATATATATATATATATATATATATAAATATATATATATACACACACACACACACACATACTTGCATTATGCCGAAACTCACTACATCAGACTTTACACCTGAAATTAACTACACTATGTTCTAGTTGTGCTATTCAATATATATTAATATTTTTAAGTAATATAAGACATCTTTTTACTATTCTGCTATTTGAAATAGGCAAAATCTCTTTGTAAAAGTTTATGATTTTATACCTGATAGTCACTACATGAGGTCACATGACTCATTGTGAATACACACCAGAAACTCACTACAGTGTGTATTTCTTCCTAATTTACCCCAAAGTCAATACATCTAGCTAGTCATGTGATCGATTGAAGATTCAAAGGAAATTTACCACATAAACCATTTATTACTGAACACACAGAGAGAGAGAGAGAGAGAGAGAGAGAGAGAGAGAGAGAGAGAGAGATCTAATAATTTCAGCAAGCTGCAAGACGAATTATTCTAATACTAATTCTAATACTCAGGCTAATCTAATCAATTCATTATGGTATACTCAAGATGCATATATTGTCAAATTTGTGGAGAACAATATATACTAAGTGAATTCTGGATAAATAAGATTAGACTGCATTTCACACTTTTCTCCACATATGCACGTTTTCTATTTAAACTACATTATATTTAGCACCAGACCCTACTTCGATACAAAGAATCTTATGTTAATTACATATATAATTCAATTATGTAAATTCATTCAACATTTTATGTTATATGTATTGTAATTTGAAACATATACGAGACAGTAATATTTCTTGTCAAAGGACATGCACAGTCTAGTACCATTGCAACTTGTATGCTTTTATTAACTGTTTTGCCTATAAAAGACACTTTACACTATCACTGTATGACTTAAATAATTAGGATTTCTTGCTAATTTTTACGCACCCTATCAAGACTGAATTTATAAGAAAATCTAATTGAATTGAAAAGTCTTCATGTGTGTTTCATTTCTTTAAAAACATATACTGTTTAAATCAAATAAATTCCTATTTGCCACTTGCTTTGTAAAATCTAGACCTGTGGACTTTGAACACTTCTTCAAACAAAACATAAATCAACTGCAGAATCTTAATTATAATTCATTTTATTTTAGGATCAAACAACTTTAAGCTAAAATTTGAAAGTACATAATTTCATAGTAATTCATGATATATGGAATTTTGTTTATGAATTCAAATAATTTCAATCAATTATTGACATTATCATGCATGATGCGTGCCCTTCTTTACATTTCTGATCATATTTTATCAATTAAAATATCAAATAATGTCTACCCATTTCTGCCATTTCAAAATGTTTCATGGAATAGGAAGTAGAATAACAGACAAAAAAATAAATGTACATTTGTATAAGCCAATAAGCATTTGTCACAAATGCATGCACCCTGTATTAAATTTAGATACTGGCATAATGTTATTAACAAATTGATAATACAGCACAAACAGTATGCATTGGAACTTCATTACGGTAACATAATTATAAAACATAGAAATTTAACGTTGCGACCACCTGGAATTTCATTTTCTGCAACTTCTCAGACGAGAGGTATTATGTTTTTGACAGCAAACTTCACATTGCGCCAAGTGAAGCCTGATAATGCCTTTTCCTTCCTAATGGCGTTTAAACAGTCAAGCTGACCAGGAGTTTTCCCTAGTTTGATAAAGTTATTAAACTGTCGCTCCAAGGATGCCTTTCTACAGCAGTCCATGTGTGACGTTGAACACTGGCTGTGAAAAAAATAAGATTTTATTATTTTAAAATTGCTGTATCTTTATCATATTTTTGTCATTAAGGTTATTTGTTCTTCAGCCCAAATGTATAGTCTTTATTCAAAAATTGGTATCCTTCCTTTGAATGTTAAAACTGTATGAAATATAGTAAAAAGATATTCATTCATTCATTGTATCCAAGAATTTAAACAAGAGGCCCAGGGGCCACATCGCTCACCTGAGCAACAATTGCCTTAATTCTGATCAAATTAGCTTAACAGTATCAAAATATCTTGACAACTAAGTACAGTAAAAACTTGAAAATCTGCCAATTTTTATCCACCTCTTTATTTTTGGTAAATACCAAGCCCCTTTTGTTGTTGTACTTGTAAGAAGTTTTTCTTTATTCCTAAATAGCCCCCCCCCCCCCCCCATTTTGTGGCACCACTTTTCGTTATGGAATCAGGGTTTCATCAGACTTAAATCTGCATAACCCGTGCTTTCACACTAAGTACTGAGTTTAGGACCGAAAACTTTCCCAGAATATTTTTAAAGATTTTCTCTATATATTCCTATGTAAAAATCCAAACCGCCATCACGGCCCCGCCCTACCACTAGGGACTGTGATTTCGCAAACTTGAATTTACATAGTTACCCAAGGATGCCTCTACACAAGTTTAAGCCTTTCTGGCCAAATTCTTTTAATAGTCTTAAAAAAGAAGATTTTTAAAGATTTTCTCTATATATTCCTATGTAAAACTTGATCTTC
Organism: Magallana gigas; assembly: GCF_963853765.1. Classification (NCBI taxonomy): domain Eukaryota; kingdom Metazoa; phylum Mollusca; class Bivalvia; order Ostreida; family Ostreidae; genus Magallana; species Magallana gigas. The sequence continues at coordinate 19,435,363 of NC_088857.1, read as the reverse complement.
CAATTGTGGCCCCACCCTACACCCAGGGACTATGATTTGAACAAACTTGGATCTACACTACCTGAGGATGCTTCCATTTTAATTTGAGCTTTTCTGGCCTAATAGTTTTGAGAAAAAGATTTTTAAAGATTTTCTCTATATATAATTTATCCCCCATTGTAGCCCCACCCTACCCCCAGGGACCATAATTTGAACAAACTTGAATCTACAATACCTAATTTATATGCAATTAAGTTACTATCACTAATGGCAACTGGCAGGTGGTGTCCATAAAAAGTTTTAAATTTATATAATCAAAGATAATACCTTGTCCTTGAGCCTCAGGTTTTGCATGGGGTGGGCATGATGATCTCTCTGTGCTTAGCTTTTTACTTTTACATGGAACTGCAATACAATATACAATGTTAATTACATCTCGATAAAAATTCACCTCAAGTAGCACAAAAGGTATGAAATTACACAGTATACACTATTTACTATTAACTAGAAAATGTAGTTAACTATGCTCTAAAACGACCATAACTTTTAACCTTACAGGACATCTTTGTACCGGTAACCTAGCCAACAAGCAATTACTGTGCATGTACATTATGTAATGTGTTGAATTACTTAAAGTACTTTGACCAAATAAAACCTCAGGTTATGAAACTTACAGTGTAGTGTTTTATCCTAGATACACTATAAAAAAAAATTGGGAATAAAATACAAGTATGAGGTCAGAATGTCCAGTGTACCGGATTGCACAGTTGGCAGGTTGAACAGTGCACACCCTACTTATATTTGAAACATTTGTTGCAATACCTTCTACTTTAATAGGTACCTAACTCTGGAATATTAAAAAAGATCTGGATCTAATCAACTGAATGAAAAGTACCTTCCATAGGGGATGCAGTGTTGGAATCATCATCAACTTCTTTTTCACTCTCTGTTTCAGTATCAATAGTTTCTATATTGAAGAAAAGACACATCAATAAACAGCCTTGAAAATTCTTGGGGAATAGACAGAAAATAAAAACATGATTTATAAACACACCTTTGTCAGCAAATCAATTTCATCAAAGTCTGCTTTTTAAATGTGCATGATTAATGTATATTGAAAAGAAAACTCACTACGTGTGTGAAGATAATGTATATTGGCAAGGAAACTCACTACATGTGTGTGGTAGTTATTAAGGAATAAGGAATCATTCTTTCAGTACATGTATTATGGGGTGATAATTTTGGTCGGGGCATGATCAAATCCAATGAAGCTCGAGGGCTTAATGATGGATTTGAAAATTTCCAGCAGTTGTACAATTAAATATTTGAATATAAATAAGCAAACCCTGCTTGCGCCCAAATCATACGTTATTTGAATTTAATGGACTGTATAGTACAAAATCAACTGTGTTATCATATGTTATCACAAGCAAAAACACTGAAAAAGTTAATTTAAATGAATATGGACAAGGAAATTTACTACATGTGTGTGGAAATGTATATTGGCAAGGAAACTCACTACATGTGTGTGGTAATTTAAATGAATATGGACAAGGAAACTCACTACATGTGTGTGGTAATTTAAATGAATATGGACAAGGAAACTCACTACATGTGTGTGGTAATTTAAATGAATATGGACAATGAAACTCACTACATGTGTAGTAAATGTACACTGGCGAAGAAATTCACTCATATGTGTGGGAAATGCATTCAAAATGGAAAGGAAATTCACCATATGTGCAGGAAATGTGTACCAGTATTTGTTATGACATATGTTACACATAAATATTAAATACATTTTAATACATGTTCATGTATCAAATCAAAATGAACACTAGAAACATTAAGTAAAAGTAACCTTCATTGTTCTCCTCACTGTCCTGGTTGACATCAAATGGGTTATCATCAAATGGATTATCATCAGGTGAATCTTAAAGAGAACAATAGTTGTAACAATTTATTATTAAATTATATAGTATTTATTACTGTGCAGTTCTGAACTACATGTACTCTCGCGCAGTAAACTCTATATTATACAGGTTAAAAATTAATTGATTCACTGATTATACTAATTCTTGTTGTAAAAAACAATATGAAATGTTAAACCATGTGCATTTTTTTTTTGAAATCCTTTTGACATTTAAATCACATTAACACATCAACAATTATTAAAATTGTCACATACTTGTCGCCAAGGTAGGTTGGCTTCCCCATAATCATATCTTAACTCTTCTCCAGCTTTAATATCTCTATTTGCAAAGAGGCAGAGCCTTGGATAATTCTCGGTAACCAAAAGGCGCATAACACAGTTATTCAACGGACTTCCGACTTCCTCGTCCTTTATATACTTCCCCTTTCTTTCAGTGTTAGTTGCATCAATGCTACAAACAAAAAAAGCAATTTTATAGATTTTTGCAGGGTTGCACCCGGTATTAAAAATAATGAAAATGAATTTACACATATATGTGTGAAAGTGGGACTGGTTTGATCATCGTGGTTATATATAGCTCAGTTGGTAGAGTACATATCTAGTGATTCTGGATGCCCTGGTTCAAATCTCTGTTTGGCCGTCATTATATTTCCAATCCTGTTACGTATGCATAGTGTTATTTTAGTCATCAAGCAAAGATGTCAGAATGATTTATTCACTGAATTATAGTGTAATCATGGTAATAGAAAATACCTAATCATTGTATAAAACTTTTTATCTCATGCTCACTTTACTTTCCTTTATAAAGTGCAAATAGTTAAACAGGATATCATTTTCATCTCCATATTTAGTTGAAATGTACGTAACAATGGTTTTTTGCCAATTCTCAGAACTCATAACCTGCAATTTCTAAAAACAAATTGCCAGGGTGGTGAGAATATTCAAACACAATTTTTTTTTTTTAAAATTCTAATTAATTTTCTGTCATCAAAATCTGACCTAAATTGTACAATTCCCAGCATCTAGTAAACTGTATATGGATATCAATTTCACATTCTCATAAGAACCAGAAAAAGTTGTATTACAAAAAATCTAAAATAGGTAAATAAAACAATTGTATCTCTCTCTCTCTCTCTCTCTCTCTCTCTCTCTCTCTCTCTCTCTCTCTCTCTCAACAATCACAATAAATATATTATATTTGCTTACCACTTCAGACCATTCCACTTAAAGTAAAACATATAACTAGTATGTTTTATTTTGCGCTTCTTTTCTCTTTCTTCTGCTTCCTTGGGCACAATTCTCTCTCCAACATATTCTACCAAAAAGCTTCCTTTTGGAAAATTTTGAGTTGCAAAAACCCCATATCCTTAAAATAAGAAAAAAAATATTGGTGAATATTTTGCATTACATGATTGTACAGTGTGTTCACAAATCATGTACAAAACCTAATTTATTTATAAATGCCTTTTATTATGGAATTATTTGTATAATTGTGATTATCAAATGCAAGGGGCTAAAATTGTTCCAGAAACTAATGACATTTTTCATTTAAGGATCTGCATAATCAAGGGAAACAAATGTGTGAAACTGAGTAGATTGGTACATAAAAATAAAGAAATGATACTATTTTCTATTACACTAGACTCTGACCCGTGCATGCACGGTTTGACATATTGCATATGATATCGGACATTCACGAAATAGATACATCGACACACCATATTTACATATCCAAGCTTTAAGCCTACAATAATGCTATTAATTTCACTACACTCTGCTTAGTTAGAATAATCTAACTGTGTCTCGGGACAGGCCTTCACCACAGTTGAAATGCCTCTCATATACCCGTAATGTAGCAAAAAATTGCATAATCGCTTCGAAACGGTTTTGGAGAAAATTATTGAAGCTGCATTGTGATTATAACAGTCAAATTATTCATAACAAACCATTTTGAGGCTGTAAATACCTTTCTTCTAAAAATTTAATTCATATTAATGAAGAATTCAACACTTTTTTACCAATGTTTTTTACTCACTTCGAATTTACACAACATGTTGACATTCAAACTCTCAGGATATAGCAAATTTTCAATGAAAATTTAAACATCTGTGTATTATCGTTTCTGAGTTTATCCATGCAAGTGTGATATTGTGGAAACATAAACTAAAGAGCCTCCCGTGATTTAGCGTGAATGGAATGCACATGCGCAAGATTGTAGAATAAAAAAAATCCAGATGATTCCGGATTTTCATAAGGAATTTTCGTTGATTATTAATAAGCGAAGCTTGATTGAGAAAAAATAAAAACAAACTGGTAATCTTCAAATACCAATGATGTTTAAAAAATAAAGAACAAAAGACAGTTCTCTTCTGATTTCTCGATATTAAAGCCCAAAAATTCGAGTCTTTTATTTTAATGTATAGTAGTAATAGATGTGTATCAACTCACCAATTCTTCTGTTGATCAATTCAACTTTTAATGCATCACAGTCCAGTCCAGAACGACACATAAATTCTGCCTCTCTTTTAGGGCTTATTCGTTGTTTCTAGCACATAAATAAATTACTCATTAGAAAAAAGTTTTATTTCAAAATATGCAAAATTTGTCTTTTAAACTATATCACATTGATTTTAAAATCAAATTATCTTAAGGCCTTCCATTTTGGTTTGCAAACTCCTTTTCAGCTATTTCAAGATCAAAATAAAAACTTTATTAATATTACTTATATAATGCACACGGTCATAATCACTTGTCCGAATGGACAAGAAGGAAAAAAAGTTAATGTAGAGCCCTGACACCGTGCATACATAAAAAAGATATATTACAAACATAAATTAGAATGCTAATTTTACACAAACAGTCCCTGAAACATTCTATGTAAGCACACGCTGAACGGAATCTGGTGAACGCTAATGAAAGGTGAACGATGAGCGAAGGCAGAGTGCACATGAAGCGCTGAACGATGAACGGTGAACGATATGTGAACGCAAGATGAACGATTTATTCGGAGTGTCTCGATGGTTATCCTTACATTGTATTTTGACGGAAATCAGGAAAAACATGCTAATAAACTACACGTACAGTGCTGCTATCTTGAAAGTTGACAAAACAGTCCTATCCTATCGACTGTCCTGCAAATAATATCTATCCTGTATTATCTTTAAAGTTATACCATACCATTTATGCATGTTTAGGAATAACAGTTAAATAAAACCAAATTTAAGACCATAATATTAATTTTATCAACAGATAATCGAGTAATGTAATGATAAAAATGTCTAATTAATACATAAAACCATTGTTAATCTATAAATTAACACGCAATTATGTTTACTATCTTAAGTTGATCTGTTCAGTAAGACAGTTTATTGTCGAACATGGATATGTTTGTGATTTGGAATCGAAGTAATTATTATTTGAATCGTGAAAAATACACAAATACAATGTCTGTTTCTTATATTTATATATATATATATGTGTCGAATCGTTAGTTGATTGAATTCTTCTGTTTTTAAATGACTGGACTGACTATCTTAAAATGAATCATTAAATACTATTTGTGTATCAATTTATCGCTGTATTGTGTAACATAAAATTTTCACAGTAACTGCATACTTAAGCCATTTTCGGATCGACAAAAAAAATGCCTGTTTAGGAGAGTGATAAAAAACAACAACAGCAAAAAACAGACCTGCTCAAGAATGTGTACTTTAAATTCCACGGATTAAATTTTAATTAAAATGATGCTTTATGTATAATATTAGTTTCCTTTCACCTTAACGCAAGGTTTTTTTCCTCATTTTGCTGAGATCGATTCTTTCATTTTTGAAGTTCCGAATGAAAATGAATGAAAACGGACTGAATTCAAACGATAAGTGAACGGTGAACGATAAGTGAACAAAGGTGAACGCACAATGAGCGCTTTCTGAACGGTGTGCACAAAAGGAGCGGAGTGAAGAGTGCAAGTTAACGCACTGTGACTGCACGGTGAGCGCACGGTGAATGCACGGTGAATGCATGGTGAGCGCATGGTGAATGCACGAAAAAATGGGAAAGTAGATGGTTTAAGGGACTGTAATACTTAATACTGTCGCATTGTTTTTTTATTATCATAAATTTGATAAAACCATTGATTAATTCACTTTTCTGTTGTGATAATTTCACTTACAAACAAAACAGACCGAGCAACTGATTTTGTTCAAATTGCTGATAAAACAATTTGAGCATATATTGTGACTGTATGACAATTATAGAAAACTTCAATATGTCACACTAAGCAAAAACAAGAATAAACATCTAAATATGAGAATTTGAGATATCACCGGTAAAATGTTTACTTAAAGAATGAGAGATATGCACACCCAAATAACTTTAACATATCAATGGTATTCAATACACATGTACTGTTGTTTGAAATATACCTTAAAAGTTCAACTGTATGTACAATGTTAAAAATTTCACTTACTGCAATTTTCCCCCTTGAATAAGCTGCCATCTTTTTAGTTGACTGCTTTATAACTTACATAAGCTAGAAAAAAGAAGAAAAAGAAGTTGTACATGAATGCCAATACAAATTAAAATGTGTGTTATATGAGATGCCATACTTCATTAATGTGAGTTATGAGATATTATACTAAATGTATTCAAGGTGGATAATTATCAACTTTTCACCTTAATTATTATTATCATTATCACCTCATGATGACTATTGATTTATCACATGAAATCCAATTCTGAATCAGTGAAAATCACTATACATGTACTACATGATGTGTGTGGAAATGTATATGGACAAGGAAACTCACTACATGTGTGTGGTAATTAAAATGAATATGGACAAGGAGACTCACTACATGTGTGTGGAAAGGTATATTTGCAATGAAACTCACTACATGTGTGTGGTAATTTAAATGAATATGGAGAAGGAGACTCACTACATGTGTGTAGGATTGTACAGGTAACTCTCGATAGCTGGAAGTCCATGGGTCCAAGGAAAAACTTTGAAGTTTCAAGAGTTCGAGTTTTCAAGAGTTCGGAATTTTCTGGGTTGACCAATGGGTTTTAAAATTAGTCTTACCGGATGTTATGATTAAGCCATTTAATTAGTGCTAACCTTACACTCATGCTTAAACAACGTTTTCTTTTCAGTAAAATATACAGAACTGGATGTTTTTAAAACTAAATTCAAACAACTATTGAATAAATTCATAATATAATTATTTATTTTATGCATCATATTAAGACCAAATTGCTCAGTACTACTGGAGTGCGAGACGATTAACATGTCATAAATGTGATAACTAAGTATCACCCATTGTTCCCACCGTAAGGGTCCTTCACCAGCTGTAAGAACTTGTTCAGCAATATAATCATTACAATGACAATGATGCTGATAAGCATACTTTTAACAGTTTTATAATTCTAAAATTTGACCATGGCTCAATTATATCGTTTCATCTCAATTAATTTCTCATTTTCATTGCGTCTCCAAATTATTGTAAAACGGTTGTGATAATTATAGATTAGGTATTGGTATAGTCAGTCATCAAACAATTATCACCTTGCAGGACAAGTGCCGCCTGAACAAACAACTCGTGACACAAGTCCCGCGTCTAAGGTGTTATTTAGGTATAGCGCTTGGAGATACACGGAGACTTTGAGGTATCGAGAGTAAGAAACTATAGATTATGAACGGGACTGCAGTTTGACTTAGAGAGATCAAGCTAGGGTTTTCGAGAGATCAAGAGTTTGAGAAATCAATAGTAAATTTGCTTAGTTATATAGGGGAAAAAATCGGGACCCTAGACTCACTTCCAGCGATCAAGAACTTCGATCCAATCAAAGTTCGAGCCATTGAGAGTTACCTGTATATTGGCAATGAAACTCACTACATGTGTGTGGTAATTTAAATGAATATGGACAAGGAAACTCACTTCATGTGTGTGGTAATTTATTAAATGAATATAGACAAGGAAACTCACTACATGTGTGTGGTAATTTAAATGAATATGGACAAGGAAACTCAATACATGTGTGTGGTAATTTAAATGAATATGGACAAGAAACTCACTTCATGTGTGTAGGAATGTACATTAATTGGCAATGAAACTCACTACATCTGTGAGGTGAATTAATACTGGTGTAATTGGGAAACTTGCTATATGTGTCTAGGAAATATATATTATATTGGCAAGAAAATTGACACTACATGTGCATATGAAATACATAAAATTGTTGGCAATGCAACCAACCATGGTAAATGTTGGTTGCAAGAAAACTCATTACACAAGGTGGGTTGATTCACGTGTATAAAATAATGTATATGTTATTCAATTGAAACTTACTGCACAAGATTGGTAAAGAGGCAACACACAGACCATGAATATCAGGCATTATTACATGATTGTCCACTAATGCGCCAAAAGTATGTCAATTTTTTGTTTTTCCCTATATATTTCATCGAAAACAAGACTTTTTTTTAAAAGGTTTTCAGGTCAGATTATTGGTCAGATTTTGAAGAAGTTGATATTGATTTCCAGCATAGTAGATTCAATTTCCACTTGTTGTCGTACATTAGTTTTTGACAACTCATTTGTAAAATTTGAATATTTCAAACACAACACTGAGATAGTTTTTAAGAGCTCTACTATATATTTTTTGCAATGTATGAGCCGAAAAATCTTACTTTGAACTGTTTATATTAAATTTCAGTAATAGAAGGTTGGAAAAATATTCAAATAAGATGCAAAAAGAGCTAGAAAAATTCTTAATGTATCAATCCAAGTCTTTTCAATGTACATGGTCAAAGGGTTTCATTTTAACAATTCTAAAAAAAAAAAAATTTCAATTAATATATGGTGAAAAGAAAAAATAAATTGACCTACTTTTGGCACCTGAGTGTACGTACATGTATATGTCCCTGATTTCCTGAACTCAAGTATAATTTAAGCTGGTCTATTGGGGAAGGGGGGGGGGGGGTGCATAAAAAAAACCCATTAGAAAACCTCTTTATTTTTAACCATATGTAATTTACATCAGCTCTAGTTTTAAAAAAAAGAAAAAGCAACCATCTGGTTCTTTTTGGGGGCAATCTCAAAATACAGGTATATTTTTCTATAGGAATATTTAGAGAATTTTCATTTTCCGCATTTCGTAGCAGATTTAAAAAATACTACAATAGAGATTTTCTTTGAATTGTGATATCGCGATTAGCAATATCATTTTGAACCTTATATGTGAAAAATACTAAATTCAACCATCTAGTTTAAGTGAGGGTCATCTCAAAATATGAACAGTTGATAAATTTTGCTATATACATGTATTTTGGGTACATGTATTACAAATGTAGATTAATTGCTATGATGGATTCATTCAAAATGAAGCAAAATAATCCTGGAGATACCATCATTTAGTGTATACAATTTCAAAGGGTTACGATTTTTACTTTTTCTTTTTTCCTATATACTCCTTCAAAGCTTCATTTTATCATAATGTCGACATATAAAGCAAGATCAATGGCAATGCTCACCTACCAAACCACAGAAAAATTGTGGAAAAAAAATTGTTTATCATGTGTTTATAGTGTTCAATTTAATAAATGTCTATATCTATATAAAAATCATAAAAGGTTGAAATACACTGTATTTTACTCTATCAGAATGCACAAAAACATGAACCATGCAAACTAAAGTCAGCCTCAACCTTAAACCAGATGAGAATTGCCCAGATTAAACAACTCATTTTAAGGTTTAATTGATTAACATTTTAGACAGAAAATTAGAAAGTAAAAATGCTCATATTCATAAATTGTCAGTCCAAACCAAATTGAAATTAGACCATACAATTGGACAACTCATACATCATGCGCACACTACCGAGAGAGTTCTCCATACATGTATGTATTTGTTTTATCTCTGTAATATAAATAAAAAAGGCTCTTGTAATTTTTAAAACAACAATTTGGGTCAACACTAATATCAAATCTCCTCTTGCTTGATCTTAGATTCAGATAACCACAGACATAGTCAAAATGATGTACATGTAGCTAGCTGGGTGTTCAAGAAATAGACAACTAGACATGAACAATTCATGAATTACATGTATTACCATGATGACTTCAATCTAATGTTTCAACATGTGCTCTATTTGCAAAACATCATTGTTTATTCACCTGCCATTTTTTATATGCATTGTTCCATCCAGATATACCACCCCCTCTAGAATTTGAATTTTTCCTTTAAATGTACAACTAGAGCTGAAACGAATACCATAAATCAGTATTCGAATATTCGTGAGTGCTATTCGATTCGTATTCGAATATTCGTAGACGTCATAGACAAAGTATTAAGCATTTATGATAGTTTGTATTTCTAAGTGAGTGTATGTGTAAACTGCTTAATATCAGTTCGAAGTTGACACTTAATGCATGAGTATCCATTGAATTGGGTGCGCATTTAATTTTTAAGCAAATAATAATATACTGATTTTTTAAAAAATTTCCATCAATAACAATCAAAAGATTTATTACTTCTTTAATAATATACTGCAGTCCTGACTCCTGGATGAGACCGATACGTATCTTCGTAAGTCAGTCCAAATATTTCCGCCATGTTTGATATAGTATTAAACAGAAAACTGATAACGCTCATAACTCCGGAAATGTTCTGTTTATTTAAAAAAACAAAACGAATTATATCAAGGTATCTTTTAAAAAAAACTTTCGATGTACCTTTCGATATTAACTCTCCGTAGCTCACACTCGTTCAAACAGTTAAGCAATTTTTTTTCTTCAGCGTCTGACATGAATTGAAAAATCCAGAATGTTTGTCTCCGTTCAATGTAAACCCTGCTTTTACTTTCAAGGTAAACAAGCATGGCGGAAGAGTCTATTACTGGGGTAAGTAATAGACTCTACCAAGCATGGCAGTCATAGATGGCTTTATATTTACTTTCGTTCCGAGTAAAATGAAATAACATGATGCGGCATAGTTTACAGTGCTTGATATGGGTGTTTAATATGTGATCGAATATTCGAATGCTAAATATACATTCGAATATTAGAAATTTACTATTCATTCGCGAATATTCGAACATTCGTTTCAGCACTATGTACAACCCTCAAGTCATGAGATGAGCTGCTACAATCCCCTCCCCCTGAAATAGTTTTATTTGTTTGTGTCAGAGAGGAATTTAGTGTTTTTTGTTACCAATATTCTGGGTTGGATTTCTGCAGACTGCCCCCAATAGGCATTTCTGTATCTTGCTATAAAGTGATGTGAAACTCAGAAAGGGGCTTATTTTTAAGGCAATTTGATTCATCATCTGATAGTCTATAGAAAGATAGATTAAAGACTGGATGGTGCACCTTATTCCTTAACCACAGAAACTGTTTTTGATATCTATTTTTACTCTTTTTCTTCACTTGACTTTAACTTTTTAGCATCCGAATTATTATTAAGCTAGTCAGAAACTTCAACTTAAAAGTAAATGTCCCCTTCGGCTACCTCTTTTGTAATTTATAGTAAATCTTTAAGTTTATTCATAAGTCGTTGACCAGTTCCGAATAGTTCATATGTTGAATAGCAAATAGTTATGGAAATAAAAGTTGGAGAAAAAATCATTACCTTTAATATAATACACTTATAATGCTTGTTTAAATTTTGCAGTAGTTTCATTTTTTGCGGTCATATACATGTACGTATTCAATACTACAGTCTTACATTAGTCAACCAATATTAAACTTTTGCTTTGCCAGGTCATTGCAACGTTTAATATTATGTGCATAAAATAGTCTGTTGACGCCTTATATTTTCACATGTAACAAGATTTCTTCTATCAAAAGTTGTTTTGGTATTATTCTTACATACCCATATAAGCATGCAGGATATAAATTTTAAAAAATGCAGAAGGATGAAAAATCTTATTAAGCTGCCATTTTACAAATTCCAAAAACTCAATTTGTTTTTGTCTGTTTCAGGATTATATGAAGAAATAGATTAAAACAATTACTTCTGGAATTCATTAAATTTTCTTACTAAGTCTTAAATAAATCATATTGAACCACACTAATGATAAATGGAGGCTGGGCAACTGTACTCCGACAAGATATTAGAATTTAGAAACTACATGTAGTCTAAAGTATTTTTATAGTGATCTTGTTTGTTAAATCCATGCAAATTAAATTAACTGTATAGGTTAAAAGAATTGCCAATAGCTGGTTGGTATGCATCAAACCTCTTTTTCAATAGGTTCAATTGATGGTGTTTAAATAGGGCTAAAACTTTTTATCTGCATTCGATTTCCATGGAAACAGCTACGCTATTCAGAACTTATTGATTTATTCGTAAATGGTAAAATGGCTTCCAATATAATTTTTTGGACAAAATTCTAAATAAAGCAATATTGCATTACTATCAGCAATAATATAGCGTACATCAGCCAAAGAAAAAAAAAAGATTTCAAAACAACACCCAGGAACATTTAAAGCACCGCCAAATCTATACCCTATTCAGTACTGGTCATTCTATAGAAAGAATAATCTTACCGTGACCAGGCTACGCTCAGGTCACAGTAAGAATTCGTCCCATATACTTGCAATGTAGCAGCTGCAAAGCGGATCTGCTTCGCATCGACTTTAAGTCTGTTAAAAACAATCTGCAGGGGTAAAACACAGCACTTATATTACAAACCTTTTTGAAAATGCATATGTAATTAAGTCCACAAAATATTCATTATTAATATAATGGGTCATACAAAGGCATTTTGTTAATATATCTGTGGTAGAGTCAGGTATATTGCATTCCTACTAGCTCTGGCTAGTGGGTTAACCCTTTATCTCGCTCGGTAGAGTGCTTGACTGGCGTGCCAGAGGACCCTGGTTCAAACCCCAGCAGAGGCACAAAGTGTCTCTGTTTGAATTTGCCTGCCATTTTGCACTCGAAATATCTCGGAATTATCATTAACATGGCGACCAGTGATTTCATTGCCAAAACCATTAATGTGGTAAAATGGGATTATAAATGAGCAACATTGTAGGTATTTGAGACCAATCAAATGAAAATATAGGCAAGATACAACCGAGATATTTCTTTTTTCATTTGCTACTAAGAATTACAGTAAAGGGCACAAATTCTATCATTTAACCGGGTTAGTTGGACATGTGTCATTTTAAGAAAAGACCATTCTATCTAGTCAATCGACGGTAATAATTATTGTTTATCATTGCATTGCATCGATTTCGTTGATCAAAATCATACTAATATGTTCCAAACAATTCTCATTTATTTAGCAAAATAATTTTATGAAAATAATACAAGAAAAAAAGACATGTTATTTAAAATGTCAATTTAAAAAAAAAAAGTGTTATAACCAAGCTATGTAGCTAAATTAGGAGATTGTGCTGGACTTGATCACGTTACATTACAAGTGCAGCTGTTAAACACATGCACATGCTGACGAAACGCAGAGAGGTTCTACACTTGTTCACACGTTCAACTTCTCCTACAAGATTGTCACTAATTATTCAAACGACTTACAGTTCTTACGTAGCTTCTTTTCCTTTTCGGGGGGCTGTAGTAATTCGTATAAAGCATGCAGGATGGAGGGATTTGTTTTGTGACATTTTTTTTACCGGATATGTCGCGTCGTAACACTGTCAGGTCAAGTCGTACACAGACCAATTCGTATACAGGTCAACTCGAATACAAAGAATTGTTCTCATATGTATTACAGGCACTCAAATCAATAAACTTCAATTTAAAAAAAAGAAGAGGTAAACTTCAATGAATTTGAAAATGAAGCAGAGTAAAATTGTTTAAATAATTACCTTGTTAAAGAATATTTTTTTTTACTTTTGGAGAGTGTTTACAAGATTCAGTATTTATTTAGCTCTCTTGTAGGTTTTTTGTTTTTGTTTTACAAGTTTGCATTGATGTCATTAATTATGAGGATGAATATGGTGTAAAAATTGATCCCGAAAGATTTGGGGGGGGGGTATTGTTTTTATAATGATTTATTTAATTTTAAAATGAAAAAAAAATGAGTTTTCTCATGGGGATCAAACTTCATATATATCTACATATAGGATCTTTCCTTAAACTTATTAGAACCATTTCTTTGTATCAATGTAATGAAAGATAAATAAGGGTGCAAATGATAATAATAATAATAATAAAAAGATTTAGAGAGTTTTCTAAGTGATTTACTGCATGTATTAAATTTTAAACATTAAATTAAAAATTATTGGTTTCCTTATGGGGGTTTAATTTCTTAATAAAAGGGTTTTCCTCAAACTAATGCTGATTATTTGTTTGTAATAATGTCATTAGGGGGAATTAGGGTGTACATTCTGGTCCTGAAAGATGCATGTGGTTTCCTAAATGTTTAACTATACCTGTCAGATCTTTCAACGATAAAAAGAAAATAATGTGTTTCCTCATATGGGTCATAGTTTATGATAATAGGATTTTCAAAAAAAAGGATAAGAGGGGTTTTCAATTTAATACTGGTTTTTAACATTAAAATGAAAAACACGGTTTTTCCTTTGGGGTGCAATTTGTAAATGAGCCTTTCCCTTAAACTAATACTGATTATTACTTTGTTTTAATGTCATTAAGGATAAATTAGGGTTTAACATTACTGATTTTTTAACGTTAAAATGAAAAGTTTGGGTTTCCCCATGGGTGTTTATGTAAATAATAATAGGATTTTTCCTAATAATTATTCTAATAATCATTTCTTTGTTTTAATGCAAGGAAGAGTAAATTATGGTGCAAAAATTAAGCTCATGAAATTAAAGGGTTTTTATAAGTGATTTACCGTACTGATTTTTTGGGGGGCATGAAATTGAAACTTAGAGTTTTCTCATGAGGGTGTAATTTAATGAAAGAATTAATATGTGATTAATATAGAGCAACAATTTGCTAATTTTTCTTGATTGATTGAAGAGAACTTTACTAAGAAACTCCACAATTAAAGCCGTTGAACAGAAAATATTTCTTTATTTTGGATAAAATGTGTTGGGTGTAAATTTGAAAGTTAAGAAACATATTGTTTATTTCTTCATGATTAATTGTTTGTTGTGAATTCCAAAAGAGAATATAATTAAAAGATTCCCCAGTTAAGGCCTATGAAAAATTGTTGACCCCCTTAAGGAAATCCATATGTTTCTCCTCTTGATAAAAAGTATATACTGTAGAGAGTCTAAATTTGAAAAGTTCCAAGTTAATGTTAATTTTTTCTTCATTATTCTTTAATTACCCGAACTAATAACAACACATTTTCATAATTAAAACCCCTAAAATGTTTAGAAGAACATGCAGGAGGCACATAATTCTCGATTGTGCTACATGCAACTTGTTAAAGTCTAGAGGAAATTCTAACTTTTTGAGAGTTTATCAAAAATTTCAATGGTATACTGAAATTGTAATGAAATAAATGATTATTTAAAACACAAATTAATAAAAAGCACACACTACATGTGTTTGACTACTACCGAAATTAAACCCAGTTAAACGTAAAAGAAAACCATCTTAACCATCTACAACTTTATGAGGTGACACACACAAAGACATGTAAATTTTCCTCAATTTAGCTGCAGAATAACGAAAAATCAGATGTCGCATTTAAACAAATGATCTAAAATTATATATTCGAAAGAAAATTGGTGTAAAAATCAACAAAAGATTAATTTTTCATGAAAGAAATAAGTGATCGTACCTTCTTTTGCGTTTCCATTATTTCCATAGGAAGTTGAATTTGCGCATGCGCAAATGTGGCAAGGGGACAAAGTGTGTAACATCCCCATTTAGACTCGATATCGTGTGTAACAAAATTCATGTGTAAACCGGAAACTCACACTTTTTATAATTTTGTATTTTCTGGGTAAATCATGGTCGAAAAACCCGATTTACGGGGTTCTGCAAACTTACTACACGGATTTGTGTCGTAGGTTTTGAAAATGTAGTAAGTTGCACGTGTGTAAACTAGTACATGTCGTAGGTGTCGGCATGATACAAACGCACACACACACACACACACACACACACACACACACACACATACACACACACACAAGCATGTCATACCTTCCTTCGCCTCGAGTCCAGTTACAGTATACGCCATCAGGGTTTCCCGTGTTATTTACAAAGAAACCGGTTGTTTCCCAAAATACCATAGCAGTATCGTTTATTACATAAATTGTTTGGATTTCCGCTGTTAAATCTGAAATTTTAATAAATTCAACGTGTTTGACTCTTTCACAAACTGTACAGAAGTACTAGTATCTTACGTTGCTTTCTTAATGACACAAACAATAACAATATACATGTACAAATAATACCAAACTAATCAAAATTAAAACTTTCCCCCCGCTCCCCGGTTTTCAATGCGTAAACGTTTAACTCCACGTATCACACACGGAGGAAACGCTGGAAATTTCAATTTTAATTTAATTGAATTATTCATCTGAATAGAGAAAAATAAAAGCTTGTCATAATTGCCACCTTGCTGAAGTCAATCGGGCAAATATTAAACAAAAAATATATCAAAGAAAATCAAAGCGTTCAGGCTACGCCCACCTCAATTATAAAGCGCACAAACCTACCGCTCAAGAAGTGAACCGTACTGTTTACAAGCTAACCGTACCGTTCACAAAACGAACCGTACCGTTCAAAAAGCTAAGTGAACCGAACCGCGTAACGTTCAGGATCTTTATTGTATTACAGAATTTTAATTAATTTTAATAAATTTTAATAAGTTGAATTAACATTTGTATTTGAATCAATAAAGATAAAAGTTGTAATTTGTTAGTTTTAAAAAACTAAAAGTGAAAAATCTCGAAAAAAAAATCCTAAGATCAAATCTAATTTTGTTCAATGAAATTGCAATAGTGTGTATTACACTATAAGTATATAATAGGTTCGGTACTGCCACGCTCCTACTAGCACTAGCTATATAGTGGGTTAAACCTCTAGCTCTCTCGGTAGAGCATTGCTTTTTAAACTGAACAGTCCGAGTTCAAGCCTAGCTGTGGTCATTCCCCCTCTAATATTACATGTACATAATTTTTGTCTCATACAAAAGAAAAGCCTACTATTTGGATTGTTGTCCACGTATCGAACTTGGCTGAAAAATAAATGACCATCGTCGGGATCTTTGCTTCCAATAAACAACTTCAATTCGCCCCCAATCACAGGAATTTCATCGCTAGACTGAGATGTCTTTGCGGAAGTGACGCAGGTTGACGCATTAAAGAAGTACCGAACGTCTGCTCCTCTACCCATGTATGAAACAAGGTGTCTGTAAGACTGCACTTTAACCATTCTGTAAAAATAGTGTAGAAATGCATAAAAAAGAAAAGTGATTAAATCCTAAATTAGTCTGATTTTTAAATTTTATTAAAAAATTATTATGCTTTTCCTCAATATGGTTACTAGGCTAATAAACTAACAAGCTTATCTTTTAAAAAGATTGGTGAGCTAGCACCGTAGCCATCCTAAAACACAGACGCAGATTTCTAAAACATTGGTTTAAATTCCTGAATCGATTAATTAAATAGGAAGGCACTGTGGTGTACTGGAATTGTGCTGGAGTGGCCGGCCGGGGGGGGGGGGGGGGGGGTCTCAATTTAGAATTGTGAATCTAGAGTGGGCTTCACATCTGCAATGGCATAGCTCATTGACTGTGCCTTAATCATTATGTTTCAATTTCGAGGTGAAAATTTTCAAGAACCATTGGTACTGTCGTGTAGCTGTCGTTCTCGGGCCTTTCCGACAAGCTTGGAAAAAATATCCGAGGTTGTTTTCCGAGCTTGAATGAATTTAAGATAAAGCTAGCTTTTTATTATTATAATAATATTTAAATAACTTTGCATTATAAGACCTAAGCTATTGTTTCTTTTTGTTGACATTTTTAATTAAACACAAAACTTCATGTGAAGATGATAAAACGGAATTCAAATGGTACAGTTTATCTACAGTAGTACAGTATTCCCAGAATCCCCTACTATGGAGTCGAGCATGCGTATTCCAGTGAAAAAGACTAACGTAGTTGCTAGCGCTCGAGAGCGCTAGCAATTAGTACGTAGCAGTGTAAATTGAAGAATCATAAAGATTATGTAATTTCTTTTTATCATATTTTAAATATCATATGTATTGCAAAATGGTATTGAATACATTTTATAAACTTCACTTACTTTTGACATTGTACGGAAAAGAACGGTAGAACCAGCCACAGGAAAGAAAAAGCGTTCATTCTGAACAAGCCTTTCGAAGAGTTCTTGATAATAACCGAACTATAAGTGGATCTGAAACCTATATATGATCAACCTTTTAATGTCTTGGGATGTCTATAGACTTGTGATCGCTGTATAATCTTCAAACATCGGTAAAGGCCTCGTAAACGTGTACAAAGATCAGCCTATTTATAATAGATTGGTAGTTTCTTCTGAATACTCCTTCAAATTATGTCAAGGCTAGGAATGTTCCATTGGTAGTTTTTAGGATATTGCTAAACAATAAGTATTTAGAGTGGAGAATCACAGGTTTTGTTTTCTTTGCAGGACATGGACCTTTTAGATTGTTATTGGTCAGTGCTCCCATTCCTATCGTGACCAGGAAGGTCAAAAACCCCTCAGTTTAATCGAACTTCTAAAATAATGTGTCCTTTTCTCGAGTTCTTTCGTATGGCTGTTTGTACTCCTTTTTAAGTAGAAGAAGGAATGCAAAATCATTAATATTGAAATCAATGCTTTTGACATTACATTTGGAAAAAAAACCCACCTCTGTATGTAGAAAATTATTTTTTGTGGAGTTCTGTCTATCATAGAGGAATCAAACATGCATTGTCAAAAACAAAACACGTAAATGTATTTTTTTTGCAAAGATGAACGGAATATGCTAAACGCAGGTCCCATGTAACGTTGATGAAATGATTACAATTTCAACGTACATGTTATGATTTTATGACTTATATTTTGTTTTTGTAATTAATCGGCATCTATTAAAATGCTCAAGTAATCCAAGCAATTTTAAATCTTGTAAAATATGGACGTCAATGAATTGTCAATATTATTCAATTATTGACTGGGTATGAAGGCAACGTATGATTTGTTGTGCCTGACGACAGAAATATTGCCAAAGTCCGAAATCCGAGGGCAACATTTCAGTCAGAGGGTCCAACAAATCACATGTTACCCTAATCCCACTCAACAACTGTATAATTGTTAAACATTTCACTACCGATACATGTGTGATTTTAAGCAGCAGTCGTCAACCATTCATGTCGAAAAGCCAACCGGTAATTTCCGTTTCATCAAGATCGAACTAATTTAAATTACCTGTGCATTTTATTTTTTAACATGTTACAAGATTGCACACGCACATACCCAGAGAGAGAGAGAGAGAGAGAGAGAGAGAGAGAGGGAGAGATCTTGTCTTCTAAGGGTACAATGTGTGCTTTTGCTCATGCTAGACAACAATAAGTGGGTGACACAGTTCTCGCAAGTACTTCATGTACTAAAGATCAAAAGTTGATTAACAGGTTTTTTTGTGTTTGGCAAGATAATAAGAAGTCTTCAAATTACAATTCTCATAGTTAATTAAATCATTCAAGTTACAGTGGACAGTATTCTGCCTTTCATTCTAATGATCAGATTTGCAATAATATTGTTTTTGTTAATTTGAAATTAATGTATATTAGCTTATTAGAATTATCTCTACGGAAGCGCGAAACATGTTTATAATCCTTTATCACATGTATAGTGTAAATAAATAATTAAACAATTAATTAAAATCAATGTTAATAAATAACTTTTGATCAGGTTACTGGTATTCAAGTAAATCATTTGCGGTTTGATGCTATTATATGTGATATTGCCATAAGTAGATTTATTTATCCCCGCAAGGTATTTTTCCTCTCTATTTCTTAACGGAACATAACCACGATCTGTGATCATAATTTTGATTATTTATTTTCAATTTTTACATGGAAAATGGTTTACTTGTGTATATTGAATGGTTGATTGTTTAAATGTTAGATGTCAAGTTACAAGCAAGATAGAGAGGTGAGAAAACAAAGATTGATTCGTATATTTGTTAAAAAATTAATGTAAAAATAAACATTTTTTTTTGCAAAATGACACGTAGAAATAAAGATAAAGAGATTCAATGTATCAATAGATAATATCATTAACAACAGAAACCAACATTTGATTGAAACTTATTCCACTTAACACATATGTGATTCGAAATACCTGGAAGTGACTTTGTGGTGTATGTACAAGAACCCCTATCAAAGTCGCAAATTCAAAGAGAGAACTATTTTGTGGAAAAAAATCTTTTTCCTTACATTACTTATATCCGGTTTACAAATTTCGCAACAAAATTTTATTAAGTAAATCGGAATACTGTGTATCCCTTATTTTACGTAATTGGTACGAGCATAATTATCCGCACAATGTTAATCACAAGATAAAGTTATGACTTTTCTATTGTGTTATTAACGTCTGATTTTTAACTTGGTAATAGTAAAACAGATGTATGCTAAACCGAATTTCATTTAAGTGTTATAACAGATAGTTCTATATTTTGAAAACTTTATTTCTTGCAATGTTTTGAAAACAGGGCATGTGTTATTGGAAACGAAATTTAATTGAAATTCAAATATAAAGACAATGCTTGGACAAGTTTATGAATTCTACATTTAAAAAAAAGCCGCACGTGTGTTTATTGCTTAATTTACATATTATGTAATAAAAATGAATTGCGTATCTTACGTATATACAGGTTTTAAGAAGTAAGATATAAAGACAGTGTTCTGTGTAATTTCATTCACAGAGATGCCAAAAAAGTATTTTATTTCAGTTTACGTTTACAAAGAATTTGACTCCCTGTGGTGAGGATGCCGTATGTATTGGACAAATCAACATGTCATTAGTAGACTCTTCCAAAGTCACGGTGTCAAATCGTGACGTACTGAAGGTTACGGTGTTGTTTGAATGGACATTAACAACCGTTATGACTCGAATATATGTCCATGCAATTGGGAATACTGTCGTAGAGTCTGATGAAAATTCGATGGAGCCATCTTTAGTCAGTTTGAAAGCTGTTAAAATAAAATATAATTGTATATCAGACAATGCATGGAATCTGAATAAGTCCTTGATAAAAAGGGTCAACAAATTAAGAAGGAAAAGCAGTTTCATGTAAATTCTATTGTTTTTTAAAGTCATAGTTAATAATGTCTGTACATGAAAAATTTAAATCTGTAATGGCTTAATAAGTCGTTTAAAAATGTATTTGGTTGAAGCACTTCAAACATTACATTTGACTGTCTCTCCGGCTATGCCATCCATGAATTGGTCCGATGTTTCTAGACATTTGCATTGGGTCTTGTTCACTAAGTAATTGACCTCCCCACCAGAAAAAAGCGTGTCCATAACTTCCTTTGCTGACGTCAGCTGTCTTTTTCTGATGTGTGTTTTGGCCCAAAATCTGTTTTGATATCAAATTACTTGATTTTAAATTTAGTTTAGATCGCAAATGATATGGTTATCTAGACGACATGAAAGGATGTTTTGTCGAAAAATTATTTGAGTGTTTAATTCTTGAAATCTAAAGCTTCAAGAGATAATTGATAGTTTCAATTCAATAACCTTGATTAGTTTTTAAGTGTACTTCTAATATAATTTCACTTGCAAAAAATGCTTACTTTCCTTGTCCTTGCATCCAACTACAGTATAACCCTGACAAAGTGGATGTATCATTTTCAAATAGGCCAGGCTTAGCCCAGAATACCTTGGCCGTGTCGTTTTCAATCCAAAACGTGTAAAGTTCCTTATCTATATCTGCAACAGACAATGCAACATTTAAACGTATCGCTACATCAGCAAGGACAGTAGGAATTAATTAAGAGAGAGAGAGAGAGAGAGAGTTGATAAAATTATAGGGCTAAAACCAAAAGCCCCTCCCACTCGATAGTACTCATTTGATAATTACTGTTGATTAGTATGACGATGGGGCCCTGGTCGAGTTTAAATGACAGTAGATCAGGACACATTCTTATGATGAGATAAATCTTCCCATTTTTCAACAAAACCATATTTCAAAATATGTATTTATCATATTTGCAAGTAATTGCAATTGATCTTTATTGAGTATTATAAAACAGTACTGTAAGTTTTTCCATGAATGAACTGTGCATCGTTGAAGGAACTCTGTCCAGGTTTATCGCCAGAGTTTGGACTGGCATCGAAGTGATTAATTTTACCCCCAAATGTTGGTATATCTTTGTACTGGGGCGGATTATCGGGTTCTACACAGCTTGAAACATTGAAGATATATCTTATCTCAGTGCCACTTGCCAGATAAGAAAACAAGGAATCGTAGCTGTGAACTGGTATAAACCTGTTAAAGAAATTGAGATAGAAATGTCCGTTAAACTGAATTATATTTGACAATTTTACCTTTAAATCTTTAAATATCAAAACCAGTCATATTTTTTCTTCTCTTCGACATTCTTTGACTATATCATTCTATATCTATGTATTTTCAGAAGAAGTTTTAAATACATGTATAGAACTAGATCAAAATCCGAAATCACAGTGGTTTAAAATTTTAGAGGATTACTTTCCAATTACAGCCACCAATAGAGTAATATTTTATAGCCATCTTGATAACCAGCATGTTTGATACTATGACGCCATTTTCATTACTACTTATTGTCGAAGACAGTTCTTTTTAGCAATAAATTGCATTAATCAACTAGGTTTTATATTTTAAGAAAGTGTTTACCTTTGGCAATCTGTAGTCCAAATCACCCACACAAGATTCAAGTAGACGAAGAACATAAAAACAGACATACTGTATCAGTATTCGTGGTACAGTTCACAAAAAGGAAGAAATTCATTCACCTTATGATTTATATTACGTTGCATGGCTATGACCTTCATTGATTTTATGTAATCTTGTTCACGAGGTCACAATGCCGCAACGTAATTTTCCCACTTTATACTGAAAGGTTAAAGTATATATACAGTTTAACGCTTCTCAATTAGCTTCTTTTACAACCAGCTGCGAGTTGTTGTTTTAAAAAGTTATTGGAAATAAAGAAAAGTCACAATAGTTAGAAAGTGGTCTGTGAAAAGTGCAATGAGATTAAAAAAAAACCCACTCATCACAATCTGGTTTATGATTTCGTGTGCATCGATTAAAAAGACATGATTGTTCTTCGAGTTAAAAAGGACATTCATTTTGATATGTCAACCAATACAGAAGAAGTCTGCATTTCCTCTGGAAGGTTTTATTGTGCATGCTATTTTTACATCATTTTCTGTCTTCAAAGTTGTTGCGTTTAATTATGATAACGTAAATGCTGCTGTATTCTTGCTTTGAATGCCTCCAACCAATAGCTCACGGTAATATTTTAGGGATGTTGGAACGGGGAAATACAATGTCATGGACTTCGAGAAATATATCGTACTTTCTGTCGTTATTTTGTACCTGACAAGAGATGACTTAAGAATTACAATTTTCATTACTTCAGCAAGTTTATCCTTTTTTCTTAATACAATATGCTCTACCATTCATTTCCCAAAAGTGCCCAAACAACATACGCAAAATTGAACACTCCGGATTTTTGTTACTCAATGTACATAAACGATGTAGCAAAGTTTAAGATGAATCATGATAAGTACAAAAAATACCAGTGATATGAAATATTAAATAGCCGGATGTGTTGTTAATCGAAGTTTATTTTGTACCCTATAAGCACAAATTCACAAATACTGTACCTGTTACACCTCCTCCAATGTAACTTTTACCACAATTGCTTAGTACTGAACATTGACATCCATCAAGTGTGATGGCAAATCGAAGTGGACTACCATTAACCACCATCGTGCGAATTTCTTCGTAAGAATTCAGTTGACGTGGGGTTACTGGCTCTCTAGCCCAAAATTTTCTAGAATTCAACACAACTTTCAATGAAAAAAAGTCTAAAGGAAATCACATGTCAATTGAGAATTTGTATTTTAAACTTTAAATTTGTTATAAAGTTTTTAAAAAAAAAAATACTTAGCCGAGCTTTCAACATGATTAGAAAATTATTTAGATTTTAAGTAGGTGTTTTATTTTCTGACCATTTGCATCCATTTTGTTTCACTTTGCTTCTTTTGAATAGTATAATCATTGCTAAGTAATAAACTCCTTTAACACTAATTTTTTTAAAAATATCACCAACAAGCATACCCTCTATTCTCTATTCCTTAAAAGAAAAGTAAAATTGTAATAAATTCATTCCTTTTACTTTTCGTGTCCAGATATCCAGTTGCAAGTAACACCTTTTATATCGTTGGTATTGTTAACAAAAAAACCTGGCCTTACATATGCAATGAAAACAGTCTTATTTTCGACGAAAACAGACTATACTTCTTCAGTTAACGCTTCTGTTATAAGAAAACACACATTCATACAAAAGGTTTGAAAATTTACATAAGAATAAAAAGAGGTACTAAAATGGCATGTTAAAATGCTTTCAATCATTGAAACCATATTTTAACTGAAAAAATATAAATTGGCAAATTTCTAAAATGTGCTATAAGGTTGGCTTACAGAAATTCAAATGTAAAATAAAGTCCAAACCTCCTTTTGTATTTTGAAACGCGTAATTATCATGGTTGAAAATCATTTGACTGGTTGCTTGTTTAGATGTTTGAGTGACTAAAAAAAAGGTAACTTTCCCACCGAATATTGGACGATCGATCTCTTTTGTTTGGTTGACAGGTTGTCGTATTGAAGAAATACATGACGCGGGCTCCATTGGAAAGGTGGGTGATGAGACCATCATATGTATTGATTGGTATGCTTCTAGATCTGATAATTTAGTTTTGAAATTTCAACTTTTACTAGGCATTTGTAACTGATGATGGTAAATGCTTTTTTTAATATTGGTGCCGATTTTGTTATACAATCTACTTATGATTGTTATCTCTGAATATAGACATAATTTATATTAGTGAGAACAGATCATAATAATATAGAATTAAAATCATAATTCAATACATATAACAATCATTTTGAGGTTATTTTATTGAAATACGAACGATAATGGATTTTCTATTAAAGAATTGTCAATTGAATTACCTTGAAGTCTTCAAATTTGTATCATTATCAAACATTGAATTTTACTGAATTTCATTTACCGTAAAATACACGGGAGATGAAAAATCTACTCCTACTCAAGAATACGTTAAGTTTAGAAGGACTAGTACACATAAAGAAGTCATACACATTTTACAGACGGATTTAAAAACCTGGTTTGAGTCACAAGTTGGTTCAAGTTTTAAAATAACTTATTAATTTAAAATAAAAATCAGTAAATGAAAATGTGCATGCAAAACTGAATTCAAAATATAGTAAATTATTAGGACTCTTTGGGAAACAAACAACAAAGTCCTAAATATTCCATGATGCGTTTTCAAAGCATCTTAGTTATTATTTGATTTTGGTGATATACTCACTTTTTGAGAATGAGCAAGGGTAAGCAACATCAGGAGACAGAAAATCAATGTCTTATACAACATGGTTATCTTTTTATCATTTTGAGGCGATGTTTATCATAAAATGGTGACATGGTTTCAATACTCGTATAACACAATTACCAAACTTTGGTCGGAGAACAGTTCCCTTGGTATAGACCCTCTTGTAAACACATCAAATCAATGTTTAAAACGCCCAATATTGAAATAAAACCTAGGCTTACATAGTCTTTCAGCTTTCAAATATTAAAAATAAGATGGTGTCACAATCCATTTAATTGGTTTTCATTGCAGTTTGATTATTAGATTTTTATTTTTACACCCAGCTGACACACCTCAAATTTGTTAAAAAGCTGTGCTGATTATGTTAACTGACAATTTTCATGCATGTTTCTCTCATTTATTTGTACACTTTATGTTTGATTTAAGTGCCTCCATCACTTTATGAAATTTATCCAGTCAGTTCCTTGTTTCTGATGTACATTAAAAGCTTAATTTTTGTAATCATATTTACATTAATAAGAGAATAATTGAGAATATATGTCGTTACAGAAAGTTGAACATCATAACTGTTGCAATTATGGAAACACATTTAACGTCATAATGCATGGAATATGTGATTATTGTTTACTTTTGTTCTTTGTTTGCTTTCTGATCTTGTCGCCCTCTTAAATTGTAGTATTTTGATAAAATATTAAGTAAATATTTTATATCTATATAGAACGGTTTAACTTGCTGCTCACAACAAGTATGTACGAAGAAAAGTAACTCCTGTAAGCCAAATAAACGAAAACCTAGACACAGGTATACCATTTTATTCATAAATGATAAAACTTTGACCTTAAATCGTGTCTAGGTCCCTTCAAAATAGTACACGTGTCATTTTAAACTCTAGAATACGATTTATTTTGGATTACTTATTCTTAACTACCATCCAAGGATATCTCTCTCTCTCTCTCTCTCTCTCTCTCTCTCTCTCTCTCTCTCTCTCTCTCTCTCTCTCTCTCTCTGGAATCAGTGCATACGACGAGAAAGGGGATTCGAAATTATAATTCACACAACAACAAAAAAACACCCAAGAAGTATCATTCATTGTATTTATAGTATAAAATGTCATACTTTACTAATAAAATAATATATATATCAACCAATAGTAAAGAAATCTGCATGGCCCTTGGAAGCCTCTATAGAACATGCAATGTTCACTCCATTTTGGATCTCCCAAGTTGTCGCATTTAGATAAGACAACGTTAATGTTGCTTTATTGTTACTTTGAATGCTTCCAACCAAAAGCTCACGGTAATACATCGGGAATGTTGGAACAGGAAAATACAGAGTCATTGCCTTTGAAAAAGATATTGTACCCTCTTTTGATATTTTCACACCTGTAAAGTAAAAATTGGTAAACATGTACATGGGAAGTTTTTATTATAGAAGTAATTAATTATTTCTACAGAATAATTTAAGACTACCACTATTACACACACTTTATACAGTCTAGAAGTGCTTTAAGATAGTTGTTATCATTTTGGTTTTTCTTCATCGATATTCAAAGGAATAACTCTACACGCAAACATAAGAAAACAATAAAAATATGAAGTGCTTTATAATAGTTTTGACCAATAGTAAATCAACTTTTAAAATAAAAAAGATTAAAAATCATACCCGCCATATTTCCGCCAATATAACCATGTCCACAATTTCCATCGACACATTGACATCCATCAAGTGTGATGGAAAATTGAAGTGGATTACCATTAACCAGCATCGTGCGAATTTGCTCGTAAGAGTTCAGTTGACGTGGAGTTACTGGCTCTTTTGCCCAAAATTTGCTACAGTTTTGAATATACTAATATTTATGTTCAGCATTAAAGCAAGACACCAAACTTCAAATAAAACAAATTAAGACTTATACTATTGATATACATTAAACAAATAAACTATTTTTCTTGATAGAGGTTAACATCATTTGATAGTTTAAAGTTAGGTTTATCTAGTGCATGGCAAAATGTTGGATATTTTCAAATATCAAATGTCAAATTATATGACTGTGTGTTTCAATATACATTTTCTTCTCTATACTTTTGTCCTTTTTTACTCTACTGCAATCTCTTTCCGAATATAATGTGTTTATTTGTACCAGTAATTCAGAAACTTTGAATTGTTAATTTAATATAGAATGTAACTAGATAAGAAACTTTAATGCTTTATAAAGACCATTATCTTACTTTCCTTTTCCAGAGGACCAATCGCAAATTACACCTTTTATGTCGTTAGTGTTGTTAAAAAAGAACCCAGGTCTTCCATAGAGAATAAAGGCGGTGCTATTCATGATGTAGACAGACTGTATGTCTTCGGTTAATGCTACATTTGCCACAATGTGCAATAAAACAAATCAATATAACAAAACATTAAGGGAAGTGAAATGAACATCTGTATAGTAAGTTTTTCTGTTATGATGATGATTTCTTTGTTGTTTATCTGCTTTTTCAGGTTAAAAAAGGATTATTAAATCGAATTATTACCTTCTTTAGCACTGTCAAATTCATAACCATCATGATTAAAAATCAGTTGGCCAGGTGTATCATTAGAGGTTTTTGTGGTTAAGAAAAAATTAATTTCTCCTCCGAACACTGGAAGGTCGGAAACTCTTGTCTGGGATATAGATTGACAGGTTGTCGTGTTGAAGAAATACATGACGCGGGCTCCATTGGTAAGGTGAGAGATGAGACCATCATATGTATTAATAGGCGTGTTTCTAGCAAAAAAATCTCCAAAGCTTATTCACATAAATTTAGAAGTTTCATAACCTAGTCTGTATGGATTGTAAGTTATCGTTGAGTAATGAAATCTAAGAGACAAGGATATTATGTTTTATTAATGTAGATTTTTAGTAGAAAAAAGTTTTAACTCCAGAGAATACACGAAATGTTTGAATGGATCAATGTTGTATGGAATGATATTTAAAAAATTACGAAAATGTTCTAAAATGTATCACAATTATATGTTTTAAGTGCGTAAACATTGAGTGTGGTCAGATGATACTCAACTCTTTTAACATTATACTGCGTTTGATGATTAAATACACTCACTTTTGAAAATCAGCCTTGGTAAAACACAGAAAGGGAAAAAGAATTAACGTCGTATAGAGCATGGCGGTTTCTTATCAACTTGACATTTGTTTGTAAAAGTAGACATAGAAACGAGAGATCGAGAACCACATTTTGAACTGTGAATTGCAATCTATAGATGCGATAAGAATGTAGGACAACATAATACAACATAATACCCACGGTAAATTTTTAAATAATAATGAAAAAGTTGTTAAAACGAATACAATATGAGGAAGTTAAAGCTGCTTGGTCCGATTTTATATCAAATTTTATGCACGCTTTTAAACAATGGCTATGCTTAGTATATGTATAATAATAGACATTGAAGTAGTTTTACCCATCAATTATGCCAAATGTCAATGAAGAAAAATACGTACAAAATTTGCTAACAAAACAAACGACATTAAAAGGTACCTTGTTATTTCGTATATTAAATTTCACCCCTGACGACGAGACGGGTATAGTTGTATTACGAATTTGACATCGCTTTAAATAAAGGTCGAAATGATCAGACAAATTACAAATAAACATGTGTACGTTTTGTTCGCTAATATTTCTAAAGTCTGCTTTCTTTACAATCGATGCATAGCATGCGGGTTGAATAACCCCAATCATTCGGGGGACGAAACCAAGCGGTTTCCTTTTCTAAACATTCCCGTGATGCATTTTGGTTTGTTTTTTCGTTTGCCCAAAGAGAAATTATTTTTATTTACTTTGAATATTTCTAACTTTGAAAGGAGACTGATTCTGCTGGTGTAAATAGGAGAAAGTCCTTAACTTTCTAAGATAAATGATTTGTATGAAAAAAAAATTGATACTGTAATTACAAAAAAATCGGACCAAGCAGCTTTAAGTTCAATGTTGATATGTGTTTGGTTTATAACCAAATGGAACATGTTGAATACTGATTCATAATTAGTAATTTAGTTTGTGTAGATAATATAATGTGTTGTTAATCGAAGTTTAAATTGTACCTTATGAGCACAGAAAACCGAAATACAAAACCTGGTACATATTCTCCATTATAACCTTTACAACGATTGCATAATACTGAACAGGGATATACATTAAGAATGATGGCAAATCTAAATGGATTACAATTAACTAGCATCGTACAAATTTGTTCATAATAGTTGTGATGACGTCAGTGGCTCTCGTACCAAAGATTTGCAACACAACTATGTACAATGACAAAGGGCTTAACGAAAAATTTGTCTCTTGTTTATTCGAACTTTAAATCTGTGAAAAATCTTTATTGAATTTACATAAATCTACTATTTTTTCCGATTGTTTTCTCCGTTTTGTTTGCTTTGAAGACAATGAAGTGTAACATGTTGTAAAAGAGTTTGAAAGTATGTAAAATTGCTGAAAAATACATACATGTACATGTATAGACGTATAACTTTGATGGTGAAATGATATTTGAAAATAAATAAAAAATACTTTGTCGAGCTTTTAACGTTGTAAGACGTTTATGTTCATTTGATAACAAGGTGATGTTTAATGTCCTAATTATTTGCATTTATTTAGTTTCATTAATAACTCAAAATAAGCATATTTCGATGAAAAATATAAATTGACAAGTTTTTAAGATGCGCTATATCAATGGCTTAAGAAAAACTTAAAGTAAAAAAAAATATTGCTATGTTTTTATTTTTAATTTTTAATAAATTTTAACTTTTTCCATGCATTAATAAGTGATTGTAAATTTTTTTATATTATTGCCGATCTTGTTGTACAACCTTCTTATGATTTATATATCTGACAATAAAGAATATTCATCACAGTGTGAAAAGATCATAATAGGGTTGTAAAAAAAGTTCTTGGACTAGTTTTATTGTGAGCGGACTACTCTACTCGCATGATACTTGTATAATCAAAACTTATTCAAACTTGACGTATTTTCCAAGAAATAAGTAAAGATTTGTATTTTTTAAATGCACAATAAAAATATACAGCTTAATTATTTTGATAAGTATGCTTCACGGAGCATGTCAGATTTTTAATTTTTTTTATTTTGTACGCATTTGTCCTCATTAAGAAAATGTATCGTTTAAGCGCATAAAAACAAACGATATTTTTTATGACATGACAATGACTTATGAAAATAATTTTGTAAATGTATCAATTAAATTGAAGAATTTTTTATCGTTATATTGCCCAATTTGGACGAACAACGCTCGAAAAATAAGTAAAAAACGTTGACGTCAATGGACATTTTGGAGCATCGGGCCTTCATTTAATTTCGTGTGCACGCAGAACAAATGTTTACAATTAGAATCACAGACGTTTAAAGATGGAAGAACTGATATTTTGAGTTCTTGCAGCCCCCCCCCCCCCCACACACACACACTTACAGCCTGGATATTGCACCTATGGAATTTGCTGTTTTCCCTTTAAGTCGAAACTGCGTGAACAGAGAATTGATCTACGATATGTCACAAAAGACAGTATATCAAAAATGACAAAAATAATGGAATGAACGTGCATTTTACGAATGGGTTAAATGACTTCTTGAAAAGTGTGTGGAGGTGAAAGGTGAAAAAGATGAACAGGTTTGACGTTCAGCTGTTTGACGTCATCTAACATCGCGGAAATATGAAATGGTGCTCCGTAAATCTAATTCATTAAAGTAATAATCGCTGTATCATTTTTTTTAAATTCTAGTTCATATGAATTTTGCACACTTACTTTCAATTGACAGTAATTTAATAAAACATACGCCATCCCACAAAGTACAAAGTAATTTTGTCGTAAATCACTTTGTCCACGATTTTTTTCTGATAACCCTCGTAGATAAGCTAAAGAATACCATTCAATATAAAATATCAACGATCATTTTTAGGTGAATGATAATGATTTTTTGTTGTTGATGATATTGATACTAAAATTACTTTGACGTCTTCAAATGTTTTTATTTTTCAACATTAAAATTTTATCTCATTTTTTTCTACAGTAAATTGTACAAGAATCGAAAGATCTGATTTTACTTGGAAAAAAAAGCTTAAAAGGACTAGGAAACGTTTTGTTTGCATGTCAGGCATACACATTTTTAAGATTAAATTAAATATGTGGTTTAAAGTACAAGCTTAATTAAATTTTTAAATAGCTCATTTGAAAAAGAAATCTTAAAAAAATAAAATTCCATAAATATATGCAAACAATCCTTAATTAAGAATATAAGTACATGTACATTATTAGGACAATATAAGAAAGGACTACCGATGTCCTTAATATTACATGCTGTTTTTATAGCATCTTTCATTCAACAGTTGTAATTTGATTTTGATATTGATGATAGACTTACTTTAAGCAACAATAAAAGGCAGAAAATGCCGTATATAATGTGGCTGGCTTCTATGTATTTTGAGGTGATGTACATCACAAAAAGTTGATATGGTATCAATGCACGTGTAACATATAAAACAAGCCTTCTTTGTAAAATCTCTCGAGAAAACACATTAAACTTCTGTTTAAAAAGAGCGATTTTCAAAGAATGCCTACAAAGTCTTTCAGTTTTCTTAGATTAAAAGACAGGATTATGTCACTTTACAGTCAATAGGTGTTCATTGCAATTTGATAATTAAATGTTATGTTATTATCAATCTAAACATTTTAAAACTGTCAGAAAACTGAGCTGATTAGCTATGATTTACTGACAGATTTCTTGAATATTTATTTTATTTATTCACAATTTTACGTATATTAATTTGAATGCTTTAAAAATTTGACGTAATAAGTTTTGCATTCCCAATATCTGCTTAATTGAACACTTCATGAATACGCTTTTACTATAAAATTTTATTGCAATAAATGCATGACATATGTGATGATAATTTTCTGTTTGTTCACCAGTTACTTTCTCATGTTTTAAATAGGTTAAAACAATGTTGATCAAAGTATTATATAGATAATTTATTTATTTTGGATGGTTTAGCTTGCTTCCCTATCACAACAAACGTTTATGAAGAACAGTAACTCCTGTAAGCCAAAAGAATGAAAATGTAATCCTAT
Organism: Magallana gigas; assembly: GCF_963853765.1. Taxonomy (NCBI): domain Eukaryota; kingdom Metazoa; phylum Mollusca; class Bivalvia; order Ostreida; family Ostreidae; genus Magallana; species Magallana gigas. The sequence continues at coordinate 19,402,791 of NC_088857.1, read as the reverse complement.
TCAGTTATTGTACAAACTTCACCTCTTATGTTAAAATGTTACAGATGCCATGTAAGGCTTTGATTTCTTTTTTGTCTTCCTCTTTTTCACAATGAAAGAAAACGTTGTACCATTTCACACGACTAAAACGGATTTGAAATGGTAAAGTTCAATATTCAATGGACTAAAGATCTTGAAAATATAATTTATTATATTCATGATAGTTAATATGACATGTCAAAATATTATCTATGTTATTCAATACTAAAAAAATCTGCATGTCTCCTGACCGCGTCAAGATATCTGGAGTTGGCATTTTTTCATAGGACAACATTAATGTTATGGTATTGTTGCTATGAATGCTTCCAACCAGAAGCTCGCGAAAAGACATCGGTGATGCTGGATTAGGGAGAAACAATGTCATGGCATTTGAAAAAGATATTGTGCCATCGGTTGATATTTTCTCGCCTAAAATATGAATATTATTTAATTATCGTAAACATGGAAGGTTTTTTGGACAAAATTAAAGATTTCTTAAATTTAGAGTTGAGAAATCTTTATACACTGTCAGTCAAAAAAGTTGTTCTAAGAGTTTAATCTAAATCTTTCTAATCAAATGTTAGCATCTAATGGATCTGCCATTATAAACAAAAATAATAAATCGTGGATGGAGCGTTTTGATCAGAAGTTAATTAACTCTAAATGCATAAATAAAATAATATACCCGCTATATTTCCTCCGATATAGCTATGCCCACAATTGCCCTTGACACATTGACATCCATCAAGTACTATGGCAAATCGAAGTGGATTGCCAATAACCAGCATCGTGCGAATTTGTTCGGAAGAGTTGAGATGACGTGGAGTTAGTTGCTCTCTACCCAGAATTTGCTGCATTTATAAATAGACTATTGATTTTTAATACTGTTTGTTATCACCGCTTATTTCATATTTATGTTCAGCATAACGTAAGTTTTATGTCAATTTGCAAGAACATGAATTCCAAATAAACCAACAAAGACTTATATATACTTCCTATAAACATGCCACTCGTATATATTTTTCGTGATAAAAATTATTATATTTTGATAGTTTAAAGTAAGGCTTGCTATAGACAAACTATTAATTGTTTATTTAATTATGTTTGTTTCCTGTCAATTTTCATTTTCTTATCAATATTGCTTTTTATGAATTTAATAGTATTAATTCTACTAATTATTCGGAAGCGTTTAATCATTTCATTAAAAATAGTGTCACTAAATAAGACTAAATAAATGCTAAAAAAAAGATTATTTTCTCACTTTCCTTTTCCAGAGGACCAATCGCAAATTACACCTTTTACGTTGTCTGTGTTGTTGGCAAAGAATCCTAGGCTTCCATAGAGAATAAACGCGGTGGTATTCATAATGTAGACGGACTGTATCTCTTCGGTTAGCGCTGCATTTAGCATAATGCACAATCAAACAAACCAATATAAGGTATTATAAAAGGAAGTAAATTGAACAACTGTATATAAGTGTTTCTGTTATGATAAAGTTTTTTTTACCACTCGTTTGTTTGTTAGTTAAGATGAAAATGAATTACTGTATTTGATGGTTATCTTCGTTGGTATTATCAAACGCGTAACCATCATGATTAAAAATCAGTTGTCCAGTAGTATCATCAGAACTTTTTGAAGCTAAGTAAAAATTAATTTCCCCTCCAAACACTGGAAGGTCGGAAACTCTTGTCTGGGAAATAGGTTGACAGGTTGTCGCGTTAAAGAAAAACATGACACGGGCTCCATTTGTGAGGTGAGTAATAAGACCATCATAAGTATAAATGGGCGTGTTTCTGGCGAACAAAATAAATATTGACTTCGAAATTAATTTTGAATGGATGTGTAAAAGTACGATTACTAGCTAATCTGTATTTATCATGAGTAATCTTTTGAGTTATAAAACAAAAGGCAAAAGATGTATAAAGATCTTTCGATAACGGTTTTGAGTGGAAGTAAATACATGTTTTGAATCCAACATGTTCAAAGTGATTCATCAGGGCAAATTTAGTAAAAAAGAATTATTGCTCTAATTTTTTAATGACGATAACATTGTTTGAAGTGTTTTAACATGAGTGCGTTGTGCTGACACTCAACTTTTTTCGATCACGCTGCTTGATTAATAAAATACACTTACTTTCTAAAATCAGCTTTTGCAGCACAGAGAACAGTTAAGAGAATTATTGCGGTATAGGACATGGCGACTTCTTATCAAATTTATGTGACACATATAGTTGTAAAAGTGGATATGGTTAAAAAGATCAAGACTAAATAATTAACTGTGAATTGTTATTCTACGAAAAGAAAGTAGGACAGCGAATTGTTCACCGTATAACTTTATATATTAACGAGGAAATTATTAAAACAATAAGTACTTATACTTTGTTAGAGACGTTTAACTCAGTGTTTACGTGTCTGGGCGATAACCAATACCTGCTTCCCCGTCTGCAGGAACGAGACACATTTTTTGAATTGATTTTTTAGCTTATTATCAAAGTAACTTGGAGCGGGCTGGTGTCAAATTCAGTTGCAGTAATATGGTTCCATTTCAGCCAATCTACCGGACATAAGCACCCGTTATGTAAATAAATCGGCTTGGAAATGATTTTAATCATCTTGCTTCTAGATTTACCAGGTATCCATGATAGAAACGTTCATACCACTTATTATTTTAGGGGAAAATTAGCTATCTAAGTTTATTTATTTAGTGTTGCGGTAAAAAGAAGGGTTTGCTAACGAACCGGCCTCCAAACAATACCTGTGTATTAACACAACACTGTGTTGATTACCATTTTCACGAACATTATTTAATACAACATAAACGACTAAAAATGTAATTACCAGGCATCAATTTAATCAATTTTACAAATCAGAAAGTTGTGTAATGTGCACACTAGATCTTGTCAAATAGCATCAATGAGCTTCACAGTCAATGTATTTGCTATACTTTATTACAAAATTAAGAAAAATTACTTGAATATTTGTTGTTCGCGGACGTATTTAAGTGTACATGAACAATAAATCTATTAAATCGAATATATCACTGAAGAAAGTGTACAAAGTTGACATAATATATCGTACTTTATATGTTATGCAATCCAAATATTCTGATAATGTTATCAAAGTTGAAGATCGTTTTCACTGTCTTCAAGAAAATGGATATTTAGATTAATAATATACCAACATTGAATTACAAATGTATCATTAATATTTTATTAAAGAATTTTTAACTGACCTTAAATATTACAGGCATTAACCGGATAATGGTTTCATAAAGTATGATTTAGGAGTTTGCATGAAAAGTTGTTGACTTGTTTTCTTACTAAGAAAAACAAAATATAAAATATACACTTCTTAAAATTCTGAACACTGTTGACCCTAAGGAGGTCAATGAAACTTTAAATAAACTAGAAAAGCCAGATCCTACTCGTATCATTTTCAAAGAAACGGGCAATAAATGAAATTGGAATGACCGTTTGGGTGACAACAAACATGTTAAATCTGATGTTATTGGTGAGTAAATTCATATTTTTACATGCACAATGCAAACATATGAATACATTATAATTTCCATGAATAGCTTATTAATATCTATATTTTTTATTTGATAATTTACTCAACATGCTCGAAAGTATAGAGTCATTGGATCTCTAGTGCTTTTGTTGCAAACAAAACCAGGCAATTAAACGCTCCGTAGCAATCACATATTCATAAGAGAGAAAAAATAATTATAATACAAATTTACTTTAAATAATGAGTTCTATACTACCTGTATCTTTATTTCTGTTTTTCTACCACTTATTTTGATATGCATTTCAATGGAAGCGGTGAATTTCTACTTTGTAAATCTATTAAAAAAATTCTGAGTACCAGTAATTTTTAATTGATAGAGTAACTGCAATGAGAGTTTTTCCAAAATATTCTATGAACTTTCAGGTAGGAGCTCTAAATGTTCTGTTAAATCATACGCCGATTCTTGGAGTTTCAAATGTTTATCAAAGTTTTCAACTGAATGTAAACAGCGTCGATGATTTTCTGCACAAACGTAAAATGCAGCAGGATGCTGTTCTTCCTGGCCTATCTATGGGATTGCAAGATCAACCTATTACTTTTACCAATGATTCTGATGATGACCACAGTCATCGAGCAGACGGACACTCAGACATTCGGCTGAACAAAAAACTGAGTCTTCCTAAGTTGAGCTCTATTTTTCCTTTGCAAATAAAGAATGAAAAAAATATGGAAGTTCAGAATTTTCGAAACGAAAACCCTCTGGAAATTAAAAAAAGCTATGACGAGAACAGGCAAACATCAATATCCGAAAAATCACACGGTATTACAAATGAGGTATCCAGGAGTACTCTTGGAAGAATGTTTTACAGAAACAAATCTCAACCAAAGTATTTTGATAGATTTGACACATTCGCTCCTTTGGACAATTCTCAAAAACTGCTGTGGTCAGTAAGCGAACTATGTTGTTCTTATCAACCAGCGAAGGAGATTAATAAAGTAACACAAAATTCACATGTAGCGGTTAACGATTATATTTTGCCTAAAATCTACGATACCACAAACAAATTCGAGGAGAAATATTTGGATAAAACAGAAAAATACCCCACTCAGCTAGATGAATCCGAAAAAACAGACTTAACGTCTCCAGATTTGTTTTTTCCATGGAAACATATAATAAAATCCCAAAACATCAAAGAAGGTAACATTTTGGATCATCAAAAACAAACGTTCAAGGAAAGAAAATCCCTATCAGGTTTCAATTCCAATAAGAACTTTCATAACATTGATTGTGAAAAAGACGAGAAAAAAGACAGAACAAACGAAAACAAAGAAGAAAATAACTTCAAAAGAAATCACAAAGTCTATGGACAATCAAGTAAGAAAAATGTGAAGAAATCACATTCTAGATTCAATAGAGTTGTCAGTTACAGATATTTTCCCTTTAAAAATCGCAGCTGGACAACTTTGTACCAAAATCCATTATGGAAATACAGAACAATGATGAGACGTTTGCCCTGGATACATAAACCTTTCTGGATCCCATACTCCGTTTATATTCATTAGAAAAAAATTCAGTTTTGTTACATAGAATTGCATTTGATCTTATTTAGTAATTCAGCTTGCAAAATATTAATTATGTAAAATGCATTATTTCTAGAAATCAGATTATTTAGTTATGAAGCGGGGTGGTTTTTTTTGGCAATAAGATTTAACATGTCTCTTGAATTTTTTACTTTGTGTGAACTTTTGATGGGTGTTTGGTAACAAACAACTGTGTTTTTTCCTTGTTTAAATGGCTGTTAATGCCATTTGTACGCACAAGGGGGTGGGTGGGGCTTATATAATGCCATTTATTGCGTTAAAACTATATCATTTTTAAATTTTTTTACAAGTTATCGTCTTTTAACACTGATCGAGGTCTGTATGTTTTATGAAATATTTATCTACTAGCATATAACATCAATATTTCTTGATGCAATGATATGTATATATTGCAGCCGAACGTATATAAATAGACCATGGAACTCCTAATCTTTGCTAGCCAAAAGGGGCATATTTAGCAAATGTTTTTAGAAATAGCACAGCGCCGTCTAGCGATTGAGTTAAATTGGAGCAGCTAAAACACGTATCTTCATCTATGATCTAGAGGTATTAGAAGAAATGGTCGTGGGAAAAAATAAAAGATAAGAATAATTGAAAAACTATATATTTGTATTTAACTATCGTATTTTATAATAGTCTCTTTGAAATTGTAAGAATGATTGCATTTAATTTTTGTATGAAAACACAACGAACTACACTGCCAATTAGTGGATTCCCTGTGATCGCCTGTCTTCGCAGCCAATCAGATTCCGTAGCGTGAGTTTTGACTTTGTCGGTTTAAACTGCCAACTGTTGAAGAGGAGCATATTGGATTGTAAACCCTTGGATAGCGAAGATGGAAAAAACTATGATAAAACCCATAATACTCACTATTGTATGCATAAGAATTTATTCAGATAAAAAATAGGTACTACTTAATCACATTATTTCTTATGAAAAATGAAAAATTAACAATAGCTCATTTGCTTAACTTGAAATGTAAACTCACGTGTTAATCATATTTATAAGATATTTAATGAAAAAAAAACTTCTAATAGTGAATAAAATGACAGATATGCAAAACATTTTTCATGTACTGAAATGATAACAAAGGTATTAAGATAACTTTCATTTTCTAACTCGATACGGTAATAAAAATCAAGGAATTTAACTCTCTCTCTCTCTCTCTCTCTCTCTCTCTCTCTCTCGAGAGAGAGAGAGAGAGAGAGAGAGAGAGAGAGAGAGAGAGAGAGAGAGAAATATACATATATTGATGTTTTAGATTTTCAAAATGAAATTTTAGATGATGAAAGGAAGGGACATTTTATATGACAAGGCATCAAAATGACTAGTTTGAGTTTTTATTTCAAGGTGAAAATGTGATACACGCAGAAAAGGATCTACTGTCAATATTACAAACTGAAATGTAAAAGCCCGCGCTTGAATAAAATCCACAACAAAGACATTGATTGTGTCGTAAAGATGCCAAACCTCTCCGTTGTTGTTTAAGTTTAATTCTCGTAAATTCTAATTTCCTTTTCGTGATAAGGAGGATCCAATAAATGCAATTCACGAAGTACCATTAATGCTGCGTACTGGTGAATTATATCCTGTGTTTTTGCATTAAAATTGTTCAATCACGTTTTTCTCTAAGATCGTCTAATTATTTATCAAAGATAAAATACAGAAACAAAATAAATTGAGAAATTGGCCAAAGAAATTAAAGTACACATTTGAAATAAAACACATTTGTTTTGGTGATGATTAGCATGGCTGCATATGAACGTGGGGGCCATGCATTAATTCTTGCTCTACATCAAACAAGCAAAGCAAGAACTTGAGCTCTGTGAACAAATGTTCAACTGCTTGATCACCTATTCCATAAGATATATTCAAATGCAAATAACTGTCAATTGATTTTGTATTACATAAGCACAACTGGTTAGCCAGAATGCCGTCCACTGATGGAAATGCGTGAGATTTTTGTCAGCGGCCATGACGATTAGAGGCGATGAATACAAAATAACAACAAAGTAGGCTTCAATTTGCCTTGGTCAGAAAAAAAGTACTTGTAGAAGCAACAGAAAAGAGCATAAATAACAATGAATCAATTAAAAAGCTAATAGGTACATCCATTGTTCCAACTGGCTCTAAGAAAGATGGGAGGGATGGTGAGTTTTTTTAATGTTGACTGAGGCAAATATTGAATGACATTACGGGTTTGGATAATAGCCTAAAAATTTAAGGCCGAGGGGTACGACTAAAAACTAAAAAGCACCTGGTTCTTATAGCAACATTAGATATGATATATATACTTCGGTTTATGGGTCCCAATCAATATGTTGATATAAGGAAATCAACACAAATTATTTCCCTTTGATAAATGGATTCAACTTCCTTATTAGTTAAATCCTTTTTAATGACAGATATAAGATCATATATGGAACAAAATGAATGGTCAATGATATAGTTGCGTTTTTTGGTTGTTCGCAAGGGCCTTGTCGTCGGGAATATTTCTCACCGCAAATTACTCTATATCGTATGGTTGTTAAAACAAGACGGGTTTGGATAAGCCGTAGTCGCATTCACTTGTCGTCGCGAACTCGTTCATTGGAGTAAAGGGATCGCCAAAAAATTTTGTTTACAGTAAGTATGTAGGATTTGAAGAATACTGTAGATTCCTTACATTACGCGATTACTTAACTCCGTGATTCAACCGGTTTTTTTTATCATCAATTCGCGAGAAGTTTTGTTATAGTTTCATTTAATTTAATTCCGTCCGAAAAATAAAAACGAGATTTAAAACTCTAAGAACCGCTTATCGCAATTTTACGCGAAGATTAATTCATCGCTTTTAACTAGGGATCTACAAATTTTTAAAGTTTTATATTGTTACCACAAGTTCTTTGACTAGAACATTATCAAAATGTGTTTATTCGAAGCATGCCTTTTAAATGTATTCTGTAAAAATAAGGTATGCTTACACGTTTTATGTAGGTGATAAGAAATTATTTGGTAACACTTCTGTCAACCGACGACTAACTCGAGTGTAACGGACAAAATAACACCTACATCATAAAAAACAATTTCGTGGTAAAGGATTCACCGACCATTATGGCTTATCTGTGTGACAATGAACTTCTTGACATATACTTAGGAGGTTATTTGACAGTGGAAACAACACATTTTCTCGGTTAAGTTGATAATTCATTCAAAGTTTTTTAAATTATATTTTTTCGCTAATGACAAAAAGCTCAATAGTAAAAAAAAGATACCCAACAATAAAAAAAATGGATAACAATTCATTTCAATAATGAGAAAAATACATAATGAAATAAAATTAATGCTTTTCCTTTTCTTAAACCTTATTCTCATTCCAGGTATATAAATGATGCTATACATGTTAATTTTTACACATTGTGCGAATATATAACAAATACAACAGAAATAGAAACAAAGTACACTTATCTGTGTTTACATTTGCTTTGACATTAATAGAAATCAATAAATTAAAATTTCGTAAGTGACAAAACGCTCAAAAGTAAAATATAGATAACATGAGAGATGAATAACAATTCATTTTCCACAATGGAAAACAAAACAGTTAAAATTATTGCTTCAAAATATGATCATCCAGTTTTATGACTTAAAGAAAATGTGTGCCTATATACAAACTTAGAGAAATCTACAAATAAAGCATGTTGAGTTGTTCTCATCTCTGCTTATTTGTAGGTATGTGAAATACAGATGTACTCTTCATCACTGTTTTTAAATCTGACGAATAACAAACACATTAAATAAACTTTAAGTTACAGTTTGTTATCATTTAACCAATTGATTATCTTCCCTAGCCAAGGGTCAACGATCCGCTCCTTTAGCTAGCCAAGGATCTACGATCCGCTCCTTTCGCTAGCATAGGGTCTACAATCCGCTCCTCTCCACTACTTGAGGAAATACGCAAAACTTAGTCCATTGGCTAGCAAAAATAATGATTGAGCATATGAACATTTTAAGACGTTGTCTTGATAAAACCTGCGTTCTATTCGATATTGCACAATTTTCTCTTTTATTACTTTTATCAAAAAATACATTATGAAATATTTAAGAAACCATAATAATAACAATTTCAAATAACAAACAAAACGATAAAGTTATGGTATGGTAATATTGAATATGAACTATCAACAAAATGCAAATAATTTCATGCTTTGCTTTAAATCATGAAAGCCAAGCATTGTGTGCATTTAATTGTAAAAAAGGTTTTCATGGTAGTTTATTTTCATTGTCAAGGTGATGATATTTACATCTGAGTGAACTGGCAAGTCCTGGAAAACACTTTAAATTTTACCATGTACAATTTCTCTCACTTATACTTCGAAACAGAGTGCATCGACATCTCATGCCTTTTCAAACTAAAATACAACATCAGGGTCACGATATAAATATAAATTAAAACGTAAACATTATCCATAGTTATATAAAAGGAGTAAAAAAAAACCCAGCCACAAACGGGTAGTCTTGAAACGTGGAAGAAGATGTTCGCCTTACTTCTGTTGGTATGTCCCAAAACAATTTAAGATAAGAAAACATATTTATTTATAATAAAAACTATTAACTTTGAGACATTTCTTTGTAAATAATGTTTAAAACAAGCTTATCTGTAAAACCTTAATTATACAATTTGATATCTTATAGAAATAAAATATTTTTTTCGTTGAAATAAATGAATTTATTTCTTGGATTTTTTTCGCATTTAAACTTAATAACAAAACAAAAAAATTTCCGCTTTTTTAGGGCTTGCAACTTGGAAGTTGTTTTTCCCAAGGTACCTCTTTTCAGGATGTTCCCTCGGGAAATGGATTACAAATGACCCGGGAAGGTAGTAACGCTCCCCTTCAAAATTTTCAAAACCTTTTACCGGAGAATATGATACCAACTGCCAATGAGCAGGCCTCTCAGGAATCCGAACCGATGGGCAATTTGCAGTTCGCCACCTCCAATATAAACACTGTGATCCGAGATAACTTATCACCAGGCATGGTTCCATTTATTTCAGAGATCAATAACAATATTCCATCAGGATTAGATAATATTGTATCCAACCAACTACCTTCAAATTTTCCAGTAATGGAAAACATTCCGAACAATCTTGGGAATACTTTTTTGCCAATGGAGATACAAAGACCGGAACAGCAATTACGTAGACTTTTACCAGGACTGCAGCCGATTCCTCAGAGTCAATTTTATGATTTCACACCAAGAATAGAAAATGAGATGGAAAAGCAATTTCAAAATATCCATCAAACCCCAATTTTCTTCAACTCTCCGTTTTCTTTGTTTTCACAAGGAGACGAAAAATTAGGTAAGAGCACTTTCGAGCAAAGATTTACAGACCCAATGCCATATTTCGCTGTACAAAAGGGAATTGAAAACAGCCCTTCAACTTACATTGAAGACGACATATTCAGCACAAAACAGAGAGTACCATATGAATCACTTTCAAAGAAAAAGTACTCAACAAATCCACCTCCGACAAGTTATACCACAACAACAGCAACAACATCTACTACAGAGGAAAAGACAACAACTCAAATGACCACGACAACAGAAATCCCAACAACAACAACAACAACAACAACAACAGAAAAGAAAACGACGCCGAAGTCTTATCCTTACCATCATCGTAATGTTGAACAAAGTAAATCAAAAAACGTTTATCCAACACCTAGGCTGAGATTTCCTAAAACTAGGTATCCTAGTAACAATCGTAAAAACACGAAGAAGAATGACTTGTTCTCAATTCCTAGGTACCGAGGTAGAAACTTATACCCAAAGAAACCCTTTTTTGAACCAAATCCAAGATTTTTAAGAAAACCCAAATTTGGAGGCAGGAATCATGGCCATAAGAACTGCAAGAATAAAAGAGAAAGAAGAATTCAAGGCAGGTCATCCAGTGAATCTTATGGAGATTAAATTTCATTTTTCGAACTTAATGACTGTGGTGAGGTGCATTCCGAAGAAAAAATTAAATGTGAAATTTTAATTTGTTCTTTTTAATTTTTCATAAAAACAATATATTCAGATGACAAAATACAATACTGATTTTTGTTACCATTGATATATCGTTTCTACTCACTGCAGTTTATCCATTTATTGTTTGGTACAGGATATAATAAAATGAGAACACTCCTTTTGTTTCTGTGAATGTCAAATCAATTACAACAAAAGCAAGATAAGGAAAGGGGGGAAATCGTTTTTTGCCAATAATCTAATAATTTTATCTTTTATGTACAATTCAGTGTTTTAAGTATTTGCTGTGATACTACATTGAAGAAATAGAATAATTGTATTTTGAAATTCTATTGTAATAAATAGCTATATTATAATGTATCTTAATACAATGAACTTATAATGAAACAATATGAATTTAATTTGGAGTATATCGACATTTTCAGTGTTCTGTGCATGCCGGATACACATTTTAGACAATTGGGTTTTTTTTTTATTTACAAGCTTAAATTCATGTATCAAGTTAATTTAACACGTGCACTTAAATTTCCCCAAAATCATTTGTGCAGTATATTTCTCGATATCTAAGAATTAAAAAAATCAACAGTTATAATGATTGCCCTGCGATATTTGATTAATATTTCATAATATGTATATTTAAATCAAACTTAATCAAGCTTTTATTTACACTTGGCTAAAACCTGTTATACAATACTACAGACCACTGCCACAAGTAAAGTGGGCATACAGTCACGCCGACTACAATCGCTAGAAGATTTAAAACAGCTTTCAGGCCAGCAGATCACCGCTTCACGATGCATTATTGGTGTGTTCATACCCTCTTTCAGAGATCTTCTTTATATACTACCAAAAACCTCAATCAATGTTTTTAAAAGTTCTAAATTGGGACTCTTAACAAATTTCAACGGGTTGTATTTTGTACTCACAACTTACTGCAATCAAACGGCGCTCTTTCAGTTTATTCTTCCAGTTAAAATTAATCTTACAGTTATTTTAAAAATGTATGTCTAGGTATGAAATGCACATTCTCGTAATTACCAGCATTCACATCTCCGGCCATATTGACAATGCACCCATTGCTTAATAAATCTGAACACATAAACGCAGGCGCCTGGCGCACAAAACAAATTCAAACAGAGTTGATTTGCTTATTGCAGGTAATTAGCATATATAAATACTGTTTAATCCTTATACATTGCATATTGTCTTACTGTACACAAAACCCTATTAATACTTTCCCAAAGTACACCTTACCAAAAGTATAGGACACTATAACACAGCATAAATACAGTCTGGTAAGTGACGTCACACAATAATTTTGCGCCAAGAACATATAAAGGTTTTGGGATAGCGTCTAGTAAGAACATTGATAGCAAATATAGATACATAAAGAAATGATATATTAATAATGTATTAATGTATAATTAATGGGACTTTAAATAGAGAAAAATGTCTTTCGGACTTGAATGATTTAATTTAAAGACAACAATGTTCTCTTTTGTTGATACCAACTGGCACATAAGTACACATGTATTTCATTTTCTTCTATTTTCTCTTAATTTTCTGTAAAGTTCATATTTGTTTTTTTTTTAATACCTATTACATAAATCAATAGCATGTGCATTTGTGTAAAAATGTAGTGCTACATGGTCATTAGTTTCTCTCTCTCAAACACACACACACACACACACACACACACACACACACACACACACACACACATATATATATATATATATATATATATATATATATATATATATATATATATATATATATATATATATATATTTATATATATATATATATATATACATATATATATATATATATATATATATATATATATATATATATATATATATATATAATGTTCATTCAAAACTTCAGTTCATCATATTTAACTCAAAACAATACAGAAATGATATTCAATTTTAAAAAAACAAACAAACACAAACAAAAACAAGGAATGATAAAACAAAATACACATTTTCTTTGCTATGATAACAAGACATGCAAAGAAAGAAAAAACACCTATACCTTGTCCTCTACAAAGATTAAAGTTCAAGGACGTTTCAAGCGACATATTGGTTTGTCATCATTTTTATTCTCTCATCGACTCCCTGGTAAAGCCTACTTTGAAAGGTTTTTAAAATGTTTTCCAAATAACACGTTTCAGTTGAAAAATTGTGTAATTTGTAAAGAGAAAAGTAAAAAAAACCAAGAAGAAAATATTGTAATAATTAATGTGATATTATTTCAGAGAGCATGTTTCGTCGGTGAATGATAAATTAAATCTGTCTTTTAGTGTGTATTAATTTGTTGTTTCCTTGAAAAAATGCATAAAAAATGAACATATTCTTAATAACAAAATGATTATGTTAAGAAACAGAATGTTTTGGACTAATAACATTCTTAACCACACGTTTTTATGTCAAAAAGAAATTCTAAGAAAAGGCATTTCAGTACCGGAGTACTGAATTATATAAAGCTAGGAACAAGTATCATTTCCTCAAAAATTGACAAAATGTTTGCAGTGGTGATATTGGTAAGTGTACCTATGTAATACGTTAGTATTACTTTTTGGCTGTTAAAGGTTGATAATATCTAATATAATATTTTCGTATTAATTTATTTTTGTGTACATTTTATTGAAGACAACATATCTGTGCTTTTAATTTGAACGTTATTTTTGTTTTAATTCTGATTATGATATATAACTACGCATACTCTATATTTATGATACAACGTATCCGATAGCTAATTTTTCATACTTTGATTTGAGAATTTATATGTGATTTTTTGATTTGACATGTAAAATAATCAATAATATTTTTATAATTTAAGTGTGGAATCTTTCAAGTTGGGTTTTCCCAAATGGGATTCAGTGATCAAAACAGTCTTTTTTCACGGGCTAATTTTCAAACACCTTCACAATGGACATTAGAGCCCATGCCATCACAGATCGTAACTTCTGGATTTGGTCCTCAATCACGAAGCGACCAGTTCCGAACAAGACTGACTCCTCAATTTCCGTCCATTTCAAATCGACAAAGGTTTCAATTTCAAAATCCAAGATCAAGACAAACAAACCGTAATTTCTTAGATCAACAACAACAACTTGACCTGCAGCGGTTTTTCAGCTCTCCTAGTACATTGTCTACCGAATTCGTTACTCAGAATCAAGGTAGTTCACAAAATTTTGGTCCCTCCTTTTGGGATGCCGTTTCAAATCCAATGTTTGCAGGCGTTCCAAATCAGATAGATATGTTTCAGACAGGAGCAGAAACAGGTTTTCCAAATCGAATAGAAATGATTCAAAATCAGTTTGATCCACCATTCAATCCCTTTCTTTCAAATAATTTGGATAATGCACCTATCAATGATCAGCAAATGATAAGAAATGGACTGCCTGGTCTACGCAATGACTCTCCGAATAGACAGAATAACATTGGTACGCTTGAGGGGGATGCTCCAAGATGGTTATCTAACATTCCTCAAGGTATTCCGTCTAGCATTTCTTCCGGGAATCGTAACAACGATTCTACATCGGAAAACACACCAGTCTCTAGAGATGGATTCATCAACCCTAGGAACCGCTCCGATATAACCAACCTTTCTGAATCATTCGAGCGATTTAATCGGGGTAATCAGGACTTCAGAAGACCTAACATGCTAGGAAATAATGGACCCGTGCCATTTTTAGGAAATCAACAAACCGCACGAGAAAATTTGTTCGGGCTTCCTCCAAGAAGGATGGGAAATTTGGTATTTGGAAGAAGTGCCAATGATTTTAACACTGCAGACAATCTATTGTTTTCAGGGTGATTATGTACAGAAATATTTTGAATTGTACCAATGAATCGGGATTCGGTGATATCTTCTCATTTTAACAAACTGTTTTCTGAATAGAAATAACTCTAAAGACATTCGATGAAAAACAAAGATTGAAGAACAATTATTGATCTTTTTAAATTTGTAGCTGAATGTATGCATATTATATAATCTATACAAGTATGCCTTGTTTTGTTTGTATTATATTCTTTGTTTGTTTTATGTCTTCTTCTAATTGGTTTAATAAACTATCAAAATATTCATCATTGACATTTTAGAAGGTTGCCTTTTTTTCTAATGTAGTATTTTTATTCTTACAATGATTAACAAGGTTCTAAACAAACAAAAAAATGACACTTGATTTAAGTAACATCAGATGAAAATTAAATATGTCCTATGATAATGACCACTACAAATAGTCTCACATATTTTATTCCAAAATATTTGTGCTTCTCCAAAAATTACTTTACGGTTTGTGAATGTAAAATACTCCAAACTATCTCATTATTTTGATTTACCCCCAAGGCCCAGTTATCATTTACAAAATTTAAAAATAGTAAATAAAAGCAAGCTATTGTGTCTTTAAAATTTGTCATCTACTTAATTTGAGTGAAAGATGTAATTATGGCTCTCTCTCTCTCTCTCTTGATTAATGTTTTTATTAGACTTTTTTATGTTTGATTAGCTTATACTCATTTTCACAATTAAATAGAGTGTGCCTGTTTTTCGTCAATTTCATAAAAAATGGTATCTATAGATTTGTGAATAAAAACATTATTGATAAAACATTATGTATCAAATCATATGTTTAGCGAAGAATACACATAGTTACAATCTTATATTTTGATAATTTCTGGATATTTGGGACATGCAAGGGGAATTGTTTTGCATTTAAATGTTATGTTTACATCAAATGCTTATGCTATTGTTCAATTTCATTTTTCAATGGTTTGATTTAAACTGCTGGTATTGCATAGTGTAAATTTTAAATTGTTAAAGCCGATACCCCGGACCAGCTTTGGTGCCCCACAAGGAAAAAGCTTAAAAATCTTCTACTTAAGACCTACACTTTTTCAATTTGTAATAAATCTGTGCATCCTCAGATAGTTTAGGTTTTATATTGTTTAAACAATAAACCCCCTGCCGACATTGGGGCCCCTCGAAGGGTTCAAAATTCAATATAGAAATATATGTGGAAAATGTTTAAAATCTTTTTTCTAAATAAACACAATGCTATTGTTTGTAATACATTTGCAAGCATCCTTATATAGCTTAATTATAAACTAGACTTTGACCCGTGCGTGCACGGGTTGGCATAACATATGATATCGGACATTTACGAAATAGATACATCGACACACCGTATTGTTGACATTTACATAACCAAGCTTCAAGCCTACAATAATGCTATTAATTTCACTACACTCTGCTTAGTTAGAAAAGTCTAACTGGAAAAATCACGGGACAGGCCTTCACCACAGTTAAAATGCCTCTGATATGTGTACCCGTAATGTAGCAAAAAATTGCAGAATCACTCCGAAACGACTTTGGAGAAAATTAATGAAGCTGCATTGAAATAACAGACAAATTATTTACAACAAACAATTTTGAGGCTGTAAATACCTTTCTTCTAAAAATTTAATTCATACATGTACTGATGAAGAATTTTTCAGTTTTCATTAACTTTTTTTCTCGCTTTGAATTTGCACACCATTGTCGACATTCGGACCTCTACGGATTTTTCATATTAAATGCACTGAGTTAGAGTTATCTCCCGAATTTCCTTTGATGAATATATGACAAATTTTCAATGAAAATTTACACGTATTTGTAATATCGTTTCTGACTTTATCCATGCAAATGTGATATTTTAGAAGCATAAACTAAAGAGCCTCCCGTGATTTAGCGTGAATGTAATACGCATGCGCAAGATTGCAAAATCCAAAAATTTCATACGATTTTTTAAAGGAATTTTTGTTGATTATTAATTAGCGAAGCTTGATTTAGAAAAAATAAGAACGAATTGGTAATCTTCAAGTACCAATGATGTTTAAAATATATAAAACAAAAGACAGAACTCATCTGATTTCTCGGTATTAAAGCCCAAAAAATCGAGTCTATTATTTTAATATAGTAGTATAGATTGTTTAAACAATAACCCATGTCAATACTGGGGCCCCAAGAGGGGTTCAAAGTTCAGTTTAGAAAAAATATAGAGAATTTTAAAAAATTCTATTTCTCAAAATCTAAAGAATACAATTTACGTGATTACTATGCAGGCATACTTATTTAATGTTCATTGTAATTTGTAGGAAACGTGAAACATTGAACTATGTTTGAGCACAAAGAGTTGTTGAAAGTTCAAGTTGAACATATAATTACATGTACATAGGGAAATTGTTTAAAAATATATCCTCAAGAACTTCAATGCTACATTTGATGATAACATTAGCGTGTAAGCATCCCCATACATATCTTCAATTCGTCATATAAAGGTCACAGTGACGTTTCACCTTTTTATTATGTCTTATAGATGAATATAGATGTATTTCATTGATATTATTAAGCAGATGATCATTAAATTTTCTTTATTTGTGTATTTTACAATCTTATCACATCTTTTTACCAAAGTAGGTCACAGTACCGTACTTTTCCCTTTCTACCATTATTCATTTTCAATTGTGTTTATTTTTTGTTCAGGCTTGGAATTATAAGCTCGGTTAGTTAATGTAATAGAACTCGAGATGAGATGTTTAAAAATGAGTTTTCAATTATATTCAATCTATATATTTTTTATGTATGAATATGACAATTTTAGTGAGTTTTACTATATTAAAAGTTTCATGATTAAATTCTTTTTAATAAAAAATGAAAGAACTGTTGTTCAGGTTAGTGATTTAACCCATTGGCCTTTTGTTAAATTGAGGATTGAAAGATACTCAATTAGAGGAAAGCAAAGAGGATTAGCTGTAAGGGTGATATTTTTTCCCCTTTTTAATATCGTCTTTAGTCCCTTTGATTAATTTATTTGAAATTTTTTGTTTAAAATAATTAATATGCACTGAAACGTATAATCAATTAATACACTCCGCTCATTTTACCATAAACACAATACTGAGTTTACGGTGTCCGAATGTGTATTCAAACGCGCAATGAATGTCAAAGATTTGATATATATTTACAGTTGCCTATCTCACCAGCTTATATCAAAAGAGAAAATTCATTTTGATCACTCAAATTTCATCTAATTTTATGAATATTTTTTTTATTGAAAAAACAAAAAAAAATTTAAATGTGTTCACAAAGACAAATTATTTTCAAAAAGTCCACGTATTTATATTTGTTCACCGCATTTGGCTGCTCTAGTAATTAGAGGTAAACCTCGAGAGAAGATTAATGAGTACACGTCATTCAATATCTGCCTTACAGCGCGACGACCCCTAGGTCAAGACGGTGGGAAGATATTTACCTGGAAATATTTAGATGACAAACAACGTCCGGGAAGTGTCCGTTGAAACACTTAGACATGTTTCTAATTGCTTTTTAGGTATAATAAATATCATTATAATAATAAAGTATTTTTTATTAACTAACTCGCTTTCTTACTCAAATTAGAACTTTCATTCCATTTTATTAACAATGAAAACGATTTCATTTTCAAGACGATAAGGTTTTAAACAATTACAGAAAACATTACTGGATTTGACCACGTTATCTTATGCTTGAAAATTCCAATACATTTACCTCAGTAATAGGAATAACCAAACCTTTTGTTAGATTTAATTAATTTTTTTTTATTTAAATAATATTACTGATTTTTTTTAAAAATATAATCACTACAGATAAGAGGTCGTCCTAAGGTTTAAATATTAGCTGGTTCAAAAAGACAACATCGACTGGAGTTCATTTTAAGAGACAAACTGATGAAAAATTAGAAGAGAGACAACTGGGAATTTAACTAAAACTAAATGAATGGCCTTGACATGAGAATGAACCCTTCCTGGAAGTCCCAATTCCATATTGTCAACACTGTCCCCTCTTAAACGTCGTCTGAATTGATTGAATGTTTTAGCATTTGGTAAATGTCATGGGGCTTTTTGTATTTTTTCTAACCTTGCAACCGCATCTTCTTTCCTCTACTCGTTGTCGGCGCTCATTCTTATATATTAAATATTTTTATTGCCAAAAACTCACACACACACAAATACAATAAAAATGCGTTCAGCTCGCCTCGACATATGCTTTTGTTGACACTGATTAAGTTGAATTAAGATGTAGCGTTAACTTTTCTCTTTTTTTTTTTACAAACACTGGCTAGATACAAACGTTTTGGAGAAATTTGTTTGGTATTTATGTGATAAATGTGAGCTTTGGCTTTACTATAGTATGCTAGATATAGACAAATGGTGATTCATCAGTAAAGACTAAATAATAGTTTTGTTGATTTTTATCGGTTGAAATATGAGATCATTATTATAATCATATATTTCATAGCTGTGTATTCATCTGTAATTTGAATTAAATTTTACAATTATGTTCTATATTGTAAAATTTAATACGATACAAAGGAGTATATAAATATTTCATATTCTTTTTAAATAAACAAAACATATTCGAATAACGAAACTTCAAAAATACAGGGTAATAGGGGTTTTTTTTTAAACCATTTGACTGATTATTATTTCAAGGAGAAGAACTTTATAGTATAATAACATTTTCTCAGTCAAGGGCCCTGCACCTGAAATCTCTTCATTGTGTTTTCAAATTCTGAGTATTTTCATGGTCAAATATCAAGGACCTCTTATAATAAGTTCATTGTCTTGTAAACAGTTTGGGTATGTAGTTAATGGATATTAGGTGGAAAATGCAAATACATTAAAATATTTATGCAGAAAATAAATATATAAAGGGGGAAAAACTTGCCTTATCTCACCAACAGCTTAACTCCTAGTAAGATGAAGGCGACACTGGCTTTAGTAAGTAGTCATGTAGTTTCTAATTGTGATAACGTTTAGAATTATGGTTTACACAATTTGCACAATTAAATATTACAAATATTCTAATACAATTGAATCAGATAAAAATCGTTTATTAAATTGAAATTACCAACCCTACAGTTTTAAGCTTTAGACAATAAAGGCTAAAATATTTCTTTGTGATCTCTTTAAAAAAAATTCTTGTCAGTTGAACAATCGATCGATAAGTGTGCTTTAAAATTGTGCAACTTTCATTAAAAAAAATAATTTATTATCACAAACCTTTTTTATGACATGAAAGTAATTGGCTCTACGATCCGACTTAAATACTACATGACTGCAAACGAGATCATGAGGCGTTAATTTTATCTAATTTAACGAATCAATAACTAAGAGCGCATTAATTATTTGAACCATATTTGTTGCTGAGATTTTTCATAACTCTTTCTTTCAATCAAAACAATTACTGTATTCAGTAACTCAGTTTTAAACCGTAGTATCCAAGCTTTTACGATTATTGATAATCATTAAGCCATTCCTAGTTTTTTCTATGTTTAGCGTCCGCAGACGAATTGGTTTTGAGATGTAAAAATTTAAAAAAAAAAAAAACCACACAATTGTTGTTCATAAAATTAGATCGCTTTTTCATATGTCGGGCTCAGGATCGCATTTTTAAATCCGAATTAGAAATCAAATATAACAACATTCAAAATGGAAATCATATATGTAGAAGGTATTTGTTATTTTTGTATTTTTGTTAGAAAATGAAGAAAATACTTCAAAATATATAACACATTTTATTTTGTTGAACCTTTAAAGTTATGTTTTTTTCTAAGGTTTGGGTTTTTTTCCTGATAGAAAGCCAGGTTTTTGAGTTTTTGGGTGGACGCTAAACAAAGAAAAAACTTGCAATGGCCTTACTTAAGGGCATTGGTGATTTTAAAAAAACCCACAGAATCATATCTAAAATGTTCTATTTATAGATCCTAAGCTGCGTTTTTGCGCTATCCGCTGCTCGATTCTTGCAACGAGATTCTTCAGAGGACTGTGAGGATGAAAACGGGATGCAGCCGCGCCGTCAGCCTTTTCCATTCAAGTTTCCCTTGTTGAAAGGGCCCCTGAGTCAAGTTTACTACAAAATATTCCGACAGGCACCAAAGCTTGTCCTCCCTCAGAACGGATATCCGGAATCCAACTACCCAATTTATCCATCGCCCAAAGTCAACGAATATCAGGAATCCAATTATCCTAATTATCCATCGACCAATGTCAACGGATATCCGGAATCCATTTACCCAAATTATCCATCGCCCAATGTCAACAGATATCAGGAATCCAAATACCCCAATTATCCATCGCCCAATGTCTATGCAGCCTACCGACCAGGGTATGGTTATGGTAATTTACCACTCAATAACAGGAGAAATGGAAACGCTGATGAAGACAGTTCGGAGAGAGAACATGGAGAAAACCAATACGGATCTTACGAACCAGTGAAACAAAGACGAAATGAAGGTGGAAATTATTTAAACCAGAAAAATACTTACTATGGTGCTCAAACTGATTACCCTTTCCTTCCAAGCTTCAAAAGCAGTAAAGCAGAGAAACAGTCCAGTGGAGAAATGGGAAATTCGCAGAAAAATAACAAGAATACAGCGGAAGGAAATGAAAATTCAGATGATTAGAAAATAATGTCTAAAATTTTATTTATTTGCTGCTTCTAAAGCAAAATATCCAGAAAAAAGACGATTCTATATGAAACGTTTCGATAATTTAAATGCAGATGTCCATTTTCATTTTTGAATAATGACGAAACATGGTGATGGAAATGCTCAAAATCTATGAATTGGTTTTGATTAATTAAAATACATTGATTAACTTATTCTGTTGTTGTTTGTTTTTACGCTTATGAAGGACTTGGGTGTTTTTTGATTGAAAATGTGTCTATTCAAGCTCTTTACCTTATATACTGAAAAACATACTTAATCAAATTAAAAATGTAATACATGATGAAGGAAACATTTTTATTGTATTTGCAGCTATAATCTGTCCCGAGTTTTTGCTTCACCACTTTTCGCGTATTATTTCGAAAATCATAAATACCTTTGTGCTCCATCTATGTTCATACACTAAGATTATCTGTTTTGAAATGCCCCCTCTACCGCTTCAGGCTTCAATGCACAAATGCAACCCAAAGTAGAAATTCTACGGGGATATTGCATTGCATCAGCCATGAAGTAGCCCGGATGATAACGTTGAAAAACTGTGTTAGTTATTGTACATGTAAGTGAATTCCTATTTCCCATTATAAATATCCGTAAGAAATTTGTTTCCGCTCCTGTGAACCTTTATGAGTAAAATGAGGAAGCAATAAATTGGGACAGACAACAGATAATTTCAATTATCCTAAAAATAAGTGCAGAGAGGTACAACTTTATCTGAAAGTCTGCGTATAGAATAAACAACCCAAGATGATCTCAAAACAACAATGTGTATGGTATGTTATTGACGAAGCAAAAAGGCCCCCTTTTACGTATTATTAAGGAGCATTATCAGTAATCATTTATGGTAGTTAAAGTACATGTATGGTGTATATAAATTCACCACAACAGGTGTTGGTTTATAAGGAAGGAACAATAACTCCCTAATATAAAAAAGCCCATTGCGGTATTATCTTTTGTTGTACACTAACCTCTAATTGTCATTAAATCAAACAAACAAAAGAGTACAATGAAACACCTTTCAAAGAGTAACGATTCAATATGTTTATTGTTTGATTTGTTTCGCTTTTATGTTTGTTTGGTTGTTTGTTGTTGTTTTCTGTGGGGGGGGGGGGGGGGGTAGTTATTGTAATTTTTTTGCAAAATCAAACTTTATATGAAAGTTATTATTTGTTTGTTTGCAATCAATCATTATTTGCAGTTGATATCTAATAATCTGGAAAATGTTTGGATTATTATATAATTGCCTTTTCGCAACATTGAATTACAAAGACGGGGAGGCACGCAATAATGATGATGGAACAAGCGATTGAGTTAACCATCCCGCCAAATGACGATTCAAATTATTGAACACATGCAGCAGGTATTTGATCATTTCATGTAAATGTATTTGATATATTCGATTTAATTTAAATGCATTCAATTTTCATAATTTTAATCGAAATACATAATTAATATAATCTGATATATATCGTCAACAGAAACCAGCTCATCAAAACCTAACAAGGTAAATAAAAATTTCAATGTGATATTAACGGCTTAACTGGTAAACAAAATTATGGATATTCTAATATTTCATAATAAATATAATTTGACAGGATGTGCGTAGTAACAGCAATTTATTTTACTCGAGGGAAAATAAGATTTAACGTAAGGTTTCTGATTAGAGAATCTTGCAAAATATGGAATAAAGGCACAATTGAACATTTTTTACTAAATGTGTTCATATTTTAAAATGCACATCTTGAAAGTGTAAATTCTCAGTCTGGATAAGAAAAATGTTGTCAGTCTGGGTTTTAAAGATGTCAAAAACGACACATTGTCAGTCGAACTTCTCTACAGAGATACCATATGCATAATTTTGTATGCATATTTATGAAGATTAGTAAAACTGATTTTATGATCGACAAATAATTATACATGTAAACTAATCAATTCAAACTCAAAACGTTTAACGGTTAATATTCACATAATTAACTTTTTTTTAACAGGATGTTCATTTTATTTATCAGGACAAAAACAATGTTGACTTTGGTAATCTATATAATCTTAATCAAATTCTTTAATTATCAAATTCAAATCAGATATTATTTGTTTTAAAATACTCAAAGATATACTGTGGAATCATTAGAATTTCTGGTGGCTCAATTTTCGTATTATTCGTGGTTAGTCCTCCTCCACGAATTTACATTCTCGTCGAAAATTGTTTTAAAAGAGGAAGTTTTCAGACTGAAACTTAAAACCGACGCATCCACAAAATTACATCCCCACAAATAAGCAAAATGCTCACAATCCACGAAAATTTTCCCCAACGAATTTAAATGATTCCAAGGTACCTCTCAATTCTATTCATGACCTGGTATGTGTTTATTGTTTATTATCAATGTAGAAGAATACAATGACGATTTCATGATATAAAGTGCTTACATGTACGAGGTATAAGCTTTAGCATTTGTAATATAAAACGTGATTTGTTAAGTCAAAGACAATTGTATGAATTTGTTTGTTTTAATTGGTTGCTTTCAAATCTATTCTTCCACCACCAACGTATTAGGTAATGTGACTGAAAGAGATAGATATAATGCAAAAATGCCTTGTTTTTATTTTCATTTAAAATTCAAATTTGATTTCCTGATTTTTGACAATAATGCATCCTATTCTTTTAATTAATAAAATTTCATTGAATCGCCGTTGAGAGAAAATTTACCTGGAGTTTTATGGTAGATCATACATCAAACCGGTGATGTATTGCCTGTTATAAAGCTCACTGAGGGGGATTCTATGAATTACCTGCACTAGAATGTAGATATATAAAAGCTTGTTAGTCCCTTTAATTACCTTCACAAATGAAAAGATGTTGACAGTGTTGTTATTGGTGAGTTCTTTTTCTGTAAACGCTTTTCTGGGGGATGTTTAAGATATTTTTTTAAAATTCTAATGACAAAACTCAACTAATATTCATAGTCCATGATATTTTTCAAATCAAACACATTATTAAACCGTAGTTAAATCTAAGAATTTTTTTATAACGACGTAGTTTTTTGTGTATAAGTGCTTTGGTTTCATTACAGTAACTGTAAAAACAAGTACCTACTTTTATTCAAGTTTCATTTTTTTTTTCGCATGAAACCTTACCAAATCTAAAGTAAAGATATCTAATTGCAGCTTTTTAATGCATTTGACTTTTTGTGACGATGTTTGCTGTATTTTAAGTGAAAACACATAACTAGAATTTAAAAGCCTTGCGATGCAAAGAATAATTGTTATAAAAATAAAATCCATGAAACTATATTTTTCTTTTAATTTGTGATCGGTTTACTGTTACATGGAGAAAATGATTTTCTTAATTGAAAATTTCAAATATGTTTTATCAATTGCTACAATTATAATTTAATGATATTTTTTGACGTCGATCAATATTTTTATTTTATTTTCAATTTTAAGAATTGAATTTCAAGCTTCTGTGATGGTTTTAAAAAATATCTCGTTGGGTTATTCTCAATCCGTTTTTTGTTAGTTGCATAATCTTCAAAAATGAAATAGCCTAAGGGCTATGAGTATTCTCCTTAATGATAAAATAAATGTACACACGAAATTTATTGAACCGTTTTCTTTACAAAAATTGCATGCACTGCGTGACAAATTATAAAAACTTACTTTGACATATAAGAAGAAACTTCTCTTGATTTACTCTCACCTATATTACCAACTCAAGCAAATCATGGGCGTGGACGGCCGTAGCTATTTGTATACTACATCAGTCTCCTTAAGAAGAATATCTTTGCATATAGATAACGTAAAACATTTACATTTTCAAGCTCTAATATATTAAGGTAGATCTGATGGATTATTTCTTAAACGCTCAACCTTATTCAACTGTATCAAACTATTCAGAAGCTGTTATCAGTCGAAATTCGGCTAAAATAACTGAACATCTTAGCTATTTTATACTTTACTAACTATATTTTAGAGTTGGATTCTCAGCGGTAGTGTCCTTTCACAGATTCATTCCAGTCTGCCTGGGTCTCCATCTCAAAAATTTGAGACTGCAGGCAGTCATAACAATGTTCGAGACCTTATCCCTCCAAACATGTTACCACAAAACTCACTTGCATCTCCAGTAAACCCCGGTCTACCTTTATCGGCAGCAGTCCAAAATATCATACCCGGAGGTTCTGTACCAAATCTCGACCAAAGAAATGTCAACGATATTTCTAGAAATTTAAATGATCCTCAGATATTTCCACACTTTGGAAACGCCTTTAACTTACAAAACCAACTTGGGGGATTTGAAAATGCTCTCAATATTCAAAATCGGTTTAGAGAATTTGCACAACCAGAACAACCTGAATGGCAAGAAGAAGCAAATCGCTGGAACAGACACACGGAACCGCCTCTATCAATAGAAAGAAATCTTCCACCATGGTTGACGAACACGTTTTCAGATAGATTCAGAAGTCCATTTATAAATGGATTTAACAATCTAAGGAATGATCCAATCCTGGATATTCCATTTGAAAAAAGAAACAATGAAGTCAACCATAAAACCATAAGTACGTTAACTGAAAATATTGAAATTCCCTCCGACAAAGACCTAGAACATTTTCGTGATATTAAAAATCATGTCCCTGAAAACACAGACTTTGTTTCGAAATCAAGAGTACCTCAACTGGGGAATATTAATCGTCAAAGAGAACTATTAGTTGGCCCTACAATACCTAAAATTGACGTGATGCAGCATTTAGATGACTTAAGCATGATACTAGACGATGTTTTTATGAAACAAGTACCGAAAATAAGTTGCTCTCTGAGGCTTTACCCACTTTACAAACGGGTTATGGTAAATATGGTGAAAGAATTATTTAAGAAGGTACAACCAAATGAGAGGCTTTTCAGCATGTTATGGAGAGACCTTAGGATATGTGGCCATTTTAAGTCGTCCAAAACAGACAAACTGGTTAAGAAACTTCATCGGTATGATAGAAAGAAATCTAAAGACAACTCTGACGAAAAACCGGGATCAATCATCCCAAAGAATGTTATAAAGAAAAGAAAGTATTTAGAGAAGGTTTTATCCAAACGGTACAGGCAGTTTGTGTTGACCAGAAAGCCATTCTTAAGAAGGAAAAGTAAATTTCGTAGTGGGTCGAGTTCTCATGATAGTTCACAAAGTGAGGAGTCGAGGTCATCCGAGGAATCAAAACCTAGAAGAGAACGCTATCCGAAAAGTTGGAAACGCGATCGATCGGGTGCGAAAAGATTTTCAAGGTTTAAGAATGAGAATAAATCTTTTGGTCAAGATTCATCAGATCAAAGTGATTAAACACTAAAAAAAATCATGAAATAAAGGGACGAAGGTTAAGGGTTTCATATTTTTGTATTATATTTTATTGAAAGAATCAATATCAATAAAATTTTAAAACTTTCTTTTGTTGTTTATATGGCTTTGCAGATGTTGTAGATGATCCGATAGCAAACTTGCCAATTTTGCCTGTGTGATTTTTTTTCTGTGATAATTTTTTTTTTAAAAACCTTTAAAGCGGTTAACAATTATAAAAATAATTAGTTTTGTCGTTATGTTTTGACAGACACGTCTCTCATTTTTCGTGCCATTTATCTCATTTGACTATTGCAAGATTTCGTGGAACTGACATGCAATTCTTATTTATCCTTTACTGTTGTCAATGTAGTAACAGGAATGACGAATAATGAATAATGTGTAGCAGTTAATTTTGATAACAATAATTAAAAAGTACCTAGAAACAAATGATAGCTACTAAAGATTGGAGTGGAGTTCTGTATGAGAAATATATCAGAGTATAGATTAATTGAGGGAGACATATTAACTGATCAAATGGATTTTTTTTCGAGATTATTAAAATTGACCAAAATGGACAACTTGGACAGGTTTTATATATTGTTTGACAATTTGATATGCCATTAAGATTTCGAAGTGTATGAATTTGTTTCAATAGACATGGACAACTACTAAAGTAATAAAATATCGTGTTAAGGATTACGTTTACTCAGAATGATAAAAAAAACTCCACTGATGTTAATGATAAGCCATCTATTTTGTGTTATAGACCTTTCATGGTAGTTTTATTTTTCACTTTCAAAAACGTAGGTCAATGACCTACTTTTTGAATTAATGGCCATTGAATGTTTTTTGAAAATTTAAGAAAACTCCTTAAAAATTTTACACTAAATTTGAAATTTTCTTAATTGTGAAAATAATACAAATTGCTAAACTCTTTTAAAAATGAAATAAAGTTTATGAATGATAGACACACCAAATAGATACAAAGCAAAAAGTTTTCATCCACAATATTTATAAATATCCCTGTCCAAATTTCCTCTATCACTTTGTAATTTATTCAATTTTACAAAAATTTGAATGATGATAATACATAAACATTTAAACTAAGTAGATTTACCTTACTTTGCTGGCATAAAATCTATATGAGGCAAATGATAAAAATTTTGATATATGGTGTATTTTATCGTTTTTAAGCATTTTTTTTATATTTTTGTTGTGTGTGCCATACAATTATCTAAATGAAAAAGTAAGATAAAACCAACAAAAAATGTGCAAAATATGTTTACTAACAAATAAAATCTTAACTTTGAATAATATAGTACTACCAAATATATTTCAGTGAAAAATAAAATCTGAAAAATGAAACCCGAATTTCCTCTGTTTTGAAAAAAGCACAACTTTGTCTAAGCCTAATTCCAGTAAAAATATCGAAGTTAATTCAGTTTTAGTTCATATAATAACTACTTTTTATGTTTAAAACAAAATTTTACTCATGACATTGAACTTTAAAAGAATGAACTATATCAGCCATATTTTAAGTGTTTCGGGTACAATAAAATGTTAACTAATTTTTTAGAAAAGTTGATATAAAATATATTTTTCATCTATTTATTTGATTTATATGCACTCACTGGCAGTATATGACGTCAGAAGGGACGCCATTTCTATAATTCAATCAAAATCGGCCAAAAATTGACATTTTTTTTATATATATACGAATGGGAAATATAGAGCGCATGCTTGAACAAGGAAAATTTTTTTGTCACTTTTTAGTCTTGGCTAGTTACATCTCTGATTGAAATATTTTATTTGTTCAAGAATGCGCTCTATGTTTTCGGAAGGAAAAACTGCTTGAAAACAAGCTGTTTTACGCTAAAAATGCAAAAATGGCGGGAAAAGGTTGTCTTTACGATGTCATATTTCCAATTTGTGGGCACTTGAACCAAAATGAATATTATGTAAACACATCACATACATATCTGTATTAAGAAAACAAAGAATGATAGTAAAATGATGATGTTCATTTTAGGGGGCCATTTTAGGCCCTTATCATATATATTCCTTTGAGAACTTAAATCCTTAGTAAATAACGTCCTTAAAATAGAAGTTATCCTGTGCATCCAATACGTAGTCTGTGGTTTATCTAGCTCATGTCTTAAAAGTAAAATTTGTCATATTAAAGTCAAAGTACAGCTAATGACTTATTTACAGCGTAGTTTTACTCGTTTTAATTTGAAATGACACCGTCGATATGGGATCTAACCAAAGCTATACATGTACCTAGAAATTATAGCTAGAATGTGTATAACAGGTATTTTCCCGTAAACATTTTTAATATGACAATTATCACATGTTTGATTTATTAGTCCTAGCCACAACACGTGGTCTTTCCTATTACACAAAGTGAAAGAGTAGAAAGATTCGATGAAATTTTTCAATTTAAATTACATTCTTTTACAAGTACTGTCATGTTGATTTTTCAACAATTTTCGTTTTACTTAAGCTTATTTATCTATATGATATTGACAATTAGGTTGATTCGTTTTTCATAACCATCTGGCTTCAATTTTAATGGCTGTTTACAATACAACATCTTGTTAAATTATGTTCACCGAAAGTATTTATATGGAATAAATCTAAAACAAATCTAATAACATTTGGAAGAAAGGAAAATGGTTCCTATTTATTATATCATGATTTACTGAATAACGGTTCGGTTGCCATGTAGCACATAAACTACTGCAACGTTATCAAAATAATCTTTCTTTAAGATTTTATATATAGTTAAAGGTTAGGGATGACTAATGGAAAAAAAAAACCCTGCTACATTAGGTTTGATTCATCCATCAACGTTTAAACCATGACCCCGGATTTAATCTAAAAATGCATGGTTTGCTGTTTCTAAAATCGTGATTCGCGATAGCTTTGATTGTAATTCAAGCGTACAGTCTTCTCTGCAGCGACGCATATTTTGCCTTATACACATTAGTCAACAATTTTATATATAATCATGGAAACCTAAAAGGACGTCACTAGAGGTTATTCAGAGCGTATGAGTTTGCAACTGAAAAATCCTTTTTTAATTTTCAAAGTACAACTTTTTTTCAAGAGACCATAACGTGCGAGTACCAATATTTTACGAGTACCCATTATTGCCGATTGTAATAAAAACAGCAAGATTTCCGCTATCTATTTGTTGTTTTAAGCTACAAACCAAAATAAACAAATAATAGAATTTTTAAGACACTATAAGAGTTGGGAATGAAGAAAATTGACTTCAAAATCTCGGAACTCACCTTAACAAAGGTAAGCCTATGGAAACATATCACATTTGTATCCGTGCGATGACACATGCCACTGTTTGTTTGACTTGTAGTCCACTTTGATGATAGGGCATTTTTTGTTTTGGTCCAAATTAGAAGAATATTTACATCCGTGTTATGATATTTGACAAAAATAAGCAAGATATCATTTTTATTACACAATATTTAAGAAAGAAAAACCGAGCGTCTGCTTGCTTGTAAGACGCCATTTTGTTTCCAACCTGAGGTGGATCAAAGATTTATCCACACGCACCTGAGGTGTAAATCAGAGGCACTACTATTAACTTTCACACACATTATTTCTTTTACTGGACACACTAAAACTTATTTTGAAAAGCTTTTTAATGAATAAACAATGCATTTATTTAATTTTTAATAATTTGTCCCGAAACATGTGAAGCACATGTTCCTCCGTTTGTGTGCATGTGGCCGCAGAGACATCGAAAAGAATATTGCTTATAATGTGATTGAATTGCGTTTATGATATAATTTTTATGTTATATTCTTACATTTTATCTTATATTGTTAGATTCTTTTAAAATTTTGACCTTTCTATCGATTAATTACTGGAAAATAACGAAAAGATATGAGCGGCAATATTGGGTACTCGAACGTCCTGTAAATCGAAGGTCATGGACAGGGTTTAATTTTAGCCAGAAGTAAGTCGATATTGATGAGAATAAAATAAAATTTATTCCTCAGATTAAATAAATGAACAGTGCAGAGATTTGCCTAGAAATTTTTACATGACAGCTTAAATGAAGAGAATAATAGAGAAAACGTGTGTATTTTTCGGCAATAATGGGTACTCGACGTAAGGTATTGATTATTAAAAGGAAAACCTTTTTTCGCGTTACATCCATAATCAAAGTACTAAAATATAGCACATAAAGTGAATGATTTAAAAGTAGAGAAAAGGCGAGTTTTGTAGCAAAACTAAAAAACAATATTCTTTATTTTGTTCTAAAATATCAGACTAAATATATGCATCTTTGATTACTCTAAACTCTAAAAATAAAGATCAACTGCATAGTTTTCACAGTTAGAACACCATTCACTCATATAAGATCCATTAGAATGAAAGTTTACTTCGAGATTTCAAAATAATGAAAAACAAAATAGGTTTTTTTTTTTTTCTTTTGGTGTTGTATGAGAGTGTATGCGTTAAACTTAAATATGAGTTTGCTTTTCTCTCCGTGGTGTAACTTGCTTATAATTTTCAAAAATACATTGTAACTATAAAAACGACGAAATTTACAATTTTATAATTGATAAAAAGTACAGTTTGTGAATTTTTTATTCAGTTTTATTAATTTTCATTTTTAACGTTCGGTAAGCATGAAACCTTCGACAAAGAAGCTATTTTATTGTAAAACCACTCATGCAGAATATAAAATAATTTTCTTTACCACTATACTGATGCATTAATTGACATCACTCTTTACGTTGTTATTTTTACTTCGTCTATTATCTAATCTTTGCCAAATCATAAAATCTATGCAAAGTACATAGTACTAAGTATCATTGTACGATAGATGCCAGAAACAACTCGCGGTCTATTCCATTCTTGTTGTCATATTAATATGATTTATGCCGTAAGTTAAAGCTAAATCAATGTAGTTAATATAATATAAATATCACAATGTATATGTTGCTTTATTAAAAAAAAAAAATTTCTAAATTATATTTAGACAAATAAAGTAAATAGAGATCTAGCTTTGCAGAGATGGGGAAATTCTAAAAAGAAAATGAAAACAATTCTTCGAGTTATAACGAATTAGAATTGTTTGACTTTTATGATTATAACACCATATTATATATACAAAATTAAAGTGCAATCAATTCGTTTTTGGTGTTATTTTTCCAATTGCGTCACGTTCAATTTTACATCTGCTATGAGATTAAACAATATACTCACCCATTCCCCGACCATATACATTTCAAGTGATCTAATCTGCACATCACTGATTGGCTGCGGTGACAACGTCACTTAATTAAACAAGTAAACAAATGTCTATCAGTGACAATTGTTGTGATGATCTTTTTACATAATCTATTGTATCAATTCAAAAAAGGAGATAAGATAAAGGAAAAAGTTTGATGTATAGAATTATTTTCAAAAAACGATCGCCCTGCTTTCTAATTGAAGATATAACGATATGAAATTATACGTATGTATGAAATATCGAGACTGCGTATGATTTAAGATTAAATCTCAGATCGAAAATTATGAAAGCAGAACTTTCTTATCCTATATCCATTCTTGGCTTTCGGCTTCTTGCGTTTTCGTGTATCTCTTATGGCTTTATATATATATATATATATATATATATATATATATATATATATATATATATATATATATATATATATATACACACCGTTACATGTCCTAATACTGAACGTTTTTTAAAAATGTACTTTCACTTTCCACAAATCTTTTCATTATTCCCGGAAAAAGATCGATCGGTATGCTTAGTAATAACTATTTTAGGGTAAAAATCTCATATTGAAAATGTACTTCCCATCATATAAGTTTCAAATGATTTCAATCTGCTCGAGCACATACTGGTCATCAATAGATGTATGATCGCATCAAGATGGATATGGCAAGCTTTGAAGATCCAGAGGCTGCTGAAAAGGTAGGATTTGTCTAATTAATAAAACCTATAAAGTATCCAGAAATTGGGATTGTTTTTGGTTTGTTTGAAGTGCTTCACAAGTTATTAAACTTGTGTAATGGATTTAAGTCTTGGGATTTCTAAAATGTTAAAAGGAAAATACTGCTGGATTTAAATGCACTAGATTTTGACCCATGCGTGCACGGGTTAACACTGCATATCGGACATTTACGAAATATGTACATCGACACAACTTATTATTGACATTTACATAACAATGCTATAAGCCTACAATAATGCTATTAATTTCACTACACTTTCCTTAGTTTGAATAATCTAACTGTGTCTCGGGAAAGGCCCTCACTACAGTCAGAATGCCTCACTTATACCTAATGTAGCAGAAAATTGCAGAATCGCTTTGGAACGATTTTGGAGAAAGTTGCCTTGAAAATAACAGTCAAATTTATCACAACAAATCTTTTTGAGACTGCAAATACCTTTCAATTAAAATATTAATCCATAGAATGGAAGATTTCACCTTTTCACTAACGTACATGTACTTTCTTTTTAAAACTGGGTCCGTAGGACATTAATTTATTCATTTTTACGATAAAACATACATTGTATTCTATCTTCACTCTCCTAACAAATATAATGTTATTAATTTTTTTGCATGTAATCAAATATTTTTTGTCATCACGAAGACAAAAGTAAGTACTTAGTTGAAATGTATATTTGTTATTTTATACTTTCTCTCATAAGAAATCATTAATATATATGAACAGAATAGCAAAAGTCCAATGAAAATTTACCAGTATTTGTATTATCATTTCTGAGTTTATTCATGCAGATGTGATATTGTGGAAACATAAACTAAAGATCCCGTTAGCGTGAATGTATTGCGCAAGCGCAAGATTGTAAAATCCAAAAAACCCAGGTGATTTCCGGGATTTTTTTGAGGAATTTTCGTTGATTAATAATTAGCGAAGCTTAACTGAGAAAAAATAAAACAAATTGGTAATCTTCAAGTACCAATGATATTTAAAATATGTAAAACAAAAGACAGTATTCTTCCGATTTCTCGGTATTAAAGACAAAAAATTCGAGTCTATTATTTTAATATAGTAGTATAGATATAGATGTCTTTTCACTGCTGAATTTTAGGCTGTAGAGGCTCTTAATGGAAATGACAATGCTGGAAAAATAGTATATGTTGGACGTGATCAGAAGGAGATCGAGCGACAGGCTGAGCTTAAGGAAAAGTTTGAGCGCATCAGGATGGAGAGGATCAACAGGTACCAGAGAGTCAACTTGTACGTCAAGAATTTGGCCGATAACATCGACGATGAGCGACTCAGAAAGGAATTTGCTCAGTTTGGTACCATCACCAGTGCCAAGGTACAGTAGGATCTAGTGACTTTGATTGTTGATTTGTTGTCAAACTTAACGTTTTCTTGATGTCTTGATGTCTTTTTCGTGATATCTAACAAACATTCATACAAGTTAAGGTTTTAAAAATCAACAGTTTTGTTACGAAACATGCCTATATATTGAATATATTCAGTAGAATATCTCTGAAAAAAATTAACTGAAACCCTGCATTGTCAATATATTAATGTTTAATGATGATTTTACCACAGTGATGGTATTGTCTAATGGGAGCAATTTATGAAATCTTGTGTAGTGTTGGTAAACTGGTTTTCTGGTATTGAAGTACTACAGTAATTGTGAATTGAGCATCCACAAACTATATGTGATGCTCCTAAGGTCAAAGATTGAGTTTAGACTCTTAAAACTTAAATAAGTTTTACGCTATAACATTTCTTTCTTTGCTTTGTATCAAGATCAACTTGTAGTTTATAGATATACAAAATTAGGAAGCATAGTTATAGTATTTACGCGTAATGCTTGTTTGCATGCAAGTAAAATGCATAATTAATCTTGATTCAGGTGATGGCTACTGAAGATGGAAGATCCAAGGGATTCGGATTCGTTTGCTTCTGTTCTCCAGAGGAAGCAACAAAAGCGATCGTTGAGATGAATGAAAAAATTATTGAGGCAAGACCTCTGTATGTGGCTCTGGCTCAAAGGAAAGAGGATCGTAAGGCTCAACTTGCATCACAGTACATGCAGCGCACTTCAAGCAGGGACATGCCAGTAACCTTTTCGCATCTGTGTTTTTGTTTTTATTTTTAAAAAAAATATTTTAAACTATATAATTAAACTATTAAACATTTCCTTATTTTATTGATCGTTTGATTTTAAGGAACACCGAATAGGACCAGGAGTAAATTTGTTTATAAAGAACCTTGACAAGAGTATCGATGATGAGAAATTGCGAGAGGAGTTTTCTCAGTTTGGTACCATCACCAGTGCCAAGGTAGTATGACAGAGACTGTTTTGGCATCAGGACTAGTTGGTATACAAATTACATGTCAATGTATTTGTTGCGAACAAAACAAATCAAAATGTTTACGTAAATGGTTGAGTATGATTAGAATTGAATTAGTATTGATAAAATGTTCTGCTGATATGAAAGGATGCTTTGAGAAAAACACTTGTTTGACTAATATGCATATTTATAACCAAGTAACTGTACTAATTTAAACAATAAAATGCTTTCTTTGGGGATTCATTCAACCTGCGTCAGCATATAATCTACATACAGAATCATATTTTCAACTTCATCATTTACATACAATAAAAATAATAATGGTCCAAGTACTGAGCCCTGAGGAACACCAGCTTTAACCTGGCCTACGGAAGAAAAAATATTTCTATACATAACTTATTGTGTTCTGTTGCTTAATATATATAATTCCATACATATTTAATTTGTAAATTAGACCTTTGTGCCATACTCGATCAAACGCTTTTGAAAGATCGCAAAACACCATACAACAAAATTTGCCTTCATCAATACTTTTAACATTCGAGTGGTATATTTCTAATAGTAGATACGTTGTAGAATGACCTGGTAAAAAACCTCCTTGATATTTGTAAAAGAGATTCTGTGAATGTAAATGATTGTATACATCTTTGAAAATAATTCTTTCAAAAACTTTGCTTATACAAGACAAAAGAGAAACTGGCCTCTAGGTTGAAGTGATAGAAGGGTCATCCTTCTTAAATAATGGAAGAACATGTGCTAATTTCCAACATTCTGGAAAAAATTTGAGTGATAATGATTTGTTAGATAATAAACATAGTGGTTTTGAGATGGTATCTTTACATGATTTTAACATTTTGTGACTGATGCAATCAGGACCAACTGCCTTATTAACTGAAATGATAGATATGATATATGTAATCTCATGCTCTTGTATTTTTATTTCTGAACAAGAGTTATCAAATCTACAGCCCCCTATAGTTGGAAGGTCATGGTTGCTGTCATCTAAGAAAGTAATAGATGTAAAGTAATTGTTAAGTAATTCAATCTTATCAGTGTCTGAAAATGCATAAGCCTCCTTATCATTGTCCATGGTATACCTTATAGTTGGGATGTCGTGTGTTAGTTTAGTGTGAAAACAATCTTTCAATAATTTCCAGTATAATTTTTGATTGTTTAAGCTAGCATCCTTAAGATGAGAGTCTATATTGTCATAGTAGTTTGCAATTGCATGTTTTTTCATGTTATTAACCTTGTTCCTTATTCTCCGAAAAATAACCCAATCAGATTCTCTTCTTGTTTTTGTGCCTTTTTTTAACCTATTACGAACTCGAAAGGTTTTTCTAAGAAGAGAATCCATCCATGGTTTATCATTCGGCCTTATAGTTACAGTTTTTTCAGGTATGCATTGATGAATAAAAGAAAGGAGTTTGTTAGTAAATTTGTTGTGGCCTTATCTATGTTATCTGTGTCATCGATGATTCTACACCAATCACATTCAAGTATGAGTTTGTTTAAAAGTTCCATATCTGCATGCTTGTAATCCAAAATTTTGCGTTTATATGCCATGTTTGTATTTGTTTTCTGATGAATATAGATGTAAGTTGCCCGATGATCACTAAGAACATTACATACACTTAAAGTACCAGAATCGTGTATACATATATTTTCATTCATTATAATGGGATCTATGAGGGTATTTGTGTTGTGTGTACTTCTTGTGGGTTCATGTATAATATTTGTCCGTCTATAGTTGTTCATTATTCTATGTATCTCATGTGAGTTATTTACCTTTAAAAAATCAATATTTAGATCACCAAGCATTACAATATTATTAGAAATATCAGTAGCCTTTTCAAAAGACCAAGACAATTTTTGCCAAAAAGCACTACTAGAGAGTGGTGGACGATAAATACAGCATACTAGAAGAATTAGTAGATGTAGTAGTAGATGTAAATATATTAATAATTATGATGCATGGGGTTTGTCATCATGCAAGTAAGAATTCATAACAAATCTTACTTCAGGTGATGACTACTAAAAATAATAAATCGAAAGGTTTCGGGTTTGTGAGCTTTAGTTCCCCAGAGGAAGCTTCTACTGCTATCAGTGAAATGCATGGAAGAATTGTTGTTGATAAACCTCTGTATGTGGCTCTGGCTCAGAGGAAGGAGGATCGTAGGGCTCATCTTGCTGCTCTCCTCAACATGCAGGATAATACAAGTATGGACAGGCAGGTAATCCATCTATACTATGTTTAGCCTTTTTGGAAAACCATACATGCGTTATTTATCATCTAAGTAAATTCATCGTATGTAATATTGGGTAAGTCGTTAGTTTTTTTCTTATAAGGGAGAACAAAGAGAACTGGGAGTCAACGTGTACGTCAAGAATCTGGATGATAACATCGATGATGAACGACTCAGAGAGGAGTTTGCTCAGTTTGGTACCATTACCAGTGCCAAGGTAGTGTACGAGGAATTGGGATTGATTTTTTTGGGGGGGGTCATAATGTAGAATCATCTTTTTCTATATTTTAACAGTATGGTATCTAAAAAAGAATTACTCCTATATCATATTTATCTGCGATTCTACCTTGTGTTAATTAAAAGAAAAGAAATTGTTCGAAAAAATTAACTTGAAGCCTTTGCAAAGTACATGTCTTGCAAAATAAATGTAAATGACACTTTTTTATTTTTTAAAAATTATCCCATGGATAGGTGTGGATTTTTGAATTGACTGTTTTTAAATAAATTTCCTCTATCTTTTTGAAAGATAAAAAAAACCCATAATTTCATGCCTGTACGTTATATCTAAAAGAAAGAGAATGGGGAACCCCTAAAACCAATTTAATATAACACTGACCTCTCTCAAACTTGATTGAGATAAACAGAACTTATGCTTTATTTCAGGGTTTGGAGTTAACTTTATAGGAATGCTTACAATAAAATAAACTACTATATAAGTTTTTTTTCAAAATGTATAAATAAACATGGCAGTAAATGTACAACACATTTGCACACAGGTGATGACTGAAGATGGTTTGTCCAAGAAATTTGGATTCGTTTGCTTCAGTTCCCCAGAGGAAGCCAGCAAAGCAATCGAGAAGATGAATGGAAGAATCGTTGTAGCTAAACCTCTATATGTAGCTCTGGCACAGAAAAAAGAGGACCGCGAAGCTCATCTTGCTCTCCTCAACATGCAGGATAATACAAGTATGGACAAGCAGGTAATCCATCTATACTATGTTTAGCCTTTTTGGAAAACCATGCATGCGTTATTTATCATCTAAGTAAATTCATCGTATGTAATATTGGGTAAGTCGTTAGTTTTTTTCTTATAAGGGAGAACAAAGAGAACTGGGAGTCAACGTGTACGTCAAGAATCTGGATGACAACATCGATGATGAACGACTCAGAGAGGAGTTTGCTCAGTTTGGTACCATTACCAGTGCCAAGGTAGTGTACGAGGAATTGGGATTGATTTTTTTTGGGGGGGTCATAATGTAGAATCATCTTTTTCTATATTTTAACAGTATGGTATCTAAAAAAGAATTACTCCTATATCATATTTATCTGCGATTCTACCTTGCGTTAATTAAAAGAAAAGAAATTGTGCGAAAAAATTAACTTGAAGCCTTTGCAAAGTACATGTCTTGCAAAATAAATGTAAATGACCCTTTTTTATTTTTTAAAAATTATCCCATGGATAGGTGTGGATTTTTGAATTGACTGTTTTTAAATAAATTTCCTCTATCTTTTTGAAAGATAAAAAACCCCATAATTTCATGCCTGTACGTTATATCTAAAAGAAAGAGAATGGGGAACCCCTAAAACCAATTTAATATAACACTGACCTCTCTCAAACTTGAGTGAGATAAACAGAACTTATGCTTTATTTCATGGTTTGGAGTTAACTTTATAGGAATGCTTACAATAAAATAAACTACTATATAAGTTTTTTTTCAAAATGTATAAATAAACAAGGCAGTAAATGTACAACACATTTGCACACAGGTGATGACTGAAGATGGTATGTCCAAGAAATTTGGATTCGTTTGCTTCAGTTCCCCAGAGGAAGCCAGCAAAGCAATTGAGAAGATGAATGGAAGAATCGTTGTAGCTAAACCTCTATATGTAGCTCTGGCACAGAAAAAAGAGGACCGCGAAGCTCATCTTGCTCTCCTCAACATGCAGGATAATACAAGTATGGACAAGCAGGTAATCCATCTATACTATGTTTAGCCTTTTTGGAAAACCATGCATGCGTTATTTATCATCTAAGTAAATTCATCGTATGTAATATTGGGTAAGTCGTTGGTTTTTTTCTTATAAGGGAGAACAAAGAGAACTGGGAGTCAACGCGTACGTCAAGAATCTGGATGATAACATCGATGATGAACGACTCAGAGAGGAGTTTGCTCAGTTTGGTACCATCACCAGTGCCAAGGTAGTGTACGAGGAATTGGGATTGATTTTTTTTGGGGGGGGGTCATAATGTAGAATCATCTTTTTCTATATTTTAACAGTATGGTATCTAAAAAAAAATTACTCCTATATCATATTTATCTGCGATTCTACCTTGCGTTAATTAAAAGAAAAGAAATTGTGCGAAAAAATTAACTTGAAGCCTTTGCAAAGTACATGTCTTGCAAAATAAATGTAAATGACCCTTTTTTATTTTTGAAAAATTATCCCATGGATAGGTGTGGATTTTTGAATTGACTGTTTTTAAATAAATTTCCTCTATCTTTCTGAAAGATAAAAAAAAACCATAATTTCATGCCTGTACGTTATATATAAAAGAAAGAGAATGAGGAACCCCTAAAACCAATTTAATATAATACTGACCTCTCTCAAACTTGAGTGAGATAAACAGAACTTATGCTTTATTTCATGGTTTGGAGTTAACTTTATAGGGATGCTTACAATAAAATAAACTACTATATAAGTTTTTTTTTTCAAAATGTATAAATAAACAAGGCAGTAAATGTACAACACATTTGCACACAGGTGATGACTGAAGATGGTATGTCCAAGAAATTTGGATTCGTTTGCTTCAGTTCCCCAGAGGAAGCCAGCAAAGCAATCGAGAAGATGAATGGAAGAATCGTTGTAGCTAAACCTCTATATGTAGCTCTGGCACAGAAAAAAGAGGACCGCGAAGCTCATCTTGCCTCCCAGTACATGCAGCGCATGCGCAAGCTGCAGGTTATTTATATACATGCTATTTATAACATTTCCTATTTTACGATAAATAATGTTGATGACCAACACACAAATATAAGTGTCATCTGTAACTAAATTCTTTTCAGGGACAACAAATAGGACTGGTGAGCCAGATGTTCCAGCCTGGAAGTGCTGGATACTTTGTACCTACCATGCCTCAAGCCCAGAGAACATACTTCACCCCCAACAACATGCCAGCCATGAGAAGCAATCCTAGATGGCAGACAACTGTAAGACCCACTGGTCAGCCTGGTAGTGGTAAGTAACAATACAATTTATGTCAAAGACGTCTGACCTGACTGATATGCAGTGCCTCTGGTTTGATGCCTTATTTTTTGCACTAAAATGACTAAAATGTACTATGTCTCAAGTGTCCGGTTTTGAGCTTTACCGTACTTCTTTTTAATTGCTGTCAGTTTTCTTTCCATTCTTCCTAAAAACAAAACTGCAATAATTCAGGTTTATTTTTTCCGCCTTGCTGTCACTCTTTAATCTAAATCCTAGGGATGCTTTTTCTATTAGCTAAATATAATTTCTGGGTCTGACAAAATTTGGTTTAGTCCTGTGTTTTTATTCATTACACAGGACCGAATGTCCTGTGTGGTCCAGAAAACTTTTGCATAGACTGGTAGTAGAATACTGACATTAAGGTAGCTCACATCAAGACTTAAATACTTTTTAAGGCACAATGTCACCAGATGGCAATTAAGATGTTATATTAAATTGTTTATGAAAATCGATTTGTTTGAATACTATTTTCTTGTAGATTAATAGTTAAAGTATCAGGCTTGGGAAGGTTCAACCACAGATTTAAAGTTCAGATCCACCTGAAGGCTTTTGTTCATATTGTTCCAGTCAGGAAGAGTTGGATACTTTTTACCCACAATGCCTCAAGCCCAGTGTACTTGCATGGAGAGTACTTGAGGGGCAACTTTTAACTTATTTTTGATTGGCTGAAAAGCAAACACGTGTATATGATAAAGAAAATCCATTACTATATATTTGTGAACATTTGATTTTTAGCTCATCGAAACATTCAGAAAATGTATAATTATCTATCGGTTAAAATCATACAATAATCATGGGTATGATTTTGAAAGGAACCCAAGTACAGTGTATGGTTTAAATCATGATAACAATGCGACAAATTTACAAGAATGAGTTCAAATGTAAACGTAGTTAATTTGAATCATGACTGAATGAATTTGAACACTTTCTCAATTTAATGATAGACCTCTGATTATTTATTCATTGTTTTTCCCCTTTACTTATGTCATTTTTCATATTTATGTATGTACTAGGGTCTCTTGTAAAATACCCACGTCTGTACTTTACTATGTTTAATTTGTATAATCTAATGAGTTGCAAAGCTTGCCATTAAAGTTGCCATTATATCTAACATCAATTGACCAATAGCCTAGATTTACCAATAAATTCATTAATTAATTAACAATTACTCTAGATCTTAGTCCTGAGTGAGTGACAGTCTTCATTTCACCTTGATCAGATTTCAACGGCTGAAAAAATGGATTTGATAATAAATATCATTTAATTAACATACACAGATTTTGGTTATTTTTTAAAGAGAAATTAATTACGGGTTTGCCCGTAAACGGTTACTTTCATTCAAACCAGAGACAAATATACCTGTTTAAACCGAGTAACCGTTTAGATGATAAACAATTGCTATCCCCAGTTTTTTGTAAAATCAATTTAATTAAAATACAAATCTCTGTAACAGCGCAATTGTATAGATATCTACTTATTAGAACGTGGTTAAATGACACCAACCAACAAATGTAAACAGAAAAAGGAGTAATTACTTTCAAAGCACAAACAAGTTCAGATTTTGAACATACCTTTTTACATGTAGATTTAATCATAGCACACACTTAAGCGAAAATTAATTTACTTTAAATTAATTATTCATTTGTTGTATAACGATGAACTCATACACAAAATCAGAGGCGGATCCAGCAATTTGGAAAAGGGAGGGGGGGGTCCAATTGATGAAAATCAATACGTGCAAAATTCATTATTTGTCAATAAACAAGCACTTTTTGAACGTTTTACGTGCGTAAATTTAATAAACATTTATCTCATCACTATCTATTTCACATCAATTCCAACATCAGAGTGCACTGCACTATTGAGCGTTTTACTGTTTTGTTTAGATGAGGAAGATTTGCATAATTTCTAGCCTTAAAAAAATGCAGTCTCCAGCAATGAGAACGTACGTACGTCTATGCTTAATAGACAAGAAACAAAAAATAATTCAGACTAATTACTACAAGCTACCATAAAAATGGATTTTTGGTAATTTGTCTTTGATGTTTTAATTATGAACTATTTTTCGGTTTTGATTTCTATCGATTGCCTTCTTAAATAAAGGTCTAAATGATCGGATATGACAAAAGAATAAGGATAATTTATCTGCTAAATAGATGGTACATGTGTATTACAATGGTACAAGCAATTGTCGTCCCAGGAAACTTGATGTGAATTTCTGTTATGGATGCGTTACATCATCCGGTAGTAGTACAGATGCGATCATATTTAGGAAAGTTTTGAAAAGTTGTGCATTTTAATTTCATAATGGTTTTCATATATCCCTTTTATACGGTATTTTTGTAACAGAATTTCCGATTCTTGGAAACAAAAAAATGGCTTTTTGTGTTTCATGTGGGTATTATTATATATGAAGGTAGCTAGCATTCCAGAAAAATAGCATAACCCACGTAAGCGGTCATGTTATTTTCTTGGTATTTTTC
Organism: Magallana gigas; assembly: GCF_963853765.1. NCBI lineage: Eukaryota > Metazoa > Mollusca > Bivalvia > Ostreida > Ostreidae > Magallana > Magallana gigas. Next base: position 19,359,469 of record NC_088857.1, on the reverse strand, counting down.
TTTGTATTTTTCGTATGAAACAAAGTAAAACTTATCCATTATAATTACTTAAGTTAATTAACTAAAAGATACATTTGAAAGCGGATTTTAGAAGTAAAACGAATGCGTGCACTCCTACTAGAACTTCGTTTTACTCGATGGCTTGTCAGTTCATAACTTTATTAACTATAGTCGATTTCTTTAAAAAATAGAGTACAAAATACACTGTCGATGTGGTTATAAATATTTTATCGTCCACATGTTTATTCGGTGTAGTAAACACCGGATGCTGAAGGGGAGTACTTTATTTCGATAAAAAAATCGAAAGGGTTTTTTTCATATAAGAACAAAATTACGGTACGTTGTACAAAATTCTTTATAATAAGCAATAAAAATTTATTTTAAAAGCATTTATTTGAGATAATTACAGTATTTATATCATAAATGAGAAAATTTCTTTAAATAGGCATCCAAAGTTTTCAAAAAAATGCATTAGTCCCATAGAAAGAGGGGTTCCGACCCCCGGACCCCCCCCCCCCCTCCTCTGGATCCGCAAATGAAAATCTCTCTCTCTCTCTCTCTCTCTCTCTCTCTCTCTCTCTATATATTCTAATACTCATTCGTTCTATTTGAATAACTAAATACATTTAGCAATTAATTCATCTGAACTTCTGTAGATTATTGATATACTTTACAGTTCTATACAAATTAATGGAACCTAGATGTACAAGTATCTAAAACTAAATTGTTATTTTTAGAAATGGTGGGAATTACCGCACCAGCGAGAAATGGCTTTATATAACGGTGAAAATTTTGAAATAGTGGACCAGTTTGTTTACCTAGGCGTTGTGTTCAATTATAACGGTAATTTTTTTACCACTCAAAAACAATTAGCGGCACAAGGTCGTAAAGCCATGTTTGCTCTCAAATCAACAATTAATCAGCTTTATTTAAACCATTGTACTTTGGTTTCTAATTTTGATATTTTTGTGTGTAGCATTTTAATTATGGATGTGAAGTTTGGGGTTCCCATAAAGGACAAGATATTGAAAAGGTCCAATTTGAGTTTTTACGCTTTGTGCTTGGTGTTCGTAAAACTACAAATACAACTCTGTTATACTTTGAAACTGGGCGCCTACCCTTATATCTGATTTGATTTGATTTGATTTGAACATATTTTTATTGTACAAAAATACAATTGGGATTGGACACAAGTTCCATAACTTAGACCGCCGGGCCCTCTCCCTTATATCTCATTCGTATATATCGATTGTGTAAGTTCTGGCTTAAAATATTTCAGACTGACAATTGTATATTAAAAGCAGCTTATGACAGGTCATATATTGTATTTGTGAAAACGAAAAGCAAAATTATCAAAGCTGGGCAAAATTTACTAGTTAAGGATTAATTTAATAATTTGGGACTTGGTTACATGTGGAACGACCAAAGTAATTTAAACAGTCGTATTTGTCTACCTAGTACAGTGAGGTTGCCTTTAACGAATCGTTTCCGTTAACGAATCACTTTCAGATAAACAATTCTGTATTTTTCTATTAAAGGTTCAATACTTAACTTAACATATCCTGTCATGTAGCGTTATTCTTGTTTTAATAATTTATCATGAAATTATTAAATTTTATCTCGTTTTATGTCTTAATTTCTAAACAAACATGAACAAGCTTTTTGAAGACGCAGACAAAAAGCATGCGTGCAGCTGACTACTTTCACTTTTCGGTTGAGCTCTGATGTGAACGGCTCATTGTATGTAAGCATATTTGGTAGAGATGTTTAATAAAATTATCTGTCTACAAGCACTGAAAGCGTCAAACATTTTCTTAATCAGAGAATACAGGCACGTAGCATCGTTTTTGAAAGTGGGGGGGGGGGGGGGGGGCCAGACTCATCCAAAAAATCTTGACAAGCCAAAAAAAAAGGAAATTTAAACTTTTCCAAAATCGTCAAAATTCTAATCCGTGGGGGGGGGGGGGGGGGGGGGGCTGGCGTAGTATAGAACTTCAATTTCAATGCTCATTTCCTTATTTTCAACTCAATTTTTTACATACTCCCAAAAAAGTGGGGGGGGGGGGGGGGCAACTCCATGGTAATTCAATTTTCTATATGTAAATTTTAAAAGATTTGTTGCTGCGAGAAAAAGTGGGGGGGGGGGGGGCCAGGCCCCCCCCCCCCTGGCCCCCCCCTGATGCTACGTGCCTGGAATAATTATATTAGCTATATTGTTGTGGGTAGTCAGGGTTCCAATAACGAATCACCGAGATGCGGGGATCATGGAGGGATTATGTCAAAATTAATTGATACCGCTACGATCATCATTACGGTCCTGTTTTTGTTTTTTGTTTTTTTGTTTTTGGTTGCTTAACTATACAATCACTAAACACATTTTTAGGCAATTTTGTGTATTTTAGTTTGTTTACTTTAAAATCGCCCTTGGATATGCTTCTAGATCTTTTAAAACCTCTTTTATAATTAGTTACCGTGTGTATATATTCAAACTTCAACCTTTCTAACGTACGTGCTAAAAAATCTTTAAAAAATTCAAAATGGCTAAATTTTTTTGAATAAATAAAAAAAAAATGCAGAAATTTAAATAAATTTTTTTTCTTCTTTTTTTTTAAAAAATTTTTATTCGATGAGTTATTTTCTTCACGATATTCTTCAAGTTTCGATATGTTTATTTATTTCTTTTTTAAGTGTCGTTGCGCCGCATTAAAAATTTATGATGTAGTACATATATGTTATAAAAACCCAATCTGATACAATCAACGTCGACACATAATTTCAATGCAAATAACTTAAACCCGTTGCGACACAAACTTCATCATTCTGTGAGTTCTATGAACTGAATAACGTCACTTGTCTATGCAATTTTGGGCAAACCCTCATACATGTCGTATTTCGGTTTTTTCTCGATCCATTTACATGACATTGTATATTTCTTTGTAATTTCATGAAAAGATGTTCATATACACGTATCTCATAAACTTAACAATATTGATGACTTACAATGACTAAAAGCTAAATGATCAAAGTTTACAAATCATGCAGTCATTTTTTTTACCTTTGAATTCATTGTTATTTTTTCATGAATTGTCGGTTTCAATAGAATGAACACTTAATTCAAAATGAAAAAAAAATTAGCCTTTCCATTTTTCTTATTCATGCTTTAAAGCATATTAAAACTTAAAAAAATATTTCGACACTGTCCCTAACAAAAAATAATCAGCTGTATATCACGTGATTCGGTAATGGAGAAAATGATCCCGTTCATCAAAATACAGCGATAATTTTTGTTTAATCATTGGTTGTTGGGAAAGAAATATATGATGTTATTAGTCAAGTATGGTACAATAAAACAATGTTGTATTATGAATTTTACTCGGGCTTGGTAACGTACCATCAACGCGAATTTACTTAGTGATTCGTTAAAGGCGACCTCACTGTAGTATTTAGATCTACCTTCATCATTCACCCCCCCCCCCCCCCCCCCCCCCCCCCCCCCCATTAATGAAAAATCCCAACAACATTTTGCGTTTCTGCCGTAACTTTTGCTGAAGCACCCCAAACCTCTTCTTATAGTAATACACCTATCAAAATACTGAATCGTAAATTAGGTATTGAGATCTTTATATTGCAAATTTGCATTTCATTACAATCGACTCAACGCTGCAATCAGTTTCTATCTTATAAATTAACAACATTGCCTCTTTAGAGCACAGTTTGGGCAGTGTTTAAATGAGTTTCAAAAAAATAAAATCTTATATTGATCGGAAGCCATCTTACATCCATTGAATAAATCAACTCAATCAATCGATTTTACAAGTCAGGAGCACGTAGTTTGCCACGTGGTGGCGGTTGAATTTCCCGGTGTATGAATCGGCATTTGACGTCACCGTGTAGTGATTTAAAATTGCTTCAGTCTGCGAAATATTTATGTGAATAAAGTTCCATTTTTAAGTTTAACTTTATTTATTGAGTAATACATACTATAATAAACATATGTATTTAGAGAATGTTTTTCTAAAAGGAACTGAATAAAAAAGAACTATATTAATGCGCAAGTACTTCCTCTTTTTATTTGATATATAGAGCACTACTCTCGTCACTTCCTTTGAGTCCCTCTTCTCTCACCGCGAGGTCATAAGATAGTGTTGTGTGTTATATTTTTTAATCACACACCACGTAAAAAGTGGACAAAAAAAGTAAAAAACAACTTTAAAAATACAAAAAAATCTGAAAAACTTAGAAAAAACCAAAAATAGGTTTGAAACGGTAGGTTTTTATTAACAATTTCCTCTACAAGTCGCCAGCAACTGAACGTAATTCGTGAACGCCATATTGTTTGAAGAAAAGGAAGAAACATGTCTACAACTACGATGAATCCAGCTGGTCCCAGCTACCCAATGGCCTCCCTCTATGTTGGAGATCTCCACCCAGACGTTACAGAAGCTATGTTGTTCGAGAAATTCTCCACAGCTGGACCAGTTCTGAGTATCAGAGTGTGCAGAGACATGATCACGAGGCGATCTCTGGGTTATGCATATGTCAACTTTCAACAACCTGCAGATGGTAAAACTTTTTTCAATTTAATACTTTTTATCTTATATACAAGACAAACTTACCAATAACTCGCATAGCGTTTTTGTTTCTTTGCAATATTTATTGAATTGCATAAGCTATGTAAGGGAAAATGTAATGTTCATGCATGTTTCTGAAATTTTGGGGGTAATTATTGAACTTATCATCAATTGTAATATCTTGAATTTATGATAAACAGTCATTTTATAAATAAACAGTACAAATCTGATGAGTAATTGGTCATAATTGAACTCTAGTTTAAAAGGAGACGTAAAACATGTAAAATTATACAATATGTTCCTATCGTTATTGTAGCTGAGAGAGCTTTAGATACCATGAACTTCGATACCATCAAAGGGCGACCAATCAGAATAATGTGGTCCCAACGTGATCCATCCCTCAGAAAGTCCGGAGTGGGCAATGTTTTTATCAAGAACCTGGACAAGAGCATCGACAACAAAGCTCTTTATGACACATTTTCTGCTTTTGGCAATATTTTGTCTTGTAAGGTAAGTAAATGAAAAATTTGTCAGTCTCTTCATTCACTGCCTTTTATAGCATTTGTCTAGTGGTATTTTTTAGTACCTATTCATTCAGCTGCTGAACTAACTTACTATAAGAGATTGAGAAGAACAAAACTATGGGACTAGATCCCCACTGATTTAAACAAAAATTCCAATGTGCAAATTTGATAGATAATTTGTCATCTGAGCATTCTGAATGACTTTATTGGGAAATAAAATGATAATCAATGTATGCAACACTACATGCACATTTTATGATATTTGTTCAAATTCAAAAAGAAAGTGTTTCCATTCTAGATTGTCTGTGATGAACATGGCTCTAGAGGCTACGGGTTTGTCCACTTCGAGACAGAAGAAGCTGCAAGAATAGCCATAGAGAAGGTCAACGGCATGTTGCTAAATGGAAAGAAAGTGTAAGTAACTTAATTTAATGATGTTGGGGGGGGGGGGGGGGGGGTGTTGTGGTGGTAGAGAGAGGTTTGTTATCCAGAGTATGTAAATATAAGGTGTTAAATTTATGCTGGTATTATCAAGAATGATGGATACCAATGTGTATTGTTTATTAGGAAAATGATAAGCTTCTTGTCAGCAGCTTTGATGAATTTGATGTTGTAAAAAAAATAATTAAATAATATTGAAACTAAATTAACCTAAAGTTGTTGGTTCCATGAAAGCTGCCATGTAAGGATTGTGGGTCATGTTTGATGTGATGAAAACTGAGCATTGGGCTATGAAAATTTATGATTCTAATGCTTTATCTGATCATGCTGAAAATAAATTTTTACTGTTAAAAATATAGATTAAGTTGATTATTCCTTATCTGTGAATGTTCCACTTATTTATACTTAACATGTCGTCATTGTTTTAACTGCATTGAATTTGTATTACAGGTTTGTCGGGCGTTTCATGAGCAGGAGGGAAAGACTGGAAGTTCTTGGTGACAAAATGAGGAAGTTCAACAATGTATATGTGAAAAACTTCAGTGAAGAAATCAATGATGAAACACTGAGGGATATGTTTGAACCCTATGGCAAAATCATCAGTGCCAAGGTAAAAAATAAACTCAGACGTTGTCACATATTGATTTACAAACCATTTAAATTTGTAAAGAATATTTAAAAAAATAAGTAAATTGATGACTTGATGAAACTTTGAGCATTGGGCTATGAATAAAATGATTCCATTGCTTACTCTGATCATCTTCAATAATAAGTTCGAAAGAACTGCAACTATGAAGTAGGCTTTGAATTTCATTGGATTGTTATTCACCGTTATATTTGTAGGTCATGACAGACGATGGCTCAGGAAAAGGCAAAGGGTTTGGTTTTGTCAGCTTTGAAGATCCAGAGGCTGCTGAAAAGGTAGGATTGGTCTGATTAAAAAACCGATAAAGTATCAAGAAATAGGGATTGTTTTTTGTTTGTTTGAAGTGCTTCATAAGTTATTAAACTTGTATAATGGATTTAAGTCTATGGATTTCTGAAATGTAAAAAGGAACATAGTGTTGGATTTAAAATGCAATGTCTTTTCGTTGCTGAATTTCAGGCTGTAGAGGCTCTTAATGGAAATGACAATTCTGGAAAAATATTATATGTTGGACGTGCTCAAAAGAAGATCGAGCGACAGGCTGAGCTTAAGGAGAAGTTTGAGCGCATCAGGATGGAGAGGATCAACAGGTACCAGGGAGTCAACTTGTACGTCAAGAATCTGGACGATAACATCGACGATGAGCGACTCAGAAAGGAGTTTGCTCAGTTTGGTACCATCACCAGTGCCAAGGTACAGTAGGACTGGCTTTGAATTGCAAATTTGTCTTTAATTTAAAATTTTGTGTTTAAATTATTTTATGCTTTATGAAATACATGTACCATATTTATAAATAAGAGACAATATATGTACACTGATGACTTGATGAAACTTTGAGCATTGGGCTATGAATAACATGATTCCGTTGCTTACTCTGATCATCTTTTTAAAAAGTTTGAAAGAAATTTTACCATGAAATAATATCGTTTTATTGTTAAACATTGTTATTGGTAGGTCATGACAGATTACTTCAAAAGACATAAATCAGAAACCATTGTCCAAATTCATTTAAACACTCTAAACCAATCAATGTATAACAGCAAAAAGGGGTTTTATGTTTATGTGAGGTTTTGGGGAATTTTTTTTGTGTTGGGGGTGGGGGGGGATATTCTTTTTGAGAATAAAAAGAAAATTTCATTTCAATATTTTTGATGTAAAAATTGTTAAGTAAAAGTTTAGACTCAATTTTTGTCCTATAGGTTTGATGAATGTTTATTTGCTAACATTGAAAGAAGACTTTGAAAACACTGTCATATGCACTTTGTTTTAGCATTTATGCATAGTACATTAAAAATCCCAACACCCTGGGACCAGTAAATGAATTTACTGACCCCTCCCAAACATGGGTGAGATTACAAGCACCTAACCAATTTTGTGCTTTGTCTCGAGCTTCGACTTGGCATTATATGGGTGCTTACAGCTAAAGAATTCATCCTTTTGGTTTTACACGAGTAATGTCAGCATGAAAGTCTATAATACCTATTTCAAATACTGTTTCAGGTGATGACTGAAGGTGGCAGATCCAAGGGATTTGGATTCGTTTGCTTTAGTTCCCCAGAAGAAGCCACCAAAGCTGTCACCGAAATGAATGGAAGAATTGTTGTGGCTAAACCTCTGTATGTGGCTCTGGCTCAGAGGAAGGAGGATCGTAAGGCTCATCTTGCCTCACAGTACATGCAGCGCATTACAAGCATGCGCATGCAGGTAATTTAATTTTTGATAATATTTATATTTTTTAACGTTTCTGATTGTACTTTTCATGATCTTGAGGAATGATTCATGTGTCTTATTATTTCCTTCTTTTTTGTAACTGAATAAATAATTGTTTTCAGGGACAACAAATCGGACAGGTGAGCCAGATGTTCCAGCCTGGAAGTGCTGGATACTTTGTACCTACCATGCCTCAAGCCCAGAGAACATACTTCACCCCCAACAACATGCCAGCCATGAGAAGCAATCCTAGATGGCAGACAACTGTGAGACCCACTGGTCAGCCTGGTAGTGGTAAGTAACAGTACAGTTTATGTCAAAGACATCTGACCTGACTGATGTGCAGTGCCTCTGGTTTGATGCCTTATGTCTCAAGTGTCCGGTTTTGAGCTCTACTGTACTTCTTTTTAATTGCTGTCAGTTTTCTTTCCATTCTTCCTAAAAACAAAACTGCAATAATTCAGGTTTATTTTTTCCTCCTTGCTGTCACTCTTTAATCTAAATCCTAGGGATGCTTTATTTAAACTACCTTTAAATAGATAATGGGCAATCACTGGCCAGAATTTAATCAGTCTGTAAAATGTGACACTTCTATTAGCAAAATATAATTTCTGGGTCTGATAAAATTTGGTTTAGTCTTGTGTTAAGATTAAGATGTTAAATATTAAATTGTTTATGAAAATCGATTTGTTTGAATACTATTTTCTTGTAGATTAATAGTTAAAGTATCAGGCTTGTGAAGGTTCAACCACAGATTTAAAGTTCAGATCCACCTGAAGGCTTTTGTTCATATTTTCTAAATTAAATTTTTGAAAAATCAAAATTAGTTATCCAAAACTGCATATTTTTTCATTTATTTGACTTGTATACTTCTTTTGTTATCTGCTGATATGAGAAAATATTTCAAGGTATAGTAAGCCACCTTAAATGAACTGTTATTTTTATTTTGAGACTTAGAAAAATGTCTTACATTATATATGTGAAAAATTCAATTTTATTTGAATGTTTGTAGGATTCCAAACCATGCCTGGAGCTCCGCAGATAAGACAGCAGAGGCCTACAGGCCAGACCAACGTTCGTGCTGGAGTAAGTGCCCGGCCAATCACTGGTCAGTCAGGAACCCCCAACGCTCAGCAGCGCATGCCTGTCAACCAACAGGTGGGTGGACGTCCACAAGGAGGTCAGCCTACTGTTCCTGCCGCAGCCAATCGCCAACAAGGTTACAAGAGTTACGGAGGAGGACAGATGATGAAGCAGCAACCAGGTCAAACACCAGGCATGCAGCAGGTATGTTAAGATTCAGAAATGTTCATATCAAAACTGCAAGATGATATAGTATAGGAAAAGAGAAAGTGCTTGAAATAATGAACTGAAGAGTTTATATATCACTGATAATTATTTATCTTTGCTGTTAGGCTCCACCACAAGCTGTGATTGTTCAGGGACAAGACCCATTGACAGCTACCATGTTGGCCACTGCCCCACCCCAGGAACAGAAGCAGATGTTGGGAGAGCGTTTGTTCCCTCTCATCTCAACAATGTTCCCAGACCTGGCGGGCAAGATCACAGGCATGTTGCTAGAAATCGATAACTCTGAGCTGCTGCACATGTTGGAATCACAAGAGTCTCTGGAGGCTAAGGTAAGCAGAATGCTGTTTGTATGATAGAAGTTCAAAGGAATTAAAAACTTGTGCTACTTTACAGTAAAATTTGTAAATTTGACGTCGTAATTACTTATCTAAAGGAAACATAGTACTAATGTGATTGATAATTGATATGTTTGTTCTGAATTTTTTTACTCAAAAGTTGATTTTTAATGTTTTCAGGTTAAAGAAGCAGTTGCTGTGTTGCAAGCTCACCAGGCTAAAGAATCTGCCACTACTACCAAACCTGCTGAGTAAGATACAAGCCGTGACAGCTTCATAACCAACAAGAGCTGTGTCAATGATTCTAGACTTTAACATACAACAACAACGCAATGCACCAACCTTGATCTGTCATTATTTGGAATGTTGTTTTTTAAAATGTAAATGCCGAACATCACTGAAAAACTTTTTTAAATGGTGGTTGGTTTAAATTATCTGTTGCTGTTTATTTTTTTGGATATCAAAAATTCATTATTGGTGAAATTCAAAAGATCTTTGTTAAATTTTGAGAGAAATTCTACTTTGCTGGTTATTTTTTTACAGTGTTGAATGTAAAAGTGATGGTTTGATTATTAACTGGCTCCTTATAAAACAAAAATGCACCAAAAAAATTGCAAAACACAATTGTGTAAAACAGCAACTCATAAAAATTGTACAAATGTTAAAGGTTTCTGTAGCCTTTTCTCGTTTCACTTAATATCCAAAACCTGTAATAGAATTTATATCTTTTATACATCTTTACTTGCAATGTTAAAACCATTTCACGGTGTAAAAAAAACGAGAAGGGGTTAATCTTTCCATAAAGAAGTTAGAGTTCTTGTTTTAGTTGATAACATTTTATGGAGAGCGCAGCACGAAAAAAAAATGGTTCCAAACTACATAGTGAAGAAGTCGGAGATTTTAATGATGACTTCTACAGATAACGTGGAATCCACAATGTGTGCTGTGTTTGACTAACTTATGTTCTGAAAATAAGCATGTGAAACATCTACAACCCAAAAAAGAGAGAGGAGAGGGCCTATTGGATTCAGTTAATAATCACCAATCTGCTTTTATTAATAAACTTCCGTTTCTTACAATTGTGTTTTGTTTTATTGAGCTGACAATCTGTGAATAGCAGTGAAATAGAATCATGTGTACCAATATGTTGTGATTTTGCTGTGTTGCTGATGGGGTTATTTTACCATTGTAAAATGATTTAAATGGAAATGTCGCATATGGAGCTTATTTTGTCATTGATTATTTTATCTACATTATGGGTCGGGGCAGCTGATGGAGAATGTTCTTATGTCGTTGGAGAAGCGAATCCCAGTGACAATTCACGTTTACTGTACCAAGGCTGGTTACTATAAAAAAAAAACCCAATAAAGATCCTCTACTATATACACAAGAACATGTACCCTTTTTTTTTGAAAGTCAAATAATTTTAAACGGTCAATGCAATCAATAATATTAACATTTTTCAGTGTTAAATTTCCTGTAATAACACTACGAATAGAGTTTGTATTGGGAACTGGGTACACTAAATCCTGGGATATTTAGACCCAGTTCTGGTTACGCTAAATATTTTTTACACGACAGCACATTCAACTTTAAAATGGGTTTAAATCTTGCAAAACGATCCGCTCGCGTTTGGCGTGTAGTGCAGTTTCTTCAACCTTGGAACATCACTGTTTACAAAGGGTGCGGTTAAATCTGCAGCCATCGGATTAAAGAGCGACTTGCACATTAAACTTGTTCTAGTGCATGCATCAATTTAGGAATTATGAGCTGATAATTTTGCTTGGGGCGTGGTCAAACCCAAAAAAAGTCCGAAGGCAGATTTAACCACGCCCTTTTAATGGAACTGCAACAGTGTTGTAATTCAGTTTAGGAAACTGTACAATATAATTAAAGTAAAAAGGATAGCTCTGCATTGCACGCCAAACGCGTGCTGATAGTTTTGCAAGATTTAAACCCACTGACTTTATGGTTGAGTGGGTTGTCGTATTGACTAGCCAAGTAAAAAATATTTACATCGTCAAAGTTCAACCAAAACTGTCTCCATCACCAAGGATTTAGTGTACCCAGTCCAGGGAAGTAGTGGGTAGAGGGTGTTATTTGTATATGAGCAAGGGCAACGCAATGAGGAATAATTGGAGAGATTGCAAGGTAATTTAGGCTTTTGAAGGTGTCCACTTAAAACTACTTGTTAATTTGTTTACCTGTACAAAGGTAATAACTCAACGCCCTACAGAAATGTATTACGACGCTAATTTAACGTGCAGCTGCATGAAAATGCATTGCAATAATGAATTGGTAAATGTTTAACTTTTGTACGACGTATTTAACAATGTTTTTATCCTTGGAAGATTTTGCTTTCAGTTAAGAGTGTATGGCAGCATGTTTGGGACATGATATTCTAATCTAGGCTGGGGAACATCAGTGTTTATAGATTTGTCGAATGACAGTCAAAAATATTCTCAGGATAAACATCGTGTAAATGTACTCAGATGAATTAGAATTTGAATGTTTCAAAACCATTTGCATTATCGATAATACCAGTAATACCACAGGTGCTTGTGGACTGGACCGTGCACTCCCCCCCCCCCCTTTTTTCTATATTTTTTTTCAAAATTTTTTTTTTATTTCTTTTATTAATTATCATTAACAACCCCTTATATATGTCTCCAGCCGAAAAATAAAAGAAATATCACGACTTGGTAGCATTTTATAATCACACTCGTTTCCCCTATATATATATAAAGAGAGAAGGTAAGCAACTCCCGTTTGTTTACATTGAGGTACCACCTGGGAAATTCAAACGATTACTATATCAAAAATCGGTATACCTTTGGTGTCATCTATTTTTCTCACTTCCACACATATCCTTCTATCTGAAAACTTATATAAATTAGCACGCTGAACCGTAATCTATCCAATTAATAAAAATTTGTCACTCGCGGCCACGATATTTTGAAACGTTCCAAGTAGAAGCTACGGAAGTTAGCTGCAACTCTTCCCGTGTTCCGAATGTCATTGACTTAACGGTAACGCACGAGAGGCCCGAAAAAAAGTTCGGGAAAAGTTTTAGCGCAATATTTAAGAAAATGGATGTAGATCAATTGTTTACCTTTCAAGCAGCAATTAATGGCCATAACTTGGTCATCACTGGCCAAGCTGGGACAGGCAAAACATACATAACAAAAAAATTGCAAAACACATTAGGTATACTCAAAAAAAAGAAGTATCAATAGTTTGCTCTACAGGCATTGCAGCAACACATTACCAGGATTTGAAAGCCCAGACACTTCATAGGTGGGCTGGCATAGAAGACGGCAGATATTCAAATGCTGAAATTTTGCATTTAATCTAAAACTTTTCTCGAACTTTTTTTCGGGCCTCTCGTGCGTTACCGTTAAGTCAATGACATTCGGAACACGGGAAGAGTTATCGATCTTAGCATAGATGTCGCTGTGCAGCTAACTTCCGTAGCTTCAACTTGGAACGTTTCAAAATATCGTGGTCGCGAGTGACAAATGTTTATTAATTGGATAGATTACGGTTCAGCGTGCTAATTTATATAAGTTTTCAGATAGAAGGATATGTGTGGAAGTGAGAAAAATAGATGACACCAAAGGTATACCGATTTTTGATATAGTAATCGTTTGAATTTCCCAGGTGGTACCTCAATGTAAACAAACGGGAGTTGCTTACCTTCTCTCTTTATATATATATATAGGGGAAACGAGTGTGATTATAAAATGCTACCAAGTCGTAATATTTCTTTTATTTTTCGGCTGGAGACATATATAAGGGGTTGTTAATGATAATTAATAAAAGAAATTAAAAAAAAATTTTGAAAAAAAATATAGAAAAAAGGGGGGGGGAGTGCACGGTCCAGTCCACAAGCACCTGTGGTAATACAAGTCAATTATATTGTGAAAATTAAAAGTTTGCAAAGAACACGGGCGTACAAGGTGTTAAAGTACGGTCACACGAAGATTTTGCATCAAATTTTCCATCCTATTCGCTAATTTCTACTAAAATCGTACCGTTTTATATTAAGTCGAAAGTTGAAAGCAAAGTCTGAAAGCCGAATGAAAATTTGAAGTGCCTCCGATTTTTTTATCGACTCTCTGGTGAGAATCGTGACATCACAATAACCTTTTTTTTTGTACAATATGTTTCATTAATCGAAAATCGATTGTGAAAATCCTAGCCCTATCGTGTGACCATCTCAACAGTCGACTTACCTAAGAATATATAGAAGTCGATTAAAAATCTGATAAAAAAATCGCATCGTTGTACCGAAACTTTGGAACCTAGTCTTTTCTGCATTATTAAATAATTAAAACAAAAGTATTTTTATCACAGGCCTGGAAAGATTTTGGGGTTGAACTGTCCACCACGAACAATGAGGCGGCCAAGTTATTCGATGCTGTTTTGACACAGGTACTGCTCCTATCTTTTGGGACACAATTTTGAATAAATGCTAATCTTCAAAATCGAGCTGAGCAAATAAAAAGACAAAGAGCATATCGGGATGAAATTGCAAATTAGTATATTAATTTCTTGTAACTATGCCGATGGTAGAATATAGTAAAGGTACAAATCGTGATTTCGACCAGTAAGTTTGTAATGGTATTTTCCAGTACGTGGGATGGTACGATGATGACAGTCTGGGAGGACTCGAAAAGTCCGTGGAAAAAATGATTGGCAACGATCCAAACTTTGGTACGTACCATTCACGAGTGACTGGCGTCAGAGTCACTACAATGTAACATAAGATGTAGCATTTTAGATTGTATTAAAATTGCTTTATATTCAAATACAGAACATGTCATCAAGAAGAAATTATGAACATCGTGAATTTTTGGATTTCTCCTAAATACATTGTTTATTTCATTAGTGATGGGTCACGTGATCAAGAACGGTTTGGATGCACTCGGAACAGGTCGGAGTTACTATTTAGACAAAGACTTCCAGGCGGAGGTTCAGACCATGATGGATCTTGAGAAAAGTCCTAGCACCCTCCCACGCGAGAAAAAGCACATCAATGCTGTCAAACTGTGGGCTCAAGGGTGTGTTTCAGCTTATAAACAACACCTGTGTTTATACTTAATTTTATGTTTTGTTAGAAGATCTAGAAATATAAATGAACACAATTAAAAAGAAATCAAGCTTGTTATTTTAAAAGATCATATGCATTAAACACTTAGCACCGTGGTTTTTTTGTTTGGTTGGTAGATATTTGAAAGTCATTCGGTGTATGCAAACTGTACACCAAAGTATTTAACAACATTAATAATGATACATCATGCACATTAAAAAATAAAGCCATTCATATATCAAAAATATACCCAAATTTTGCCATACCGTGTCCGCTGATATACTTGTATTTGTCACTGTCGCCATTTTCCAGAGAAATGACGGAGGCGTGCCTGGTTTGGGAGTCAATACTGGAGGAGAACCCCCTGGACATGCTGGCCCTCAAGTTCGCCCACGACTCATACTTCTACCAGGCCCACCACCCTCAGATGAGGGACAGCATCGCTAGGGTGTTCCCCAAGTGGGAGAGCTCCATGCCACTTTACAGGTAAGAAGTGAACACCTTGATTTATAAACACAAATACGCGAGAATTTGAAAGAAAAACTGCCAAAAGGTAATTGATTGGAATCTTGGATCTGCCAAATTTTTAGGGTTTTTTAAAAGTTTTATATCCGTGAAGACTTCGACGATTTGACTTGTAAGCAAACCAAATCTTGAGTCACTATCTCCTCGTAGCATAGATATATGCATCTTGTGTTTTTGTTTGGACTCTGTTAACCGAATGCTATCAGTTTCTTTTTTCTTTCCTTCTTTCCAAATGATAGTACCAAAGACAATTTATTATTTAAAATTGACATCGAATGTTGGAATTTATCAGTACTATACTATGAAAATATTTTGCTATCTGAAAGCTTGAAGAATTATTTGACTTCTAATCTAGAATGGGTCTGGATAATCAGTTCATGAAAAACTTAATTGTTAACGAACAAGACAAAGCATTGATATCACCCACCCTTCCGATCCAGCGCCACCTAAACATGTACTGGATGTGATTTCTCCATGACCTTTTAGGCCATTTTTTTATATACAATTACCTAACTGTATGTAATGTCAGTTTTATACACTTTTTTTAGTTATTTATATGGCATGCACTCATTTGGTTTGGAGGAATGCAATCACTACGCAGAAGCAGAAAAAGTTGCCAGAAAGGTTATCATTTACATTTATTTTTATATACGCACTGTATAAAGGGACATATTCACCCTCGTTTTATTTTCGCCCCTTTCGCCTTCGTTGTCAGTGAGAAAATTCAAGACTGGACGAATTCTAGAGTCTCGTATTATCTCTCTTTAAACACAACTGTGTCTGGGAGAATTCAGTTCGGGGCGAAACTACTTGCAAGTGTAGAGGGGCGAAAATTACACCGGGCGAAAATATCCCTGTTCAAAGTATTCTTTTTCTTTATTAGAATTTGGGGAAATCGTAACGATATACATGTACATTGTATATGTATGAGTAGTTACATTAAATATTATAATGAATACCGTTGATGTTCTGGACCCATTGTTTGCTGACAGGGCTTGGAATTGAATCGTAATGACTGCTGGTCCACCCATTCAATGGCCCACGTGTTGGAGATGACAGGGAGATCATCAGAGGGAATCCAGTTTATGTCCTCGACGGAAAACGACTGGAATGTAAGTAAGCCACTGACGTCTTATATGTTTTTACATAACTTCATTTGACAGATATTCAAAAGATCATATTACATGTATTATGCTGACTTCTTATCTTAGAGTTTTTACATAACTTCATTTGATCGAAATTAAAAAAATCATATTTTTCTTTGATGTGTTCTTTTAAATATGTAAGAGAGTTTTTTGGAATTTAAAAAGAAAAACATAATTATAAAAAAAAAATTATAATTTTCTGTCATTTTTTTCTTCCTTTTTCAAACAATCAGTATACGATCCAATCTTGCTTTTTGATCGAGTGGATTTGGTTATATGTACAATCACACAACCACATATGTAATTTTGTTCTCTAAACTATCATTTTTTAGGTTTGTGCGATGTTGGCTTGTCATAACTACTGGCATTATGGAGTTTACAACATTGAGAGGGTATGGATGAAATTAGTTTATAGTCTATGAATTATATTTACATTCAGTGTATATTTCCCCTTATGTTTGCATTGATGACTAATATTTGTGCTCATGCGCACAAATATTAATGCCCTCACGTGTTTTGATTATATTTTTTATTGAAAGATTGTAAATGAAACGTTCAAACTCACATGAACAAACTTGATACATACTTATGAAAAATGATATATATTTGTTAATAAAAAAGATATTTCTCTACAAAGTTTCTGGCACTATATTTTAATCGCGGAAGCGAACTAAATAATATGTTAAGTAGCTGTTCGATGTGTGTTTCATATCCCCGACCAAGAGAGTATACAATGGCTTTAATGCGACGATACATACATACTTCATACACATAATATAAACATCAATTTGAATATAATTAATTTAAGCATTGAATGCTTATTTTTGGATGTTGTCGGTCCTATAACACACCAAGGCTGTGCAGACCCATACCGTGCTAACGATCGGTATTCAATTTGTATTCAATACTTTAGCAAACGTTACTATGAAGTTACTAAAGACATTGCTATTCAGAGTTCATTTTTTTAGGGATTGTACGACGAGGCAGTGGGTTTATTTGACACACAGGTAAGAGTTTTGCACTGATTCCTAGTTTTCAATCACCTTAAAATAAAATAAAAAAATAATAGCTATTTTTGTCGCAATTGGCGTTAGGCTATTGACGTGGTATGTATGAGGATTATCCTACCACTGAGATCTTACAGCACAAAATATTTCTATATTTTGTTAATGACAAGTAATGGCATTTGTGTCAAAAAGCTGACTGTCTTAATATGATATATTTTGTGCATGAAGGATGACGTTTACTCAGAATGAAAAAAAAAATCCACTGATGATAATGAAAAACCATCTATTGTATGTTATAGACCTTTGATTGTAGTGTTAATTTTCATTTTTTAAAAAGTAGGTCAATGACCTACTTTTTGAGTTAATGGCCATTGAATATTTTTTGAAAAATCAAGAAAAATCCCATCAAATTTTACACTACAATTGAAATTTTCTTCATCGTAAAAATATTACAAATAATAAAACAGTTTTAAAAATGAACTACAGTTTATGAATGATAGTGGCACTAAATTGGTACAAAGCGTTAAGATTTAAGTAACAATTTTTAATTTTTCTAAATTATTTCTATCTGTTTTCAAATCCCTACCCATTTTTTATCAAATTTAACAAAAAATTGAATGATGATAATACAAAAACATTTATAGCATTGAACTACTTATATTGACATTATTCTGTTGGCATAAAATTTATATGAGGTCAATGATCAAAATTTTGAGATGTGGGGTCTTTCATCGTTTTGAAGCATTTTTCAATATTTTTGCAGTTCTTGTCATACGATTATTTTAATGAATAAGTGAGGCAAAACCAACAGAAAATATTCAAAATTATATAGACTAAAATATAAAATCTTATATTTTAATATTAGAGTACTGCCAAAGCATTTCTATGTTTAAAATACTTGATACAACAGATTGGACCAAGAGCAGCCAAAAGTGGAGCCATGCTGGATATGGTAGACGCATGCTCTCTTTTGTATCGGCTCAACCTGGAAGGTAGCTTTACACACGTTTAGGCAAAATATGCAATTTATTGATAATATTCTAAAATTTTCATTGAGTATTTGAAGTTTCAAGACGTGGATATAAACGGTAAACCGTTTTGTGATATGTTCTAAAGGAATCAAAGTGAAAGATAAGTGGAGAGAATTTAACGAAGTCTGCAAAGACCATGTTGATGATCATATCTTGGCTTTCAACGATGCCCACTTTCTGATGGCGAGTCTGGGGGCCGGAGACAAATCAGCAGCAGATAAACTGTTGACATCACTGAAAGAATTTGCAAAGTATGAAAAAAAAACCATTAATTTTCTTATTTCTCAAATATAGTTAAAAACAAATCACCTAAAGAACTAAATTTTGGTTAACAAAAACCTAGATGATACACTATAGTTTTGCTAGTATACATGTACATTAATTTGAGTTAAAGTTAATTTACAAAATGCTCAATACTCTTATAGAGGAACTGGAAAGGGAGACAATCAGAAAATCAGCAAAGAAGTGGGCGTGCCGCTATGTGAAGCTCTCGTAGCATACGATGCCGGGGACTTTGCCAAGGCTGTCTCTCTTGTACAGCCTATTAGATACAAAATCATTACCATCGGAGGTAGTCATGCCCAGGTGACTAATACAACTACAATTAAATCATACGAACATTTGACTTTGTGGCACCGTTCGAAAATATTATTTCATAAAAAAATATAATTAAGGAGGCTGAGTGGTTGAGTGGTCAACAAATTAACCATCATATCTGCCTTAAACTTTTATATATATATATATATATATATATATATATATATATATATATATATATATATATATATATATATATATATATATATATATATATATATATATTGGCCATAAACTAACATCTGGTAAAGAACAATTCGCGATATTTTAGCTTTGAAATTAGTTAATTTTCCTATATCCTCATATAGAGCTCTTCCTTTTGAGGAGATTAAAATAGTCTTATAATGGCCACAACCATCGAACTCTCTTAGATACAAGTGCAATAAATTTTAATTATTTTCTTCCTAGAGAGACGTATTTAATCTGTTCTTGATTCATGCTGCTCTACAATCTCCTCAAAAAGACCACAACAGATTAGCAAGGTTTGAAACTTTCAAGTATCATATTCCAGTGAGATATTTTTTCGTATCTTATCAACAGAACTTTTATAACCTAAAAAGGAAGAGTATTTGATTATATGTTCTTGTGTTTATTAGTATCGCAAACAGCATGATACGTTTCGTGATTTTTTTGCTGTAAGTACTAACAATTATGCATTTATTTAGAATTCTGCTGACGGAAAGAAAAGCTTTGAAATCAAACTCACCTCTGACAGACAGGCTGATTTCAAGAGCCATGGCTGTACATGCTGACGGTTAATTCAATCACATGATGTATCATGTGATGTGTGCACTTAATTGCTATGCAAATTAATGTATACTTTTTTGTTGTACATGTACAAGAGTACAAAAATCAGTGTCTTCATCAAAATTTAATACATGATAGCAATATATTATAATGAAATTTGTAATTTCAATATATAAGCAAGTTTATTATATTTTGATTTGAGTATGGCAAATATGTAATTGTTAATCATTTGATGCATTTTAAAGTGGCATGTTCACAATTTTGGTCCAATTTTATAACTATTTTTGGGAGTTGATTTTAGTTGATTTTAATCAACTCTCATACGCATTTACTCTGGCAAAGCAGAAGTAAAACAGTGTTGGGACTTAAGCACAAGTCATCGTAGTACTTGAAAATAATCAATAAATTCAATGTTTTGTATTCAAAATTATTGTTTTTCAAGGAAATTTATTTATGAATACCTTAGAAATAGTCAGATTTTATATTGTGGTCGTGTGTATTCCTACGAGTTTCAATACTGCGATGATGTTTGGAATCAAGCACAGACTAACCAATCTAAAGATAGAGCCAGCACTGACGTAGACTAGACTTCATTTGTTTGCTAAAATTACTTTGACACACTTTACAAGAAATATTTCGATAATTGTATAATTACACGCTGTAGAGTTTGATAGTGTTAATTCTACCTTTAAATATTACACAATGTGACTAATAAAAATCCGAGAATTCATATTTAGTTAGAAAAAAAATGTGCTTATTTTTTAAATAGAGCTAAGAAACTACTTGCAATGCAAATATCGTTGATATCAAAATAAATAATTATCAATCAAATCTACTACCGGCAGTACTTAAGTACTTTGATTATAATTATAATGCTTAAGCAATGTATTTCTGATGATCAACAAAATTTTAGTAACACTCGTAGAGTTATAAGCAAGATACAGAGCTAGCAGTTCTTTGTTATGTGAACAAAGCTCGTGCCTAGTGTGTTGCATTGGTTCAATATTCCGGTAATCGTTCATTTTTAAGCTATTTTTTTTTAAATTTTTTATTTCGGTTTGAACACAAACAAACAGTTTCTAGCGTTTGCCTGAAGGTTTCTTTTCAACATTCAAAATGTATACAAAAAATTACCTAAGCCTTGTTTACTTAACAAAACTTTGTATCTCGCCTATAAATTGACGACTGCGACTTAACTTTTATTTGACGATTAGAAATGCCTTAATTATGAAGCAAAAAATGCACTTTTATTGTAAATTATGCTCTTTGCTTCCTATAAATTGTAGCCTGCACCCGCCATCATTTCTCAGGGGCCCCAATGGTGCATACCAACAGCCCATAGCTTGTGGATTATCAGTTTAGGCATGCTAAACAAAAAAATTGATATATCTTACAGTTTCTATAACTTTTGCGTGTGCAACACAATACCGGTAATTAGAAAGTTTTGTAAACAAATATTAAAAAAATAAATATAGTATGGTTAAGTGCGCTTGAAGGGGGAAGGGGGGGGGGCTAAGTTGTATGTATTAACTCTCTTGGATCTGAGCACTACTTTATTTACTTGATAAAATATGAGGTGTCAAGAACCCCCATTTTGTAAATAAAGAAATAAGCCTTGTATTACATTGCTGTGTATAGCTCAGTACTGTGATTTTCCATGCTGTCCGGAATTTCCTCACTGCTTAAAAACGGAGGGGGGGGGGGGGGGGTGTAATTCCGGACAGGGTTTTAACATTATTTATTAATTTAGAGGATTTTTATTCATTTGACTTAAGATTTTGTTTTCTTTCTTTTTTCCTAGTAGGTTATTATTTCTATTGATAATTTCTTTCTAATTAATACCTTCGTTTATGATTGATTTATGCTTTTTCCTCTTAGCTTCTCTTCACCGTCAAATTTTTCCGCAGCTAAACATTTAGAGTGACAAGGTCCAAAGTTCAATTTATGACGTAGATATTTTTAATCGGAATGCATCGGTATTTACCCAAGGTAGTAAGAAAACAAAAGAAAAACAATTATTCCTATTAAAGGAATGATCGGCATGAAATACCATTGGTCAACTCTGTTAATCTATTAATATAATATACGCTACATGCAGTAAAATATATATAACACCGTTTTAATGATTTCCGAAATGGCAAGGCATAAATGAACTTTACTCTTAGTAGGCGAATCATACTTCCAACTAATATTCTTACGCATATGTGAGAAAAAAAACGTGATTTGAATCAATATGTATGTAATCCTATAAATGTTTTATTTTCAGGGTAAAATGATAGGAGTAACGTTTATAGTAATCTACGTCTATTTATAGATTTAAATGAGGTTGTCATTGCATAGTAAATAAAATAGTGCGAGGCGCAATGCGTGCGCAAATAGTTAAATTTGCCGGATGCCTCATATGGACACAACTGTGATCGGCCGAAGCCGATCACAACAAAGGAAGATTTAAGTAATGTCGAGTTTAATTTTAGATACTCACATGACAACGTAAAAGCTTATAAATAATACGGATTTTTTTCTAAATAATGCTCCCTTGCAATAAGGGAACCTGAGCAACAAAATATATTTCAAATTCTGAGAACAGGTTTTGCATTTTTTCACCGAACTAGATGATACCCCGCGCAAGCACGGGAATTAACAATTTACACATTATTATAATACATTGCTTAATATGTTAAACCATTTTTCAAAATTTTGTCTATTAATACTTTGTTCAAATTTTTCCTAATCTGAATCTTTTAAAATTGAAATAAAAAATAAACTGCATTGTTGGATATTTAGAGGAGCAGACAGGGATGACAAATCTAAACTGAAATGGATAATATACACATGTACATTTACGTGGCCTTAATCCGGTTTGTTGCAGCTGACCTGGAAAAAAAAATCTTTTTATTCTACATGTATTTATTTCAAACTAGTGAATAGGTATTTAGTGTATCCCTCTCTAATTTGGTTTTTTAGACCAATTTTCAATATAATTTATATTACCGTTGAAAATAAGAATTTCAGATAAAAGAAAAACAATCTAGTGGTGGGTGCATCTCCATTAAACTTGCATAAATCATTTATCCATACAGTATAGCAATCGCAGCTTCCCAAGAAGTTGCGATTGACAGTATATAGACGTAGAATACAATTATTTGTTCATTGATATTTAAGGTTTACAACCAAACACACTAGATTATGCAGTTTTATCCATTTGCATGCTTTTTTAATCCAAAGTAGCTGGTCAAAGCCGATGGTAACTCGCCTTACACTTTCCGCCATGATGTCATTTTTTTGGGCATTAATCGAAGTCCGATCGAAGACATCTGTTTCATATTTGGATATTTTACTGGAAATGGACACTGATGGTAACCGAACAACAAATCTTTGTGATAAACGCGGTGATTTCAGTTATTCTATAGTCAACTTTCTTACTTATGAAGCAATATACCGTCATCACCCGCATATGGTGTTTTTGTCTCTCAGCTAATTTGATACGCAAAGGCATGTTCTTCGTTTGAACGGTTTCTAAGGCGAGACAAGCTACTGACAATCAATTTGATAAAACAGGACTATCAACAGTCTCGTTTGAAGTCATCTTTTCGTAAGTTCTATGGTCGATACAACGACCTTGTAAGCAAATACAATCTTCCACTGGGTCGCATGCTGACTGACGTTTTTTCATACTTATAGTTTGACCATAATTAATCTCCTAATTGTCTACGAACTTTTCCGGGGTTTTTTTCGATTACGACAAAGAGCACACGGCTGGTGTGACCGGTGTCGTATAATTTAAGGTCCGCCCCGTAAAATGGTCCGGGGCGGACCCTTAATGTTAACATTTAGGGTCCGCCTTTGCTCTAAAAGGGTCCGGCCCGTATAAGAAAAGGTCCGCCTAACATTAAAGGTCCGGGGTATATTTCTTCATTTATATTTTTTCAATTTCGACTAATTTGTTACAAAATACTTAGTAAGTGGTATTATTTTGTAGTTCTTATAAAGGAGTGCCTACCCGAGGTGAGTCAGTAAATATCCAGCACAGAGTTTTAATGAAAATACTTATACATGTAGCTTGGTGAACACAAATAAATCACAAAAATTATTACTGTTTAAAACTGGATTCTCATTTCAACTTTAGTTTTGCCGGTCTATGGTATATAAACAGGAAATGAAACTGATTGGTGTCATTAATTAAACAATGGCTTGAACCAGGTGTTGTATACACACACCACCCTGCAGGTGTGAGGGGTTCACACCTTCAGGTGTTTGACTGTTTGAAATAATCATGTTCATGTTCTAGTTCTAGTTCTTTATTAACTTTAAGCTATACAGCTCATCAGTACAATAAATATAAACAATATACACGTACAGGTAGGTTAACAGGAGAATGTGGCAGAAGTGTACATACTATGATATCAACATCTAATTTGCATTAAGTAAATCTTTTCTTAATTTCAAACCAAAGTGAATAAATTTACCCAGATTACATAGTTCCTTTACATTTTCAACATTAAAAAGTTGCAGAAGTTTACACATTGAAGGTTTTTTCCAGTAATAAGGCTTAATGTATTTTTTGCGATAGCCTTCGTATATGGGACATATTAAAATAAAATGAAATTCATCTTCAATAGAATTTGAACATAAAAAACAATTTCTATTGTGTCTTTCAATATTATAAAATCGACCTGTTTCTATCGACAATTGATGTGAAGACAACCTGAATCTGGAAATACACTTTTGATATTTGTTTGGAATAGGTTTCCTTAAATAAAATTGTAAATTATGGGTTGCAATTAGGTATTTGAAAAAAGAGCATTTACTAGAATGTAAACAATGGACATTTCTTAAGTCCTCTTTTTGCACATCTTTCCAATACGATACACGCTTAAAAACGTTACCCTTTTAAAAATCAAACATTCTTTACAATTCAATTACAACGGTACATGCAAGCATTATCATTGCTACTTTTTATTTGCACTAGGGCACAGGGGCATCGTATCCACTCTTCTCTCTATGACATATATATATAAATAATACATTTATATATAGAGAGAGAGAGATACGACGCCCCTGTGACTAGGGCATATTATTAAGTGAAAGTTATGCTAATTATTATAAATTATTCAGTTCTTCAATCCCTCTTTCTATTTGAAACTTTATATTTGGATCGGACTATTATAATCAAGGAAGGGGAGTATCCAAAGGAATGGATTTGTTTATAAGAAATTAAAAACATACATTTAAGATTAGTAAAAAGCCCTATTCCATCGGCTGTATATGCATTTTGCTTCTGACAAAAAAATTAAAGGGATCCGATTTTCTTCTTAGAAAAAAAATAACACAGGTGCTTGAGGACAGGACCCCCCCCCCCCCCCCCACCTTGAATTTAGACCCCTGGGGTAGTTGACACTGTTTTGGTAGAAATTCCATTAAAGTCATGTACACAAGATGCTCCGATTTATTTAAAACAACCCCAACCTGCATATAAAAGATCTTCTTTTCATTTTCATATGCAATGGTGGGGTGGGGGTACATTAATCGTTTATTTTCCGTTAATTTTTAGATATTTAAAATGGAACATGTTGTGTACATGACTTTAATTAAAAGAATTTTTATCCAAAAAAACTCAACTTCACCAAAGGTTTAGACCGGGGGGGGGGGGGGGGTTGTCCTCGTGCACCTGTGGAAAATATTTGTGTGAAAAAGCCAAATGTTCACACTCCGGCAAAATGTTACTCTAGATTCCTGCCTGCTACCCCCACATATAGCATTCATTATTTTTCCATCACATTTCTTATTGCCATTAGATGAAAATCGATATCGTCAGACATAAAGGACAAACCAACCTTAATATTTTAAGATTATTTCAACAAAACGGACAATCGTTTGCAACGAATTTCATGCGTTTGTCACATTTTTAAAAGTCGTAGGATAAAACTCAATTTAGATATGTTTTACTACTTCTCTTACTTAACATTACACTAATTTTTAAGGACACAATGCATGTACATAATATATATACTGATATATGTACATGTATCGGGTCTCGCCCCTTTAATTGAAATATTTTACGATGAAAATTATTTATATAAATATTATTACAGTTAATGTGTAACAACTCCGAGTACATTTAAAAAAATAAAACCTTCACTGAAGTCAGTTTCATGTCTACTCCAACATTACGTAGTTCAACTGAAAAATATCACAATAAAAATCTATAACAAACTCACTACATGTACATTCATGCATGACTATGCAGTTCTTTTAACGAGGCGGACCTTTTTTTGAACTATAATATTGGGTCCTACCTCTAAAATGAAAGGTCATCGGGTCAAAATACTGTGAATTTTTTGCAAACGGTATTTCAATGGGGCGGACCTTTTCTAAACGAGCCATAATATTACATCTAGGTCCTATCCCTAAATTAAAAGAACATCGGGGTCAATCAAAGCAAGTATCAATATGAATGTTAATTTTCGGCATTGGGTATTTCAACAAGTGGACCTTTTCTGTGCCACAATATTAGGCCCTAGCCCTAAATTAAAAGATTATAGGGATAAATCAAAACAAGTATTTATACGGATATTTATCATATGAATATTAATTATCTGCATTCAGTATTTCAACGTGGCGGACCATTCTTTAACTTTATTATTGGGTCCCACCCACTGAAACAAAAGATCATCATTAAATTAGAGTTGATTAAGTATTTTCCTATATACCAATGATACCATTGATGTATCGAATGATATGTAACTAGGCACTTCACCAACATGGAAGTCAGAGAGAGAGAGAGAGAGAGAGAGAGAGAGAGAGAGAGAGAGAGAGAGAGAGAGAGAGAGTTATGAATCTATACCAATGCAAGATTGCTACTCTAGATACTATCCATTTGATAAGGACGTCAATATTTTACTCCATGGAGATACAAATATTTTTTTAGGCAGTTTACAAATATATTTCTGCATTAAAGCGCTTTGTGATATAGAATTTAAACAATATCGATGGAAACGGATTTACTTATAATAAGATTAATGTTTATTTGTTTCCAAATCCTTGCTTAATTACATGTATGCATCATTATATACATATAAAAGTATTGTAAAGAGGGAATAAGTCTTTTAGAATAATGAGGTGATCGAATACTGTACCACAGTACGTACATGTATACACTATATTGTCAACGTATACCCTCTGTTACAGTAATCCACATCTGCGACCTTTTAATAATTATCTTAAACTTGTGATAAATCTACCTAGAGACGTATAAGTTATTAGTATATTATCATAAGTTTCTGATCTACTGAAAATTAAACAAAGCAAAAGCTAAAAAGCCAATCTTAGTTGCGCAGAGCACTACAGCGGAGACATTTTTTCTCTCTCAGTTAAGGGGTGTATTCTGATTAACACAGGTGTGAATGTCTGCAGGGCTTCTTTTACCTGTGTTTACCTTTCATGAAACCCTCTGCTAATACATATACACCGGAAGAGATTTAAAAACAAAGGGACTAAATGGTGTGTACAAATTATTGTCAAAATACTCTTGGTTTTCTTTTTTTCAGATTCTTAAACAATTGGTCAAAATCTAATCCGCTATGAATATTTGATATTCCACAAAGTAATAAGCAAAAGGCCGACTGGATTATGTAAACAAAGACATACTTTAAATACAAGTACACGAGCAAAAAGAACAATTACTTTAAGAGAAATTTTAACAAGTGCATGACTACGGGTAGGACCTTTTCTTATAGGGGAAAGCCGGACCTTAAATGTTAACATTAAAGGTCCGGCCGGACCATTTTACGGGGCGGACCTTAAATTATACGACACCGGTCAGCAGAGGATGCTTACACCTCCTAGGCAACTGATCCTGTCTCTGGGGTTTTCCAGAGGTCTGTGATTGCTCTGCTCTGGACTATTGATTGAACACTGAATTGTCCACGGATTTTTCTCCGTTTTTCCCCTATTTCCCCCAAATTACGACATTTCCCCCCATAATGACATTTTCACCGATATGACATTGGACGCACGGCGGGTATGACCAGTCAGCAGAGGATGCTTATACCCCTCCTAGGCACTTGATCCTACCTCTATCTTTTTGGAGGTCCTTGTCGCTCTGCTTTGAATTTATTTTTCGTTTAATAGATTTTTGAGATGGTAGACGGTTTGTTATTGTCATTTTTATACCCCCGCTCCGAAGGAGAGGGGGTATACTGTTTTACCCTTGTGTGTCTGTCTGTCCGTCCGTCTGTCCGTCTGTCTGTCCGTCCGTAACAAAAATTTCTGTCGCATTTATCTCAGCAACTATTTATCGCAGATGCTTGAAATTTTAACACAGTGTTTGTTAAGGCATGTCATATCGTGGGATATATTTTTGTACCAATCAGACGTCAACTTCCTGTTAAATGACGACTTTGCTTATTTTTTAGCCAAAAGAAAGTGAGCGCACAAGATTGTAAGTTTGCAGGAATCCTCGACACGAATCAATTGGGATTTAAATGTCTATAACCTCGAAAGGCTATGTACAGGTTTAAACAAAAATATATTATGTTGAGAGTAGAAGTACATGGCTATTCCGGTTATTAAAAAACTCACAAAGCTTTCAAAAAATGGAAATGAGAGGTAAACCGATAACTAGTTGGAAATGTTAATGCAAACATATTTTAATGAAGTTATATTGTGTATAAATTATCCTAAAAAACTAGTTATAAGAAAAGTGTTTTTTTATAGTGTTCATACAGCAGATCTAGAAATCAATAACAACAAATTAAAATATACCGGTATATCATAAATCAACATCTTGTTATAATAACAAAAATTTAAAACAAAAAAGTTAATTTTTTTTTTTAAAAAGACCACCAGTTGGATTTGAACCCAAAACACTGAATATTTGTATTCACTTATCCAGGACGAAACCACTGAGCCATGCGAGACTTGTCAATATATGCTCTATAAAGTACTGTTTGAAACAACACTGTCATATCAATGGACTTAGTTTTTTATCCTTCAAAAAATAATTTAAAAAAGTACATAATAAGTCATCTCTGGGTCATCTCTCCATCTTTTTTTAAAAAGCGACATTTTTAATGTTGAAATATGTTATCTTTACACGTTTCAAATTTGTGGAGAGAAGACCCAGAGACAACAAAATCGTTTAAAAACAGTTGTAAATAAGTAGAATTGTGCATGAATTGCATCGTGTTGCTATATTTAGACCCATATTATAATAAAACCTTTTGCATTTCAAATATTTTTCCACTCATTCCACATCCAACAGAAACCAAATAACGGTTATAATTCGAAAACTATTCAAAATTAATTGATGAAATTTTCACTCTCCTTGTGGGCCAAGATTCCTGCCGAATCTACATCTTAAGCGCCCACATTCTTTTCAAACAAATTTTCGTCAAAGATTTCTCAGCAACTGTTTATTGCAGATGCTTGAAATTTTTACACAGTATTTGTATAGGCATGCCATATTGTGGGATATATTTTTGTACCAATCAGACGTCAACTTCCTGTTAAATGACAACTTTGTTTATTTTTAGCAAAACTTTTCAAACAAATTTCCGTCAAAGAATTCTCAGCAACTGTTTATCGCAGATGCTTGAAATTTTTACACAGTGTTTTTTAAGGCATGCCATATCGTGGGATATATTTTTGTACCAATCAGACGTCAACTTCCTGTTAAATGACGACTTTGTTTATTTTTTGCCAAAATTTTCAAACAAATTTCCGTCAAAGAATTCTCAGCACCTATTTTTTGCAGATGCTTGAAATTTTAACACATTATTTGTTTAGGCATGCCATATCGTGGGATATATTTTTGTACCAATCAGACGTCAACTTCCTGTTAAATGACGACTTTGCTTATTTTTTAACCAAATTTTCAAACAAATTTTCGTCAAAGATTTCTCAGCAACTATTTATCGCAGATGCTTGAAATTTTAACACACTATTTGTTTTGGCATGCCATATTGTGGGATATATTTTTGTATCAATCGGACGTCAACTTCCTGTTAAATAATGACTTTGTTTATTTTTTGCCAAAATTTTCAAACAAATTTTCGTCAAAGATTTCTCAGCAGCTATTTATCGGAGATGCTTGAAATTTTTACACAGTGTTTGTTTAGGCATGCTATATTGTGGGATATATTTCTGTACCAATCGGATGCCAGCTTTCTGTTAAATGTCGACTTTGCTTATTTTGCATATTCACATCAGAGCGGGGGTATCACTAGTGAGCATTGGCTCACAGATATCTTGTTTCATCAAAGGTATCTGCCCGCGATGCATGATGAACTCGTCATACACTTTTCGTTTATTAGTTAATCCGCGTTACTGGTTACCCCGTTCTGGAAAGTTCTTAGTCTCGTTTATCCCAGACTCTTGCTCATGCGAAAGTCTCTCGGACGAGCAAGTCTCGAGAGCGAGAGTCTGGGATAAGCGAGACTAGAAAGTTCTATCCCATTTTCTCACCAGGGGTCGTGCTTCGCAATCGAATGAGTATCAAAACTGAAATTGCACACTAAAGAAACGAATTACCTTATTT
Source organism: Magallana gigas (assembly GCF_963853765.1). Classification (NCBI taxonomy): domain Eukaryota; kingdom Metazoa; phylum Mollusca; class Bivalvia; order Ostreida; family Ostreidae; genus Magallana; species Magallana gigas. The sequence continues at coordinate 19,329,250 of NC_088857.1, read as the reverse complement.
CAATTATTCAACATTTGTCAAATCTCAACTTTTATATATTCTCTAAATAGGGTCACATTAGATATATTCACTATACGTTATCATTATTATTCAATCATGGAATTCCTTATCGGGGGGAGGGGGGGGGGGGTGTTGGCTAGTATACCTATGACTCCAACTTCTCAATATTTCAATCTTTTCAAGGTAAATTTAAGAATTGTTTCCTGCGAAAAAAAGTGGGGGTGGGGGGATGGGGGGAGCTGAACCGTCTATGATGCTATGTGCCTAATGGTTAAGTCTTTGCAAAAAAGTGGGGGCTTAACCCCCCCCCCCCCCCCCCCCCCCCCCCTCCCCCGGTTCCAACGCCTATGTTATTTCATTGCAAGTATATTTTTGATCGAGATCATCCCTGACTTCAATCCGCCAAAGCGTGTCTACCACCTTACTCTCAATTTTGCTATTTCGGACTTGTTTATCGAAAATAAAAGTAGGTTTTTAGCTTTTTGTTGCAGGTCCTGTATCTAAGCTATTACTTATCCTATCTTCACCAAACTTGCATGGATGATGCATTTGGACCTACTTATGGACTTGAAAGACTTGGATGCTGAATCTGAGTCCTAAATTTCTGATGCTGGGGGAGGTAAAGGTTGTTGAACCAGGTTAAAGTTTTTGTTGCAGGTGCCCTTTGATAGCAATATCTAAGTTACTGCTGGTACGTACTTCACCAAACTTGCATGGATGGTGTGTCTTATGATACTGATGCACCAGACAGGCTTGAGTGCTGAATCTGAGCCATAGGTTTCGGATGCTGGATGAGGTTAAGGTTTTTGGAGCAGGTTAAAGTTTTTGTTGCAGGTGCCCTTTAATAGCAATATCTAAGTTACTGCTGGTCCGTACTTCACCAAACTTGCATGGATGGTGTGTCTTATGATACTGATGCACCAGGCAGGCTTGGGTGCTGAATCTGAGCTATAGGTTTCGGATGCTGGATGAGGTTAAGGGTTTTTGAGCTGGTTAAAGTTTTTGTAGCAGGTGCCCTCTGATGATTATATCTTAGTGACTACTTGTCCTAACTTCACCAGACTTCCATGGATGGTGATTCTTATGATACTGATGCACCAGACAGGCTTGAATGCTGAATCTGAGCCATAGGTTTCGGATGCTGGATGAGGTTAAGGTTTTTAGAGCTAGTTAAAGTTTTTGAAACAGGTGCCCTCTGATGAATATATCTTAGTTATTACTTGTCCTAACTTCACCAGACTTCCATGGATGGTGCGTCTTATGATACTGATGCACCTGACAGGCTTAAATGCTGAGTCTGAGCCATAGGTTTCAGATGCTGGATATGGTTAAGTTTTTTGGAACAGGTCACATGATTTTTAATAGATAATAGTACTATTTCAAACTTTCATAGTTGATTAAACTGTAATATGAATGAATCACAGAGGAAGCTTCAGATGCAGAGCTTGATCTCCATTATCAAGGATGCTAAAAAATACATCTTAGTTATTACAGGTCCTAACTTCACCAAACTTGAATGGATTGTGTGTCTTATGATACAGATGCACGTTACAGGCATGGATGCTGAATCTGAGCCATAGGTTGCGGATGCTGGAACAGGTTAAGGTTTTAATTGCTAGTGCCATCTGATGATGATATCTTAGTTATTACTTGTCCTAACTCCACCAGACTTCCATGAATGCACCATTCTTATGATACTGATGCACCTGACAGGCTTGAATGCCATACGTTTCTGATGCTGGATGAGGTTTAGTTTTTTTGGAACAGGTCACATGTTTTATTAATGATAGCTTGCATAGTTGATTTAACTATATTATAAATGAAACGCAGAGGTTGCTTCAGATGCAGAGCCTGATCTCCATTATCAAGGATGCTAAAGAAATCTCCTACCTCACTCAAACCTGCTCGATGGATAGATGTGTTTGTTGATAAATGATTTAACATGATTCCTATGATATAGTATTGTATGGTATGAAACAATATTGTTTAATATGATACAATAAAATATCATATGTAATATTATAAAAAGTTATATGATACGATATGATATTGTATCAGGTTTTTTTTATATTTTATGTTATGATATTGTATCATGATATCGTTATGTATAGTATTGTATATTATGATACAATATTGTATAATATTATATTGTATTATTAATTTATTATTTTATCACATGATACTTTTACATAAGATATTGCAAAATATAATATTGTATCCTTTGATACAATATTGTTTATTCTATAATATTGTATCATACGATATTTTATAATATGATATTAGTTTCTGTAATATTGAATTATATCACATGAAATTGTATAATATGATACTGTTATATTATATAATGTCGTATCATACGATATTGTATAATATGATATTTGTTTATAATATGATACATTATTATATCACATGAAATTGTATTGTATGATATTGTAAAATATATTATTGTATCATATGAAACAATATGTATAATATAATATTGTATTATATAATATTTTACTTTATCACATGATATTGTATCATTTGATATGATACAATGTTGTATCAAATTATATTGTATCATATGATACAATATCATATTGTGTATCAAAAATAATACAGTATCATACAATATCATACTATATATACAATTTTAATATCATATGTTTCAATGTTATGATGTATTATGTAATATGATATTGTAATATAATACTTTATTGTTTTATATATTATGATATTGTATTTTGTGATCAAATACAATAACGTATAACACAATACAATGTCATATCATACGTTACAATATCATATCTCATCATTGTTTATTATGGTATTTTATTGTATTATATGATATATGTTGTAAATATGATAGGATGCAATATTTAATTTTATATTATTGTATTGATTAACATATGAACATATGATTATCATACAATTTTTTTAACAGATGATATACGATATTGTGTCAAAACAGAATCCATGAATATCCAAGATCATAAAGTATGATTTTCATTTGATATGATAAAGGTGGTCTCATTAAGGTGAAGTCTCATAAGGGTGATGTGTCGTCTCGGTGAGCTTTGTAATCTGTGATTACCTATGTTTTTAATTAATTTCATAAATAATTCAATTTCTGACCAAATGTTGATACTGTATAATAGCATATTTAAAGTTATCAAAAGCAGCATTGCGAAGAAATTGTGTCGGATGGTTAACGTTTGATATCCGCATTATCAAGAGTATGTAATATTATAGACATTTTGAATGGGAATGAGCAAGTAGTACATTAGGAAAACCATTTCGATATACCAGTACGTCTCTTTAGTTTCTGTTACCCCAATCTTATTTCCATAATAAAATGTCGTCTCGTAACCAAGCAATTAAGGACAAGTTTTAAGATACACTTGTGTTTCATATCTATGCCAATGCACATGCATATGCCAATTCGCAAGGATTAATAAGAAACATCATATGTATTACTTTTCCGTAAAACGATCGAGTTTTAGCAGAGTAATATTGATTTTGGTTCTAGGTTATGCGATATTCGACAATATTGTCATGTTGTTAAGTTTGTATTTACTGCTACCCGATAAATTCAAAATTAACAACATAACAATATTCCTAACAAGCATACCTTTTCAATTGTTATACATTGCCAGTGAAAACAAGTAAGTTGTCGTTAATGATTCTTTTTTTTTATTTTTGTCCATCATTATTTTGTAATGATATTATTGAAAGTCTAATTTGCTAGGTACGGGAGGAGGAGGAGGAGGATTGGTCGGAGTCGGGGTCGGGGTTGTAGATGAGATGTATTTTGGGGTGCACAACTCAATCTCAAAACTTTTTGGGTCTGCCGCTGATTTGATGCTAAATGAAAAGAAAAATAAGTAATTACTAAATGTGTTTTCAGTTGAACTGGATTTTCACTATTTCCATTCTAGTTACTTTCGTCATATATATTTAATTTTTTATATTAATAAATTATAATTAACGAGAGTGACAAACCTGATCAGTTTTGTCAGAACACGCTCGAAGTACATTACATCGATGTCCTTATCATGGGAGAAAATTCTGGGTTGAATTGTGCAGTTCGTTAGAATTATTCCTGTAAAAAGAAAATGCTACAAATATCAGGACGGATATACGATTCTTCAAAATTACCACAGTTTACTTCAATAGTAATTGATCAAAATGATAAATAAGATTTAAAATATATGAAAATGAAAAAATAATGTGACTGTGCTGTTGTTTTTTTGTTTTGTTTTTTTTTTGGTGGGGGGGGGGGGGGGGGGGTATATTTCTCACATTATAATCCAAACATCCAGCACAAATCTAAAACTGAATATGACAAACATATGCAAATATAAATCCTTTTATTATTTCTTTTCATTTGTCAATTTTCAAAACTTATTTGTATCAACACTTTGAACCTTTCCGTTTCAATCATTTGATTCGAAGAAAGGGAATAATTGATAACTTAGTACCTTTTTTCTCACAGCAGCTAGCTCTTTGTTTGCCTAGGCCTCCTTGTAATACGTAGTTTTCACCAAACTGAGTGCAGTTGATCCCCGCTCTTGCATCTGTGTTTAGTAAGTGACTAAATTAATTTATATCAAAGTTCTTGTTCTTATACTCAATACCTATATATCTATATCTAAAAACCCTACAACTTGACTTACCTGGTAAAAAGAACTCAAAATGATACAAAAATCAGTTGTTCTGTTGCATAAATTTATAGATTTAAAATAATTATAAACCACAGTTAATTCAGTAAAATCACGTTTTCATAATTCAAAGAACTTTGTTATAAATTTAGGTGAATTTCCTCTAAGATTATGAGAAACATAGGTATATAGATATATAAACCTTATCATATTTTAAAACAGACTCATTGATAAAATTGTCAAATAATGGGAATGTTAATAATCAATCATCGAAATTATGGGGGGGGGGGGGTCGTTCTTTTTTGGGGGGTGGGGGGTGTTTGGTGTTTTTTTTTTTATTATTGATAAGAATACACAAAGCATACACAAATTTCAAGCACAATAATCAGCATATATACATCTTTTATAATTTCTAATTGTTTATTTATAATTGATGCATAAATATATATATTTACTCTCTTTGAGATTCTTTTTTTTTTTTAATTATTTCTAATAAGTTGTTTAGAAAACAGCGTATTATCTAATACCTTGATTGGGATGTTATTTTCGCTATGAAATTTCATATTGTATATGAAATGAAATATAGTCGGCAAAAATATTCAGAGTTGTAAAGATTCGACAAATAATGTTTGCGTAATGTATACATGCATACACAAATAACACTGGTGTGTAGAACTATTGAAAATAAAACTGGTATATACAACTATTTTAAAGAACAAATAAGGCTATTTAAGCAAGAGAGAGAGAGAGAGACTAATGTACAAATAATACCAAGGGTAACCCGGTAGACCCATCGACATCATGTAATATGGTTTATGGTAAAATAAACAAATTTCTTTGAGCTTACCAAGGGCTTCACATTTTCCATTAGTGATGTTAGTCGGATAGCAATAGTGGATAGCCTCTTTTTGGAATGTATCTCTTCTAAACCCGTGGCTGACGTGAGTCGCTTCACATAGACGAGCATGATCAATAATAAAAGCCTCCGTCTGTTCCACCAAGAGAACAAAAACTACCACTAATACCCCACGTACAATCTAGTAAAGAAAATTATTTAGACATCTTAGTATTACAATATAATAAAATTAAACATCAATTAATACTGTTTTTTAATATCTGAAGAATAAGTGAAATTAGTTCAATGAAAACGCTATTCGAAAGTCAGGACAGTAAAACTAAATGGTTAGTATTTCACATAACCCACAACAATTCATGAACAGACGTATTTTATTCAGATTCATTTCGATTATTTTGAACATTCAGTGCATGTATTTTTTTCCGATTTTTTTATAATTTTTTTTGGCTTCTATTGATACAAACATTTTTTTTTTAAATTAGCATATCAACCTTTTTTGTATGTCAACTATACTGTTTAATTATAAGGTAAATGCATTGATTTAATGTAAAGCATAATGAAGTAGTATTTTTTTTAAAGATTACAACTAACATAAAATAAGTAGGATCAACAATATATAGTTGAAAATACACACAGGATAGTAAACTTTGTCACTTTTTGGGTATTGTTGTACTAATGTTTTCAAGCCGCGATTGATGAAGGTAATTTTCTACTATTTTGCAAGCAATTTCTTGAACTAACGATAAGTATTTATGCATTTGTTCAAAAATATTTTCGAATTCAATGTTCGCACGGTTTGATCAACTAACTTATTGTTTTTAATATGGTAATTATATTAATTACGATTCGCTTAAAATATTAGTAATATAGAAATTGTTATACATACTAAACATGCTAGTATAATTATTAAATACCTTCATTTTTTTTTTTGGTCCTGATTCCACACCTTTCCTTCAAACGCTGAAGAGCTGTCTGTTTAACGAAGATTCTGGTCCCTTTTATAGAAGGATATTACAGTTGAATTACACATTCAACAATCGATTTTAATCGACTGATCCTTGATGTCTATCTATTTTTACATGATAAAAATCGAACTCACTATATTTCAACGATTGTTTCAAAGATAAAGAAATATTGGCGAAGACAAAAATCAAATAATTATATGTACTTTAAAGTATATGGGATTTTTATTTTATTACTCTCCTTGTATTTCACCAAGAAGATACACTGGTACACACAACTGGGGCAAGAATATTTTATTTTTATTTATCTTTTATAAATTCATTAATATTCCATTCCTCGTTTTTCTTTTGAGATACTTCCATTTTTTGAAAACCACACATGCTCATTACTTTTTTGTATTAAGAATGATAAATTACTATTGTACCTTTGTCAATTTCAATACTTTTTAAAATAGTTTTTTGATTTTACACTTTTCGAGACATTTACAAAACTGTCACGTAAGTCATTGAATGCAATATATAATCATCAACAATTGGTTTTTGTTTTTGTTTTTGTTTTTGTTTTTTTTACAAATGGCATTAAAGTGAATTCAATATCAAAATGCGTTTACCACACAAATATGGGTCGGTGTTATGCAAAGGACTAGCGATACCAAAATAAATATTGCGGGCCAAGTTATTGGACTGCTTACTTAAATGCTTAAATTGACTTGGTGTCTTTATTTTTCTAGAATATACGGATATTTTCCATTCCTATCATCTATATTCCTTGATTGAAAATAAAGAAAACAGACTAAAACAAACAATTTTTTAAAATATAATTTCACCATTTTCACATTTTAAAACATCAGGACCGATGTAAATAAATGTACTTAATGTAATTACATGTTTTCTTAGCTATCTATTGATAAGGAAAAGTACAATCGTTTATTCTATACGTTCGCCTACATAAAACACAATATCTTTTAAATTTATAAGTAGCCCTGCACTATAAGATAAAACACATCACTTGATTAAATACGCATTAAAAATAATGGTATAAATTGTTTGATTGACAGTGCGATAACCAACAACTCGCCATATTCGATAATATGTTGGTGTTAAGTGCATGATAATTTCTTAAACAGTGTGTATAAAATAGAACAGCTAAAGAAATGTACGGTGCAATAGAGGTACGTAGAGCTAGAAACCAAACATTTACCATTTAGTACACAATTACTGCCGACCATCAGTTGTTTTTTTCAAAAAGATATATACAAAAATATATATTCAAAATAAATCTGTATTAATATATTCCTTTTTAATGAGATGAACGTCGATGTTTTCAATTTTATTTAGTAATTTTTTTTTTTACATTTATTATTTTACTTTTATTTTGCTACAACCTATATTCAACGTGATAAGAACTTCAGAAAATTCAGATTTTTGGTAAAAGCCTTTCAAAATAAACATTCATCAATTTTATCACGTGCTCATTAAAAATGTTATTTTTATCTAGTAAATGCTTTAATAACGTTGTGCGTTTAAAAATGTACAATTCATGATGAAGACCGTAATGTATATATAATTTTTTTAATTTTACATGTATTTGAATATTTTTTAAGAATAAAGTTCTCTAAACAAAACTTATACAATTTTTTTTATTTTTTTTTTATTTTTTATTTCAATCTCCTCTCAACCAACAAGAGGTTTTTTCCAATTCTGTTTTTTACATTAAAGCTGTTCCCTTTATTCGAATAGTTTGGTAGACGTTTCTCAAATAGGTATGGTATTTTCTATGGTATTGGTATACACTACGTCATGTTTGAAGCATTTGATATGTTGACTTTGTTTCGTCTTATTACATGCCTTATAGCAAACTGGCATATGATATCACAACTTTAGCTTAGTATGTTCACGTTGAAAACATATTCAGTACACTAAAAGAAATTAAACATCCCATATAAGTCGATATTTTGCCCACTGAAACATATTACGACCGTTTTTACTTCATAAAAAAGATTTTAACAAACAACTTTACATCATTTATATAGAATTGTCACAGATCTTTACATGTCCGAGTTGAACTAAATATATTAACCAGTTCATTCGATTTAATGCTAAATGAGAATTGTTAATTTTAAAAATAGTTTATTTCATTTTGTCATAAAGAATAGTATTTTTGGATTGATCTCTACGTTGAAAAAAAACCACTCAAAAAGAAACCCCAAATTCGACTAAAACGAGTCTTACAGATGATTTAAGCAAACTATAATTTACCTTGGGAAAACATTTTTTTTTCTATTACATCTAATGCATATTAATCGAAAGGATGTCAAACATGTATGATAAAAACCCCGTTTGAATATGTTAGGTTGTTGAAAAGACTCACACAAAGGCAAATTGCTTTGCAAAAGAGAAATGATATTTATAAACAATATTAATGAAACAAGCTGACTTTTATTATCTCTAAACTTAAACTTGTACATGTAGGAAATTATACATCAAAATTGTTTCAATGTTTACAGACCAATAATAATGTTTTGCAAGTGAAGCAGACTTTACACAATTGGTTTTTATTTGTTGAAAAGTTATGGTAAGATCCGGTATACTATTTTTTTTTCTATTGGCCCCCTGTAACGCGCTTTTCCAGGTCGCACAACTCTATTCGAAAAGCGGTGTAATCGTCTTAGGTGGGGGTACTGAAAAAATAAATGTCAGCTGTATTCAATTCAAGAATTGGAACATTTAAATTTCCATGTAGCTTGATTTAACATTTATTACTGCATGAGTTACTTGATGGATGAGCATCATTTCGTCTCACATATGCTAAACAATGCATACTAAAGGTATTCTTGACCAAATGGCCATATTGAAAGTATAATTAGTAAGGTCTTCCGTCTTAACGGAGGATCTTACTATAACTCTACAGGTTTTAACGAATACTTTTTCTGTCGTTTTGGTTTTGTATTTTAATGGGATGGGGTGTTTTTTCTCCAAATTAACATTCTCTGAGTTGAAAGACAGAATTATATGAAAATTTCAAAAAGTATTTTATCGATGAATAATTATGATAATTATAATATAATCATTTATTTTCATTAGATATTTATTTTTTCATAAGAAAAAGGTACAATTAAATTCATGAATATTATATCTTGATTTAGAATCAAAGTACATAACCACAAACAGTGGCAATGCGTGTTTAACAATATAAAACATTCGCAAAATCAAACATTTTTTAAAGAAATATACATAAAAGTAAAGTACAAATACCTGACGATTTTCCTTAAGACCCGCAAGTAATACATGATGTCGAAGCCTTTCATGTAGGAGAATTTCGTTTCGGGCATTGAACAGTTCACCAGCCTGTATTCTTAAAGTGCGAAATTAGTTCTCTTATAATAAAAGTATCTATGGTCTCGGGAATTCAGTGTCAAAATGTAACCTAGTATGAACGATCTATCAGTCAATATTACAATAATGTCTCTTAAAGGGGCATGGTTACGGTTTTGGTCAAAATAATTTTTCAGATTTTATTGTTATTAAAGTCTCAGTAAGGCATTTTTGTTGGCAACCAAAATCTGAGTGTCATTTGTTGAGTTAAAGGCGAGTCGCAGAGCTTACAATTCTTTGCAATGTAAACAAAGCTTTTGTTTACATTTTGAATGTTAAAGTGAAAATTCCAGTTTTAGACCTAAAATAAAATTAATGTGTTAAACGTTAGGAATTGTTTATTTTTGCTTAAAATGAGAAGATAGACAAATCAGCTTGAAAAAGATTTTTACCGGTATATATAGAACCTATGTGAACAAAAACAGGGCACGAGCTTTGATTACATGACAAAGAATTGTGAGCCCTCTATCTTGGTTATAACTTAACGACTGTCTCTCAAATTTAATTTGATCACTAGAAATGCATTCCTTAAGTATCGCCAATAAAAACAGAAAAAATAAAACCGTTACCATGCCCCTTTAATCATAGAGAGGTATTACCTTTTTTCATTGCACAATATGCAGCACGTGTAATGTGAGTTCCGTTGAAAAATTCGGTTCCGCCTTGTAAGAAATAGTCTTTTCCAGCCGTCTCGCAATTCACGCCATTCTCTATTGCTAAAAATCATATACAAAAACTCAATATTTCTATAAGATATCTTCTGCTATTTGCTTAATATGAACTTGTACTCTGAAAATTAAGCTTAGGTTCTTACGTATATATTTGCTACTTGTATCATCAGTTATAAACTGGTAGCAATAATGAATTGCGTCCTTTTGCCATGGTTCTTTGCGTATACCGTGACTGATCTGAAAGAAGTAACACCGACGAGTGAAGTAGACATAAGAGCATTCCAACGCCCCAACCAAAGCAATAACCAAAATGATCCGTGCTGTTAGTGGGTCCATCTAAAAACGAATAGACAGAAATTCAAGTACATGCATATGGTCATTTCGAAAAATTTTGATTACTTTACTTATGCATTCTTAATTTAGAAATTATTTTAACCAATTCAAAATTGCAATACCAAGAAATTAACTACGATAGAAATATAGTTATACCTCTCTCTATTTCTTTTCTTTTATTCTGGATACGTTGTGTCTTGTAGAAATACCTGCCTTGTCTTAGAACTGTTCCCCAAGTAGCTTTTATACATATCATGCAATAAATGCTACATATGACTGGATAAAGAAATAAATAGCATTTTTCTTTGCACCCCTGCAGAGATCAAAGAAAAGAAGGATTTTGTTTAGATTTTAACGACGAAAAGTCGTTTCATTATTATGAACAACATGTTTTCGTGTTTTGCGTAAGAAAAATATGCATTTGTGTTACATATTATATCAACATATAATTTTAATGTAGGTTCATGCACCTATGACAGACATTAATCATACGTGCAACAAAGGTACACGAAATGACCAGAAATAGAAAAGTACATTTCTGATTTTATTTCTAGCAACAAATATTTCACAACAGAAAAACAGCGTATATAGTATATGATGAGGCTTCTGAATTAAATGTTGATTCCATATTAAGTTTTTTTTTTTTCTTCGAAGAATTTTAAATACTTAAATACTTTAAAGAAGCGTGACTATATTTCAAATGAAAAACATGTTGATTGCAAGAGTTTTTTTTTTTATATTCCATTATCTTCTCAACTACTATAGCATATTAATGAAAAGATTTTTTTAACAGAACAACTTGTCTCTCTCCTTCATTCTCCGTTTTTAGCTTTTTCTTCTTTTTCTCACAATTTCTATGTTGTGTAATAACTAAGAGCGAGAGAATTAGTTGGTTTTTATTTTCTATATATAAAGATTTAGTTGTAAAAGAGAGAGATATGTAAACATATTTTTAAAAAGATATCCAGTATATTCATATTCATGTATCATTTATGTATGTATTAATTTTATTGATGAAAGGTGAAAACCTATCAAAAACTGAATAGTTGTGCCCATTTGTAGACTGTATTTTAATATCTCCTTGAGTAAAAAGATTAGGTGGTTTTTTTTTTCAAACTTAATATATAGAATTTAACTTTACTGAATGGCTAAAAAATCATATCTCATATTCAAAAGTAATTATTTGACCTTTTATTGATCCTTACACGGATTTGTACCTTTAAATGACGTCTAAAAATGACGATCTTTTCAGTCGTTGTTTGATGGTTGTATTTATTCAAATGTGTTGTGACTTTACGAATACATTTAATTAAATTTTAATCGTCGTGTTTTCTATGTGATGGGAGCAACTGCATAGGCTAAATTTGACACTGTTTATGTTCATTGTACTAAAGGATTCTCTTTAATTCTGTTATTTTCTAAATTTTTCACATTCCATGCGTTTCCAGTCCGGTATTAACAGAAAAAAAAAAGATTTCGATCTTTCTTTCCTACTTAACTTCAATTTTCATTTGCATAAACTTTATTACTATGTCTAGTCAGATATGATAATAAAAATTGTTTAATAGTCTCTTTTAAGCTTTTTTATTTGCATAAATCTTTAATCGAGTGTTACGTTGGCTAATTGAAATTTAAAAAGATGCTATTTTGTCTATGCAAACACGTTACTCTTTTTTTTAAAGTTAGAAAAAAATGAAGATAAAAAAACCTTTAAACTTTATAAACAAAATTCGAAATACACACACCATGCAAACCTTGAGCGTTTTCATTTGTTTAATCTATAAATTATTATAGATTAAATTTCATTCAAATCTTGATTTTTGGTAAAGCATTTAAAGTAAAAACGTCCTCGCGTGACGTCATAGTATTAATTCCGCTTTTCCGACTGTTTTGGGTTCTCTTTTTACCACACTTTATTTCCGGTTTGACGTCGTGATATGGCGACGAAAAACAAGAAGGGACGGTTTGTTAAACAAGGACACAGTAAACAAGTTACCGCACTCTCCAAAGGCAGAAATACGCGATGGAATTCAGAGTGCCATTCAGTGTCAAATGCAGAGGCAATTTTATCAAATGAACTTGATCACAGTTACAACTTATCTAGTGAAAACCAAGACCCGGTCTATAATGTTTCCAGGCAAGAAGATATTGTGTCGGATTGTACTAGCGATGTAGAATTAGAATGGCGAACAGGTAGGCGGGTTGTTGAGTTAGGTACTCTAGCAAACGGTCTGAAAGCTTGTCAACTTTGCAGCCAGCCTTTACACTTGATTAACACTGTCGGTGAGAGAAGATTTGGGCTAGCGCAAATTCTAGAAGTAAAGTGCATGTATTCAGAATGTGGCCTTGTAAATGATGTTCCAACTGGAAGTAAACATACATCACAGAACAGAGGACAGGCTTGGGATGTTAATACTAAGTTAGCTGCAGGTATGATAACAATGCAATATTGTATGTACATATTTAAAATTTCTACAATAACTTGTATACAGTGTTTATCAGGAATTTCTATTATACAATACGTTTTAACTGAAAATAATGGGGGGAAAAATCATCACATTTTTTGTACTCATGTGTAAATTTCAAGACAAATACATAAAGCATGTATGATTGAATTAAAAATCAACAACTGTATCCAAAAAAATTATGCTGAAGCACTACAATTGCAGGAATGGTAAATGGAGGTTTTGGGGAAACACACATTAACAGTATTCTTGCTGCCTTGAACATTCCAAGCATAACCCAAAAAGCACTTAAGAAGAGGGAGAGAGAAGTCGGACATCAGCTTAACTCTATGGCAGAAGAATCATGCAAGAAGCAGTTAAATAAAGAATTAGAGATGTATGTATTGTAAATATAAATAAGATTGCTTTATATCTTGCTCATATACTTGAAGGTATATGATAAAATAGAATGATACAAAAACATTTAATAATGTTTTTAAGGAGCGATGGAAAACTGACAGTATCTTTTGACGGTGCTTGGCAAAAACGTGGAACTGGTCATGCTTATAACAGCCTTACAGGTACGTGTACTATGTGGTCTATAGATACCTAACAATTTTTTACAATTAAAAATATTTTTCAATTGAAATTAGATGTACAATAGTGAGTGTTTTGCAGGACATGCCACATTATTTGGCAAGAATACCAAGAAATGTGTTAGATATGCTGTAAAAGGAAAGAGATGTAGAATATGTGATGTAGCAAAGGAAAAAGGAGTGTGTCCCAGAAAACATGACTGCTCACGAAATTGGTCTGGCTCTGCAAAAGCCATGGAACCAGCCATGGCATGTGAAATGATCCAGAGCATTTATGATGATGGAGCAAAGGTACATACATATTCATGAATTTAGATATACAAAATTGCTTCGTATAAAGTTTCACAAGGTTCCTTGGATGTTGATCTGACATAAAATATGTCCTGAATTGTTTTTGTTTTAGGTTGATACCCTTGTCATGGACAATGATTCTACAACAATTGCACGATTAAGGGCTACAGTAGATAGTACCATATCCAAGCAGGCAGATAAGAACCATACCAAAAAGGGTTTTACAAGTTCCTTGTTTGAGCTTAGTAATAGCTACAAAATACTAAAAAACACAAAAGTACGTGGCCACATTGAAAAATGTTTCATATACTGCATAAGTCAAAACAAGGGCCAACCAAGAGCAATAGCTGATGGATTGCAGAAAATAGTTCCGCACTTGTATGGTAAGGAAAGATGATGTGCATTTGTAGACAGAATATATGTTAAAAAAAAATTAAAATTAATTTTTCTTCATGATATTTTATTTCTTATTCTTTGACCATCCCAGCTTGTTTTTGAAAAAAAAAATGTTTCTGTTGTTTAGGAGAGCACGATGCCTGTGGATTGTGGTGTAAGAATGAAAAGAAGGACTACAAGCCAAGAAATTTACCTTTTGGTAAACCATTAAGTTGTCAAGATTTTCGACATGCCTTAGAAAATCTATTCCTAAAGTATGCTGCTAAGGCAGATGAGCTCGCAGTTCTTGGTTCGACGCAGGTCAATGAGAATTTTAACCATATGGTGTCATCAAAAGCTCCGAAACGATTGTAAGTCTAAATTATGTTGGAGATAGTTTTAAATGTTTAAAGCGGTGCTGCTAGCGAGAAATCTGCACACCATACAAAATTATGTATCTTCATAATCAGGAGATTGATAAACATAACAGGTTTTATGGAGGCTCAGACAGTCTCAAGACTAGACTATCAGCTACTGTCTGTCAGAAAAATGATGGTTATAACTACATTACAGAGGTGATATAAAGTTGCATTGTTGAAAAGTTTCAGTTGAATTTGTTGACAAGTTAAAGTTGACTTTAAAAAACATTATTAGTCGGGCTCTGCTGAAAGCAGAGTCTTGGCTCTAGGCAGGCAAATCGCCTATGTTACTATAAATAGCACAACTTCAAAAGTAAACAAAACACCAAACAGCGTCAAAGTTAAAGCCTCCGCTATACCAAATAGTTACACAAAGAGCCACGTTTTGTCAAAAATGTTGTTATATTGTTTTGGTTTATTAATTTCGAGAGAATTGTCTATTTTTTAGTTTTCTTATCAATAATGTGTTTTAAAAACAAGATTATGCATTTTGGACACATACAATGCACATGAATTTCCATGAACTACTTTGCTGCGCGTTGAAGAACTGGGGATTGAATATATAACATTTGAATATATAACGCTTCTTGCAAAATTCAAGGCAGCAACTGTTGAATTTTTTTCTACTAGACAGGCATATTTTTGTTTAAAGCCGCTTACAAAATTTGGTCGCTCTTTGACGGTTTGCCTACATTAAAAGCATGAGAGAGAGAGAGAGAGAGAGAGAGAGAGAGAGAGAGAGAGAGGTATATAAAGACACACCAAAAGAGCCCGGCTTTCAGTACTTTGATTTCTTTTTGATTTCAGCACTGTTAAATCTTTCCTTTCAATGTTCATTAACCTCTATTCAATTTAACATTTGATAGATATTTATTTTAAGAAAGAACTGTTAATAACAATGATACATTTTTAGCAATCTTACAGGATAAAATTGATTAAAATGGGCATTTTACATTATTATTTTATGAAAGAATAATGATTTTATATCTCAGAATCTTTCTAATCTTATAAGGTTTCATGAACTTTAACGTTGAATTTCTTTTTATGGATTTCATGAAATATATTTTAATACTGTTGAATATCAAAAAAAAAAAAAAAAGAAGCAGAATAAGATAAGTTGATAAGTTGGTTTTGACATGGCAATTATCAATGATTTTGTTACTTGTACTCATGTTTTACCTTTCAGTTCCAGAGGGTTTTTTGTTGTTGTCACTTTGATATATAATTTTTATGACTGAACAAAGATTGTATTTTTCATGATAATGAATATTAAGTTTTCCAAAAAATTCTATTTATCATTTTGTGAAACTTTATTTATATTCTATGTTCAGTTAAACAAGAAGTGTTCTGTATCCCCTGGAGGATTTACACTGAAACATGCTCAAAAGATGGAGAAGAAATTGAAAAATCAACGCCTTCGCCAAGGTCTTTTCAGTTCCAAAAGGAGACGATTGGAATTAAAGTCCCAGAGGGCAATGAAAAACTGCACACAATCAGTGTTAGAAGGTATATACAATGATATCAACTTGTATAAATTAGTAATTTGTTTTTATTGTAACACATGTATAGTATAAATTGCTCTTTTGCATATAAGTTTCTTTGTGTTTGTAGGTGACACATACCAGTCAAAGATTGGTATTGAAGAAGATTTAGATCTTGAGGACATTGATCCCACTCCAGTATCTTTTCCAAAGGATGGAAATGAAATTATTTTTGACTTGGAAACTACTGGTCTGGGTAAGTAACCATTTCATTTGAATGATAATCCAGAATTCATTGTCATAAAGTTTTGTCTTTCTTTACTGTCTGTACTTTCTTTACTGACTGACTTTATTTTTGTTATAGCTCGGACATCAGATATTATTCAGATTGCAGCAGTCTCTGGAGGCGAGGAAATGAACATATACATGACCCCAACAACAGAAATTAGCATCGGGGCTTCTGCTGCCACAGGTTTGACGTATGTTGGAGGTGTCCTAAAACACAAAGGCCAGGCTGTGAGTTGTGTCAATCCCCAAGACGGACTTTCCCAGTTTATAACTTTTATCAAAAAGTTTTCTAACCCAATTCTGGTGGGGCATAACATTCAGAGTTTTGATTTACCAGTCTTGATAAACCAACTGTCCAGGTACAATTTATACACAGATTTCCAGGAAACAGTATATGGATTCATTGACACATTAAAGGTAGCAAAGAGAACATGGAAAAAGCCAGATGTTGAGAACTACAAGCAAGAAACATTGGTCAAAACTTTCCTGAACCTGAAATATGATGCCCATAATGCTTTAGCAGATGTACAGTCCCTGCAAACACTGTATCAGAAGATGATGGCAGGCTTCCTTCTTTCAAGTGACCTATTTACACTTAATTACTATGCATGTAAGAAATCACTTGATCCACTAGTGAAAGACAAAGTAATTTCAAGCCAAACAATGAAGAAACTCCTTCAGTGCTCGCTTAGTTTGTCTAAACTTAGAAATATTCACAAACGTGACACATTTAATGGAATTAGAAATGTGTTCATGGAGCAATGTGAGGGGTCAAAGGTCCCTAGAATCTCAAAGTCAAAGGCAGTTATAGACAAACTAATTGCATATTTAAATGCATGATATGTTTTATGTGGCTGACTAGTAGTGATGACTACTGACTAGTATATTAGTATACTATCATATAACAAAAGTGTACATGTTTTGCTGTTTAAGTTTTTCCAATCAATATTTTATTCAGAGGTGAGCAATGTGGCTCATGGACCTCTACATTTTATTGTTTAAGGTGTAGAATTATAAAATGATTTACATTGTGTATAGAATTTAGAATACTGAACCATGGAAACATTTTTTTACCATCTAATTCAATGAATGATAATGATTATGAAATTTCGAGATTTTTTGGTTGGGGGTGGGGTTGTTAAAATAATTGTACTAAATTTATTTCTATGGAAAGGTATCATTTTTTTTTAATTTATTAAATCCTAAGACTCAACATTACTCAGTTATAAATCCTTTTCTCTGATTGAAACCATGGTTTTGAAATTTTAAGGCATTATTTTGAGAAAATTGTGTAAAATTTTATGTCGCTTTTCATAGCAATAAAATGTAAAATGTCTCATAAATGAATCTATGTTGGTTTAATGATAACAATATTAATTTCTGTGTTAATGTGAATGATTTGTCATATAAAAGTGATACATGCATTCGTATGTTTTTGATTTTATCCATGAAATATTCATAATAAATCTCTGGTTCGAATTTTGAATGAATTTCATTTGGGTTATATGTATATATTAGTGGTGATCTTCAAATTGGTATGGAAGACTGGCAAATTTTTGTAATTTTTGAAACACTTACATGTTTGACTTGTGAAATATAATGACAAATTTAAGTTTGAACCCATAATTACAAAGGGCTGGAGATACCTTAAACTAAATTTAATCGAGTTAACTTTTCTAGGTCCATTTTATTTCCAAATTATAGCCCTTTTGAATTAATTGAAAGTATTTTAGCAAAGCCATTATAACTCGTGAGTGCACTGTGCCAAGTCAAAATTGGTTCACTGTTTTCTAAGGGTGAAAATTTGACCAAATATTGCTTAGAAAGGGCTAGTTGAGCTTTCAGATCAAGTAAGCTATAAACACAGGTAGCATTAACATAATTTTAATTTACAGTCAATTTTTTCCGATTTAAGAGAACTCGGGTAGGTAGCATAATAGGGGGCCGGGGGCATAGAAAAAATTAAACAAAAAAGACCCATTAAAATAGAAGCTTTATGTACTACGCATACTCAACCCCCCCCCCCTCCCCCCAACCCCATTTTGAAGATTAGCGGATAATTTTAACAAGTCCCCTATTTTCATTCCTATCACTGAAGTTATAAAAGTGAGACTCTCTTGATGTGTCTACACTTAATTATTCTGTAGTAAAGATTGGCAATCTCTCTCTCTCTCTCTCATACACACACACACACACTTTGAATGACAAATTGACAATAACAAACTGTCAACCATCTCAAAAATCCATAAAACGAATTACAAATTCAAAGCAGAGCAACACGGACCTCTAAAATGTCGGCAAAGCGTCAGAGAGCGACTAAATTTTGTAAGCGGGTATTAAGAAAATTATGTTTGTCTAGTGGAAATAAATCAACAGTGCATTCGATTTTGAAACAAGCATATATTATAAAATCTCCAGTTTCTTTGATGTGTAGCCGAATACCAATGCTTTGTAAAGTAGTTCATGTTAAATCTTGTGTATTGTATGTAACCAAAATGCATTGTCTTGTTTTTGAAAACACTTAAATAAATAAGAAAACAGCAAAAACACTTCTCGCTGACTTTATTCACAAACGAAATAAAAATACATATAACAAAACAGGGCTCTCTGTGTAACTATTTGATATAGCGGAAACTTTTACTCTGGCGCTGAGTTTACTTTTGAAGTTGTGCTATATATATATATATGGTAACATTTGCGATTTGCCGGCTTACAGTCAGTAGTTTGCTTTTGCAGTAACCGGATAAAAGCTTTGCTACGTGCCCGAGACTTACAGAGAATCGTGTTAGACGTTTACCCTACTCTATCCACTGATAATACTCTATCAATAAAAAAAACACTTTATACATGTATATATATACTCTAGTCTCAATACATGTTCTGAACAGTCATAACAAAGACCCAAACGTTATCTTTATTGATTGCGTTTTTAACAAGCTGTGCGAAGAGAAAAGACCATTCCTTTTTGCATAAGATTAAGGACATTCATCAGAATAAAACATTCTAAGATGAGAGACCTGAGTTTAAGTTATTGTACATATTACAAGTATCATTTGTCAAAACATAATATATTTGGACAAACAAAAAACTGGTATTTTTTTCTAAGGATGATGTCCATCATTTCTTCCTTTTTTCCCCTATAATCGCTCCAGGTCACACAGCTCTATTTGAAAGGTAGTGTTGTCAAATTCAGAGGGAGCACTGAAAATAAATAAAAATCCAAGTATGCGTAATTCTTTAAATGATACAACACAAACAAGAAAACATTCAACTGCAATTATAACCATTCAAAAAAGTATTCTACAGAGGTTTGCATTTAAATTTAATCACATCAAGCTATTATATGCATAAATATATTTTTCAATATAAAGCATATTTTGATATCCGTATCAGGATTCTAACAATAAGTAATAAAATCGCGATAAGTGGTGCAAGTATATGTAATGACAGTCTTCAAATTTTTATCTTGAATTAAACTTTTACTTGGAATAAAGATTTCAAAATACTATTAACATTACTGATTATTGAGCGGAAAGATTACCAAAAACTGCATAAATACCTGACTATTTTTCTTAAAACTCGCGAGTAATACATAATGTCGAATCCTTTCATGTAGGAAAATTTCCTCATTGGCATTGAGCAGTTTACAAGTTTATAATCTGAAAAAGGTATGTTATTTTGCTTACCAAATATAATCCAGCATGGTTTTGGAATGCACCTTCGTTTTTTAGATTTAAATTCGCTAACTAATTTAATCAAAAGTTTAAGGTACATGTGTAACACACTTGTAAATATCTTGTAAAGATTAATTACTATTACCTTTCTTCTCTACACAGTATGCAGCAGATAGAATGTGATTGGTATCGTACAATTTGGTCGAAAATTCGGTCAGAGC
The DNA here is from genome assembly GCF_963853765.1 of Magallana gigas. Classification (NCBI taxonomy): domain Eukaryota; kingdom Metazoa; phylum Mollusca; class Bivalvia; order Ostreida; family Ostreidae; genus Magallana; species Magallana gigas. The sequence goes on along the minus strand of NC_088857.1, from coordinate 19,308,624 downwards.
TTGTAAAAAATGATCTTTTCCCGCAGTTTCACAATTCAAGCTAGTCAGGCCATTATTGAGATCTAAAAAAATGTTTTCATATTTTTATAAAGATAAAATTTATTTTTCACAAAATATGCTTATAAAAATACTGGTATATTCCTTTGAAATTATAACAAAGAACAAGAAAATTCAAAATTTAAATATTATGTCATGCGATTAAAGGGGCATGGTCACGATTTTGGTCAAAAATTATTTTTCCGAGTTTTAAGCGAGTTACAGAGCTTACAATTCTTTGCTTTGTAAACAAACCTTCTGTTTTCATTTTGAATGTTAAACTTTTTGAGATACACAAATCTGCCTGAAAAAGAAAATTTACTGGTATATTGAACCTATGTAAACAAAAACAGGGCACGAGCCTTGTTTACATGACAAAGAGTTGTGAGCCTTGTATTTTGTTCATAACTTTACAACTGACTCTCAAACTTCACTTGATCATAAGAAATACATTCTTTAAGCATTGTAAATAATAAAAATATTAAAATTTAATTTGACCAAAATCATGACCATGCCCCTTTAAAACGGTAAACTCGGCATATAACAGATCGATAGAAGGACAAACCGTTGAAAAGTACTTTTAAAATACGATTTTGTAGAAATATGGCAAAAAAAAACATGGATATCTTACATATATGTCTGGAGTTTGTATCATTGGCGTCAAACTGAAAGCATTGAAGAATTGTTTGTTTTTCCCATGTCTCTTTACGTATTCCATTGCTGATCTGCCAGGCTGGACATCGTCGAGAGAAATAGACATACGAGCATTCCAAACACCCCAGAATAACAATAACAACACTAACACGTGTTGTAAATAAATCCATCTACCAAAAAATGCCAGAAATAGATATATATATTCATTTGTATTTGAATTTTTTAGATTGATTTTTTTTATCTCATTTAGTAATGCTGATTACTTTCAAGAATTTTACCCTTTTCCCTTTTTTCGTAATACCTAAATCCTGTTTCCGAGGTGTCTTTGTAAAGATGTTTTCTAGCCTGAGGATCCTCCCAAATATGTTTTACTTCAGTATCGTACAGTATTTAAGATTTTAAATCTGAATGAATAGAAACATAGATTCGATATTGTCTTGCATTCTTGATTGGATAAAATTTGCATGAGTTTATATTTTCCCTTTTTTGTAATCTATAAAGATGTCGTTTTGAAATTTTTCAAAACACGTTTTGACTGAAAAACGTATCCTTTCGTTGCAAATAACACTGTAATAATAATAAAGTATAAACATCATCAGAAATATGCATTTACAAGTAATTTAATATTTTTTCAAACAAATAATTACCCTATGCATTTAAATGTACACTCCGGATTTAGAGGTAAAAATTTATGGCCTTTGAATTTAAGGATGGACTTTTCTCATTACAATTTCGGAAAATGTTTTATTCTGAAACTTCACCTTAACTTACGTTGATCATGTCGCAGTATTGGGTAAAAGTAAAGTCTTCATATCATATTCATATATTATGATTATTATATTTTAGTTTTAAAATACATGTAAGTTATTACATTGCATTTAATAGTACTTATTTCATTCCCTATTTATATTCGAATGTACTTTTCCTTTTTTAAAAACACAGTATGCATCAGGTACGGGAAGTTGGTATCATTGCACATTTTGTGGTGTTTTGAATGGAGTACTTTCGTCGTGACGTCTCGATTTTCACGCCATTTCACACACACACACACACACATACTTGCATTATGCCGAAACTCACTACATCAGACTTTACACCTGAAATTCACTACACTATGTTCTAGTTGTGCTATTCAATATATATTAATATCTTTAAGTAATATAAGACATCTTTTTACTATTCTGCTATTTGAAATAGGCAAAATCTCTTTGTAAAAGTTTATGATTTTATACCTGATAGTCACTACATGAGGTCACATGACTCATTGTGAATACACACCAGAAACTCACTACAGTGTGTATTTCTTCCTAATTTACCCCAAAGTCAATACATCTAGCTAGTCATGTGATCGATTGAAGATTTAAAGGAAATTTACCACATAAACCATTCATTACTGAACACAGAGAGAGAGAGAGAGAGAGAGAGAGAGAGAGAGAGAGAGAGAGAGAGAGAGAGATCTAATAATTTCAGCAAGCTGCAAGACGAATTATTCTAATACTAATTCTAATACTCAGGCTAATCTAATCAATTCATTATGGTATACTCAAGATGCATATATTGTCAAATTTGTGGAGAACAATATATACTAAGTGAATTCTGGATAAATAAGATTAGACTGCATTTCACACTTTTCTCCACATATGCACGTTTTCTATTTAAACTACATTATATTTAGCACCAGACCCTACTTCGATACAAAGAATCTTATGTTAATTACATATATAATTCAATTATGTAAATTCATTCAACATTTTATGTTATATGTATTGTAATTTGAAACATATACGAGACAGTAATATTTCTTATCAAAGGACATGCACAGTCTAGTACCATTGCAACTTGTATGCTTTTATTAACTGTTTTGCCTATAAAAGACACTTTACACTATCACTGTATGACTTAAATAATTAGGATTTCTTGCTAATTTTTACGCACCCTATCAAGACTGAATTTATAAGAAAATCTAATTGAATTGAAAAGTCTTCATGTGTGTTTCATTTCTTTAAAAACATATACTGTTTAAATTAAATAAATTCCTATTTGCCACTTGCTTTGTAAAATCTAGACCTGTGGACTTTGAACACTTCTTCAAACAGAACATAAATCAACTGCAGAATCTTAATTATAATTCATTTTATTTTTGGATCAAACAGCTTTAAGCTAAAATTTAAAAGTACATAATTTCATAGTAATTCATGATATATGGAATTTTGTTTATGAATTCAAATAATTTCAATCAATTATTGACATTATCATGCATGATGCGTGCCCTTCTTTACATTTCTGATCATATTTTATCAATTAAAATATCAAATAATGTCTACCCATTTCTGCCATTTCAAAATGTTTCATGGAATAGGAAGTAGAATAACAGACAAAAAAATAAATGTACATTTGTATAAGCCAATAAGCATTTGTCACAAATGCATGGACCCTGTATTAAATTTAGATACTGGCATAATGTTAATATTAACAAATTGATAATACAGCACAAACAGTATGCATTCGAACTTCATTACGGTAACATAATTATAACACATAGAAATTTAACATTGCGACCACCTGGAATTTCATTTTCTGCAACTTCTCAGACGAGAGGTATTATGTTTTTGACAGCAAACTTCACATTGCGCCAAGTGAAGCCTGATAATGCCTTTTCCTTCCTAATGGCGTTTAAACAGTCAAGCTGACCAGGAGTTTTCCCTAGTTTGATAAAGTTATTAAACTGTCGCTCCAAGGATGCCTTTCTACAGCAGTCCATGTGTGACGTTGAACACTGGCTGTGAAAAAAAATAAGATTTTATTATTTTAAAATTGCTGTATCTTTATCATATTTTTGTCATTAAGGTTATTTGTTCTTCAGCCCAAATGTATAGTCTTTATTCAAAAATTGGTATCCTTCCTTTGAATGTTAAAACTGTATGAAATATAGTAAAAAGATATTCATTCATTCATTGTATCCAAGAATTTAAACAAGAGGCCCAGGGGCCACATCGCTCACCTGAGCAACAATTGCCTTAATTCTGATCAAATTAGCATAACAGTATCAAAATATCTTGACAACTAAGTACAGTAAAAACTTGAAAATCTGCCAATTTTTATCCACCTCTTTATTTTTGGTAAATACCAAGCCCCTTTTGTTGTTGTACTTGTAAGAAGATTTTTCTTTTTTCCTAAATAGCCCCCCCCCCCCCCCCCCCATTTTGTGGCACCACTTTTCGTTATGGAATCAGGGTTTCATCAGACTTAAATCTGCATAACCCGTGCTTTCACACTAAGTACTGAGTTTAGGACCGAAAACTTTCCCAGAATATTTTTAAAGATTTTCTCTATATATTCCTATGTAAAAATCCAAACCGCCATCACGGCCCCGCCCTACCACTAGGGACTGTGATTTCGCAAACTTGAATTTACATAGTTACCCACGGATGCCTCTACACAAGTTTAAGCCTTTACTTGTAATAGTCTTAAAAAAGAAGATTTTTAAAGATTTTCTCTATATATTCCTATGTAAAACTTGATCTTCCAATTGTGGCCCCACCCTACACCCAGGGACTATGATTTGAACAAACTTGGATCTACACTACCTGAGGATGCTTCCATTTTAATTTGAGCTTTTCTGGCCTAATAGTTTTGAGAAAAAGATTTTTAAAGATTTTCTCTAATAATTCTATATATAATTTATCCCCCATTGTAGCCCCACCCTACCCCCAGGGACCATAATTTGAACAAACTTGAATCTACAATACCTAATTTATATGCAATTAAGTTACTGTCACTAATGGCAACTGGCAGGTGGTGTCCGTAAAAAGTTTTAAATTTATATAATCAAAGATAATACCTTGTCCTTGAGCCTCAGGTTTTGCATGGGGTGGGCATGATGATCTCTCTGTGCTTAGCTTTTTACTTTTACATGGAACTGCAATACAATATACAATGTTAATTACATCTCGATAAAAATTCACCTCAAGTAGCACAAAAGGTATGAAATTACACAGTATACACTATTTACTATTAACTAGAAAATGTAGTTAACTATGCTCTAAAACGACCATAACTTTTAACCTTACAGGACATCTTTGTACCGGTAACCTAGCCAACAAGCAATTACTGTGCATGTACATTATGTAATGTGTTGAATTACTTAAAGTACTTTGACCAAATAAAACCTCAGGTTATGAAACTTACAGTGTAGTGTTTTATCCTAGATACATTATAAAAAAAATTGGGAATAAAATACAAGTATGAGGTCAGAATGTCCAGTGTACCGGATTGCACAGTTGGCAGGTTGAACAGTGCACACCCTACTTATATTTGAAACACTTGTTGCAATACCTTCTACTTTAATAGGCTACCTAACTCTGGAATATCAAAAAAGATCTGGATCTAATCAACTGAATGAAAAGTACCTTCCATAGGGGATGCAGTGTTGGAATCATCATCAACTTCTTTTTCACTCTCTGTTTCAGTATCAATAGTTTCTATATTGAAGAAAAGACACATCAATAAACAGCCTTGAAAATTCTTGGGGAATAGACAGAAAATAAAAACATGATTTATAAACACACCTTTGTCAGCGAAATCAATTTCATCAAAGTCTGCTTTTTAAATGTGCATGATTAATGTATATTGAAAAGAAAACTCACTACGTGTGTGAAGATAATGTATATTGGCAAGGAAACTCACTACATGTGTGTGGTAGTTATTAAGGAATAAGGAATCATTCTTTCAGTACATGTATTATGGGGTGATAATTTTGGTCGGGGCTTGATCAAATCCAACGAAGCTCGAGGGCTTTATGATGGATTTGACAATTTCCAGCAGTTGTACAATTAAATATTTGAATATAAATAAGCAAACCCTGCTTGCGCCCAAATCATACATTATTTGAATTTAATGGACTGTATAGTACAAAATCAACTGTGTTATCATATGTTATCACAAGCAAAAACACTGAAAAAGTTAATTTAAATGAATATGGACAAGGAAATTTACTACATGTGTGTGGAAATGTATAATGGCAAGGAAACTCACTACATGTGTGTGGTAATTTAAATGAATATGGACAAGGAAACTCACTACATGTGTGTAGTAATTTAAATGAATATGGACAATGAAACTCACTACATGTGTAGTAAATGTACACTGGCGAAGAAATTCACTCATATGTGTGTGGGAAATGCATTCAAAATGGAAAGGAAATTCACCACATGTGCAGGAAATGTGTACCAGTATTTGTTATGACATATGTTACACATAACTATTAAATACATTTTAATACATGTACATGTATCAAATCAAAATGAACACTAGAAACATTAAGTAAAAGTAACCTTCATTGTTCTCCTCACTGTCCTGGTTGACATCAAATGGGTTATCATCAAATGGATTATCATCAGGTGAATCTTAAAGAGAACAATAGTTGTAACAATTTATTATTAAATTATATAGTATTTATTACTGTGCAGTTCTGAACTACATGTACTCTCGCGCAGTAAACTCAATATTATACAGGATAAAAATTAATTGATTCACTGATTATACTAATTCTTGTTGTAAAAAACAATATGAAATGATAAACCATGTGCATTTTTTTTTGAAATCCTTTTGACATTTAAATCACATTAACACATCAACAATTATTAAAATTGTCACATACTTGTCGCCAAGGTAGGTTGGCTTCCCCATAATCATATCTTAACTCTTCTCCAGCTTTAATATCTCTATTTGCAAAGAGGCAGAGCCTTGGATAATTCTCGGTAACCAAAAGGCGCATAACACAGTTATTCAACGGACTTCCGACTTCCTCGTCCTTTATATACTTCCCCTTTCTTTCAGTGTTAGTTGCATCAATGCTACAAACAAAAAAAGCAATTTTATAGATTTTTGCAGGGTTGCACCCAGTATTTAATGAAAATGAATTTACACATATATGTGTGAAAGTGGGACTGGTTTGATCATCGGTGGTTATATATAGCTCAGTTGGTAGAGTACATATCTAGTGATTCTGGATGCCCTGGTTCAAATCTCTGTTTGGCCGTCATTATATTTCCAATCCTGTTACGTATGCATGGTGTTATTTTAGTCATCAAGCAAAGATGTCAGAATGATTTATTCACTGAATTATAGTGTAATCATGGTAATAGAAAATACCTAATCATTGTATAAAACTTTTTATCTCATGCTCACTTTACTTTCCTTTATAAAGTGCAAATAGTTATACAGGATATCATTTTCATCTCCATATTTAGTTGAAATGTACGTAACAATGGTTTTTTGCCAATTCTCAGAACTCATAACCTGCCGCAATCACTGCAATTTCTAAAAACAAATTGCCAGGGTGGTGAGAATATTCAAACACAATTTTTTTTTTATTAATTTCTAATTAATTTTCTGTCATCAAAATCTGACCTAAATTGTACAATTCCCAGCATCTAGTAAACTGTATATGGATATCAATTTCACATTCTCATAAGAACCAGAAAAAGTTGTATTACAAAAAATCTAAAATAGGTAAATAAAACAATTGTATCTCTCTCTCTCTCTCTCTCTCTCTCTCTCTCTTTCTCATAACAATCACAATAAATATATTATATTTGCTTACCACTTCAGACCATTCCACTTAAAGTAAAACATATAACTAGTATGTTTTATTTTGCGCTTCTTTTCTCTTTCTTCTGCTTCCTTGGGCACAATTCTCTCTCCAACATATTCTACCAAAAAGCTTCCTTTTGGAAAATTTTGAGTTGCAAAAACCCCATATCCTTAAAATAAAAAAAAAAATATTGGTGAATATTTTGCATTACATGATTGTACAGTGTGTTCACAAATCATGTACAAAACCTAATTTATTTATAAATGCCTTTTATTATGGAATTATTTGTATAATTGTGATTATCAAATGCAAGGGGCTAAAATTGTTCCAGAAACTAATGACAATTTTCATTTAAGGATCTGCATAATCAAGGGAAACAAATGTGTGAAACTGAGTAGATTGGTACATAAAAACAAAGAAATGATACTATATATTTTCTATTACACTAGACTCTGACCCATGCATGCACTGTTTGACATATTGCATATGATATCGGACATTCACGAAATAGATACATCGACACACCATATTTACATAACCAAGCTTTAAGCCTACAATAATGCTATTAATTTCACTACACTCTGCTTAGTTAGAATAATCTAACTGTGTCTCGGGACAGGCCTTCACCACAGTTGAAATGCCTCTCATATACCCGTAATGTAGCAAAAAATTGCATAATCGCTTCGAAACGGTTTTGGAGAAAATTATTGAAGCTGCATTGTGATTAACAGTCAAATTATCCATAACAAACCATTTTGAGACTGTAAATACCTTTCTTCTAAAAATTTAATTCATATTAATGAAGAATTCAACACTTTTTTACCAATGTTTTTTACTCACTTCGAATTTACACAACATGTTGACGTTCAAACTCTCAGGATATAGCAAATTTTCAATGAAAATTTAAACATATGTGTATTATCGTTTCTGAGTTTATCCATGCAAGTGTGATATTGTGGAAACATAAACTAAAGAGCCTCCCGTGATTTAGCGTGAATGGAATGCACATGCGCAAGATTGTAGAATAAAAAAAATCCAGATGATTCCGGATTTTTATAAGGAATTTTCGTTGATTATTAATAAGCGAAGCTTGATTGAGAAAAAATAAAAACAAACTGGTAATCTTCAAATACCAATGATGTTTAAAAATAAAAACAAAAGACAGTTCTCTTCTGATTTCTCGATATTAAAGCCCAAAAATTCGAGTCTTTTATTTTAATGTATAGTAGTAATAGATGTGTATCAACTCACCAATTCTTCTGTTGATCAATTCAACTTTTAATGCATCACAGTCCAGTCCAGTCCATAAATTCTGCCTCTCTTTTAGGGCTTATTCGTTGTTTCTAGCACATAAATAAATTACTCATTAGAAAAAAGTTTTATTTCAAAATATGCAAAATTTGTCTTTTAAACTATCACATTGATTTTAAAATCAAATTATCTTAAGGCCTTCCATTTTGGTTTGCAAACTCCTTTTCAACTATTTCAAGATCAAAATAAAAACGTTATCAATATTACTTATATAATGCACACGGTCATAATCACTTGTCCGAATGGACAAGAAGGAAAAAAAGTTAATGTAGAGCCCTGACACCGTGCATACATAAAAAAGATATATTACATACATAAATTAGAATGCTAATTTTACACAAACAGTCCCTGAAACATTCTACGTAAGCACACGTTGAACGGAATCTGGTGAACGCTAATGAAAGGTGAACAATGAGCAAAGGCAGAGTGCACATGAAGCGCTGAAAGATGAAGGGTGAACGATATGTGAACGCAAGATGAAGATTTATTCGGAGTGTCTCGATGGTTATCCTTACATTGTATTTTGACGGAAATCAGGAAAAACATGCTAATAAACTACACGTACAGTGCTGCTATCTTGAAAGTTGACAAAACAGTCCTATCCTATCGACTATCCTGCAAATAATATCTATCCTGTATTATCTTTAAAGTTATACCATACCATTTATGCATGTTTAGGAATAACAGTCAAATTTAAGACCATAATATTAATTTTATCAACAGATAATCGAGTAATGTAATGATAAAAATGTCTAAATTAATAATACATAAAACCATTGTTAATCTATAAATTAACACGCATTTATGTTTACTATCTTAAGTTGATCTGTTCAGTAAGACAGTTTATTGTCGAACATGGATATGTTTGTGATTTGGAATCGAAGGAATTATTATTTGAATCGTGAAAAATACACAAATACAATGTCTGTTTCTTATATTTATATATATATATATATATATATGTGTCGAATCGTTAGTTGATTGAATTCTTCTGTTTTTAAACGACTGGACTGACTATCTTAAAATGAATCATTAAATATTATTTGTGTATCAATTTATCGCTGTATTGTGTAACATAAAATTTTCACAGTAACTGCATACTTAAGCCATTTTCGGATCAACAAAAAAAATGCCTGTTTAGGAGAGTGATAAAAAACAACAACAGCAAAAAACAGACCTGCTCAAGAATGAGTACTTTAAATTCCACGGATTAAATTCTAATTAAAATGATGCTTTATGTGTAATATTAGTTTCCTTTCACCTTAACGCAAGGTTTTTTTCCTCATTTTACTGAGATCGATTCTTTCATTTTTGAAGTTCCGAATGAAAATGAATGAAAACGGACTGAATTCGAACGATAAGTGAACGGTGAACGATAAGTGAACAAAGGTGAACGCACAATGAGCGCTTTCTGAACGGTGTGCACAAAAGGAGCGGAGTGAAGAGTGCAAGTGAACGCACTGTGAGTGCACGGTGAGCGCACGGTGAATGCACGGTGAGCGCATGGTGAATGCACGAAAAAATGGGAAAGTAGATGGTTTAAGGGACTGTAATACTTAATACTGTCGCATTGTTTTTTTTATTATCATAAATTTGATAAAACCATTGATTAATTCACTTTCCTGTTGTGATAATTTCACTTACAAACAAAACAGACCGAGCAACTGATTTTGTTCAAATTGCTGATAAAACAATTTGAGCATATATTGTGACTGTATGACAATTATAGAAAACTTCAATATGTTACACTAAGCAAAAACAAGAATAAACATCTAAATATGAGAATTTGAGATATCACCGGTAAAATGTTTACTTAAAGAATGAGAGATATGCACACCCAAATAACTTTAACATATCAATGGTATTCGATACACATGTACTGTTGTTTGAAATATACCTTAAAAGTTCAACTGTATGTACAATGTTAAAAATTTCACTTACTGCAATTTTCCCCCTTGAATAAGCTGCCATCTTTTTAGTTGACTGCTTTATAACTTACATAAGCTAGAAAAAAGAAGAAGAAGAAGTTGTACATGAATGCCAATACAAATTAAAATGTGAGTTATATGAGATGCCATATTTCATTAATGTGAGTTATGAGATATTATACTAAATGTATATAAGGTGGATAATTATCAACTTTTCACTTAATTAAGGTCTTCCGTTTCCAACGGAAGACCTTATAGTGATTGTAATGTTTCTTATTATTATTATTATTATTTTTTTTTGTCCGTTTTTTGTCCACAAGATTTCTCAGAGATGGCTGGATGGATTTTCTTGAAATTTTCAGGACTGACAGAAAATTATAATATCTCCAGGCGTTTTTTTCATTTTTTCAAAATTCACTTCCTGTCGTCCGTTTCCTGTCCCGCGACAAAAAGCTATGGACAATGAGATCTCAGAAACGATAAAGAGTTGAACATCCAAACTTTGAGGGATGATAGACCTATAGTTGTAGATGTGTTTAAACTATTTTGTTTTGTTCGTCGTAACTTCCGGTCGTCACCGGAAGCTCTTCAAAAATTATGCTTTTACGCATTTAATATATTTCTCGGAGAATTGAAATATAAGTATAAATGCTTACATATGTCATCTATCCGATGATTAGTAAACATAAAAATTCTACTTCCGGTGAGATATCTCAAATATCTCATGAAGCCTTTTTTAAAGTAAATGTTTGAACCCCGAGATCTCAGAAACTGTAAGTGATCAAAACACGAAACTTACAGGGATGATAGACATTTGATAGAAGATGTGTTTAACCGTTTTTATTTGGTCGACCGTCACTTCCGGTCCACACAGGAAGAGTTCAAACAAATCAAGTTTTTTAAAAGTTTAACTCGATTTTTCAGAGATGCATGGATGGATTTTCTTGATATTTATAGGACTGATAGAGAACGAAAATATCTCTAGGCGTTTTTTTCATTTTTTCAAAATTCACTTCCTGTCGTCCGTTTCCTGTCCCGCGATAAAAAGCTATGGACAATGAGATCTCAGAAACGATAAAGACTTGAACATCCAAACTTTGAGGGATGATAGACCTATAGCTGTAGATGTGTTTAAACTATTTTGTTTTGTTCGTCGTAACTTCCGGTCGTCACCGGAAGCTCTTCAAAAATTATGTTTTTACGCATTTTATTTGTTTAACACTGAAATGATATAAAGGTATAAACACTTTCATATGTCATCTATCCGATGATTAATAAACAAAAAAAATTACCTCCGGTGAGATATCTCAAATATCTCAGGTAGTCTTTTTAAAACAAATATTATGACTGCGAAGTCTCATAAACTGTAAGTGACCAAGACACGAAACTTACACGGATGATAGACATTTGATAGAAGATGTGTTTAACCGTTTTTATTTTGTCAACCGTCAATTCCGGTCCACACCGGAAGAGTTCAAACAATTCATGTTGTTTAAGAGATTTACTGCTTCTGTTTGACAAAGTAAGACAAATTGATAGTCAATTAAGTCCTGTTGTCTAATGGTTATGAAATACTGAGAGAAGCAATGTCTTACAGTTAAATTGATACATGTATATCAAAACGGAAGACCTTTTTGTTGCTTTTGCAACAAGAGTCTAGTTATTATTATCATTATCACCTCATGATGACTATTGATTTATCACATGAAATCCAATTCAGTGAAAATCACTATACATGTACATGATGTGTGTGGAAATGTATATGGACAAGGAAACTCACTACATGTGTGTGGTAATTTAAATGAATATGGACAAGGAGACTCACTACATGTGTGTGGAAAGGTATATTTGCAATGAAACTCACCACATGTGTGTGGTAATTTAAATAAATATGGACAAGGAGACTCACTACATGTGTGTAGGATTGTACAGGTAACTCTCGATAGCTGGAAGTCCATGGGTCCAAGGAAAAACTTTGAAGTTTCAAGAGTTCGAGTTTTCAAGAGTTCGGAATTTTCTGGGTTTACCAATGGGTTTTAAAATTAGTCTTACCGGATGTTATGATTAAGCCATTTAATTAGTGCTAACCTTACGCTCATGCTTAAACAACGTTTTCTTTTCAGTAAAATATACAGAACTGGATGTTTTTAAAACTAAATTCAAACAACTATTGAATAAATTCATAATATAATTATTTATTTTATGCACCATATTAAGACCAAATTGCTCAGTAATACTGGAGTGCGAGACGATTAACATGTCATAAATGTGATAACTAAGTATCAACCATTGTTCCCACCGTAAGGGTCCTTCACCAGCTGTAAGAACTTGTTCAGCAATATAATCATTACAATGACAATGATGCTGATAAGCATACTTTTAACAGTTTTATAATTCTAAAATTTGACCATGGCTCAATATTATCGTTTCATCTCAATTAATTTCTCATTTTCATTGCGTCTCCAAATTATCGTAAAACGGTTGTGATAATGATAGATTAGGTATTGGTATAGTCAGTCATCAAACAATTATCACCTTGCAGGACAAGTGCTGCCTGAACAAACAACTCGTGACCTAAGTCCCGCGTCTAAGGTGCTATTTAGGTATAGCGCTTGGAGATACACGGAGACTTTGAGGTATCGAGAGTAAGAAACTATAGATTATGAACGGGACTGCAGTTTGACTTAGAGAGATCAAGCTAGGGTTTTCGAGAGATCAAGAGTTTGAGAAATCAATAGTAAATTTGCTTAGTTATATAGGGGAAAAAATCGGGACCCTAGACTCACTTCCAGCGATCAAGAACTTCGATCCAATCAAAGTTCGAGCCATTGAGAGTTACCTGTATATTGGCAATGAAACTCACTACATGTGTGTGGTAATTTAAATGAATATGGACAAGGAAACTCACTACATGTGTGTGGTAATTTAAATGAATATGGACAAGGAAACTCACTACATGTGTGTGGTAATTTAAATGAATATGGACAAGGAAACTCACTACATGTGTGTGGTAATTTAAATGAATATGGACAAGAAACTCACTACATGTGTGTAGGAATTTACATTAATTGGCAATGAAACTCACTACATCTGTGAGGTGAATTTATACTGGTGTAATTGGGAAACTTGCTATATGTGTCTAGGAAATATATATTATACTGGCAAGAAAATTGACACTACATGTGCATATGAAATACATAAAATTGTTGGCAATGCAACCAACCATGGTAAATGTTGGTTGCAAGAAAACTCATTACACAAGGTGGGTTGATTCACATGTATAAAATAATGTATATGTTATTCAATTGAAACTTACTGCACAAGATTGGTAAAGAGGCAACACACAGACCATGAATATCAGGCATTATTACATGATTGTCCACTTATGCGCCAAAAGTATGTCAATTTTTTGTTTTTCCCTATATATTTCATCGAAAACAAGACTTTTTTTTAAAAGGTTTTCAGGTCAGATTATTGGTCAGATTTTGAAGAAGTTGATATTGATTTCCAGCATAGTAGATTCAATTTCCACTTGTTGTCGTACATTAGTTTTTGACAACTCATTTGTAAAATTTGAATATTTCAAACACAACACTGAGATAGTTTTTAAGAGCTCTACTATATATTTTTTGCAATGTATGAGCCGAAAAATCTTACTTTGAACTGTTTATATTAAATTTCAGTAATAGAAGGTTGGAAAAATATTCAAATAAGATGCAAAAAGAGCTAGAAAAATTCTTAATGTATCAATCCAAGTCTTTTCAATGTACATGGTCAAAGGGTTTCATTTTAAATTAATTTTCAATTAATATATGGTGAAAAGAAAAAATAAATTGACCTACTTTTGGCACCTGAGTGTACATACATGTATATGTCCCTGATTTCCTGAACTCAAGTATAATTTAAGCTGGTCGATTGGGGAAGGGGGGGGGTGCATAAAAAAAACCCATTAGAAAACCTCTTTATTTTTAACCATATGTAATTTACATCAGCTCTAGTTTAAAAAAAAAGAAAAAGCAACCATCTGGTTCTTTTTGGGGGCAATCTCAAAATACAGGTATATTTTTCTATAGGAATATTTAGAGAATTTTCATTTTCCGCACTTCGTAGCAGATTTAAAAAAATACTACAATAGAGATTTTCTATGAATTGTGATATCGCGATTAGCAATATCATTTTGAACCTTATATGTAAAAAATATTAAATTCAACCATCTAGTTTAAGTGAGGGTCATCTCAAAATATGAACAGTTGATAAATTTTGCTATATACATGTATTTTGGGTACATGTATTACAAATGTAGATTAATTGCTATGATGGATTCATTCAAAATGAAGCAAAATAACCCTGGAGATACCATCATTTAGTGTATACAATTTCAAAGGGTTACGATTTTTACTTTTTCTTTTTTCCTATATACTCCTACAAAGCTTCATTTTATCATAATGTCGACATATAAAGCAAGATCAATGGCAATGCTCACCTACCAAACCACAGAAAAATTGGTGAAAAAAAATTGTTTATCATGTGTTTATTGTGTTCAATTTAATAAATGTCTATATCTATATAAAAATCATAAAAGGTTGAAATACACTGTATTTTACTCGATCAGAATGCACAAAAACATGAACCATGCAAACTAAAGTCAGCCTCAACCTTAAACCAGATGAGAATTGCGCAGATTAAACAACTCATTTTAAGGTTTAATTGATTAACATTTTAGACAGAAAATTAGAAAGTAAAAATGCTCATATTCATAAATTGTCAGTCCAACCAAATTGAAATTAGACCATACAATTAGACAACTCATACATCATGCGCACACTACCGAGAGAGTTCTCCATACATGTATGTATTTGTTTTATCTCTGTAATATAAATAAAAAAGGCTCTTGTAATTTTTAAAACAACAATTTGGGTCAATACTAATATCAAATCTCCTCTTGCTTGATCTTAGATTCAGATAACCACAGACATAGTCAAAATGATGTACATGTAGCTAGCTGGGTGTTCAAGAAATAGACAACTAGACATGAACAATTCATGAATTACATGTATTACCATGATGACTTCAATCTAATGTTTCAACATGTGCCCTATTTGCAAAACATCCTTGTTTATTCACCTGCCATTTTTTATATGCATTGTTCCATCCAGATATACCACCCCCTCCCCATCTAGAATTTGAATTTTTCCTTTAAATGTACCACCCTCAAGTCATGAGATGAGCTGCTACAATCCCCTCCCCCTGAAATAGTTTTATTTGTTTGTATCAGAGAGGAATTTAGTGTTTTTTGTTACCAATATTCTGGGTTGGATTTCTGCAGACTGCCCCCAATAGGCATTCCTGTATCTTGCTATAAAGTGATGTGAAACTCAGAAAGGGGCTTATTTTTCAGGCAATTTGATTCATCATCTGATAGTCTATAGAAAGATAGATTAAAGACTGGATGGTGCACCTTATTCCTTAACCACAGAAACTGTTTTTGATATCTATTTTTACTCTTTTTCTTCACTTGACTTTAACTTTTTAGCATCCGAATTATCATTAAGCTAGTCAGAAACTTCAACTTAAAAGTAAATGTCCCCTTAGGCTACCTCTTTTGTAATTTATAGAAAATCTTTAATTTTATTCATACAGTCGTTGACCAGTTCCGAATAGTTCATATGTTGAATAGCAAATAGTTATGGAAATAAAAGTTGGAGAAAAAATCATTACCTTTAATATAATACACTTATAATGCTTGTTTAAATTTTGCAGTAGTTTCATTTTTTGCGGTCATATACATGTACGTATTCAATACTACAGTCTTACATTAGTCAACCAATATTAAACTTTTGCTTTGCCAGATTGCAACGTTATCATGTGCATAAAATAGTCTGTTGACGCCTTATATTTTCACATGTAACAAGATTTCTTCTATCAAAAGTTGTTTTGGTATTATTCTTACATACCCATATAAGCATGCAGGATATAAATTTTAAAAATGCAGAAGGATGAAAAATCTTATTAAGCTGCCATTTTACAAATTGCAAAAACTCAATTTGTTTTTGTTTAGCTGTTTCAGGATTATATGAAGAAATAGATTAAAACAATTACTTCTGGAATTCATTAAATTTTCTTACTAAGTCTTAAATAAATCATATTGAACCACAGTAATGATAAATGGAGGTGCGGCAACTGTACTCCGACAAGATATTAGAATTTAGAAACTACATGTAGTCTAAAGTATTGTTATAGTGATCTTGTTTGTTAAATCCATGCAAATTAAATTAACTGTATAGGTTAAAAGAATTGCCAATAGCTGGTTGGTATGCATCAAACCTCTTTTTCAATAGGTTCAATTGATGGTGTTTAAATAGGGCTAATTTTTTTTTATCTGCATTCGATTTCCCAGGAAACAGCTATGCTATTCAGAACTTATTGATTTATTCGTAAATGGTAAAATGGCTTCCAATATAAGTTTTTAGGACAAAATTCTAAATAAAGCAATATTGCATTACTATCAGCAATAATATAGCGTACATCAGCCAAAGAAAAAAAAAAGATTTCAAAACAACACCCAGGAATATTTAGCACCGCCAAATCTATACCCTATTCAGTACTGGTCATTCTATAGAAAGAATAATCTTACCGTGACCAGGCTACGCTCAGGTCACAGTAAGAATTCGTCCCATATACTTGTAATGTAGCAGCTGCAAAGCGGATCTGCTTGCATCGACTTTAAGTCTGTTAAAAACAATCTGCAGGGGTAAAACACAGCATTTATATTACAAACCTTTTTGAAAATGCATATGTAATTAAGTCCACAAAATATTCATTATTAATATAATGGGTCATACAAAGGCATTTTGTTAATATAACTGTGGTAGAGTCAGGTATATTGCATTCCTACTAGCTCTGGCTAGTGGGTTAACCCTTTATCTCGCTCGGTAGAGTGCTTGACTGGCGTGCCAGAGGACCCTGGTTCAAACCCCAGCAGAGGCAAAAAGTGTCTCTGTTTGAATTTGCCTGCCATTTTGCACTCGAAATATCTCGGATTTTATCATTAACATGGCGACCAGTGATTTCATTGCCAAAACCGTTAATGTGGTAAAATGGGAATATAAATGAGCAACATTGTAGGTATATGAGACCAATCAAATGAAAATATAGGCAAGATACAACCGAGATATTTCTTTTTTCATTTGCTACTAAGAATTACAGTAAAGGGCACAAATTCTATCATTTAACCGGGTTAGTTGGACATGTGTCATTTTAAGAAAAGACCATTCTATCTAGTCAATCGACGGTAATAATTATTGTTTATCATTGCATTGCATCGATTTCGTTGATCAAAATCATACTAATATGTTCCAAAGATTTATCATTTATTTAGCAAAATAATTTTATGAAAATAATACAAGAATAAAAGACATGTTATTTAAAATGTCAATTTTTAAAAAAAGTGTTATAACCAAGCTATGTAGCTAAATTAGGAGATTGTGCTGGACTTGATCACGTTACATTACAAGTGCAGCTGTTAAACACATGCACATGCTGACGAAACGCAGAGAGGTTCTACACTTGTTCACACGTTCAACTTCTCCTACAAGATTGTCACTAATTATTCAAACGACTTACAGTTCTTACGTAGCTTCTTTTCCTTTTTGGGGGGCTGTAGTAATTCGTATAAAGCATGCAGGATGGAGGGGTTTGTTTTGTGACATTTTCTTTACCGGATATGTCGCGTCGTAACACTGTCAGGTCAAGTCGTACACAGACCAATTCGTATACAGGTCAACTCGTATACAAAGAATTGTTCTCATATGTATTACAGTCACTCAAATCAATAAACTTCAATTAAAAAAAAAAAAAGAGGTAAACTTCAATGAATTTGAAAATGAAGCAGAGTAAAATTGTTTAAATAATTACCTTGTTAAAGAATATTTTTTTTACTTTTGGAGAGTGTTTACAAGATTCAGTATTTATTTAGCTCTCTTGTAGGTTTTTTGTTTTTGTTTTACAAGTTTGCATTGATGTCATTAATTATGAGGATGAATATGGTGTTAAAATTGATCCCGAAAGATTGGGGGGGGGGGATATTGTTTTTATAATGATTTATTAAATTTTAAAATGAAAAAAAAAATGAGTTTCCTCATGGGGATCAAACTTCATATATATCTACATATAGGATCTTTCCTTAAACTTATTAGAACCATTTCTTTGTATCAATGTAATGAAAGATAAATAAGGGTGCAAATGATAATAATAATAATAAAAAAAAAAGATTTAGAGAGTTTTCTAAGTGATTTACTGCATGTATTAAATTTTAAACATTAAATTAAAAATTATTGGTTTCCTTATGGGGGTGTAATTTCTTAATAAAAGGGTTTTCCTCAAACTAATGCTGATTATTTGTTTGTAATAATGTCATTAGGGGGAATTAGGGTGTACATTCTGGTCCTGAAAGATGCATGTGGTTTCCTAAATGTTTAACTATACCTGTCAGATCTTTCAACGATAAAAAGAAAATAATGTGTTTCCTCATATGGGTCATAGTTTATGATAATAGGATTTTCAAAAAAAAAGGATAAAAGGGGTTTTCAATTTAATTAATACTGATTTTTAACATTAAAATGAAAAACACGGTTTTTCCTTTGGGGTGCAATTTGTAAATGAGCCTTTCCCTTAAACTAATACTGATTATTACTTTGTTTTAATGTCATTAAGGATAAATTAGGGTTTAACATTACTGATTTTTTAACGTTAAAATGAAAAGTTTGGGTTTCCCCATGGGTGTTTATGTAAATAATAATAGGATTTTTCCTAATAATTATTCTAATAATCATTTCTTTGTTTTAATGCAAGGAAGAGTAAATTATGGTGCAAAAATTAAGCTCATGAAATTAAAGGGTTTTTATAAGTGATTTACCGTACTGATTTTTTGGGGGGCATTAAATTGAAACATAGAGTTTTCTCATGAGGGTGTAATTTAATGAAAGAATTAATATGTGATTAATATAGAGCATCAATTTGCTAATTTTTCTTGATTGATTGAAGAGAACTTTACTAAGAAACTCCACAATTAAAGCCGTTGAACAGAAAATATTTCTTTATTTTGGATAAAATATGTTGGGTGTAAATTTGAAAGTTAAGAAACATATTGTTTATTTCTTCATGATTAATTGTTTGTTGTGAATTCCAAAAGAGAATATAATGAAAAGATTCCCCAGTTAAGGCCTATGAAAAATTGTTGACCCCCTTGAGGAAATCCATATTTTTCTCCTCTTGATAAAAAGTATATACTGTAGAGAGTCTAAATTTGAAAAGTTCCAAGTTAATGTTAATTTTTTCTTCATTATTCTTTAATTACCCGAACTAATAACAACACATTTTCACAATTAAAACCCCAAAAATGTTTAGAAGAACATGCAGGAGGCACATAATTCTCGATTGTGCTACATGCAACTTGTTAAAGTCTAGAGGAAATTCTAACTTTTTGAGAGTTTATCAAAAATTTCAATGGTATACTAAAATTGTAATGAAATAAATGATTATTTAAAACACAAATTAAAAAAAGCACACACTACATGTGTTTGACTACTACCGAAATTAAACCCAGTTAAACGTAAAAAAAAACCATCTTAACCATCTACAACTTTATGAGGTGACACACACAAAGACATGTAAATTTTCCTCAATTTAGCTGCAGAATAACGAAAAATCAGATGTCGCATTTAAACAAATGATCTAAAATTATATATTCGAAAGAAAATTGGTGTAAAAATCAACAAAAGATTAATTTTTCATGAAAGAAATAAGTGATCGTACCTTCTTTTGCGTTTCCATTATTTCCATAGGAAGTTGAATTTGCGCATGCGCAAATGTGGCAAGGGGGCAAAGTGTGTAACATCCCCATTAAGACTCGATATCGTGTGTAACAAAATTCATGTGTAAACCGGAAACTCACACTTTTTGTAATTTTGTATTTTCTGGGTAAATCATGGTCGAAAAACCCGATTTACGGGGTTCTGCAAACTTACTACACGGATTTGTGTCGTAGGTTTTGAAAATGTAGTAAGTTACACGTGTGTAAACTAGTACATGTCGTAGGTGTCGGCATGATACAAACGCACACACACACACACACACACACACACACACACACACACACACACACACAGAGAGAGAGAGAGAGAGAGAGAGAGAGAGAGAGAGAGAGAGAGAGAGAGAGAGAGAGAGATTCCTATATGTTAATGCTAACAGCACATTGAAGTCTTTCAATTCGATTAGTCGAATGCTAAAAATTTATAGAGCCCAAGCTTGCTATTTGCCTCCAACCCAACCAACGGTCATCCAACCAACCAACCAAACAAACAACAAAATTTTGAATTCCAGTTACTTGTGTAATCCATATTTCTAAGAACATTCTTCAACATTCACTCAATAAAAAACCCAGTATTATATTGCCTTAGTCTTAACCGTATTTCCAAACTGCGTAATTTCATGTTTCTAAGGTTTACATTCCTTGAGACTTCTTGAAGCTGTCATCAACAATAACAAACGTTAAATGCTGCTAAATTTATATGTTGCTGATTTACTTTTGATGATATGATTTTGTTCACAAAAATATAATTATAATAGAGAGACACATTCAAATTTGGCAAGAAAATATAATTTAACAGTAAACGACTTTCCAATGTGTTGAACCAGCATGTGTAAGGTTTAGTTGATTAATACAATTTTAATTGATTTCAATTAGCCAGACCATATATCTGACATTACTACGCCGAACGTTATAAACATACCATTGCTACAAAGTTATGCAAAAAGTAAAATCAAAATGAAAGTTAACATCGTCACACATCACAATATATTAATGGGTGATGTATCAATAGGCTTTAGTTCTTCCCAAAAAAATATATTTAGGTGCAAGATCTTTTTATAAAGCGAGACAACCCCCATTGGGTTAATGGCCATTTGTCAAGTTAAGTGTCGCCTCATACCTGTTCAATTATGCTTACAAATTCCAAGGCATGCTCAAGCGTTTCATTTTAATTCCTAATTAGAATTTATAATCACCTCACAAGTAAATATTTTACTCCAGTACTCCGAGACTTTATGAACCTTAAAACTATTTAGATTATTAAACTAGTGACAAGAACCTCGCCAAAATACTCAATGTTAAGAGATGCATTACATAGTGTTTACTTTGCAAAGGTTCCTTCAATTCAAATTAATCACTTCATAAAACATACAGGATTGTGCTTCCAATTTTTCCCCTACACAATAAACATAAGTGATGACCAGAAAAAAAAATTCTCACAAAACATTCCAAACCTGTGTAGAGAAAATAAAGATCTTCCTTCTTTATGACCTTTCACTCAAGAGGCAATTAAATGTTAATTTTCATCTCTGTTTACAGTTAACTTGCAGAAAAGACTGATTTTACCTGTGGACTGTCTTGATTCGTAACAAAATGTGTACTGGAAGAACCGGGGATGGAGCCAAAACTAAACACAAACCTAAACTTTAAAGAAAATAATTATTTTGTTGATGTCAAATGATTTCTTCTCAGAACAAAGGCTGTGTACTTGTACTTAGTCACTTTAAAATGTGCTCATATGAACTACAGGTATTAATATCTTCCGAATTGAAGTAAAAACAGGCACGTAGCATCGTTTTTGAAAGTGGGGGGGGGGGGGGGCCAGACCATCCAAAAAAACTTGACAAGCAGAAAAAAAAGAAGAAATAAAAAAGGAAATTTAAAGTTTCCACAAATCTTCAAAATCCTAATCCGTAGGGGGGGGGGGTATACTCAACTATACTTCCAAAAAAAAATTCTTCCCTACCAAAATTTTATTTCCTTCAAATCATTCAATTCCTAATCTGGGGGGGGGGGGGGGGGGGGGGTAACTTCAATTTGACTACTCATTTCCTTATTTTCATATCAATTTTTTACTATTAAACTTCCTAAAAAGTGGGGGGGCCAACTCCATTATTATTCTTTTTTTTATATGTAATTATAAAAAATTGGTTGCTGCAAGAAAAAGGCACATAGCATCAGGGGGGGCCAGGCCCCCCCTGGCCCCCCCTGATGCTACGTGCCTGAAAAAATCAAAAACTCTTGATGAGTACAAGTATAAAATAAATACAAAAACCATACACATTTACAAAATGTCTGTATTATCAGTAAATTCTAATGGATGCAGCAATATATGTATATGTACATGTACATCTCATCAATATTGAATCATACAAATACAGAAGATGGGTAACAGTTCACAGATGACAATTCATTTCATCCAAGTTACATGTCACTATCTTTAATGGCCTTTCATTGAAAGTTACAATCATAAAACTTCCTTCTTCAACAGACCTAACTTCTTCTTCATAAAACTTTTGATTAAAATGACAAAATCTCATTGTAAGACATTGTGCCAAATAAAAAAGTTTTATCATCAAGACACCATTATTTCCCTCATGTGGGCAATGGTAGGCAGTCTGCCACCAATGGCAGAATCTGCTCCGTTCTGAGTCTCCAGTTTTTTATATCTTTGGACACTTGACACCAAAACTCTCCATGCTTAGGGTCGGCATTAATACATCTCTTCTTAATGTCTGCCTGGGAATCCTGAAAATGAAAATGCTTATTACATAATGTATGACATAATCTTGCATAATAAACAATCAATGCAATAGGTTTTTTGCTCATTACCATCCAAAAAATTAACTCTTATTCATTTACATAACAAAAATGTTTTTGAGACTAGTGTAATCTTAAAAATCGGAATAAACTCGCTACCATACCTCATCACCGTGAGCCTGCTCAAACTTGTAGAAATACGCCCAGGCATCACCCAGGTCC
The DNA here is from genome assembly GCF_963853765.1 of Magallana gigas. Classification (NCBI taxonomy): domain Eukaryota; kingdom Metazoa; phylum Mollusca; class Bivalvia; order Ostreida; family Ostreidae; genus Magallana; species Magallana gigas. Next base: position 19,285,250 of record NC_088857.1, on the reverse strand, counting down.
GGCTCTATTTTGACCGTACGATTAAACCACTCCCTGGCCTTGGCTACCTTTCTTTCTGCCCAAAATATGTATCTGAAAAGTAATGGATTTAACAACTTATTAATTTTTGTGTACTCTAATTTTTTCCTCTAGTTTGCTCTAAAAGGAAGGTACTATTGAGTTGGATCTTTAACATGCTATTAATTCATTCAGTTTGATAAACATTTGATAAAGTACTCAGCATCCTTACTTGGAGGCTGCTAGAAGTACATGAGGGTCGTGTTCACATTTGCGCAGAGCATCAACTGATTTTGTCTTTCGTTGAGGTCTTGGCTCCATTGCGATAGATTCAGCCCACAGAATTCCAGAGTTTGGACACTCCTGTAAAGCTACAAAACAATGGAGAATCTTGGTTTATTAAGTCCTCTAAATACAAGGTAGAAGGTACATCTGTAAAACAGATCTTTTAATACAGGTAACAAAAACATGATTCCGAAAAATTAGTATACATTGAAAAAATTCTTTCCTTCTTTAAATTGTTCTCATTAATACGTGTAATACATACACCCCAAATGCCAGTTTTATATATACATGTACAAATTTGGAAGAATACCTCTTGCCATAAGTGTTTGTGCTATATTCTTCAGACCGCCCCTGTTCTCTACTCGAACTGCTTCTAGCCTTAAGAAAACAATGAAAAATACATGTACATTTCAGAAGAAAAAAATCATAAAAAAATACAAAGCTTTTTTTTTTTAAAAATAAATATTTTTCATGTCAGTTACATGTGAATTTTAATACTTATGTTTATTTCACTGTGCTCTGACAACACAAAATGTATTACAAAATAAGACTTAACAAGCTATTTCAATGTTGGCAGTTCTCAATGCATTAAAAAGAGATTTCAAAGGAAAACCCTCTGTTTCATGTTACTGCTCCCTAAAACTACACAAAATATTACTATAAAGGTTTGATACTTACCACAGTTCAGCACACTGTGGATTTTTTAACCTGGCTTTCTCCAGAATAGACCTGGCCTTAATCAGCTGCCCTGACTTCTCCTCCAAGCGTGACATCAGTAGCCATAAAGGAATGGCCCGGGGACATTTCTTCAGCTGCAAGGTTTAAATACGTTTATTTGTATTTCTTAGAATCTAAACAATTTTCTTTGATAAAAAGATTAAACTTTTTGTTCCTAATAAAGATGTGAAACTGACCAGTATGATTTAATGGAACAGAAAAGTGCAATGAATTTTATATTAAAACAGCAAAATTTATAAAGATTTATTTTAAAAATTTGAAGGATATTTTTTGTAGAAAATTCATAGCACAATAAGTGATGGGTATATGAGCAAAGAAATTGACAACGCAACCTGTGCCGAAACTAACAAGTGTAATGACCCTGTAACCACATGACTTACCCCTTGGTTGTAGGCCTCTCTTGCCAATTCTTTGTTGTTATTTTGCTCTTCAATCTGTCCCTTCATCATCCACAGCTACATGGATAACAAGAATTAATACTCTATACATAACCACATGTACACTGATGTATAAGTTGTAAGTAGCAGAATTAATAATTTAATCATTTAATAAAACATTAAATCTCTCTCTCTCTCTCTCTCTCTCTCTCTCTCTCTCTCTCTCTCTCCTCTCTCTCTCTCTCTCTCTCTCTCTCTCTCTCTCTCTCTCTCTCTCTCTCTCTCTCTCTCTCTCTCTCTCTCTCTCTCTCTCCTTTTACTGACCTTAGCAAAGTCTGGATAATGTTTGACAGCTTCCTGTAGCAATGTGTGTGCATTCTTGATTTCTCCAAGACACCATTCCAGTTTGATAGATTTCATCATCACCTAGTCAATGAAATTAGAAATTGTTAGCTATAGATGCAATTCTCTTAATTGCTGGTATTTCAAAAAAATGCAAATATCCTTTAGGGATAATCAGGTAAAAAGTAGTTTATTTATTATAGTTCAATTCAAATTTGTCTGCGCATACTGAATGTGAAATGAAGTTGTTGTCCACTTGCAAACTCAAACCTAAACCCCAATCCCCAAACACACAATCATATACTGTATACAGGTTTATTTCTGCCACATGTAGTTTTTGCCCTTCTACACTTGCAAACAGTTTGCCCTGTCTTGAATTTGCCAAGACACAGAGAGATAATATGAGACATTAAATCCAGTCTTAAATTTGCCAACTGACCACAAGGACGAAAATGGCAAAATTAAAACAGGAGCGAATATTTCTCTGCATACAGTACATTCAGTTACCCTGGCTGTAGGAGCACTGGCTCGGGCCTTCTGTAGCAGTCGCCTGGCTCTTTCAAACTCATTGTTCTCCGACTCCAGCTTCACGGCAGCCAGCCAGATTTCTTCACTGTTGGGATTGGCCTGGAAAGCCAAGGCCAAGATGCTTCTGGCAGCGGGCACATCTCCCTGTTGTAGTTAGAAATTAAACATTTCGTGATTTTCATTTTAGGTAACAACTTTTTTTTTATGTTTATAATTGTAAAATATTGCCAAAACTTTTAATGCAAAAAGCCTGTATTTGCACACAAAAAATAATAATAAATGAATTCAATTACACAGGGAATATCAAATAAAGTTTAGTTCTGGAGACTTAAAATCAGAGAATGAAAACTGCAAATTTAAGTACACATGTAGATACATTTAGATAGCAACATTTTTTTATATTGATATTTGCAAAATATTGCTAAAGCATGTTGTGCAAAAAGCCTGTATTTGCACAAAAAAATAAATGAGTCCAATTACACAGGGAATATCAAATAAAGTTAACTTCTGGAGACTTAAATCAGAGAATGATAACTGAGAATTCAATTGGATTACATGCATTAATAAAATCAACACTTACAGCCAACCACTTGGATTTGGCTCCCATCAGCCAGAGAACCTCAGCCTTTGGACAATGGGCCACTGCCCTCTGTAGCAGAGATTCCAGAGACTCCCTGGGAAAGTTAGGTCAGTTAAAAATTGGAAGTTGTAATAAAAAGAAACATCTGGTTTTTAACCCCACACACTGCAGTTAGAATTTACATTATGACAATGTACATGTACTGAGCAAACAGTTTTACTAGAAGAGTTTAGAGTAACAAGGGATCATGATGTACATGTATATAAAATCATTACAAAATATTCTTATTTGATGTTTCAATATTTTTTTTTACCTTGTCCCATGACTTTTCTCAAAGTAAGCTGCCCTGAGCCAGATACTCTTCTTGCTTGGATAGACTGACAAAGCATGTGCAAAAATGGCCCGGGCACATTCATAAGCCTCATGGGCAGCACACTGAAAAATCAAATTCATGGATTAATTCAAATGAAGTAAATTTTATTTAAAAGTCAATACATGTTGTGGAGGCACATTTACATATACATGTACTTAATCAATACATTTTCAAGATAATCCTAATTGTCCCTAATTTCTAAATCTGTCATTTTTGTTCACTTAAACTCTATTTAAGCTAGGAAAGACAAAACCAAAAACATGTGGGCCAGACAAAATCTCAAACATTGAATAAGATATACCAAGTATTGGCAAATTTTTTAAATCAGTGCTCTTTTTGTCATACATGTATTAAACTGTACTCTTGACTGAATAAATTATGAGAATACTTACAGATTCGGCATCCTCCATCCATGTATGTTTCTTGTCCTCATCTTCCACTCCAACACCAATTACAGCTCGGCTAAAAAAAAAACATACCCGGTAGGCGATGTTCTACATTAAAAACAAAACATAACAACTTTTTCTGGAATCATTTACACAAGGAGGATGAAGATCACAAGGAAAGCAAGATTTTGTGTGGTTTGAATTTCAAAAAATAAATGAAAAATAGAACCATACTCAATGAATAAACACAGGACAAAATCTGATAAATTGACAAGTTTAAACCTTGAGAATAAATGAATTTTAATTATACTCACACAATGGCCTGACAGGTGTGAATGCTGCCTGCTTGTTCACAATCCTCTGCATCCTTGATCCACAATTCTCTGTTGATTTCTACCATGTTGGCTCTTAGAGAACTCAAAGCTGTTGTGAAAAATCATTTTTGAGTATCAATGCACATGTACATAATTACAGTACGTGAAAATTCAAGTCTCAAATTTGACTATGATCAAACAAACGAAGAAGTATGAAATTTTTGAGAGAGTCTCCGATATAAATTCTCAAGAAGAACCATCTAGCTATACTTTCTACCACTCAGCCTGAACTTTCCACTACTCAGGATATTGAATAATGATTAAAAATATTCCAGTTATACAAGTATACAGCTTCACATTACTGTATTTCTCTAGACCATCCAAATGACCGACAAATTCTCCTATCACCTCATCAGCCTTTACCTCTGTCTATAATCTTCTCCACCATGTGTATGTTTCCATTTGCCTCCTCCAGTTTGGCGGCTGTGATCCAGATTTGTCGGTCTGTCGGGATGTTTTCTCTGGCCTTGTTCAAGACTTTTCTGGCATTCTCATATGTCTCTAGACGTGCGAGAGCCAACCAGAGCTGTAAAATCAAAGGTTAACAATGATTTATCAGATTCATTGAAAACTGGTTTGAACTAGTTTGAAATGCAGTTGAAAAATATAACATACCACTGTATATGTATTCATTTTAACACAAATAAAATTTTTACATTTTATGTTTTTAAAAAAAAAAACTTTTAAGACAACAAAAAACCTAAAAGAGAATAAAACCAATTTAAAAATAACTTGATTTTTATGATTCACCTAAATTGTGGGTAAACCTAAAGAAATACTTGTAAGGAGAACATTTGTATTGTGAAATATTCATATAAAATATGCCTACCTCAACACTAGTTGGGCAACACTCCACGGCTCGACTCAGCATGATTCTTGCATCCTCCTCATTCTCCAACTCAACAGCCTGCTTCCATAGTCTAACAGAGTTTGGGATCATCTCTAGTGCTGTAAAAATTAACAGGATTCATGCACCATTTATAGTCTAATTCACTTTTGTCAATACAAGATTATGAAACCAAAAAATCAATACAAAATCACTGAATCATGGTACAATTGAACTTGGAATCACTTTTAATTATACATGTATAGTCTTTTCATCAGTAAAAGTACCCTGATTTGCTGTTAGTATTTATACCTTTCCTGAAGACCCTTTTCTTGGCCTTGATCTCTGACTCCAGGTCAGCAGCCTTGATCCAGACCCTGACAGCAGTGGGGAGGTGTCGCACTGCCTGGGCAATCACCGCTTTGGCCTGGTCTCCTGGCTATAAAAGCAGTTATGTATCAAAGTATTAAATACTTGAACTACTTACATAAACAACTATCATGCATATGACATGCACATATATATCTGTCTATTGATAAATTGAGCCTTAAACACATTATTTTTTATTCTGCAGCAATCTGTACATAATATAATATTTGGTTAATCTAATAATTTTCTTGTAACAAATTTACCACAAGTTTAAGCAGAATTTGCTGTAATGTATATAGGGTTACATTGTATTTATGCTCCGTGTAATTTTCGCCTTTCTACACTAGTCTTGCAAACAGTTTTGCTCAGTCTTGAATTTGTCCAGACACAGTTGTTTTTAAAGACTGAGGGATAATATGAGATACTGGAAGTCTTAAATATGCCCACTGAAAACCAGGGCGAAAGAGACGAAAATAAAAATGGGGGCGAATATTTCCATGTAAACGGTATTTCTTATAATTTCTCAATATGAATTATTTCATTGAGCCAACTTTTTACAGGCTAAATGTATGAAATCTTGTATCTCTGTTGACTTTAAAAATTAGAATATTGACATGCACAATACAAATTTCAATACACAAGGCTATAGGCAATTAAATTCTTGCTACAGGTTTCACCAGGCATTAATGTATCAAGGCCACTGACCATTAGTCTCGCCGCCTCCAGCCACACATCTTCACTCTTTGGACATTCCTCACAGCCCTTCATGATCAGATTCCTGGCTATCTGCATCTTTCCTGTCACTTCCTCTAACCTAGCAGAGGCAATCCAAGCTATCCATAAAGGAAAAAAATTGAATCATTTCAAGTAATTGTGAAAATATGGATAAAATCGGAAAGACTGTACAGTGCAGGCAGTTTGTATGTATCACAATTTTGGGGATCAAGCTGGAATTTTAACAACTCTAGCTTAAAATCCTGTTTTTGATCCCAATATAGAAAACTCCAATACATTGTACATCCCTACTGTCCTGTTGTCCAATCTTATTTCGTAATTGTTGCGTTGTTTTTTTTTCTCAGCACTGTTCACAGTGTTCACTTTCACTCAAGAGCAATAAAAATAACAATCTCAATCCCCTTTTTATATAGAAAGGCCAAAGTATAACACCCCAGTTACTGCATGATAAACTCTTTTATATATATTTCAAGCTCCCTTCTAATTTTACTGGGCGAGTGAGGTTTTGTAGATGTATAACATTAGGCCATGTATTTTTTACTGTTTTAACCACAAAGCGGCTTCTGCTAAATGAATTATCGTACATCCCTAAATGCCTTGCATACGTGTAGAAGAATAGGTACTTTTACAAATATGCTGATTCAAATCCATGCCATCTTGTTTAAAAATCACTTTTGGCCAAATATTGTACACGCAAAATATATAATATGTTTACAGTACTCTGTATAAAGTACTTATACATTTAAATGTACATGTACTTGTGTGTTATTTCATGCAATGAATCTAATACATTGAAACTGCATATAATTATACATTACTTTGTTATGATGAAAAGAAGACCAATGAAACTTATAATGTACCTGGTGGATGTTTGGGGTTTGTCTCTCTGACTGACTTGAGAAGAAGTCTGGCTTTTTTCACATCACTACAAAACATGACAGGTGATTAACATCAGTAACAAAAATTTGAATTTTAAAAAGTTTTATAAAAGGCATTTGAAAACTTACTTTCAATCATGAAAAATTACACTTGAAAAAAGACTATGCTTATGTATAGATTAACTCCCTTGGAGTTCTAGATAACAAGATTTGACTGTATCAGTCAGTTTATAGATAGATACACTGTTTTGCCTAATAGTCTTATTTGATGTCCGAGATTTGACTTTATTAGCCAGTTTATAGATAGATATTGCATAATAGTCTTATTTGATATCCGAGGTTTGATTTATTAGCCAATTAATGGACAGATAGGTGTGTAGTCTTACTTGATGTCTCCCCCATGAGAAGGCAGCATGGACTGTAAGTCTGTCAGGTAACCTTTGGGATCCACCACTGTCTGTCCACTGACCGAGTCCGACACCTGAAAACAGAAGAATCTCATACATAAAGTAAATGTGCAAATAGACATTATATACGTGTACCACTGATAATTTTACAAAACATTTCAATTTCACAGCAGAAATAGATAAGCATTTGTACTTTATATTTGTTGCTTTTACCAAAGAAATTTCCTCAACATTATCAACAGTTACCTGTGTAAGTTTTATATCCATCAAAGTGTTTCTGGCCTGCCCAATCTTCTTCATGTCAATGTCTGCACTGGGTGTTGAGGTTCCTAGAGGGGTGATGGCACCAAATGGGGTGTTTAAGCCACCAAACTTCTGTAGACAAAAAGCAATAATTCAAAAACTTCAAAGTTGATACAAATGCTCAATACTTAAAAAGGTCATAAAACTATTTTGAGGTAACAACTGGCACTTGCCAACATTTACATGTATTTATTATAATTATTATATATGTAGTTATATCTCTATTATTTTATTCTATTAATAACAAAGTATTGGAGGTTATTTAATTAATGTTAGTTAAGTATGATCTTTTGTCCAAGACAATGTCATCTATTTTCATTTGATTCTCATATTCTTAAATTGTCTTTTATCTAAAGAAAATTCAGTCATTGGTATCTAATGATGATGATGCCAATTCATCAGAAACTGCAAAAATTCAAACTCAAAAAAAAAAAAAATTGACAGACATACCTGGTCCCTGTCAGATATGGTGTTTGCTGTCCCTGTGCTGGCTGCTGCTCTAGCTAACACACTGTCTGGAACTGGTGTAAATCTGAAAGAAAAAATTGTATGATACATGTATGTCAAGAATAAAGAGGATTTTCATTTAAAACTAATATGTGTACAGGTACAGGTATGTAGATGTATGCATGTTTTTAATATCTTCTGGTTTAATTTTTTTTCTCAATACATTTATCATGATACAACTCTTACTTTTCAGCACGCGCATTCCTCTGTTTCTTGTTTCTGGCATCCCCTACCTCTGGTATGTTCAACCACTCATCTTCGCTGACAGCAGCCAAATCTCTCTGCAAATCAAAATTTTTAAAAACAACATTACATGAAGGCCTATAATCAAATCTTACATGTGTTGTCTTAACTTAGATTTTTGTTTTTTATTTTCAACACATTTCTTATAAGTACCTTTAAATCTGAAAACTGCTGCTGAATTTTTGGTCTTTCCTGACGATATTTCTCTAATTCCTCTTTCAGTTTCAGCTCTCTCCTTTCCCTACGTTTGTCATCCATTCTCTTGTCAATTTCCTCGTATATAGCATCTGCCTCCTCATCATCTTTGTCGTATGGATCTTTTGCGCATAAACTTCCTCCATAACCAGTAAACTATAAGGTAGAAGGAAACAAAAGACACTTGTTAATAAAGTGTACATACATTGGGAGATAATTTTAGTTACAGTATCACTGTGATTTATATGAAATTAAATGTCACTTAGATGTTGTATAGTGATCATGAAAACAATGAAAAGTCCATTCAAAATTTACCTTTATATATTATTAATATTTACATTTCCTAATCCACTTCAATGATATCTAAGGTATCTTCAAATAATAAATTGCTAAGTCATACCAACGACTAATGACCATATGCTATATTTTACTTATTATTTACATAATGCATTAATGTCCTAGATTAAGATTTATTGAATATCAAATTAAGTAAAATTCTTCTCCGAGCCATGAAGGTGCATAGGGTTGGTGCTTATCTCCAGTTTTCATGGTGCTAAGCAGATAATAGTCATTTACTCCTCCTAGATGGGACACCAGTCCATCACAAGTTAACCCCAGCATAAGCCGGTTCTCAATTGCAGTTGGTGGAATGAGACAATGCAGATAAAATCACTTGTCTAAGAACTCAAAACATAAGATCAAGTGACAACAACTGGGCGTGACCACAACCGGGCACAAACTTGTGACCTTTGTGCAACTGGCCCAGCACCTTTTACCACTGAGCCATGTGCTCCACTAATTGAATATTAAAATCAATCAAAACCTAACTTCCCACATAACTTAACGACTGGACAGGCATTAATAATGTTAATTTTTAGGAATAGAGTTCAAAATTGTCCAGGAATTTCAACTTTTCTTTAAAATACAAACAAATTTCTATAACCCTTTCTTCTAATGATAGATCATACCTCATCATAATTAGCATCATTCAAATCTTCCTCCTCTTCATCATCATTTTTGCTCTTCTTTATGGGTGGTGCATGACGATCATCACTAAAAACATAACAGGATGATGGGCACATGTTTAAAACTTATATTTCCAGTTATTTAAAAATCCAGATTGTTATACAAAGCATAACAGCAAAAGAGAAGGTTATAAACTATGCAAAAAGCCAGCCTTTACATGCATGTACTTACGAAATATCATCTATATCTCTTGCCGGACCAATATCAGATCTTGTTGTAAAGCCGGTTGCACTGAAAAAACAAAAATACAAATGAAAATACTTGGTATAATAAGTAGCCACCGTGTGCATTATATCAGGCAATCAAGTTCAAAATAAAATGAAAGTTGTCCGACCAAATTAAGAGCAAAATCAGCTATAGTATTACATAAAAAAAGAAAGCTCTTCTCCTGACTTACTAGTACTAAAACATGATTTAAAGTAGTACACAATGTGAAAAACTACCGGCTTCTGCTTTAGTAAAATAAAAACCACCAATACTTGTTTGAGATGTTATATTCCAGTTTAAAAGAGTAATTTACTTCTCCATGATATTCAAAATATTTATTTTACCCTCTTCCAAGACCTGGCACGTAGCCTAACGGGGCAGGCAACCCAATAAACGTTTTCTTTTTAGCACTAACAAGAGACTGTACCGACATCTTTGCGTTTTTGACTGGTTCTCTTGACTAGCCCAAATATTGTCCCATTGCAAATTCATCCCCCTAAAGAGATTTTATCAAACGGATTCGCAGTTAAAAAGTCTATTTTATAAAACCATGAGTAAATAAAAATTTGATCTTCCTAATATAGTTTGATCGAATTTTACTTAAAATATTATGTAGAATTTTTCAAATGGTGTTAGTTGTTTCGGGGAAAGGGTGTTGAATTGACGTAGGGCGATTTGCAGTGGCACAAAGAGGACTAGTTTGTTTGGTTAACTCGTACGGATTCTTCTACAATCTAGTTTGTTATTTAAAAAAAAAAGATTATAAAAAATATGTGTTTCTTAAATCTCAAACTTATGTTTTTAACCACACATTTCATAACTTTTGCTTTAACATTTTCCACGAATATTTCGTGAACGCTTTACCTACTTTCGAACCAACCCAAACAAACTTGCTGCAGGTGAGACAGGTGTTTGTTTTGACTGTCACTGTGCCAAATAAAGAAACAAGAGGAACATCTACAAGTTGTCGCCCGAGGGACACAGTCCCAGACTGTGTTAAATATGTTTGTATCAGAGCCTTAAATAACAAGTTATTTTTAATCCAATTCATTGTAAACGTTTGGATTTACCTTGGTTTCTTTGCACAGAAAATCAGGAAAACGATGTCCAGAAGCACGCCAGATATCTTGTGCTGGCAGCACTGTGACAAGCTGACCAATATTCTGTGTTTTTCTGTCCCTCCTGTCTGTCCTCTGTGTCACTATAATACGACTCACTCGCCTAGTCGTATCCCCCCATACAAGCTCCCCTCACCCCTCACCAATGCTGGTGAGTCACCGGTGTCACTGGTTGTAAGACCAACAGTTGGAACTTTTCTCAGGTATGTTGATCATTTAATTTCTTATTTGAACACAAAAAAATTCAAAAGAAGACCTACAAAGTACCGGTATAACTGATTATTACTATCTATGCTAGAGCTCCAAGGTTTCCTGGTCCATTCCAGTTCCCACAAACCAGTCAGATCTAAAAAAAAAAAAAACTCATTAAACAGGTTTGGACCAAACGCCCAAATAGGATATAGTAGCCCGTTCTGGATATAATAGCCCAAATGGGATATAAATTTAAAGTGCAAAAAATAGAAAAATTTTGATTTTGAAATTTCAGATACATGTATAAATTTTATCCACATTAATAGAATTATAGATGAAATGTATCAACTTTTTCTGTAGCCATACTATAATTATGGAGATTAATCCCTCAGTATATCCAAAACTTCTTGGGGATCAATTTTACAAACTATAGACATATAGAAAAACTTCTTAACCAAAAGTTCTTGTATTTGATACATATTAATGCAGATTTATATCAAAAATTTCAAAATCAAAAATTTTTATTGATGCACTTTAAATTTATATCCCATTTGGGCTTTTATTTCCCGAACGGGTTATTTTATCCCATTTGATTGATTGGTCCCAACCTGTTAAAACAAGCTCGCCCATTACCTTGGTTTTTTGGGAGTAGAGTTGACCAAAAATCTTTGGCTAGCAAAGATCATTTTTCCTGTTAAAAGTTGATGTCAACTTCTTCACAGATAATGATGACTTCTATGTCTCCTTAGCTTTTGCATGCATGTTTATTTTATCCTTTTGGTAATGTTTTTTGCAGAAATTATGACAATTCTGTCAATCTACACATAGGAGTGACTGATACAAAAGGTGAGATATAAAAATATCTATTAACAAAAAGAATATGTTGAACATGTATCAGTATAAGATTTCCAAATGTTTATAATTCACTGCAAGATAACAAGAAGAAAAGACTCTAACAATAGTTACCAATGTGGATTTCAGGCACAGTGTATGACTATGATGAAGATGGGGTTCATGTAGGGGTAGCTGGGTGGGAGGAATGCCTCGTGATTCCACTGTCAAATAGAGGCGTCACACCCCAGATCTACCACCTCTGGGATGCCACGCTTTATAACCTATCTCAGTCCAATATGTGGACAAAGTCCAAGTAAGTGACCATGCACTTTTATTCTACCTTGGAAATATTACACTTTGTCTGCCCTCTTTCAACCAGCTAACATAACTCCTCTTACAGTTTTTACATTAGAAAGTTTTCTGTTTTGCAAATCAATTGTATATATATTAGAGATGTGCATATTACTTGAATTTTTTTTTGGGGGGGGGCATAATATTGCACATAGAGTACCCCTTTTGTATACAGATAAATCCTCCTACAGTTTTCAGGATAGGAAATTTTTGTTTTGCAGATCAATTGTACATACTGGTACAGTGTATATCAGTGATGTTTATGTTACATGGATTTTGATTTTTGATCATTTATGCAAAAATATACCAACTGTAAAACTTAGCCATGTATTTTGCAAATATTGGATATAGGGTACCCCAAGTGTACAAATAAATTCCTCATACAGTTTTCAAGATGTGAAAATTTTGTTTTGCTTATCATTGTACTGTACATATATGTCAGAGATGCATGTGCATATTACATGTAATTGGATTGAAATTTTTTAACCGGGTTTTCCTACGGAAAAATCCGGTTATTAAAAAGTGAAAATGGCAGGTTGGCGGGCAGGCGGCTGCCAAAAGGGTACCCTCATTGAATGGGTATCCTATAGTTTTCAAGATAGAATATTGTTCTTTTGCAGATCAATTGTACATATATCAGAGGTTTGCATATTGCTAGGATTTGATTTCTTATAATTCATGAAAAAAATACCAGCTTTTGAACTTCAGTCATTTTTTGGCAAAATATTGCACATAGGGTACCCTCATTGTACGGAAAACTCCTCCTACAGTTTTCAATATAGGAGGTTGTTTTTTTGCAGATCAATTGTACATATAATAGAGGTGGGCATAATGCTAGGATTTTGTTTTCTGATATTTTTATGAAAAAATACCAGCTTTTGAAATTAGTCATGATGTAACGGATACACATATACTTTGGTATCTTATATTTTTCTGTTTGTCTTTTGAAGGTACATTGAGGACCGTCACAACTGCTTTGATTTTGTGATCTTCTTCTTGAAGCAGGTTGGGTTCAGCAGACAAAATCTCTCTGCTGAGAGCAGGAGTGCTCTGACCCATGACATTATTCTACCTCAGATGTCAAAGGTTGTGCAGTACATTACACTCTATAGGAATATAGCAAGCATTTCTTACGTGTGTCAAGATGTTCAAACAAAATCTCTCATGAAAAAGTGAAGAGATGTATACATATATGCCTCTTAGCATATGTAAATTTGCAGTTTGAATTTGTTTTACCTTTCCTACCCTTTTCTAGTCATATACCCACTTTCTTGATTAACAAAACCAAAATACATGTATTAAAATGAAATTCATATTCTACACATACGATCACAAGGAGATAGCCATTTTAAAAAGAGAATTTAATATTTAGAATCTATGAAAAATCATGTCAACGGACAATTGTAGTAAAATTCTGTGCTTAAAACAATTCACAGTTAATTCTTGTGATTGTATTTAGTATATTAAACTCAATGTACATAATGCACCATATGTACATTTTGTTAGTGAAATACAGGAACTGATGTCATACATATTTTATTTATATGTTATATATACATGTTTTTTTTTTTCAAATTTTATGAGATAATAAATTGCATTGACCTTTTATTTTACCAGTTATTTAATTTTTAGGAATTCTATTTTTACGATGAATTGCTGCCAAATTGTATTTATTATTCATCATAATAGCATGTACAAGTATATGCATAATATCAATGGAAACATGTTCAATATTTTAATATCTTTTAAATTGTTAGACATTTACCAGTAAATGAAATATATTGCTTTACATTGTTATAAATTTGGAGATATTTATGTGCAGTATACATTGCATGTGGTACTTTTGTATTGAAATGTATTTTTTATATAATTTCATTAGGATAATCATAAATATGATATATATTTAAACTAAAAGCCTTTTAATCCTTCCTTCCACTCCTTTCAAAAGGATTTGAAAATGCATACATCATGCTTTTAAAAGTATATATTTTTATAGAGCTCCTTATACATGTACATGTATATAAATTATGTTTATTTCATAATTCACAGTTTTATATTAATACATGTTCAATAAATACAGTAATCAACACATTTCTTTGTTATTTTTATCTATATTTACAGAAGTGTGCATACTATAGTTTGCATAGATCTAAAGAGCAAACGTATCTATGCAAAATGATGAATTTATATATAAAAACAAGAGGCCCATGGCCACATCACTCACCTGAGGAACAATAGGTATGATAAAATCAGCTTAATGGAGTCATGATACAAACTATCTGGACAATGTACAAAAATACATGTAGATCCTGTATAAATGAAATCCATTTTCCCCCTGGATATTCTTATGTTTATAATCATTAGTCCCTTTTCTAACAAGATGATTTATATTCATATCACATGTTGAGTATTGGAGTTCTCAAAAAGATCCTTAACAATTGTTTATACATGTATATGGGATATAAAGCTACATCAAACTCTGAACCTTCTTGTAAGCTCGAAGAATTGTCCTGGGGCCAAAGTCTTAACAATTATAAAGAATCATCTGGCTGATTAGTTTCTGAGAAGATTTACCTGTACTCTATATATTCCTATGTAAAACTTTAACACAACACCCCCCCACCAATGTAGCCCCATCCTACCCCAATAGATCATGATTTTCACAACTTTGATTATACACTACCTGAGGATGCTTCCACACAAGTTTCAGCTTTCCTGGCTGATTAGTTTCTGAGAAGAAGATTTTTAAAGATTTACTCTATATATTCCTATGTAAAACTTCGACCCTCCATTGTGGCCCCACCCTACCCCCAGAGATCATGATTTTCACAACTTTGATTATACACTACCTGTGGATGCTTCCACACAAGCTTCAGCTTTCCTGGCTGATTATTTTATGAGAAGAAGATTTTTAAAGATTTACTCTATATATTCCTATGTAAAACTTTGTCCCCCATTGTGGCCCCACCCTACCCTCGGGGATCATGATTTTCACAACTTTGAATATACACTACCTGAGGATGCTACCACACAAGTTTCAGTTTGGTTGATGCTAAGTTTGGTTGAAATTGGCCCAGTAGTTCTTGAGAAGATGTTGAAAATGTTAAAAGTTTACAGAAGGACAGACAGACAGACGGACGACAGACAAAATGTGATCAGAAAAGCTCACTTGAGGTTTCAGCTCAGGTGGGCTAAAAATAACTAACAATATTAATCATCATTGTAAAATTTATTCAGAATAAAAACAGTTCTCTGCCTAAAAATATCAGAAAACCTTGAAACACATAGTGGCATTTTGACATACATGTTTAACATACATGCATGTACATGTAGCATTGAATGATTTTTTTATCTCGCATAAGATACGGAGTGATTTAGACTATTTCTAAATGATGATGATTCACTTTTATTTCTTCGATTTCTTTTCTTGGCGGATTTTCTTCTCAATATATCTCTTAAGTTCTTTGTTTTCCACTAAATCTTCCTTTTTGATTGGATTTTCATTCATACAACCACCAACTGGGCACCTGAAAATACAACGCATGTACTGATAAATATACTTGATGTAAACTACCCTTTTTTTTCATAAAGACACAATTTAATGACAATATTTGTTAAAAGTACCCCTTCCCTCCTCAACATTGAAAGGGGTCAACTTTCATACAAGGTACAAGGCAGACAGACAATGGATAATTCTGAAGATACCGGCCGAGGGACAATATCTTTGTCTAGATTAGTATTATTCTAAACTTAAGGTGATATGGGGCATCTGTTGATATCCACATGGATAAAAGTACATTAAAATCAAATACTTTCACTGATTTAGAATTTTCAAATTTTATAATATTTGACCAAAAAAAAATGTTTTGAAATTTTTTGGAAAGGAAAAATCAGAAGAGCCTCAGCGGTAGTAGAACTCAAGACTTACAGATGCATTTAAACAATAAAATGCTGTCTTTGGCGATTCATTCGGGATATGAAGGTAGCGACATTGCAGAAAAAATACATAACCCGCAAACGCGGGTTATGTAAATTTTTTCTGCAATGATCGCTACCTTCATTACCCGAATGAATCATCAAAGAAAGCATTTTATTGTTTATATTAACATCTTTCTTTTTAGCCAATTGATAAATTGATTATGAAAAGTAAGTAAAATTCACTGAATGACTGTTAATGTACGTAAGTACGTTAACTAAAAGAAACAGCCAAATCCTCTCCTGTGTGACTTTGAGTCTGACGTCGTCATGATTATTTCGTGCAGTCTGTGATTTTTCCTAGGTAGTTGTAGGTCTCGACCAATCGATAAACTGGGCGTGTCAAGTTTGGTCCTGTCACTTTCTTGTCAGTTTCAGCCGCTGTAGATATCGACCAATCATTAAACGGGGCGTGTAGATATCAATCTGGCTGTTTCTATAGAGCTATGAATTAACTATAAGTTTCCGTAAGAAATAGAGGGAATAATACTTGGTAGATGTTAATATAAATTAATGAACGCTCTAACCCATTGTGCTGTACTGTTAGTTAAAGTTTTGGGAAAGAAAACATTCATAAAATCATACTTGATTTTATTATTTCGATAGGAAGTATGTATACATCACAATATGAAGGTGTCCCATATTACCTTACTGTACTCAAAATCAATATGGGTTCTCTACTCTTTACTGGGTACTAGTATACCAAGTATTGTTTTTAAAGAAAGGGTTCTCAAGATAAGCAGACATCAACAGTATGTTCCAACAACCAAACAACATACCAACTGACTGAACACCAGGTGCAAAACAATGAAATTCAATTAACACAAAGATACACAAAGGACAAAGAAAGGGTTCTCAAAAAATTGAGATACATGTATATATATCTATAAATTTTCAGAGTAGTTTGAACCTTTTAACCCTCGACCTTCAATAGCAACATAAAAACCCTTCACTCCTTACAGTACTATTTTAACATGCTAATGAAACTCTTACTTTGCCTTGTTCTTCTTGATTTTGATGTAGTAATAGATTCCGTCCCTGTCATAGTTGTGTTTACAGTGTTTGTTGGTGACTGGGTTCACCATGTCCTTGCCTGTGTAGGGACACCTCGTGTTGACGTCAGACTGGGTCAGCACCATCTCCTCGTCCCCACCACAGACCGGGGTCTGTGGGATACAGTTCACCTCCCCGTCTGTTCGTTGATAAAAAGAATGAATCAGAAAATTCTTCATATTATGGCAGTTAAAATCCAAAGTACAAGCACAACAACAAAAAGGGGGAAAAACTGTTGATTTGGTAAAAGGAACACGAATTCAGAAAGAACCTTAATGTTCTCAATATATTAATTTAGTTCAATTTTCTGCAATAAGTTAAAAGGAATCTGAATGTTCTCAAGATACTCAGGGGACAAACTCCTAAATTCAGCTCAGTTTCTTCAACCATAAGAGAGAGAAAGGACAGAAAAACTGTTTTTGCTGAAATAGTGAACAGAAAAACATCCCAAATAGGGAAGATATGCATGTACCTCAAGTCAATCACTTGCTTGGTGTTATGGTGTAAAATTTTAAATTATACTTTAGAATGATCCCAAGGCATGTACCTGTCATCACATACCTGGATTTAGGATTCCTGCTATTTTTTCTGTCAGATCCAAGAATTTCTCATGCCCCTCTAGTGGAAGCTTCCGACTTCTGTTCTTATAATCCTGGAGCCTCTTCTCTACCGATTCTTCTAAATCAATGGCTTCTTGAGACTGGGCAGCCTTAAAGCAAGCAAAGAAGAATAAAAGGAATTACTGTAAATGATTATACTGCTACAGATTTTTTTTGTTGATTTTTTTTGATTTTTGTTTATGCTTTATGTAAATATCAGGCTTGGGGTAATGCTAAATGTAATGGTAATGCATTGCAATGCATTACATGTTTTCAAAGTAATGCTAGTAATGTGTAATGCCTCAAAATTAGCATTACAAGTAATGCTAATGTAATGCATTACTTTCCAAAACCTAGTGTAATGCTGGCATTACATGGCATTACTTTGCATTACTATGCATATTTATGCATGTTCACTTTAAAAAATGTGATGAATAAATGGATAGTTGAAATTGAATTTGATTAAATTTATGTTCAAAGAAGAAAGAAATAATTCTAATTAAGAAAAAAATGTTTTAATTGTGCATGTTTTATTAAAAAAAGGTTTTTTTTTAATTCATTTTTGAATTGTTTATATTACTTATATTACTAAAGATAACAGCACAATTTCATAACATTTTTAAGAGTGTTGTTATTAAGATAAGAGTTTTTAATCATTTAAACAATTTACTCCAATTAGTTTGCACTTCAATAAGAAATGTGTCAACAACACACTATGCCCCCAGGATAATCTAAGTATCAAAACAATCTATTGTTATAAGAAGTGCTAAACACCCCTATCCCCTTCCTTTCGCTATGTCACAATAGAATAGGAGACAGACATGCACCTTTGAAAGCATGATGAATGCACTGTCCATCCATGATGAAAATCAATATCACTTCCAATATTATAACCTATTTGAAAATAATCTTACTTATTTTCTCTTTCTCTCTGTCTCTCTCTCTCTTGTATATTAATTACACTGTACATTAGTTTGGACTGATAGAAAAGACAAGATTCATGTATTTTTTCTATTATTGCACTTAATATATCCTAAGATAAAGATCGTCAAACAGTACTTTTCAGTCCAAGCTTCGACTGCTCCTGTAGAACATTTTTTTAGTATAGCTGGGAAGATTTTCAAACTAACAGGATGCAGTTAAAAGATGAACCCTTTGAAACTTCGATCATAAAGTGCAACAGCAATCTTTTGTCTTTAAGTGTACTCCGTAAAAAGAAATACGATTAAAATATATTAAGAAATATAACTGTGAAAAATCATCTGTTTAAAAATTAATAAAATTAAGTGTCCAAAATTATAAAGATTTGTGTAATCTGGGAATATATCTATATTTAGCTTTTAAAAACCGCAATATTATTTCATTAATTGTTTTTGTTACGCATGTTATCCTGTGTCTCTATTTCATATCTGATATTGTATCATGCCAAATGTCTATAGATATCATTTTACTCATGTAATATGTTGTCCATATTGCCACAATATATATTGAGCAAATAAAGAATGACTCTTGTTTATTCATTGAATTTGAACCTGATACTGAGCATGAAGCTGTAGATATGTTAAAGAGTGTTGTATATTTGAAACATTTGCAAAAACTCTGTATCAGCTTTACTTAAAAAAAAAAAAGTAATGGTAATGGTAATGCATTACTTTACTCATGTAATGGTAATGTAATGCATTACTTCAAGAAAATCAAGTAATGGTAATGGTAATTTAATGCCCAAATTCATGAAGTAATGGTAATGTAATGCATTACTTTACAATGTAATTCGCCCCAAGCCTGGTAAATATTAACACAATAGACATTATAGATTTTCTTCATGTTTGCAATTGTGACACATGAAAATATTGTATTTACTGTACAAGATTAAATACAGTAAAACTCATTTAGTACGAACACGGATATAGCGAATTCTTGGATAAAGCCAATTTTTTTTGAGTTCCCGGTAAAATTCTTATGAAATCTTTGCAAAACTTTATGGTTTTAACGAATTCTGATATAACAAATTTACGGATATAGCTAACTGATTTTTAGTCCCTTAGAGGTTAATAATAACGATATTTAACACTTTCATAACAAATTTGTTTTTAGTTTAAAGGCCGAACATTTTTACCGGGTGGTAAATCTCAGGTGAGGGCGGGGCTTAATTATTAGAGGTGTGAAAGCCTCCGGGGCTTGCAGTCTACCTGTGGTCATGAACGCTGCTAATCGCTATACACAGGAGGCAAATTAATACACAGGAAATAAAGAATTAGTCAGAATTGGTCTTAGTTTAAATATCTTATTGTTCTAATGACCATACGAAGCGATTTTATACGGAAATGGTATGTGTCGTCCGAATTTTCTCTAAGCACACGTGTGTAAAGCACAATTTAAAAAATGCAGTAAATTGATTCTGCTATAAAAGTAGAACTCAGTACATTGTGTTTAGCATTTGACATTGTTTAAAAAGTTAATTTTAACAATTATAATAGTATAAGAAAACCATACGATCAGTAAGAATGTGGAATGTAAAGACAGCCATTATATAGTTATATGTCGACAATTAATGGAGTTCGTTTTCCATGGAGTGACGTTTACATGCACCAACTTCTTACCAGTAAATATAGCTTTAGTAGCATATTGTACGTTTGTTGTAAAAAGAAAATTTTATATGTTTTGGAGCTTTCCATGCATTTTCGTGGAATTTATTAGCTCACACACATTCAACATATTTCAAATATGAATTGTGCGTATTTTCAATCACTGATTAATTATTTTTCATCCAATTTTAATACCGGTAATGTTTAAAAATCAATTTTCAATTCCCCCTTTTAATACATGACGGAAGATATCAAAGATAACGTTGTTAAAGTAGTCCGAGTATCGCACTACGTCATAATACAGATTTTTCAATATTGGTTCGACATTTACAAAGTGTTTTAGATACCCGGTATTGATTTTGCTCTACATCGCTGTTGTAAACAATGGCAATAATAAGCAATTAGAACGGTAATATATGTATTCTATGAGAGATAAAATGATTGATGTTGAGAAACTCGATTCTGTTAAAGTAAAATGATAAACGAAGTTTCTGATTAACCAGGATCTCAGGTATGCTTATATCTTCTTTGTTTTGACCCCCCCCCCCCCCCCCCCCCCGAAATGTTATTTTTCTTTTACTAAAACCGGTTTAAATTTAGAGACAGAAGCTGTTTCGAATTTAATCAATCGTCAATTAATTAATGTTTAAATGATATCTAACATTGTTGACAGATCTAGGCAGAAAACTGTAGCAAAATGTGATGTTTACGGATTTTTTCGTCAGGGTCTACTTGGTTTAGAGCTTATAGCGTGAAAAGTAATCCGTCAACATGTAATTTATTTTACCAAATCTTTTTTCTAAGATGTCAATCTATAGAATAAACACCATGAATTTAAGTTTGAGTCCATAAAATAGTAAAAAAATTACCAAACACGATACTAGCATTGCATTTTTTGTATTCTATTTTGATACAACAGGTCCATAAAGCGTACTTACTTACAAAAATTTGCGCAAAATTATTGATGAGATATGGCTTAAATAAATATTTATACTCTATTTTGTATGTTCAGTTCTAATTTTCCCAAAATTGGTAATTAGTTTTAGGAAAAACGGACGTCTGGCAAATTTCATAATTGTCAATAATTTTTGCAAGGGGGTACACCTGTCTGAGAGGTGATAACAAACAAACTAGCATGTAAACATGCATATTTTCTTTTGTATATGTATTGCTAGAATGTATATTTATCATTTAAAGCTAAGCTTTTAATGATTGAGCCCATTTAGTGCCGAGTATAGGACTACCTTAATTGCTAGTAAACAGAAATCCGCGGACCTGGCAAGATCACGCTCGGACGATCACGTCAATCAAACTGGGTGCTATTTTTTCAAACTTGATTGACAAGCGGCATCATTTTGAAGTTTGTACAGGTAAAAAAGGGGGCGTTTGTAAAATGTTCGGCCTTTAAAAGGTTTTGCACTAACATTTAACATCATAGTTTGAATGAATTTATTTTCGCACATGTTTTTCAGTTTACAACCCAATTTTTAAAGGTATCAAACAAATGTATTTTCATTCTTAGCCCCAATTAGCAAAAATTGTAGTCTGGTTAAAGAAAACATGTATATTATGAATTCGCTATAGTAAATTTTATGAATTCATTATATAAGGAATAAGGAATCATTCTTTGAGTATTATGAGGTGATAATTTTGTTCGGGCGTGATTAAATCCAATAAAGCCCGAAGGGCTTTCCCAGTTATGATTGATTTGATCATGCCCCGACCAAAATTATCACCTCATAATATTCAAAGAATGATTCCTTATTACTTATATTTATATAATTTTAAGCCGTTGTACGATTAAATATTTAAATATAAATAAGCAAACCCTGCTGGAGCCTCAATTTGGTGTCATTTGTATTATGGGTTATATGGTACAAAATTGATACGTAGTGTATCAGACAAAGACACTGGGATATGTAAATGCATGTATATGGATATAACGAAGTAAATCCATAAGTCCCTAGGACCTCGCTATAACTGAGTTTTACTGTACTGTATATAGGGAAATATTCACCCTGTTTTATTTTCGCCCCTTCGCCAGCCTTGTCAGCAGGCGAATTTAAGACTGGGCGAAATCGTTTGCAAGTTGTAGGGGAGACACTTTAAACTTTGAGTGTTCTTATTCATGTATATTTTCTCCCAAATTATGATCATTTTTTAAAAAGTATTTTGGTCATCTAGTGTAATCTTACAGAATAAAAATTAACCATGTTGTACATATTAATGATACATGTACTACATGCAATATGTTATATTCACATAGTAATCATTGATATCAGAGTTTAAAATTAACTTTCTTGAATACCTGGTTTGTCACATCTTCAACTGAATTCATGAAATCTTCTAAATCTCGCTCCATTTGCACATAGTCTTGCATGACACTCTTCAAGGTATCAATTTCTTTCTCACTCTCTGTGTACAAAAGCAGAAAGTTCATAACACAACTTACAATTTACACACATTATTTGTAAACAATCTCAAAATATATATATTTCGTGGAATTTTATAATATATCATGGGCTATCATGAACAATGGCATGTGTTTGATATAACACCGTATTGTCACACTTCTAAAAGCAATATGCTTTCTCTTCTTCCAATGGACCACAAATTTTTTTGAAAATAAAAGCTCTACATAACAGGATTACGTGCCCCCCCCCCCCCCCCCCCCCCATTTGGGTATTCATTAGCTTTCAAAAATGTTTTTGAAAGCTGATCCTCTCCCATTGCCATGGTGCATAACAAGATATACAGCAATATTTTGTTGCATCTGTATATTATACTGGGTTGATTGGATTGACCAACATGCGAGTACAGCTTAGTTTGAAGTTGACTTTTGATGCTTTAGCAGTCACAATGAGAAAGCTATAAGGACTTTGAACTGCATGGGCTTGAGATGACATATTCCGAGATTCCCCTCTGATACTAAGGTTTCCTTTTATATTAATATTGTGACATGTGCAGGGTCTCCCCCTTATGCTGCAACATAAACGCCGTGTACTATATTATGATCCGATTGGAGATTACAGAATCGAACTATAAATAAGTAAAAAGGAAAAATAACACCATGTCAAGAAATAGACAAATATATTAATAATAATCCTGCATGCATATAGGGTTATTTTCGCCGTGTATTATTTCCACCCTTCTTCACATGCAAACGGTTTCATCCTAGCTGTCTTGAATTCGGCCAGACAAAGTTGTGTTTAACGATAGATAATTTGAGACATTGGAATTTGCCTTGTCTTAATTTAGCCTGATGACATCAAGGGCAAAAGGGGCAAAAATAAAATGTGGGGCAAATATTTCCCTGTACACAGTATATACACAAGACATACAGATGCATACCTGTACCTGTACTGGTATATGTTTAAACCATTAATACCAGCAGCTGGTACTGTAAAAATAAAAACACAAAAATAACAAAAAGCAACATTAAATCAATGAATTAATGAATTAAACTTACCAATTTTACTTTCTGCAATATCTTGAGCAACATCGATAGTTGTTTCCATTCCTACTTTAATATAATCCTGAACTGTCTTCAATGATTTTTTGGCTTGTTCAATAACAGCAAATTGTGCCATGGTGTCTTTTATATCTTTTTCATCCTTAAATATTTTAAGAACAAATAGTCAAACAAGAGGCCCAGGGGCCACATCGCTCACCTGAGCAACAATTGCCTTAATTCTGATCAAATTAGCATTACAGTATCAAAATAACTTGACAACTAAGTACAGTAGATCTTGCTTTAAAAAAACTTGAAAATCTGACAATTTTTATCCACTTCTTTTTCTTTTGGTAAATACCAAGCCCCTTTTGTTGTTGTACATGTAAGAAGATTTTTCTCTATTCCTATATACCCCCCCCCCCATTTCGTGGCCCCACTTTTCTCTATGGAATCATGGTTTCATCAAACTTAAATCTGCATAACCTGTGCTTTCACACTAAGTACTGAGTTTAGGACCGAAAGCTTTCCCAGAATATTTTTAAAGATTTTCTCTAAATATTCCTATGTAAAAATTCAAACCGCTATCACGGCCCCGCCCAACCACTAGGGACTGTGATTTTGCAAACTTGCATTACTCTACCCAAGGATGCCTCTACACAAGTTTAAGCTTTTCTGGCCAAATACAGTAAAACACGGTTATAGCGAACACGCTTATAATGAATTGACGCTTACAGCGAAGTGAATTTTAATCCCCAAGTCTCTATTTCATGTTGTAAACTTGACGGATATAACGAATTACGCTTATAACGAAGTAATATTGCCCGTCCCTGGGACTTCGTTATAAGCGTGTTTTACTGTAGTCTTTAAAAAGAAGATTTTTAAAGATTTTCTCTATATATTCCTATGTAAAAATTCATCCCCCATTGTGGCCTTACCCTACCCCTGGACTATTATTTAAACAAACTTGAATCTATATGATCTGGGGGTGCTTCCACTCAAATTTGGGCTTTCCTGGCCTAATAGTTTTGAGAAGAAAATTTTCAAAGATTTTCTCTACATATGAAAATTTATCCCCCATTATAGCCCCGCCCTAGCCCCAGGGACCATGATTTGAACAAACTTGAATCTACACTACCTGAGGATGCTTCCATTTTATTTTGGGCTTTCCTGGCCTAAAAGTTTTTGAGAAGACGATTTTAAAAGATTTTCTCTATATATTCCTATATAAAACTTGATCCCCCTATTTTGGCCCCACCCTACCTACAGGATCCATGATTTGAACAAAATTAAATCTACATACCTGAGGATGTTTCCATTTTAATTTGAGCTTTCCTGGCCTAATAGTTTTTGAGAAGAAGATTTTTAAAGATTTTCTCTATATATTCCTAAGTAAAACTTGATCCCCCAATTGTGGCCCCACCCTACCCCCAAGGGACCATAATTTGAACAAACTTGAATCTACACTATCTGAGGATGCTCCCATTTTAATTTGAGCTTTTCTGGCCTGATAGTTTTTGGGAAGAAGATTTTTAAAGATTTCTCTATATTCCTATGTAAAACTTGATCCCCCTCTTGTGGCCCCTCCCTACCCCCAGGGACCATGATTTGAATAAACTTGAATCTACACTACCTGAGGATGTCTCCACACAAGTTTAAGCTTTACAGGCCGAATAGTTTTTGAGAAGAAAATTTTTGAAAAATACCAACAAATTTTCAATAATTCTAAATTATCTCCCCTTTAAAGAGGGCGTGGCCCTTCATTTGAACAAACTTGGATCCCCTTCACCTAGTGATGCTTTGTGCCAAATTTGGTTGAAATCTGCCCAGTGGTTCTTGAGAAGAAGATGAAAATGTGAAAAGTTTACAACGACGCCGACAACGACAGACAACGGACAAATTGTGATCAGAAAAGCTCACTTGAGCCTTTGGCTCAGGTGAGCTATAAAGAGATCAAATGATGTATAATAATAAAACATATGATGTTCAACTTCAAAATTACACACCGACTGACTTCTGCGAATACCAAAAACAAATATCTATACTACTATATTAAAATAATAGACTCGAATTTGTTAGCTTTAATACCGATAAATCGGGAGAGTACTGTTTTTTGTTTCATATATTTTAAACATAATTGGTACTTGAAGATTACCAATTTGATTTGATTTTTTCTCAATCAAGCTTTGTTAATTAATAATCAACGAAAATTTCTCAAAAAATTCCGGAAATCATCTGAATTTTTTGGATTTTACAATCTCGCGCATGCACATTACATTCACGCTAAATCACGGGAGGCTCTTTATTTTATGTTTCCACAATAACACATTTGCATGCATAAACTTGGAAACGATAAAACAAATGTGTGCTAATTTTCATTGGAAATTTTTTTTCTGTTCATCAAAGAAAATATGGGAGATAACTCTAAGCAGAGACATAAATAACAGAGATTGGTAACTCCGCCATTAGCGTGTTTTGTTGTTGAAAAATGGTACGGGACCTACCTGAGTTTGAGAACTACATTTTAGTAAACTGAGATAATGATCTTAAACCAAAAGTAAATTGTTTTAATGAAAAGTGTGCATAGGTTTTAGACATTTTTGAAACAAAAAATTGAAAAATAAGATAAATATATAGAAAATATATTGGCAGCTATAAAACATCGGCGAAATCTCGGACGACGGGTAGCCAACTGCCTCCTAAAACTCCTCTTTTAGTATGGTTTATATGACATATTGATAAACTCAAGAAAATATAATATTTTGAATGTTTTGGTAATAGGTTTTAGCCGTTTATATTTCGATATAATTGTTTATTAGAAAGATATACCTATTTAAACTGGGAACACTTTACAATAGGGACTGCGGGATTTCGATCTGTTGCCAATCTCTGTTATTTATGTCTCTGCTCTAAGACAATGCATTTACTATAAAAATTCTTGAGAGTTTCGAATGTCTACATGGTGTGTAAAAAAACGTTGTTGAAATATGTTGAATTCTGCAATTATAGAATTAAACTTTTTTAAGAAAGGTATATACAGCTTCAAAATGGTTTGTTGTGAACAATTTGACTGTTATTTTCAATGCAAATTTTTCCGAAATCGTTTTGGAGCGATTCTGCAATTCTCTGCTACATTACGGGTATATGGGAGGCATTTTAACTGTGATGAAAGCATTTCCCGAGACACAGTTAGATTATTCCAACTCAGCAGAGTGTAGTGAAATTAATAGCATTAGTGTAGGCTTGGAGTTTGGTTATGAAAATGTCAACAATAAACGGTGTTTCGATGTATCTATTTTGTAAATACAATGTCAACCCGTGCACGCACGGGTCAAAGTCTAGTTTTTATTTATAAAAAAAAACTTAACTTGCTGGAACTTTAAATCTTATACAGTTGAATGGAACGCAGCTAAAGGTAATGTAAGAACGCATACATATTATTCTATACAACTAAAACTATATCATACCAACCGTTAAACCAACAATCCATCAACAAGTATAAATTTAGAATAGATCATATCTGTGTGTTCATCATGGTTCGGAGTTCCCGCCAACTTTCATTCCTTACTTTCGGTTCGTCATCGTTGGTGCGCTAAATAACCCAAAAGAACGACATATGATAACAGACTGCAAACAGATGATGAAACACGGATACTCTAAACAAAATATATATATAAACAATACATAAGTTAATTATGCAATTTAAATAATGTAATAATGATATAACATTATGGCATGTAATGTACGTGTTTGTAAATTATTTTGATTTTATTTGACAACATATTATTTTAATGTATTTGTAATGTCCATGAATATTGTTATATAGATACGTTTAATTGACAGCATTGAACTATAAGTTACTATCATATAAATTTTTAAGTATAACTGAAATTATTTTATTCATGTTGGTCCATGATCTTTATAAAAATATTTTTCTTTTCTCTGGAACCAAGAGAGTATTTTTGGGTAAGTCTACGCACCTGCTATATATAACCTGCGCCATTTCGTAAACAAAGCAGGAACCATTTTCTGACTAATCGAAATTCTGTCATATGACAGTGAATTAGGTCTTTTTTTTTCAGATATTTAATTTATTTTTGAGCGGAACAAGAAGACGTGATGGGCTGTATCATTGGCTCGGTTTGTATTTGATATATAGGTTATTATAAATTTGATGTGGCGGTAAACACTAAAATGATAGCGGAATGATCGCACCATTTCGACATAGGCACTGGAAGTAGAAGATAGTTATCTGATATGATTACATAGTATACACGGTAAAGTAAAAAAGTATATTATCAAGTGCCTAATGAAATGTATTTTGACGCCCAAATTGGCTCTAGTGAGAAAAGTGAGTTAAGTGACCTAAACCTGTATTTAGATGTTAACAGGAGTAAAAAGACTTAACAAAGTCCTTAATAATCCATTTATTCCACAGTAAAGAACATCTTTATAGGGTATTTATAAAGTATACTAATTTTTAATACCGGTATATGATATATACTATATAGACTACTGTTCATTTTAATACAGTTGGCCTGCTGTTGTGGTAGTGCAGCCTGCAGTCTCTGCTGCGCTGCCTGTCCATCTTGCAAGAATTCTACAGCATCACGCATTGCTTACTCGCTCTTGTTGATCGTAGGAACAATCGTAGCTAGCATCTTTCTTATCCCTGGACTGGAAACAGAACTAGAGAAGGTATTAATTTCAACACAAAAGTTTATATGTGTATATTACATATATATTTAGGCGAGTCCTGAATCTCACAAAATTTCACAGTTTCAGAGTTATTTAAAGTAGTGCAGTACATAAACATATAATTTATAATCAATAATGAAAAAATCTTTACAGATTCCAGCATTATGTAAAGATCTTAAGATAGACACTATCAATGTAAACGTTCAAGACCAGCTCCTGAAATGCTCCGACTTGGTTGGTTACCTCTCGGTTTACAGAATCTGCTTCGCCATGACGGGGTTCTTTGTATTGTTCTGTATAATCATGATCAATGTGAAGTCCTCCAAAGACCCTCGGTCTGGGATTCAGAATGGGTAAGATTATTACAAAACAGTCTGTGAATGCTAAGTGTATGCCAATATATTTCCTCATTACAATTTTGTGCCCAATAAGCTAAACAAGCACATTTATATTTTGTCATTTTGACAGCGAAGTGAATGTCATAGTCTTCAAATGTTTCAGGTTTTGGGCCATCAAGATTTTAGTGTTGATTGCCATATGTGTTGGAGCATTTTTTATTCCAAGAGGAGAATTTGGGATAGGTGTGTACCAATATAGTTTTATTCCAACATTTTTCAGCCTATGATGCAGAATATGTATCAGATATATGTAACTAACCTTAATGATCAGGTAGCATGTGGTATTTTGAAGCAAAGAGTTGAACAGCAAACACATATAAATGCATGTATATTCTGTGATTGCAGTCTATACATTGGGCAATGTTCAGGGAATAATCTAGGGCATATTAACTACCTATGATTAAATATTAATGAGAATCCTGTCTACATATATATGTTTACAAAAGATGAATGCCTTTTATAAAAAAGAATGCATATTTTTTATTTGATTGACAGCTTGGATGTACATTGGTCTGGCAGGAGCATTCCTCTTCATCATCATACAACTGATCCTTCTGATTGACTTTGCTCATGGCTGGGCCGAGAACTGGGTGGAGAAGTACGAGGAAACCGAATCAAAATGCTATTACTTTGGTAAGCTAGATTCTTCTTATCTCCTATGTAAAATTATGAATATCTTGCATTTTAATTATTTTTTATTTTACAAAGAGCAAATAGAAATGACTATTTGCAGTATTATGCATTGTTTGCCCCCAAAATTAAAATTTTATAAAAAGCTTTAAAAACAAGGTGGAAGATAGTTGAAATCATATTGAAAATAAGTGTGGGAAAGGTTATCACCACAGTGATGTAATAATGTAGAAATGATGTTGTGAAGATTGTCATATTTCATACAATTTGTAGAAAAATATGGGTGTTTTTCCAGGGTATTTCGATGGGGGAACATTGAGCGCAGAATTGATCAAGTACCATTTTTTAGTATGATGTGTATAATATATGTTTATGACCTAAAACATTTATTAGAATCGTACTTGAGCAGACTTGCACTCTATACTTCCGAATGCAAAATAGGAAGAAAAAATGACATGCTTTTCATTTGTTTGCAAAATTGGGGAATTAGCTCATTTAGGTGACATCATAGATAAACAGCGAATGAGCTATGATGACTAATATCAAGATTAAAAAGATAAGCATCTTCTGTATAATAATTTATGAAGATTTGATTTTTATACGATATCATTTAGAAATTTGATAAAATTGGGGGCAGAAATTGAACCAAATATAGTCCTTTATACCTACTCTTGTTTTGATTTTAGGATTGCTTTTCTTCACTTTCCTGTTCTATGCCATTTCCATTGCGGCAGTTATCATGTTCTACATCTACTATGCAAGTGTAAGTACATTACTGAATTTTAGTATTATAAAGTGAAATTGTTTAGGTTTTTTTTAACATTAAAGTCCTTTCATCATTTCAAAGCTGTTGACTTTCTGTTACAGGGTGAAGACTGTGGGCTACATAAATTCTTCGTCAGCTTCAACCTGATCCTGTCTGTTGCTGTGTCAGTCATTGCCATTCTGCCAAGGATTCAAGATTGTAAGAATATCTAATTTACCTAGAAGATACAGATGTACATGTGCACTGGTACATTGACATGAATTTACGTTATTTATTTATGCATTCCATGGGAAATAAGCTTTTCGATGATAAAACCAGTGTGTTGGAATCTCACATATGAAACAAACTGAATAAGATTTGAGTCCTGGCCAAAATACTTTGTTAAATTCACATCTAACAGAAATTTTACTTTTACAAAAAGATGATCTATAGTGGTGAAGGAAGACTAGGATAAAATAAGCTTGTTTTTTTTCTCCCAAGGACTACATCCTGGATGCTCCCAAATAATGATCTGTTATTGTAGCTACGACAAATGTTTCATTTTAGAGAATCCAAGTTTTATTTTAATATGATTGAGATTGATTATAAAATGGTTTCCTGTATCTGTTGATTTAAATTTGTTTGTCTTTTCAGTGAACCCCCGCTCTGGTCTCCTGCAGTCCTCTATCATCTCTGCTTACATCATGTATCTTACCTGGTCTGCCATGTCCAACAACCCAGGTAATTAATGCTGTAACTCAACAATTTCATCAGAGTCATTTTCTTAGACAAGAGTGAGTCTGTTGTTTGGTAGATGTTTCTATTTGATAATTGTTACATGAATATGGACACATGGACAATAAACTTATTACAAGATGCTTTCTGAAAAAAAAATGACTGTTTTGATGATACCATTGCAGATAGGGAATGCAACCCCAGCATTGAGACCATCTTTTCGAACAAAACTGGAACCCCCACCCCCACTGACTACGTGAAAGCTGACAACTTTGACTGGCAGAGTCTTCTTGCTCTGCTGATGTGGATCTTGGCTGTTCTGTACTCCAGGTGTGTGTGATGGGTTTAGTTTTCATATTCAGCAATGTTAATTTTATGCCTTATAACTACCTTTTATCCCAGTGTTTGTTCATTCAAAATAGAACTCTTTTATTATCATAAGAGAGCCTATCAAAATATTATATCAGATTCATTTACAAACACTGTATAGTTTCTGTTCAGAGAGTAAAAGTTAAAGTGGAAGTTTACCTAATCTTGAAAATAGCTAGACAAGTTTCAAGCAATGTTAGCTAATTCATGTTCAAGTCATTTGTAAAATATTTGATTGGAATGGATATTCATATGCCTCTACACAAAGGAATTGTGTGATATATACATGTATATTAAGCATTTATCTCTAATGGTCCATCTTTGCATATGGTAAATAATGTGTGTCCAGTTTATGCACTAGTCTTGTTTATTCTTTGTTCTTTTCACAGTATCCGTACCTCAAGCCACAGTCAAGTCGGAAAGTTAACCTTGTCAGAGAAAACTGTCCTTCAGTCTGATTCAGGTAAGTTTGAATTTGAAGAAATACACTATACTTTTGATTGTTTAATTTTCCCCTCCAAAATGTTGTGAAACAGACAAGATATTTTTTTATGTTTGTTCGATACATCATTATAAGGGTCTGGATCAACTTTATCATGTATCTTTAGCGAGATCTTGTCTAAATTTTAGGTGATGCTCCACTTGTTGATGGTATGAATATGAATGCTAAATTGATGTGAATGTTAGGATTTTAGAGTTTTGTTTCTAAAAATTATTAGGAACTTTATTTTTTAAACTGTTTGGATTTAAGAAAGAAATTCAGTTCAAAGATTTCAAAAGTGCTATTTCGCATGCTATTTATTTATAAAAAGCCATGAACATGCCGTAACTTTCCTGTTGTAAATTTCCTTGCATATTTCACTATTCTCATTGCTTGATTTAAGAAGATAGCTTGCATCAGTCCATTTGCATTTGTTTTCATAGTTTATTTGTACTGAATTGTTTTTTTCACACATCCACTCACTCAGAGCTAATACATGTATCATTTGTACCGGTACCCGAATGTAAAACTATTTCACTTGTTTCAGAATATGAAGTGTAATACACATTTAAAATTTCTAAAATGTACATGTATACATGTACAAACATGTATTTTTAGCATATTGTTTAAAAGACACGTGTTATTAATTCTTATCATCTAATGTAGTTTTCGAACCAGAGTTCCTTAGGTTCATTTGCAGCCATGTTAGGTTTTCCTCATTCTCACGAGATTCAAATAAGTCTTTGTTGCCCCTGTTTCATCCATCAATAAGTATGTATCTTGAATATAACTAAATTTGATTTGTTTTAAGTATTAAGAATAGATAGAAAGGGTGAATATTACTTCATTTGATACTTCACTTAATTTTTAATACAGATTTATATATGTATTTGTTATTTCACTTGGTTCGCAAGCTGGTATAAATAGATAAGATATAATAGATTGTCCTTGTTGCTCTTGCAATGCAACATGGAGTTTGTACTGCCATAAACTTAACCGTTTTTGTTGATAATTAATTGTGACAGCTGACAAGTACGGTGGTGAGTAAACAAGTGTGATAACTGTTCCATAAATAATTTAATACTCCTCTTTTAAGTAAAAACAGTTAACTATCTATTACTTATTGTATGCAGAAAGTGTTGGTCAGGGTTTTCATTTAAGAAACCTCCATACAATGCACACAGGGTTTCATTTTCAGGGTATTTTGGACAGAGTCTTATTATAGATGATAAGTGATCAGATTCATTGTTTTGTGAATTATAATGCATTGCGAAATTGAAAATGAAAACAAAATCATTACAAGACAAAATATCTCAAATACTATCATTACCTGGATAATTGACATGTTTTATGCATGTAAACTTGGTTTCTTTCATCATATTCTTCAAGATAGAAATCAAAAGATTGATATTGTATACAGGGAAATATTCGCCTGCGTTTTATTTTTGGCCCCTTTCACCCTCGTTGTTAGCGGGAAAATTTAAGACTGTGCTATTGCCAAATTTTGTTCTTGCAAATAATATCTCTTATAACACAATTGCATCTGGGTGAATTCAAGACGGAAAGAAACCGTTTGCAAGCGTAGACGGGTGAAAATAACCCTGTATACAGTAATTACCTGGTATTTTCTTTATATGATGATATTTTTTGTTGTAATGATGTAAAAATGACTTGGATATCATATTGTTATTTGAAATTAACGGTAATACATAATCTATGTCCAAATACAACGATCCATTTGTGTATTGACTTGAGGTTCCTTATATTCTC
This sequence comes from Magallana gigas, assembly GCF_963853765.1. Lineage (NCBI taxonomy): Eukaryota > Metazoa > Mollusca > Bivalvia > Ostreida > Ostreidae > Magallana > Magallana gigas. Next base: position 19,251,590 of record NC_088857.1, on the reverse strand, counting down.
CAAGTTTTAAAAACTTAAGGACAACATTAGCCATAGCAAATTACCCATGACCCAGTAACAATTAACTAACTTCACTAAATGCATGTTTTAAACCAGTAACTGAAAATCAAATTTCCAATTCATGTAATGATAAACACAAATGCATGTACATGTATTTGAGTTAATTATTAATGTACTGTATTGTGGTTTCAACAATATTTGTTCAACACCTCTTCAATGGATTTGATGTTCAAATGAGAGATACATATATATCCAACAAAAATATCATTGTCAGCAAATTCACATATCTTCCCAAGTGTGATTTTCATATAAATTCCAAAAAAGAAATTAGAAATGAAACCATGGTATAATTAGTATTTTATGTGTTTTTGAAATTGTGGCTTTGGAAATTAGTTCAAATCTCTCTTGGATTTCCTTATGAAATTGTCAAGTAAGAAAGATGTTTGTAAAATTAATACAGAATTTGATATAAGTGAAAAGGGTGAAAACTTTGCAAAATGTAGAAACTTTTAGTATTATCTAGACTAGCTACTATGTTGACAACTACCAAAGTCATCCTTCTGTTTGATATTTATATCATAAATAATATATATCATATAGCATAGTACTATTATCTTACATTGGAATATATGAACATACAAGTATTTGCATAACAATGTGAAATATTTCTTTCTTATTTCATGAGGGAATTATTAGAGAAATTTGTCATCATATAATTACACTGCCATAACCATCAAAGTTTAGACCACAGGGGCCAAGCCCTGTTTAACATTAACTTCAATGTAACCATAAATAATTAATGTTAAAACGAGCTTGACCCATGTGGTTTAGACATAAAAAAAAATTGGGCCCCTCCCCCCCCCCCCCCCCCTCACAAATTTGAATGTTTCCATGGTGCTTTATGCATGCACCAGTACATGCAATCATTAATTATCACATGTATATGCACTGCACCCATATTACAATCAGAAGTAAGTACATGTAATCATTTATGTTTGCTTTAGATTTTCTGTTTCTTTGAAACCTCATCTTGTCCTTCTTATTTCAAGCTAGTAAATTAGAACTGCAAAGTTTAACTTAAAATTAATTAAAAAAGATGGAATTACTATAATGATGTCTTCAGGAGACAAAATGGCTTCAATAATGATAGCTGTGATATTATGATATCTACATTTTCTTTATACCTGACTATTCTTTGATTGGTTATTGATTATTTTTCTTTAATTCAGTTTAGTTTACATGTAATCTGTTGTAAAATACACATATTGGTATTTGTCTGAATTAATTTTAGCAAGTTAATGTTTTGCACATGTAAGATAATGCTGTCTGGGATGTGAGTCTGCTTAATACAGGGGATATGAAAAATATTAAGATTTTTTTTTCTGCAAGACTTATACAGTTAAAATGATAGTTTTAATAATTTAAAAACTCTATGAGACATAATTTAAGAAGACAAATCAGCAAAAAAATATTTATAATGTTAATGTGTACTTTCTTTTATTACTATTATATAATTACATATCTATACTAGTACAAATGTATATATAAATTTCTGTCCAGAAATAATAGTAGGAATTTTTGGCATCATGAAAGAAAGAAATATTTCAATCATATTGAAATACACGTAATGTGGAATTCATATATTCAGATATTTTAACTTAACTAAAAATGTCTGCAAAGCTATGTCTCTTGGAGACATATTGCTAGGTAGATCCTGACTTTAGTGGCTGCTTTTGATTTCAGGCGCCTCTGATTCTGGAGATGAAGAGAAGGGTAAGCAGCATGTGTGGGACAATGAGGAAGACACAGTGGCCTACAGTTACTCCTTCTTCCACTTCATGCTGGCCTTGGCCTCCCTCTACGTGATGATGACCCTCACCAACTGGTACAGGTAAGAACCACGTATCCCTCTCCCTCCACGCTTCCTTTAATCTGGTGCAGAGATATAGTCCTATATATTCTTTACATGAATGTGTTTAGAGTGTCAAGGGAAATAACTCTAAATAGCTATATGAATGTGTTAAGAGTGTCAAGGGGAATAACTCTAAACAGCTTTAATTCTAAAATACGTAAAGTAATGATAATCTTAGGCATTCCTCATTTTTATATCATCAGGATTTTGCTTCACATCAGAAGATAAAACACTTGACCTCTGTAGACATGTATTGCTAAATATGCATTATTTGCTTAGATTTCTTGTTCTGATGTTTTATGGACAGCTAGATTAATACGTAAATTATGTATCTTTAAAAATTCATCTTTTGCAGTCCAAGCTCTGACTTTAAGTCTCTGAATGCCAACATGCCTTCTGTGTGGGTCAAGATCGTGTCCTCCTGGGTGTGTGTGGCCCTCTACGTGTGGACCCTGGTGGCCCCCATGGTTCTGAGGAACAGAGAGTTCAGTTAAATAACTGACATTACCCTCTGTTAGCGGAGAACAAAGCTCCTACTCTTGATTAGGAGACCAAAAGAGCACATTGGTCAATGCCAGAGTGTAAAATGTAGAAATTAACTGTTTAAAAAACTTGTTCTCCATTTCTTTGTTGTGTTTATTTGATCACTATTTTTGATTTGATTGCAGTATCCAGGCACCATATATTATTTGTATCAGAAATTGGCTAAAATCAATGGACCTTAATTTTCTCACCAACTATTATCTTTGATGCTTTCTGATGGTTTTGGGATTAAAGTTAATGCATGTACTAGTAAGGACTAAGACTTATACTTTTATTTTAAATCCAAAAAATGGATATTAGATTTATAGAAAATGTACATAATTTTGTATATAAACAGAGAAAATTAAAGTATTTGTTACTATCTATATTAACCATGTTGTCCAGAACATGTACTTTTATTGCTATAGCTTCGTAAATGGGTTTAATTTAAAACATTGCTTGAAATGTGTATTACTTTATTTTGTCATTTGATAATTTCTATTTTGAACTTCATTGCTTGATTTGTATTTTCATTTCCAACTGCATTTGTACATTTTCATGACACATCTTTAAATATTAATTGTCCTCTGTATAGTAATTTGTTTATGTTAATGTTGTAAATATGCTAATTTCGTAAATTTTTTACCAAAAATAAGTTTTAATTTAATACAGGTACAAAATACATTTACTAGTAGGAAAAAATACATTTTAAGATTAACCTTATCAGGAAATATGATAAGTCCTGAATCTTTATTGAACTGTTTTGGGTACCGTTTAATGTTTTAAGAGATTACCGTAATATATGTATTTCCTCTTGTTGACGCAAGAGCATTCTATAAAGAAATGATTTACTGTGGGATATGTACATGTACCATGAACCAAAAGAAATTTACTGTTAAATTACTTCTGTGATCTCAAGTAACTTTTGAATTTAAACAAATTTTTTTTCTGAACATCATTTAGATATAGTCTTTTAGTACTCGGCAGACTATTCTATATACTCTCTGGCTTAAAATGATACACACCAAACTACTTGTTGTAGCTTCTGTTCATAAATCTGTGATATAGATTATTTCAAATAAACTTCATTTTGTGTCTTCATACATCTCTCTTTTATTCTTTTTTATAAAGTACAGGTTCAGGTGTTAACCCCTGAAGCATTACAGAGAACAACTGGATCCACATACCCCCCCCCCCCCCCCCAAAAAAAAAAAAACAAACAAAAAAAACCCTGATTCGGATGTTTGTTGCTTTAGCGCCCTGTATGTAGAAGTACATGTCACCGTAGAAATATATTCCATTTACATGTTCATATACCTCTGACTTCCCTGGAGTCAATTACTTGTGTAGAGTATATGCCAGTCCTTATTCTAGACTAGCAACTCTTACTAATGAAGACAAAATAAGATGATTGTGTAACAATTTGTTCTGAATTTTCTTAACATGTTACCTTGAATGGTCAATATTTATCAAGTTTTCACTTTCTGGGATTGCACAGAGCATGGTGCGAACACCATTGTGCAAAGGCTGATGGTACATGTAGCTAGCACCAGCATTTGTGTATAAAACACACCATTTTAAGTCCTACAACAAGACTTGGCAGATTTTAAAACATGTCATTTTCAATGATTCAATCTATAATTAATTATATAAAGAAAATCATTTCACAGCAAGAGGAGAGTATATTCAAATGACTCACTAGTCTTTAAAATTGAGTTTCTATGATATTTTATAATTTTATTATAACAGATTTGAACTACTTGCTCTCCATCCTCAGCTATTGTATCTACAGCTATCAATTTTTAGCTCACCTGAGCTGAAAGCTCAAGTAAGCTATTCTTATCACATTTTGTCTGTCGTCCGTCTGTCCGTAAACTTTTCACATTTTCAACATCTTCTCAAGAACTACTGGGCCAATTTCAACCAAACTTGGCACAAATCATCCTTAGGCAAAGGGGATTCAAAGTTGTGAAAATTAAGGGCCACACCCGTTTTCAAGGGGAGATAATTAGAAATTAATGAAAAATGTCGAGAATTTTTCAAAAATCTTCTTCTCAAGAACCATAAAGCCAGGAAATCTGAAACATGTGTGGAAGCATCCTCAGGTAGTGTAGATTCAAAGTTGTGAAATTCATGACCCCCAGGGTTAGGGTGGGGCCACAATGGGGGGTCGAAGTTTTACATAGGAATATATAGAGTAAATCTTTAAAAATCTTCTTCTCAGAAACTAATCAGCCAGAAAAGCTGAAACTTGTGTGAAAGCATCTTCACGTAGTGTAGATTCAAAGTTGTGAAAATCATGATCCCTGGGGGTGGGTGGGCCACAATGGGGGGGGGGGGGGGGGGGGGGGGTCGAAGTTTTACATAGGAATATATATAATAGTAAATCTTCTTCTCAAGAACCATAAAGCTAGGAAAGCTGAAACTTGTGTGGAAGCATCCTCAGGTAGTGTAGATTCAAAGTTGTGAAAATCATGATCCCTGGGGGTATGGTGGGGCCACATTGGGGGGTCGAAGTTTTACATAGGAATATATAGAGTAAATATTTAAAAATCTTCTTCTCAGAAACTAATCAGCCAGGAAAGGTGAAACTTGTGTGTAAGAATCCTCAGGTAGTGTAGATTCAAAGTTGTGAAAATCATGATCCCTGGGGGTATGGTGGGGCCACATTGGGGGGTCGAAGTTTTACATAGGAATATATAGAGTAAATATTTAAAAATCTTCTTCTCAGAAACTAATCAGCCAGGAAAGCTGAAACTTGTGTGGAAGTATCCTCAGGTAGTGTAGATTCAAAGTTGTGAAAATCATGATCCCTCTGGGTAGGGTGGGGCCACATTTGGGGGGGGGGGGGTGTGTTAAAGTTTTACATAGGAATATAGAGTAAATCTTTTAAGATCTTCTCAGAAACTAATCAGCCAGATGATTCTTTATAATTGTTAAGACTTTGGCTCCAGGACAATTCTTTGGCCTTACAAGAAGGTTCAGAGTTTGATGTAGCTTTATATCCCATATATAAACAATTATTAAGAATCTTTTTGAAAACTGCAATACTCATAATGTGATATGACTATAAAATCAGCCTGTTAGAAAAGGGACTAATGATTATAAACATAAGAATATCCAGGGGGAAAAATGGATTTTATTTATACAGGATCTACATGTATTATTGTACATTGACCAGATAGTTTGTTTTATGACTCCATTAAGCTGATTTTATCATACCTATTGTTCCTCAGGTGAGCGATGTGGCCCATGGGCGTCTTGTTTAGATCATTTGTTTGAAAGCCAGTTTATAAGTAATAAATCTGCAATTCCACATATAATCAACAAATAAGTTTATTGCACTTATATTATAGTAAACACATACATACATGTTTGAAAATATATATTTTTTTATGTACTAAAATACCAGGGTAGTACTAATACAAGTCTTTAATTTAAAAAACTTTACAAGTACATGATACATGCTGTAAAACTGAAACTTAAGGTAGCTCCATACTCGTAAAATTCTCTGAGGAAAGTTTAAAAACCGAACTGATTTCGACTTAATAGACTTAAATGTCATCAATTGTTAGAAAAAATATACATGTCATCACACTTTTTGAGATGCCATATAAACATAAACTAAAGCATATTTTAGCATTAGAAAATTGTATTTTTTTCTGTTAAAAGTAAAATCTTGTAGGCAGAAATTTGTTTTTCTTGTTTAATTTTAATGTCAACTTTATCAGAAAACTAAAATTACAAAAATATTTTAAAATTAATCGTTGGAATAAGAAAAACTATAGCATTTAGACATACAACTGAAAGAAAAGTCAGAAAAAGAGTTATTTCCCCTTTGCATAGATAAAATATATAAAAATTTGGAAATTTAGTATAAAATTAAGTGCGAAAATATCTTGAACCTACCAATATTTCTAATTACATCCATGTGATTATATTCACATAAAATAGATAAAACTATCTTGCACAATTTTTAAAGAATTCAAAGTTTTACAAAAAAGTGTGACGTCACAGAACACTGGATCTACTTTAAAGGTTTAGTTCAAAATGGAATGCTTATGGTACTGAGCTGTTAACTGCTTTTAAATTTTTCTCAAGATCAGCATAATGTCTAGCCAGAATTCCTGCTTGCTCAGTAAATTCCTCGTCAATTTCTTCACACGTTTTTGCCTGCTGTCCCAAGAACTCTATCCATTCATCTTTCCTCTGGACGCGTTCCTTTTCCAAAAACTCTGTCTACACAAGAATCAGACATGATGCACTATCAGACATACAGTAAAACACGCTAATACCAAGTGCCGAGGCAAGTGATTTTACTTTGTTATAAATGTAATTTATTACATCCATGAGACGTGAGGTTTACAACATGTAATAAAGTCTCGGGGAATTAAAATCACTTTGCTATAAGCATAAATTTATTATATACACGTGTATGCTATAACCGTGTTTAACTGTACTAAAATATACATTTATATGCTGCAAGTACATTGTATAAACACTAACACGTTGTCCTAGAAAAAATAAAATAAATTACATTCACACGTTCGCCTAGACTTATTAATATTCACACATTGTACTTACATCCATACTGTTCTCTTTCTTCTCAACTTTATTACACACTTCTGTTGCTACTTTCACTGAAAAGATATATATTCATTCATTCATTCATTCTATCTTTATTTCCTCCTATAAGAGATTGACTAGGTTCAACAGCTGGTATTTTTTCATAAATTATCAAAAATCAATATCCAAGTAATATGCTCATCTCTGATTTATGCAAGAATGATCTACAAAACAACAACTTCCTATCTTGAAAACATACAATAGGGGTACCCTTTGTGGCACCCACCCACCTTTTCACCATCTCAATAACCGGATATTTTATTTTGGAAAACCTGTTTGAAAATTCTTTTTGCATACCTTGGTAGATTTACAAGATACATATAAACAAATATGATATATAATTAAGATTTAATAATTAAGATTTAATAATTACATTTGGCAGTAAGATTTGCCAGAAAAAGGTCCATTCCTTTTGTTGATTGTGGTAAGAGTTCATCTTTCATATCCCTGATGTCTTCATTTAATTTCTTCAGTCTTTCTATTTCATGATCATTTCGTTTTTCCTAAAATTAAATGAAATTAAAAAGAAAATATGTGTATAACAAAAACAGTTTTTTCACTGGTCCAAAGTATCATGTTTCATTAATATGTGTGAAAAATTATGAACATAGACATGATAGAGCAAAATGGTTTTATATTTTAATTCATGGTATAAACACACAATTAACAGCTTCTTAAGATGGAATTGCACTCCTTATAAAGGATATACACTGCCTATTGTAACGGCTGGGTCAATCAATTATATTTAAAGTTAACAAACCTCAAATTCTCTAACAAAGTAGTTTATATGGCCCTGTAAAATTGGTCGATGATCAAATAATCTGGCATGAATTTCATTTAAATCTGTAAAATATAAAAAAGTATCATAAATATAAGTAGATATTTAAGGATTTCTCTAAAAATAAAACTGTAATGACTTCAAAATTAAAAGACTTGATAAGTCAAAAACTCTAAATACAGTCAAACCTTGTTATCTCGAATTTAACTGAACTGAATTTTAAATAATAACAAGGCATCAGGTTTAACATTGTTTAAAGAGAAACAGTAGTTACAACTTCCGCTTCACTCTCAAATATATTTGAGGTATAAATATTCAGAATACCAACGTTTGAGACAGTGTAAATCATATTTTGACATGTACTAGAGTTTGTAAACTAAAAGAAATGTCAGTGCGCAGCCAATTTGTTTAGACTACGCTAAGAGGACAGAACGATGTATACCATTGTACAACTATTATGAATGAACATAAAACATGGTATATCTAATGTCTTATATTTTACTCGATAATTGCATTCCACAGTTCCAACAAATCGCTTAGCTTAGCCTATCAATTGTTATTCAAAATAAGCTGCTAGTGTATTGACAAAAAATACCCCTGAAAAGCTGTTGGTCCATCTTTTAGCACATCAAATGAAGTTAAAAATTTATTATTTTGCAGTGGCTAAAATAGTCTTGAATGCTATTATCATTCCTGAGTAAATAAAAACGTTTGAAAGGTCCCTAGATTTAATGTAGTTAACACATTGTATAAATTATTCGTAACTATAGTATTAAAAATCAAAAAATATTCGTATGATACCCTAGAAAACATGGTTATAAGATTTCTGTTCTATTTGTCAATCAAAAGTTAATTAAATACGCTATTAAGTGGTATACTAATAGCAACTGTTGTCATGCAAAACATTTTAACGTACGACTTAATTTTTTTCCTAACACTTCCATTTCCGTCTATGAATTCCAAAACATTGCAGAGCTTGACAGATGCAAATGCATCATTAAAAGTCATGGCAAGTCCCCAGAAAATGCAACAATATATGGACCGACACAGAATCGGTCCACTCTTTGAGGTACATCTTGTTATATTCTTTACTTGCTTTAAAAGTTTTCTTGAAACGCTAAACATTTTAGACTTGTATGAACGCGTTTTACATGTTTACTAGGTCTGGCTAGAATTTCCTCTATGAATTAAATTAGTTAATTTATTTTTTTAAATGTTAGGGTTTTTTCTTTTACATGAAATATAATATGTATTACGGTCCGACCGTTGGGATGAGCGCAGCATATGTGATAAAAAAAAATGAACTATGATAAATCAATAAAAATAAAAGTACTAGTGACGTAAAGTAAATGAATTTAAATGCAAAATAAAATAAACATCCCTATTTTTTCATTATTCATAATTCATAAGATTTTTTATTTATTTATTTACTGGTCCCACGCTAGTATAGAATTTATCTCAAATAAAATGTTGTTGAATAATAAAGATTTTAACATAATGTACATTGCAGTTTATTTCCTCTTTTCTTGCATCAGACATTTTTCTTAAACTTACATATAAAAAATTGACTTATCACAGAGTCCCCCCTCCCCCGTTTAAAAAAATAATAAATTTACGTATAAAAAAAATTTGTTGATCATATAAGGAAAATGGACCCCCCGGGAGCATTTATAAATGGTAGTGAAAATAAAGACACTTTTGAGCAGCTAAAGAGCTAAATGCTTACTACGCACTCCCCATTCCTCACCCTGATTAGAATTTTCCTGATTTTGAGAATTTTTTTTTCTTTTTGCTTGTGAAGATTTTTTTAATGATGTTGCCACGCCCCTTTTAAAAAATGTTCCTGGAAATTACCGTAAATATAGTGAATAAAATAAATGTGAGCATTCATCCAAATGAGAGCAAGTTACAGCTGTTTCCTATCTCTGAAGAAATGTCTTGATTCGTTAGCTGTGCAAGATTTTGAGCAGATTTTGGTATTTATATTTCAGCAGATTTACAATAACTACTTAGAGTAGTTTCCCCTTATTGTTACGTCAAAGTTCACGTCTGTCAAGTGTCGTCTGTCTCTTTGAAAACACCCTGAAAAAAAAAACTACGCGAAATATACTGTTTTGTTTATTTAAAAAGCATGATGTTCTTGAAATTACACAATTTAACTGTTTCTCAAAAGTTTTACTTTGATTCTCGCAAGATGGTATCCAGTCTAGTGAGATCGACAGACATTTAAGGATTTCATTGTGGGTCGAAATTAACTGACGCCGAAAAATTCTGTGGGATCAATGTGTAAGAAATCCATTGTGACGTCACTCGAAAGGACGATAACTCCGTTAGTCTTATGTAATGGAATTTGCGTTGTGTCAGAAGTATGTACATAGTCTTATATCTTGTTCTCGTGAGAGTGTGAAAATGGGAAACCATAATTACAGGGAACTACTGGGACGATTAAAATAAGGCATTACTGGTCCGATTTACTGATGCCAAAAAAATCTGTTGAATGAATGTGCAAATAGTCTGAATTTTCTATTCACACAAGCCTTGCCGGTAGAGCTCGCTTCGCGCCGGCGCTGTGCGCCGCCAAGTTGTGCTCGCTATTAATTACATCAAAGATATTTATTACCGAAGAGGCCAAAAATCAAGTAGACTTATATATGTGTTGATAAGTCCTATAGTCTGTCCCAAGTTATTGCTTCCATCACTTTTTCATGATTTTTAATACACATACACATACCTGTGAAAGAAGTACAGTTGAAATAGATGAAAATAACCAAGATATCATCATTTTCACTCATAAAAGTTTACAGGAATGTAAACAAATTTCTTATGGATATTTATAAACATTTTACATCTTTTCTCCATTCGAAAGTACCTCGGACACCTCGCACATTTTTTCAACACTATCATCTGGGCTATTTCATGGCTGATGCAATGCAAAACCCTTTCTATAGGGCTTTCTATAGACTTTCTATTTTGGGATGTGTATTGAAACCTGAAGCGCTAAAGAAGGAGTTTAAGGATATGATTAAATATGATAATTGATTTCCATTTCAGAACCTAATGAACAAAGTACTCCATGATCAGCCTGACGATCCCCTCATATACTTGATCAAGGCTCTGCATAAAAAGGCCGGATTGGAGATGCCAAGAGACTTGAGGCCTTCTGGTGTCAGAAGAGGCTCTCCAGAAAGGATGGGTAACTATTGCCATGATGCTATAATTGTAACTGATGTCTTGTTTAATTTGTTAACTTTCATTTAAGGAGGCCGATTTTAGTTTTCATTGCACATGTTTTTGCGCATTCTGGTATAATACAGTTAATTTATGCTCCTTATGAGAATTTTTTTAATATCATTTAATATGTTTTACGGTGCGACCGTTGGGGCGAGCGCAGCATTTGATCAAACAATGAATTATGATAAATCAATGAAAATAAAAGTATCAACGTAACGTAAATGAATTTGAATGCAAAATGAACTAGAAAACTGACCAGTCAGGAAGGGCCCCGCTATGACAATTAATATACAGAAGTGAAAAAAACTTTGAATTCCATCCTCTTTATATTAACAATGATGAAAAATAAATGCCCGGCTGCGGCGGCATAAGATGTAAGAACTGCAATATATAGGATCTCATGATTTGTAGTTGGATATGATTTTCATCCAACAATTAGAGTGTTAAACTGAGGGGTAAAAATATAAGGGTGCAGCTCATGGAATGAGAGTTTGATTTGATTACATTTAAAAAAATATATATATATGAAAATTATGAGTAACAACTGTATTTTTAAAATTTCAAGATAATTCCTGAACATGATAAAACAGGGATAACCTCATGTCTTATAAATTAAATGTGTATTTAAAAAAGATTTAAACAGGTGTTTTATAAAATGCAAGCCTTCAGTGAATGCAAATACATTGCATCACCGAGGGTTGACCTCAACTTCAAAACAAACATCAGTTGCAGACAAAGGTGTTCATTAATCTTCATATGACAGATATAGAGATAATCCTCTAAATTTTCTGCAGTGCAGTAATTAATCTCAATGTGACAGATGAAGATAAAGCTTAGGATGTTCTTCCTGTGGAAGGTTAATTAATCCCAAAGGACAAATATTGCACAGCCTTCCTAGTATACAATGGTAACATTCTCAGCAGTTATCTCTCTTTGCCCATTCATTCTTATGCATAGTTAAGGAATCTACCCCACCACCCAGCTCCAAACCAGAAGACATAGAGAACCAAATTTAGCATCAAAATATGCATTTCGACCTACTGAACTACCATAACAAATTTGAACTTGATTGGGCAACCATAAAAAAAGTTATTAGAAAAAAACAGAAAATTTGTGGACGGAAGAGTGACAGACGGACGGACAGAAGGACGGACGGACAGAGTGATTACTATAGGGCACCCGCAAATCCTTGCGGGGCCCTAAATATAGACATGCCTATTTTTTCTATTAAATTTTCATTATTCATAATTTATAAGATTGTTTATTTATTTAAATAGAATTTATCTCAGATACAATATGTTGTTGAATAATAAAGATTTTAACATAATGTTTATTGCAGTTTATATCCTCTTTTCTTGCAGCAGACATTTTTCTTAAACTTACATATTAAAAATTGACTTATCATACAGTCCCCCCCCCCCCCCCCCCCCCCAATCTCGTTTAAAAAAAAAAAATTTACGTATAAAAAAAATTTGCTGATCATATGAAAAAAACGTTTTTGGGACCCCCCCCCCCCCCCCCCCCGTGGGAGGATGTAATAAATATGAAAATAAAGATACCATTGAGCGGTTAAAGAGCTAAATGCATACTACGCACTCACCATTCCTCACCCGGATTAGAATTTCCCTGATTTTGAAAATTTCTTTTTAATTTTGCTTGTAAATATTTTTTGAATGATGCTGCCGCGCCCCCTTTTAAAAAAACGTTCCTGCATGGAAATTACTGTAAATATATAGTGAATAAAATAAATGTTAGCATTCATCCAAATGAGAGCAAGTTACAACTGTTTCCTATTAAAAAAAAAAGATGTCCCCATTCGTTAGCTTTGCAAGATTTTGAGAAGTTTTTGGTATCTATATTTCAGCAGATTTACAATAACTATTTAGAGTAATTCCCCCTTATTGTGACGTCAAAGTTCACGTCGGTCAAGTGTCGTCTGTCTTTTTGAAAAAACCCTGGAAAAAAAACTAAGTGAAATATACTGTTTTGTTTACTTAAAAAGCATGATATTCTTAAAATTACACAATTTATCTGTTTCTCAAAAGTTTTACTTTGATTCTCGCGAGAAGGAATCAAGTCTAGTGAGATCGTCCGACATTGATAAATTGCATTGTGGGTCGAAATTTACTGACTCCGAAAAATTATGTGGGATCAATGTGCAAGAAACCATTGTGACGTCACTCGAAGGAACGACAACTCTGTTAGTCTTATGTAATGGTTTTATTTACAATGCATGATGTACATAGTCTTTTATCTTGTTCTCGTGAGAGTGTAAAATGGAAAACCATATTTACAGGGAATTACTGGGACGATTAAAACAAGGCATTACTGGTCCGATTTACTGACGCCAAAAAAATCCGTTGAATGAATGTCACGGCAACTAGTCCGAATTTTCTATTCACACATGCCTTGCCGGTAAAGCTCGCTTCGCGCCGGCGCTGCGCGCCGGCGAGCTGCGCTCGCTATAAGATTGAACACAATAAAAGAAATACAGATAAAATATTTATATTTTATATGGAAATTTTTATTTTTAAGCGATTTTTCCGTTGTGGGGGAGGGTTGCCATTGCACTTTTATGACGTTATGATAAAAGGAAGCTTTATAGGAGTACGTTATAAGAAATAACATAAAAGAAAAAGTAAAAATTGTACGCCGTTGAAATTTTAAATACAGATTATTGCTAACCTCAAGGACATTTTCCTTATTTTTTGAATGAATCCATTTTTCCAATCTTCATTCATAATGATCTAAATATATAGCAAAATTTGGTGCATTTTAATATTTTGAGATGGCCCCCCACTAAAACCCAGACAGTGTAATTTAGTATTGTTTACAAATAAGGTAGGAAATGATTTTACTAAACATTTATAACAATTTGAGATAAAAAGCTATTGTAGTATTTTTTTTAATCTGCTTTGATGTGCAAAAAATGACAGTTACCTATATATTCCTATAGTAAATGTACCTCTACTTTGAGATGGTCCCTAAAAAGAACCAGACGGTCGATTTTCTTAAAACTTTGCATGCCAAATAAACTAGAGTTGGTTTAAATTATATATGGTTAAAAGAGTTTTGCTATTGTAGTTTTTCTGCAAAAAATCCCAAATCGGCCTCCTTAGTTCCTTTGTTGAGCACATATCTCAAAAGCTATCATCTTTATCTTTTCATCTATTATGATATTTTATGACATATATTTTCTGATTTTTCATCCGTGCAAAATATCTCTTTAGTATTCCAGAAACACTTTTTACAATTAAAGTTATAGAGAGGACTGGATATATATAAATGTATTGTAAAGAAGTATGACTCTGTATGATATATTTGTTACCTCTGTGTGAATTAATTTGTTGACAGTAAGAAGTAAAAGTCCAGAGATGAGCAAAAAACCCTCACAGACATGGGGATCTTCTACCATGGGTGTGTATCTTGTTTATATGTGTCCATATGTTACAACTAAAATATCATCAATTACACAATTTGAGATGCAATTTACATTACATAATTGTATTAATTTTAAAGATTAGTTAATTTTTTTTCTTGGCATTATATGTGTGATGTACTATTGCTTGTCTAACTGAGATAAGGGTTGAGTATAAAATGCTCCAACTCTGCATTGGGCATATTATAAGACGAGATAATGACAACATTTTACAATTATATTTTGTGTTACTTATATTTCTTGTACAACAAGTAATAACAATGTTTGTTGTAGACGTAGAACGATCCTACGACAAGCCTTGGCTCTCAAGCAGCAAGAAAGTAAAAGCTAAATCGGAAGATTTTTCTGCCTCAAAACAAGGTAAAAAATATTAAAAACTAATTTTTTTTCAGTTATCATGTAATTATATAGTTCTAAGCTATTAATTTAATTATAAATAATTGGATGTATGAAAGTTCCCATTATGTTCCCATTGAGCCTTTGTTGTGTAAATATGGACTACTTTCAAAAAGTGTAGTAAGAAAGTGGCTTCTTATGAACTTGTTTGCATGGAAGCTGTCTATTGAAAAACTTCAAATGAAGTTTGACTTAGCCTAGAGTAGCTGTAACATTATAGATTCATCCTAGTCTGGGAAAGCTATTGCTTATATGCAATGTTCTCGTATTGTATTCTCTCTTTAAAGACTTCAACTCTTATTAGAACACGATTTCTTTCAGCCTCCCCCCATCCCTCCCCTCAGAAGTCTGCCTTACGCAAGGGAGGTAGTCGACCCCCCTCACTGCCCCCAAGGTCTTATAAACCCCCTTTTTCCCCTGACTTAGATAAACTGCAGGAAGTGTTACACATTGAACAGAAACCAATCACACCAGGTTATTTTTAGAACTTTTAGCATGATGCCTTGGTGAATGATCCCTGTATATCAAGGTTTTTGTGCTGTTTGTGGAATTTGGTACAGGAAAATGGTATGCTTTTGTGGAATTAGCTTTCATTTCCTTTTTACATGTACATCTAAAACTTACAATAAATGAGTTTTTACATATATATATATTACTGTATGTTTCCCATTTTTAAGCATGAACAAAAAAGTGTCTTTTTAAAAGATACCAGTAACCACTAAGAGGTCAAAGGGGTTTTAAAAGTCTATACATCATGATCATCAGATCAAAATTATCTAAACTCTCACAATTCTGACATTCAGTAACCAAATTTTTATGTTTGCATATCTGATCAAATCATTAGATTGCAGATATTTCTTGTCTACAAACATGCAAATTCTGTGCAAGTTCTGATAATTCCATAATACAACTGGTTGTCCAGCACTTGGTTTTTACAAATGAATGTATACCGGTAATTAAAATGTATAAACTATTAGCTGGAACGCAGACTAATCTGTTGCATCATTAATGGAGAATGTTGGTGTGAAAGTTGAAATGAATGGCTAAAGTTGTCCCTGGTTATGCTGCATGAGTTACAGGAATTTATTTTTATAGAGGATTTTTGAACTCTCAAATTAAAATTCTTTTCATTTAGTGTCTTAAAATATTTTTGCAAACTTTATACTGAAAAAAAAAACGAATTTCACTTGCAATTGTAGTAAATGAACCATAATAATTCAAAGGACAAGGTATTTTATTACATGTTTTAATTTCATACCTGTAAACTGAATAAGGTTTTACTTATTATGCTTTAGAAATGATGATGGGTTGGTTATGCTTGTAATGGGTAATTTCAAAGTCAATTAAACTTTTGTCAGTTTTTGATGAATATTTATTTTTGATATGATGTAGTATACAATGTCCAGCTTAAGACAATTGTCTAATGTCTAAATGCTTTTAATAGCTAAATGTGTTTCAGTGATCTACACAGAATAATTATACTGTCAGACCAGAAAAGTCATAATAAAACCAAATCTTGCTAAGATTTAAAATGAATTGGTGGATTGTAGGGAGGAAGCAGCCGAAGCAACCGTGGAACGTGGACACAAAGGTTGGAAAGACCAGCTTTGATGATTTATTCGATGAGCATCCAGAGGAGGCAAAAGTTGTTACCAAGAAAAAGGAAGGAACGACAGATGCCAGACAGACCTGGGGATCCATGGGGCTAGGGGTCAGTGAGTGTGTGTGCACATGTGTGTATTGAAGTGCACATGTACTTTTTCAACATAGTTAAAATCATGCTTGATTAACTTTTTGTTGATTTCATAGATTGAATGAAAAGTTATCTTCTATGTTCTTTCATCATTTGATTAAACTTTATTGAATTCCAAGCCTATTTAGTGAATAAACAAATTAAGTGGAAAGGAGGGTACACAGATATATTTTTTTTTCAACATTACACACTATGCTTTTGGAAAGCAGTGTACAAAAATTTATCCACAGTGCCTGTACATGAAAGAGAAGGTTGGAATTTTAAATGATACGCCACAACAATCTGTTAATTGGGTTTTCAGGAAGAGCTAGTTTCTCTAAAGAACCAAAAGCTAAAATATTGAGGTGACGTGTCTTTGTAGGAAGATGGAGAGGTGTTCACTAGTGGTGCATACAGAGGCCCCAGGACTCACCTGTCCGATGACGATCCTCTAGCCGGGGAGCTGATGAACAGCAAGACTGACGACACTGAGGAAACAGAGGACACAAATGTTGTCAGGTAAATCTAAACGAACATGTAATTTAAAAGTATTTTCTCTGCTTTTCTCCATTTAAGTTTTATTTCGGTCAAGGTTTTCACTTTATTAACTACATGTATTATGTGTTTTAGTACATGTAATACGTCATTACAATGTATTTATCTGATTTCTCAAACCTTTATTGGAATTTGATTTCAGTTCTGGTCATGTAAGGGGCAGGAGAGTGGATGCCAAGAAACACAGGAAAGAGTTGGAGAAACTGATCAAAGAGTCGGACCAGAAGGCCGGGGATTCTGGGTACGACGACGGACTAGAGGAAGAGGACGATGCTATAGAGCTGCTGGGTGAGGGATAGCTCTTCTGTTATCAATGTTTCTAAATGGGCTTTGATTTATATATTTGTTGGAAATCCCTGGGTGTGCAGTTTGTGAATAAAAGGGTTTTATAGCATAAAGATAAAGTCGTTGTTATACATGGAAAGAGATACATATATAACAGTGAAATTTTTCAAAGGAATATTGTTGATAGCAAAATATGTAATTAAACATGTTATTGCAAGACCTGCTTCATGGATATAGTGTTATTTATTTGTTTTAGATTTGTTTTTTCTTTAATTACATTGCTATTGAATAGGAAAGTCCTTTGATAAACATTTCTAAATACATGGTATTACTTTTGATTGCAGAGGATGCAAATGATCTGTTAAATGAAGGTGTAACCAAAGTTCCAAAGTCTGGATACAAACTCAGCAGAGTAAGTCAAGGACATGTATACCAATAGTTTATTATAATAATTCTGATATTTTAAATGTGCTTAGAGTTCTTATGTTTATATCATATATATATATGTTTTTGTTTGGTTAAAAAATTTCTTTTATAAATTATCACTTTTCCTATATTAATTTTCTAGCTTCTACAGCAAAGACAAGAGGACGCAAATATCAAACTTAATATCAAGTATGTTGACATTTACACTGACTCTTTTTCAAAGACATTTTTTTATTTTAATATTGTTCTTAATATTAATTTAAGTTTCATTTTCAAAAAAGTGTAACAATTTTATAAAAAAAAAAAAAAAAAAAAATAGAAAGTTTACAAATCTTGTATTTTAATATTAAACCTGTAAATGAAAACTAAAAATTATCATGATAGATGCTTGTAATTTATATATTTATGAACTCCAATCATTACATACAACTTTTATTCCAACAAGGATTGCTGATACTTATGGGGGTGAGATTCATCACGTTTCTTCTACTAAGTTGAAACAAAAAATTGTTGTGCACTTTTAATTTTATGATTTTCTTCCGGCTTTTCCTGTAACACCAATTAACGGTCTCTACCCCACAACCAATCTCACTTCCAGTTGTTCTGCTAATTTCTGTTCAGTTGAATGTGAAGGTTATACATATCCATTTGTGGTATGTCTATAAATAGTAATGAGGGGAATAAATCAATTACTGGTACGAGATTGCATTTTTGGTTTTTTTTCAAGTACCTGTCAAGGTTACTTCAGGCCTAAATCTCATGTTTGCAAAATTTGTTTTGATAGGGATGCTGCTTATAGGGTGTCAATTATGTTTCAGCAAAGATCTCCATATATTTATTGGATTGAACTTTCATGTTTCAGGAAGTTTTGATCACAAACTACCGGTACAATTACTACATACATGTATGTATGTATGTATGTATGTATTGAATATTTGAGCTGTAGGTGAATAGTTGGTACTCTACATCTAAACAATTATGATTTTGTTCAGATGGCTCATGTCTTTGTAAATCAAGTGTCACTTGATTAAAGAAGGTCAAACAAGGTCTTTGGGGGGGGGGGGGGGGGCATTTTTGGAGTTTTTGGATGTAGGCCCAGGGTTTTGGGTTGAGGAACCTTTACAATCAGACTGATAGATACTAGTAAATAGTGTAGATTTTCTTGATCTGTATATAGTACTTGAACTTCTCTTAGAGTCTTTTACGTTTTTTCAGTCTTTACGCAGGTGCAGAGCCGGCAGAGAGTTACGTAGGTCTGTATGACAATAACCTTCTTTTAATTCTATCAATGGTTTCAAGATGTTGTTTTCATACAAACTTCACCAGTGCTTGCCTTACAAAAATGAAAAAATGAAAAATTATCTTTGTATACATGTATGTTTTGCATCACCAAATAAAGATAAACATGTAGGTCAAATCAAGTACATATACTGGTACATGTATTATGAAATTTATAGATATTATTTTATTATGAAATTTATAAATATTTTGATGTATCACTCATACATGATGACAGAACAAGTACCCGTATGATTGTTAAAATTATTGAAGTTCACTGATAGACATGACAGTATAAATAACTGTTTTTTTATTTGTTTTGATACTAACAGTCTTTTATTTGTGCATTCTCTGCTTGAGATCATTGGAAGTGGTCACCATCACTATTACTCTTTTCAAAATGATTTTCCCCCCAAAAAACCTATGTTATGATAGTTTTTTACAATGCACACAGTTTTCAGCTGTCTTTGCAAGCAATATTTGACAGAAATAAGCTTTTTAAACTGGATGATTTCATAGCAAATGCCAATGGAAAAATGTATAATCATAAATGAGCTTATCATATAGTGAGAGTTATATTAACTTTTTTTATAACAACGCAAATTACGTTAACTCAAACATTTATCCTATAATTAAAAATATTTTTTTCAATGATAGAATTGAACTTAATGCAATTCTTTTTTGGATGGAATAATATCAGATATCACTATAAATGTGGAAATACTTGAATAATCTAAAAGTTTGCCATTTTCAACAACAATATGATTAAAAATCACTGTACAGTTTAAAAATTCTTTACTTTTGCAAGATTTATGCAGATAATTTGTTGTATAAATCTGTAAATGAGATATCTATTTTAACTGTAACAAAAATATTCTGATTTATATGAACTTGTATTATAGGGGATGAATTTTTGCTTGCAGGAGATGTTAACTATAAATCCTCGAAGATAGACGATCTGTTTGACTCAGACGAGGAAAGACCTGCAACTGGTAGGGTTATTTTTCAAAATAGGTCAGATACAATTTTTTTGGTGATAGTTTCTTAATTGAAGTAATTAGATCAACTAACAGGAGTTATAGCTAGCAGCCTTCAGTTGATATTTAGAATGATAGGAAGAAATGTCTGTTATATATAAAAACCATAATGATTATTATACTTTAATGTTAAATACTAAAATCTGATTAGTTTAGAGGCAGTTGATAATCCGTTCTATAACCCTCAGCAATAGCAACGCACTTGGCAACGGGTAACACAGCGAATTGTTACATGCGCGTAAATTATGCACGTACGGTTCGCCATAGAATTAATGTCATTACTATATATAATATAAGCAGTAAATAATCTTTAAAATGAAGACATTCAGTATAATTAAACAAATAGTGCCTGTTTGGGAGGGTAAGAGTTGAAATTGACACCCCTGGAAAACCCTTGTCAACCTCCACTTCGCGTCGGTTGACAATGGTTTTCTCGGGATGTCAATTTCAACTCTTACCCTTCCAAATAGGCACTATTTATGTACTGGTACTAGTTTTATACAAGTACTGATAAGATGATATTGATGTACCTCATGAACTACTAGACTTTGCAAAAAAGTGTTACCAATATTCATTATATAGATTTGAAAGTTAGATATTAAATGATCAAGAGAAACAATCGTAATATGCCAACTCCCTAAGTTGTAAAAAAAAAAACTTTAATCAGAAATTACCTCTTTATTAACATTTCATGGAATATAATTTTTTTTTTTAATTTTACCCTGCATTTTACTTTACATTACTACAATAATTGTAACAGGTATTTTAACAGATGACCATTTTTTATGTCTTTAGGTATGTCTGGGTTCCGATCTTCCCCTGGGGACAGCGATGAAGAATTTGAAAGTGTGTCACAAGTCACAGGGCCGGTCAGTAACACATTTCATTTACTGACATGAATGTACTGGTATTATGTATATTAAACCTCGTGTTTTATTAAAAGCTAATTGCTGTAATGAAATCCAGCTCTTTGAACAGCATTCAAAGCATATCTAATTATTGGGTCAAAGATGGAGAGTGGTGAGCTATGTGGGCCATGGGGCTTTTCATTCATTTACCATATATATATTTTTTTAAATTGTCTTTTATTTGTTTTAGAGAAGACCAGTGTGGAATGTTGGGGAAGATTCTGATGGTACGTAATATAAAAATAATATGATACAAGATTAGTTCCAAAGATTTCAATATCTTGCTCATTTTCACAGTAAAGAAAAAGTTTTAGATAAATTATTTTTCATGTATAATCTCTTACTGAGATTGTGACAAATGTAATAATGTACATTATTGCATATGTGTGTAAAGCTGTATAGATTTATGTATACATTTATTTGTAGGTGATATTTTCTATCCTCGAAACTCTAAAACATCACCAGACCTCCCTTTATCCAGGAAAAGTGTCTCAATATCCGAAAGGTATTTCATTTATGAAGTTAAGGAAACTTTTTTCAGTTTAAATGGAGAAGTAAACCACCAGCAAATTACAATATAGAATTTAATTTACATACATGGCTTTCAATTACCAGTTGAACTGTGCAGTATTTTTGAAGTTCATGAGTTTTCTTTCAATAGAAAAAACTTGAACCAAACTGCCCCAGAGAGATTTGAACCCTCTCCTCTTCAGTCCTTGGACAGTGTTCATGGTAGAGGTGTACCGATCAAAACGTGGAACCCAACCGCCCAAAGCATGCAGTCGGTGGTATGTACTGGACCTACACTGTTACAGGGCTTTAGTAGCACAGTACAGCTGTCAAAATAAATGTCTGTCAACTCATTCATACTCTTTAATACCTATCAAAATAAAATTCTTTCCAGATATAGTTGTTTTGGCAGGGTTATGATTTATATTAGAATAGCAAACACTGTGTAAGTTTAGATATCTGTTTTAGTTACTGAGCAAGTACATGAGTTCGGTCATTATAATAGCCTTATCCAATATAAATACATGTATAGAAGTGTATGACAGTGTGTCGTATTTACATGCTTTAGAAGAGTAAATTTTTATTAAAATGATCTTATAATCATTGTTTATCTATCAACTATATAGAGTACAGTATTTATTATTTTTTAAATAGGAACTACTTTTTTAAAAGAAATTAGACCATCTAAGAGATTTGTTGCTTGTTCAAACAATTTTATTTTTTCAGTTTCTTTTTTAACTCATTTTATATACCAGTACACAAGACTAAGGGTAGAAGTTAATAAAATGATTTTAATAGATTCATACGCTTGAATACTTTCTTATGCCACCTATCACCAGTACTATAACATGTTTGTATTTTTCTTTCCACTCATCACCATTAAATAAATTAAATTTTCCATTCAAGGAGTCAGTACGGTCTACCAGTGGAGGGTGGCAAATTCCACGCTACGACTCAGAAACAGAATTCTCAGAATTTGGAGGTAAACCATCAAAATATCTGTTTTAATTGTTTGTAAAATCTAGAAGAAAAACTTTTGCATATACCGGTATTTGTTGCAAATAACTTGATCAAAATTAATACAATGGTAACCTTGTACATGTAGTTACATGAATCTTTGTTTATTTTAGCTCAATTATAACTAATATTTAATAAATAAGTAATAATAAACTTAAGTTTACTTGTACTAATATTAGATTTACAAGGATGTTGCTGTGCTGGAATGTAGGTTATCTGACAGTTGCACTGACCTTCACATTGTTATCTATAACATACGTGTGAACAAGATCAAAGAGTAGTTTTCTGTTTTTAGATCAATCTGCCAGGAATCGTCCACCAAGAGCATACTAGAGGAGAAAGGGACTCATTTTATACAGAGTTTTATACATGAAGATCTAGTTTATAGATAGACTATTTATCATCTCATCTCCCTCGTTGTCTGTGATCTTTTATTTGCAAAACATATACTTGTACATGAATATTTTTATGTTATTTTTTTTTTTAGAAAAAAAAAACTTTTTATATTAATAAATTAGATTATGCATTATGAGAGGTTAGAGTGTCTATTTTTTGTGTCTTCTATTGCTTATTTCAAATCAAATTTTAGAAGAGGCCTCAGAAGGGTTCTTGTAAGATTTAAGATGAACTTTCATGTAAATAATTTTATTTACAAGTGTAGCACAATTGTCTTATTGAGGCTACTAACCTTGTTGAATGTTGATGATAAAGTTTGGTTTACATTTATATACAGGTTCTATACATGTATCAAATGAAATTTTCCCCAGGTGAGCATAGCATTCCATAAGACCCATTTACTGAAATGTGACACCTATGTGTCATACACCCAGTCAAATTGTATTTATCACAAATAAACAACACAAAACTTGGTCAGCTGTATATGGGATTGATGTGTCTATACCCCCAGATATTTTGACAAACATGCCTTGTCGGTACAACAATATACTTCACAATGGGGCAGCGAATTCTTCATAATCTCACAGTCTGTGGCCTGAAATGAATTAAATTATTACCTGACACTTGATAAAATTGTACTAGTATCCACTAAGCTGGTATGCTTCCATATAGGATCTTTCAAATATTTTCTTCAAATTAAAGTTTAATCTCTTGAACGTTCATGCCAATTTCTTGAGTCAAAGTTTATAGTCATGTTTTGATACACAGGGAGTAAGCATGGCGCAATTATGTGATTCTTGATAAAATATGTTTTGATTTGAAGAAGCACGTTATGTATAGATACATACGTCGATGCAGTGCGTTGTAAAGGGATAACCATCATAGGAGCGGATCATACATATACTCCCAACAATACAGGTCTGGTTCCAAGTACAGTTCAGTTGGTCATCACAAGATGGGCAAGCCATTCCGGTAACTGTTCAAAAAATGTTCCCGGGATAAATCTTTTGATAATTTAAAAAGTAACTTGAATTCATGAGGAGGTTCGAAAACCTCTGGATCTCAATGTTAAGACTTTCAAGACGGTTAATTGTTATGAGTACTTATCGTCTATGCTTTATTGCGAAATGGAATGTTTGCGTCGCGGGATCATTATTCTTACAAATGTTAGACGTCCATTACATGAATATATTGGAAATGTGATACAGTTTTATGCGATGGAAAGATGAAATATACATCTTTGCTATCCTTTATTCTCGTCATAAACGAATCGGACCCTTGGCTAGCGAAGATTAAAAAAAAATTAAAAAACATGAAAAAAAACGGAACTCTGAGAATCATTTCACTTTTTTGGTCAATTTGAAAATAATCTTAAAAAGAAAAATATCGAGTAAATAAGAGCCTCACTTTGGCTTGGACATGACTGAGTATTACACGATGGATTGAGGTCAACCACCTCTCCCGTGCAATTTTTCCCGCCAAAAAGGGGGTCGTGACAGGTCCTCGTCCTAATCTGGTAGCCACCCCCACAGGTGGCGCTACAAGCACTCCAGCTCCCCCACTCGCCCATATAGCCATCCACTACAAATCCAATTCATTGTGTAAGCAAGTTGTATCACAATTATAGTCTTTGTGAATTGGTAGGGCCAAAATTCAAAGAGATAATTTTTTGAAATGCATGATGTTCAGAATATTTTGTCGAATTTTCAATTAAAAATACTTTGCTGTTGAAATAGATTTTTATAAAAACTAGTTAGAATATCTGTCGCCGGTGTCGTACTTGAAAAGAGTTCATACATCAGAAGCATTATATACATATAATGTACTAGATCTGCGTAGTCTGACATTATCTCCAGAGATACTAATAATGAATTTGAAGCGTGTCAAATTACATACAGTCTTTTATTTCAGAGCGCGTCAGTCACAGTGTTATTTAATGCGAGTGTCCTTTTCTTTTAAAAATTGACATACTTTAGGTATACGACCTGCAAAAACTGAATGACTGAAATCAAATATTGACTTCTTATAGTTAATTTTAATTAATTAAAATTATCATAGTTTCAAACTTTCTTGGAAGTACTTATAGTCTGTCCCAAGTTACAGCTTCCATCACTTTTTGGTAATTTTTAACAAAAATACACATACCTGTGAAAGAAATACAGTTGAAATCGATGAAAGGGAATATATCAAAGATATCTTCATTGAACAATTATCATTTTTCACTCATAAAGTTCACAGGAACGAAAACAAATTTCTTACGGGGATTTATAATGGGAAATGTTTACATCTTTTCTCCATTCGGAAGTACTCGGGATACCTCGCACAATTTCTCAATCATCCGGGCTTTTTAATGGCTGATGCAATGCAAAATCCCCGTCGACTTTCTATTTTGGGATGTGTGTTGAAACCTTAAGCGGCATAGAGGGGGCGTTTCAAAAAAGATAATCGGACATTTTTCATATTAGTGGATAAACGTAGTTTGAGCACATAGGTATTTTTATGATTATCGAAATATCAAGCAAAAAGTGGTGGAAGCAAAAACTCGGGACAGAGTATAGTTGTTTATACGAAACCGCATCCTCAAAACTGGACAAGATTCAAAATCGCTTTACCGAATTTGGCGAAATGAACCTATGCACTTAAACACGTAATTCGTGTATATCTTACATGGAATATTTTTTTTATTTAAAGATGTAACAGGCACGTAGCATCAGAGGGGGCCAGGGGCCCACTTTTTCTCGCAGCAACTAACCTTTTTTTTTTAAATTAACATATAAAAATAGAATTATCATGGGGTTGCCCCCCCCCCCCCACTTTTTTGGGAGCATGTAAAAAATTAATATGAAGATAAGGAAATGAGGACTGAAATTGAAGTTATATACTACGCCGGCTAACACCCCCCCCCCCCCCCCCCCCCCCCCCCCCACGGATTAGGATTTTGTAGATTTTGGGTTGCTTGTCAAGAATTTTTGGATGAGTTTGGCCCCCCCACTTTCAAAAACGATGCTACGTGCCTGTGTAAGATCAGGAGGGAAGGAGAAACACGTCCTTAATTTAGGATATAGGTCATTCAGTGTTCTCTGTTGTTATTGTATTAATGTCAGAACAAGGGTGCTGGGAAAGTTCATTCCTGACAATACGTGGATATATCAAACAATGGAACGTAATAGATAAAGAATCTCACACGATTCTAGACAACCCTGAAATACGCCCCCTGTATTTATCATTTATTTGAAACTTAGAGGGCTGCATGGTCATTTTTAGGCTATATCAAGCTCAGATTTCAAAGAAAAAATATATTGAATTTTTTCTTTTATAGCTGAAAATTATATCATATGTTCAAATTTAAGGCAGATTCAGGGCGGTAAATTATTTGATCACTCGGCCTCCTTAAATTGAATTTTTCGAACCAATGTAAGGAAAATACTACCGGTTGTTTGTTATTATCGTTGCTTTGGTGTCAGTTATCTTTTCTAATTAATTACAGATTGAGAACATTGAATCTATCGCAAACTACGGCCAATATGTACAAAAATATCTCTTTAGATTGAAGCGTTTGTTTTGTGTTTTTGGGGGTTTTTTGGTTGGGGCGGAGAGGGTAACAGGGAACTGGTGTTGTTGATTTTATTTTGTTTTGTTTGCATTTTAGTTTTTACGAAAGCCTTTTGATCTCATTTTTGAAGATTAAAAAAATTAATTAATCGCGAATAGACGTGAAAGTTTTGCGAATAAAAGCGACACACTTTTGGCGGCGGGGGGGGGGGGGGGTGTGTTGTTGTTGTTGTAAAGTGACATAAAAGGAATATTTGCACGAGATCATTTGAGATGCGGGTTTTACTGAATTATTAGATAGGTGGTGGTTTGATTTGTTGACATACAAACCTGGCATTTGACATACAAACCTGGCATGTTTTGGGCTGGAGCCGCAGGAGTTGTTGATGGTGCCATTGTTGGCCGAGTCGAGGATGAACTTGTATCTAAGATTGTTAGGCATGAAAACACAAGAATCATATAAAAAATATTTTAAATAGTACAAACATTGAACTTCACATGCTTTATATATCTGCGAGGGGTATTAATCGTGATCTAAACATTTGATATGACTTTAAAGGGGCATGGTTACGATGTTGGTCAAATTTTATTTTTATTATTTGCAATGCTTAAGGAATGCATTTCTAATGATCAAATGAAATTTGGGTGCCAGTCGTTGAATTTTAAGCAAGATACAGGGCTCACAATTCTTCGTCATATAAACAAGGCTCGTGCCCTGTTTTTGTTTACATAGGTTCAATATACCAGTAAAAAATCTTTTTAAAGCTGGTTTGTCTATCTTATTCATTTAAAGCATAAATAAACAGTTACTAACGATTAACACATTTATTTTAGGTCTAAAACTGGAATTTTAACTTCAACATTCGAAATGAAACAAACACTTTGTTTACATAGCGAAGAACTGTAAGCTCTGTAACTCGCTTATAACTCATCAAATGACACTCAAATTTTGGTTGCCTATTAAAAATGCCTTACTAAAGCATTGTAAACATTGAAATCGAAAAAATAATTTTTGACCAAAATCGTGACCATGCCCCTTAAATAGATGTACATCTGTATTTTTTCATTTTAAGGCTTTAAACAAAAACATGCACCAAACGTATTTTTTTGTTAAATAGCTGAATGTAAAATTTATTCGTTATGAAATAATATATAACAGTGTGTCTTCTAGACTGCAACCGCGTATCATGATACGATCCCGGCACATTAATTTTCCCATAAGATTAATTTGCGAATCGCAAAATTTTACCACACGCAAATATAATAGAATAACAGTGAATAAACACGGTAAATATATATCACATTATCATCAGTTACCTGGACATGACTGGTTGTTACAGGAAGGATTGACCTCCACGGTGTCTCCCTGGCACGGTTTCCCGCCATAGATCGGGTCATGACAAGTCCTTGTCCTCATCTGGTATCCACCCCCACAGGTGGCGCTACAGCCACCCCAACTACCCCACTCACTCATGTAACCGTCGACTGCAATATCAGTGTCATATTACATAACATCATAACTACTTTCGATAACCAATTACTTCTTCCTTATCATATTTTTTTTTGGGGGGGGGGGGTATTGTTGTTTTTAAAAAAAGATATTATCTATTACGTGTATACGTAACTACAGTAGTACTAGTATATAACATATTAACGAATATTAGATTTCATGTTCGATCATTTAATTATAAACTATTAGTATCTTTTTCTGTTGCATTTTTTTTATTGAATTAGCAAGAGCGATTGGATCTTTTCTAACCTGCACAAGGAAACAAGGAACAAATCTGAATCTGAGAATTTTCGCCAGCACAAGACAATCCATCATTTTTGGGCGCTGGATTTGAGCAGGTGCGATTTCTTGTCTGAGTTCCTTGGTCACATGATGCACTGCAAGATGACCATTCTGTCCAGAATGACCATCCACCATTTACTAAAAATAAACTGTTCCGGATAAGATAGCATTGGTTTTAATATCTTTAAGGAGTGACAGTAGCGAATCGAAGAGAGAGATTAACTTTTTAAAGGCGTGAATGATAAAATACATTGAAATAAAAACTAATTTAAAGAGGAAGGACGGGCGTATCTGTGAATATTTTAGAGAAGGAAAATTGCATGGCCGCATCGATAAAAGCTGTTCCAAAGACGTTTCACAGTGGAACTTTATTGATGTATAATGTATGTGCACGTTTTCGCATACAGCTGAGGGAACTTTCAGTATATCGCTCGCTTACATTATATAGATCTACATATATATATATACTTGTATACCGACCACTTGGTTCTTGAGTTGTCGTCATTGCAGCGTGAGGTAGCGTTGTAGCAGCGTGAGTTGACGTGGCGACAGCGTGAGTTGATGGAATGGCAGACTGAGTTGCTGTTGCGGTTTCATGAGTTGATGAGGACAAATGAAGATCTATTATATTTAAACGTATAATAAGATTCAAAATCAATGTATGGTGCTGGATATGTAAAAAGGGGGCTATAAAGTGAAAAAGGTTGACATTTTTGCATTCAGATTAAAAAGCATCACCTTTACAAGTACATCTAGGTTCGTGTCGTTTGCGGCCATCTCCGCTGCAGACGATAATATGCCCACTATGGCAATGGAAATTTTGTCTGCAAAAATGCCACGAGAATCAAAACACACCTTTAACATTTCCATTAACATCGGTATCATACCAGTACCAAACCTTGCTTAAATTTGTTTACCTGTATCAGGTGATGAAATCGTACCTGTATCAAAGCATACCTGTAGCAGTCTTCTACTGTACGGCATGATGGATCGTGTGCGTGTAACGAGCCTAGTAAATGTAATATCAATTATAAGGCAATTATTATTTTTTTCCAAAAAAAGGGAAACAGCCCCCTACCCTCCCTCACAATAATTTTTTTTTTTTCAAAAAAATAAACAAAAGATCACCCTCTTTCTCGCACCCAAAAAAACCCCCACAAATCCTAATCCACTGAAGTGAAGTATATCAATAACTTCAATTTCACTCTTTATTACTTTATTTTCGATTCATTTCATTTTTTTATATACCCCCAAAAAGTGGGGGGGGGGGGGCAACTCCATGATGATTCAATTTTTCATATGGAAATTTAAGAAAAATATTTGCTGCTAGAAAAAGGGGGCAGAAAAAGGAGGGGGCAGAAAAAGGAGCTGCCCCCCCCCCCCCCCCCGATGCTACGTGCCTGCAAGATCGATGAAAAGTGAAATCTTTTTTACAGCGCAGAGTTCCTTATAGCATACGGTGCCGTATGTATGATAATTTCATTGTATTTAGTTATATAATATATAAGTACTTTTGTATAAGTTATTCATTATGTGGTGACACTTACCAAATAATAAACAAGGAACGGCGACAGCAATAAACCAAATCATGCTCTACAGAAGGGAATAGTTTGTACTACAGGAAAGTTCACGGTATACAACAAGCAATTAAAGGTCAAATACTATACCAATACGAGTGAACGGCTTATCTTGACAAAGATAGTGCATTCTTACCATATATACATAATGTGAAACTATGGAAATATCTTGTTGTCAACTATCAGGAAGAGGACGTTCCATTAGAACTTAAACCGTGTATACAACATCAGTTCATTTGAGTATGTTGGACAAACCTTTTTTCCTCAAAATAATGTGGAAAAATCGAAATTCTATGGTGGCATAATTCTGCCCCATGTATGCAAGTTATTTTTCTGTCAAATATGTCGACATGTAAAATAAATTATGTCGACATACAAGATAGCTATGTCAACATGCAACATGGCATGCAAGAATTTTGTAATTAAGAGGATTCGATGGCCGTGGCCATTTTTATACGGCACTGATCTCCTTCAAAAGAAGTTAGCTCTTTATAAAAATATAGAAAAATACTAAAATTTTAAAGTCAAGTTTTAAGATTTCTTTCTCATGTTAATACTAGTTTATAGGATAGCAATTTAACTTTAAGTCATGTGTCTCAAAATTTAAGGTTGATCTGTATGAAAAATTTATATCAGAATTTATGAAGTTTGGTTGTTTTTATAGATTTTGTGTTTTTCTCCTTTTTTCATTCGGCTTGAAAACAATGTTTAAGATATCTTCACCAAGCTATATATAAGGATACGCATTAGTGTAACAAATTCACCTATCCCTGACCCTTTCTATGTCATAATAACCTCTTCTATATATATATACACATGTACGAAGGGTACATTTAACACGCACCAGATTGTTTGACATTAAGCGTATAAAATATAGATACGGCACAATACATGTAACGAAAGCACAAAATCAAGATTTCTTGGTATATGATTTCTTGTATATCTACTTTATTTTAACAAGTACATGCACATGTATATAGTTCTATGGTGATTCGTATAATGCGCAAAAGAGTTTATACATGCATGTAATAACTATTATTAATGTATGCAACAATTTCTATTAAGAACAAAGTACGAGCAAAGATTTTTGTAAGTCAATATAATACAACGAATTTATTAATATTTCTCAATGATGAGGTAGAAAATTAAGGATATACAGCCGGATATCTATCCTCAAAATTCGAATCACGTGACGGGGCGTCATTGCAGACATCAACGCAGGCTTTGCAGCATTTCCAACCAAGCGCTCTGGAAGCCGTGGTTTGAGGGTCCGTGCAGATTTCACTACATTTAGGGGGAGTGATGCTCTGGAGACAAAAACTGTCCAGTGCGTTACTAAGTACGTTGGCGTTGTTTCCCCATGGACAATCTGTGGAAGATAAGGTCGAAAAAATAATGCTACTAAACATATAATGCCTTAACATACAGGTACGTAGCATCAAAAGCGGGGGGGGGGGGGGGGTTACCCCCCATTTTTTGGATTTTGAAGATTGGCGGGAATTATTTCTTTATTTTTGCAGATAAGAATTCATCTGAGATTTCAAGATTTCAGATAAGTCTCCCCCCTCCCAACACACATTTTCAAACATAAGTCATCAAAGATTACAGAGCTCACCGAGACATGGAATCACCTTTATGAGATCCCCCTTTTTAAAGCCCTTTATCATACTATATTAAAATCATATCTTATGATTTTTTTGGGATAATTGAATTGTTTGGTATGACACAATATTGTTTAAAATCATAAGATATAATATTGTATCATATTACATGTTAATTTTATGACGTATTGAAAACTACAATATTTATCAATTAACAGACTACTATACAATATTGTATCGTACTATGCATCAAATTTGTGTCATGATACACCATAATATTGTATCATATGATACGATGTTATATGTATCAAAATATGAGTATGTCATGATTTGATATGTTATCATAAATTGTGTTGGTATCATGTGATATGATATTATATCATATGATATAATATTGAATACTATGATAATGTGATTTGATATTTATTATGATATTGTATCATGTGATAATATTGTGTCATTTAATATTGGTATTATACGACATTGTATCATTTGATGATTCACAATATTGAATCATGTGATATGATTATAATATCATATAATATTGTACAATATGATTAAAACAGCAATAACTGTATATTATTATATGATTGATTAATTCCTAGCCCTCTAATTGGCTGATATCCAACAATCAAGGAAAAAACCCAGAACGTTATATCCACCTGCACGTGACTAAGGAGGTCAATATAACATTTGATACATCTGGTCTGCTCAGAAAACTTAAACCAGGTCGGATGCTTCTCCCGACTTTGTCTCAGTAAGCTAAAAACGGCATTTTTTAGACACAGTTTAGTTTAATACTGGCGTCCGTGTACACTTACCAGCATCGACGTACTTCTCCGGCAGCAGTAGGGACCCTGTACAGAGTTCTGAACAAGCCAGGTAGACGCTTTCCTGGTAACAATAGGCCTTCCTGAAAGAACTAGCCTGAAGTCTTTGACAGTTCGCGTGGTCTGCAATGAAACATGAACATGAGCGTCTGTTTGTTGGAATTAAGGTTTTCCAATCCTCAAGATGTATTTTATTTCATCATAAAAAATTTATTTATCCTTCAAACTTTCTAAATGAAAAAAATAAAAAGATATTTTTTGATGGCATCCATGCATTTTACGAAGTTATTGCAATTTGGGCCACGATGGATATAATTGAATAAATATACAAAAAGAGAACACATTAGAAAAATATAAAAACGGCTTTATGGTGGTTCGAACCCTTCACCTTTACTAGTATGTAGTAGGTCTCTGTGGAGCCACCAAGCCAAGCAACAGATCGTTGAATAACTGTGAGTATTATATGAACACTATAATACTAGTTAGATTTGTCTATGTATAAAAGGCAGATTTATATGGTACGAATATAAAAATTCAGGATAATTTAGAGATATTGAACATTGCTGAGGATCTGAGATCGTTAATATGCCCCTGGTATGGCAGTTCATCTATATAAGTTACATTTCATTTTAAGCATCGGTGTCAAAGCCCCGATTTTCAATTATGTAAAAATAAAAAAGGCCTTGTATTAAAACAATTACTACGACTGTGACAAATTACATATTATCCATTTTTAATTAAATACCCTTAGGCAACCAACCGATGTCACATATTTGAAAAGTTGATTTAAAACTTGCGATATATTTCCTCTAGCTTTCAAAGTGTAACAAATTTCATTAGAACATTCTGACGATCATATTTGTCTACTGTTTACAAAAAGATGTCCAAAACGTCTCAATGACACGACAGTTATTCGTTGTTTAATCAAAACTAGTGAAATTTCGACAGGTTTAAAATAAGATATTCAACATTTACTTTGTCAAACATACAAAAACAAAACACAAGAGCAAATTTAAACCAAGTCGTAAACCATATACTAGTATGTCCATACGATCAAATTAGAGTGAGTGTCTTGCTCAAAGAGAGACTTGAAAGGGGTGGATGGGTAAAGTTGGTACATGTATATACATTAACTTAGTAGTTGACAGCACGTTGATATAGTGATGTAACGGAGAATACTAAGTCGTGCTATTATAATAATTATATTAAATTGTGTTTAATTTATTTGACTGTGGGCTTTAGCGTACGCCAATTTATTGTACATGATTAATGACAATAGCTCCTATCAATCAAATTCGTTGATATATTCCCGACATTACATCCCTACAAGATTAACCAGGATCTTGCTTGTTGGATAGAATCGGTATTCATGATTGTTTGGTTTTAAAAAATACACAGCTTATTTTTTAAAGATCGGATCAGGTCACGATCTCATAAGGATAACGAACGACTTCTCTAAGACTTTACAGCCAGTTCTGTGTATTGCAAGATGATAATGACCTGGCTGTAATGTTCTTTAAAGAATTAGACGATTTCAATACGATTTCTACACAAAGTTTCCGTGAAAGGATGGCGACTGTCCATATACGACATGAGACGTTACATAACTTTAAATCCTCTTCGTGCGTCGTACTAAATTTAAAGTTTTTCATGAAGTCTTTCGTATCGCGGTGAAGTCTTGTAGTGATCGTATCACGTTCGTGTCCCTCTCTCGAAAAACGTTTGCATTAAGATCTACACAAGGATTCAAATTAGCAAATGATAAAACCAAAGGCATTTGATAGCCACTTATTGAAGGTATGTATATTTCCCCTTTATTTCCCGAGAAAAAAATCACGAATTTAAATTTTCCAAAAGTTACAAATATGTTCAAAAATTTGTGGTACCAAAGACGACCAAGAATTTCCAAGACATAGTTGCTGCTACTTGATACGAGATATTACAATTACAGTTGCATTAATCACATAACATAACCAATTTGAAATTGATCAAATGTATGAAATGTATCCATATGAAATATTAATACTTTGTTCACAAATACCTGCAGTAGTCATAGTAAGTAGACATGCTAGAGTAAAGATGAATGTCGTTCGCAAATCCAGTAGTTTCTTCATTATAAAACCCATTTCTAAATACCAACAATTGTGTATGACAGTTGCTTTGAAAACTGAACACAGTTCACTGCGCACATAACATCAACTCACTACATTAAAGTTCTATTTTTAGTTTTCATCGAAGGTAGGAATTCCGGCGTCGTTTATGACAGATAATGATTTTTTTGCTAAAGGATATTGAATTTGGTGCAATCATCAACGAGAATGGGCTATAGATTGTGGGAAAAAAATATTTTTCAAATTCGAATAAGAAATGGAAAATGTAGCGATGAAATGTAATAAAGCTTAAATTAAACCAAACATGTATATTAGTTTTTTATTTGTATAGTAAACTAACCCAAAATCAAATACAATGTAGTTAAGGGTGTTTTTCTTGACCTCTCACTAACGATAATATATACGTATGTGAGTGTTCGATACGAACTCGTATCTCAATCGTCGAAATATTTGTCCGATTATTGTTTTTAGACTCTTTATCAAACCACTACCGCCCTCTATTAATATAATAAACATGGCATTATTTATTCAATTGGTATAAATTAAAACCAAACATTGAGGTCTCAATACAGTATATGCATAGTGCATTACGTGTTTAATGAAGCAAATTGGCATTTCGTTAACTTATATTTTCTGTGAGAAAACAACTTATAATCCCCTTCTGTCCAGTATTTTTGCCAACTTAATATTAAATGTACAAAATAACAATCAAATGAAAAACCATTTATTTGATTTTAGATCTTAAATAAGGTATGTTAACCATAAAAAATCACACAAAATATATAGTTCAATCTTAAAAATTTTGGACTGAGATAACAATTCAACAATGTTAAACAAACCGCAGGAAGACTAACAATTCCACACCTTCTGGAATTATATATATACTGAGACTGTCCAACTTAACCAGGATAAATTGTGAAAAGACCATATAGATGGGGAAAAAATCAGAAGAAAAAACATGTGGGTGTAATGTCACAAAGTCTTTGAATTTTTACAGTGGGATGTTTTACAACTATTATGAAGTATGAACCCATACTAATTGAAAGAAAATTACTTTTGAACTGAATCTGATACCGGTAATATATATGCATCTTAGATTTTCCCCTTCTTACTGTTTTCGTGCAAATTAACATTAAGTAAATAATGTACATGTGAAAATTTACTGCAGAAAATGCTTGCATTGTTTTAAAACTACAAATTTGTTGGAAATTACGACAGAGGTATATCTGGTGCATATATCAAGAAACGTCCTATGTAAGCGCAACATATTGTCCATGCTCGGCGTCCTTGACTTCTGGAAGGTCAACAACATTACCAATGACCTCAACCTCTTCAGAAACCATCCCCTGCTCATTTTCCTGGTTCACGATCTGAAGAATGACAACAGTCTGCTGGTCGTCAGAACTGTTTGGATCCTGGACCAGATTCTGAATCTGGAAATTCCCATCAATGGAGGGCACATTGATGATGTCCGCCGATGAAAACCCCTGCAGGTTGGTGGTGGTAAGAATCTGTTGATCTGAGGTCAATCCTGACAACGTCTTCAGGGCCTGGGCGGCCATTTGAGGTAGAGCGTTCTCTTCTATGGTGACAGTTTCCATGGGGATTCCCATTGATTCATTGACATAGGTGTAGGTTACCATGGATGCATCTTCTCCCATATCTACTTTCTGTGCCAGTGAATTCACAAAGCTGTCCTGTTTGGTTTGTTCTACATACTGCGGGTGTTTGCGCTTGTAATGTCTCAGCAAGGTGTGCTTGTGTGCACAACGAGCATTGCACAAATTGCACACATACATAAGACCATTGTGTGCTGTCTGCATGTGCTTTTCAAGATCAACTTGTTTTGGAAATAATTTGTCACATGAATCACACTTCAGTTTCTCCCCTGCCATATGTATGAATTTGTGTTTCTTGAGCTGCTCCGGATATTTGAATGTTTTTTCACACACTTCACATTTGAACAGTTTCTCCTTCATGTGAGAATACATGTGCATTTTCCTGTTACCCTTCTGACTAAAGACTTTGCCACATTCTGAGCAAGGGTACACAATTTTCTCATCTGAGTGGAATTGCTTCATATGAGAGGTTAGCCCTGGTTTAGATGTGAGGAATTTTCCACATTCTTCACACTGAAATTTGTGTTTTTTCTCATGAACCCCATCAATATGAACTTTCAAATATTCCTCATGATGAAACATTTTCCCACAGTATTTACATTCTACATTTTTCTCGCCATGTATTTTCATGTGTTTATTCAGATTACTCGTAGTTGTGAATTCTTTTCCACACATATGACAGACCGGTTTTTCTCCAGGTAGAGAGAAGTCCTTGTCTGCAACAAACTCTGTGGGGTTCCCGAATTCATCCACGCACATGTGCGTTTCAAACTCCTTGCTAGTGATGTAGTTCTTCTGACAGATCTTGCACTGAATACTTTTCCTGTGCTCCTTTCTAATGTGAGTCTTCAGTGCTACCTGTCCGGGAAACTGCTGTTGGCAATGGTGGCACTCCACCAATGACGTGTCTTGTAAACATTGATGGGTGTGCAAGGTCCCCACCTTTACAAACCGCTTACCGCATTTCTTGCAGTAGTAGGGGTGGGTATGAGTAAAATAATGTTCCTTGTATTCCTTAACAGAATAGAAAACTTGATCACACATGTCACAAGGTGCAAATCCTTTTTGGCTGATAGTTTTGCTAGCTGAGCAGAATTTAAAGTGGTCGTCCAAATCGTTTTCTGCTTTGAACACCTTCTTGCAAATAGAACACTCAAGCTGGTCATTGTGCAGTTCTTTATGCCGATTCAAGTAGCTAAGATTCCTGAATGATTTTTTACATATGCTACAAGGAAACAAGACCTTGTCTTTCTTAACATAAATTTTAGTTTGATTACAGGTCTCTTGGTGCTTCTTCAGCATTTCAATTGAATCAAATACCTTGTTACAGTTTTCACAAAATTCCTGTTCACACAAATTCTCGTGCTTATCCAGACCTAGCTTGGTGGCAAAACCCTTCCGACACTTGCTACAAGCGTATACTTTATATTCCTCTGCTTTCTCTGGACAGCATACCAGGATGTGTTTTAACTGAGAGTCTTTTCTGGCAAATGTTTTCAAACAGTTTGGGCATTTAAAGATATCAGTGTGCATGGCTAAGTGTCGAAGCAGAGATTTTTCTGAAGGGAAAGGATGCTTACAGATGTCACATTTGATAAGCTTTTGTGGAGCTTTGGGACAAATGTGATCCCTTAGCAGCTGTTGACGTCCAAACATCTGGTTACAGTCGAGACATCTTACCTCCTTCTTGTGAAACATAAAATGGTCTTTTGCTTCCTTTACATTCTCCATTTCTTTGTCACATAGAATACACTGAAAAACCTCGCTACCATCTTTCTCCACTAAGTTAATGACTTTCTTTATCTTGCAGTCATGTTTCAACATACTCTCCTTCCGGGCAAAGTTAAAACCACAATATCGACAAGAAAACTTTCCAGTGTGCATTGGAAGATGTAATTTCAGATGATGTATATTCTTAAAGTGCTTCCCACAGTACTTGCACAGATTTTTGTATTTGGTTCTCAGTTTTTCCAGATTTTTTATTCTTTTCATTTCACTCATAATGGCCTGATTGTCAATTTCTGTAAGTGGAGTCTGTGTCTCCTCTTCCTCTGCAATGTCCATTTCTATCAGGGGCTGGTCAGTAGACCCTTGAGAAATTTGTTCATTGGATTCCAACACACCTTCTTCCCCCTCAGTTATAGATTCATTTACAACAGCAGATATATCTGCCACCTCTTTCTCTGGGTATATCATTTCTGCAGCAGTTTCACCCAATTCTGTATTTTGGGTTGTTTCTGCATTTGAAATTGCTACAGAATCATCATTACCTTCCTGCAAAGATGCATCTAAATCTACATTAGTAGTCTGCTTTTGTTGCTCATTCAAGAGCTCTGCATTTTCCTCATTGTTAATTTGATGCGTTCCATCATCAGTGTCTCCTTGAGCTTGTACATCATTTCCATGTTGCTCTTGTACATCATTTCCATGTTGCTCTTGTACATCATTTCTGTGTTGCTCTGTTAATAGTAATGACTGATTATCAGTAGCAAAATCATTGTGATTGTCACTGCTCTGGTCATCCTTCATTTTCCTTTCAGTTTTTGACACATTTTCATTGTCAAAATCCTCAGCATTCTCTGTTTGTTTTTCACCTTGCATAGAGTTAGTTTGTACATTAGCGCAAGATGTACTACCTATATGATTAGTGCTTTTAACAGCAATCGGTTTCTTCCGAGGTCTGCCTCTCCCTCTCTTCACTTTAACCTCTTGCCCCTGACTATCAATGTTAGAATTTGACACATTTCCATCCCCAGATTTTCCATTCTGTACCCTCCTTTCTTCCGACTCTGAGGGTGTTGTCTCTTCTGAGGAGTTCTCATCTCTCTTTTCTGCGGCCGTTTTTCTTGTTTTTTTGGCATTGGAGAGATAAAGGAAATCTTTGTCTATCTTGCGTTTGCTTCTAATGCTTCTTCTAGGTCGACCTTTGTACACTTCATAAACCGTAAATGCGGCGTTTTCCTCCCCCTTAAAATCTGGATCACTGGGATCATCCTCCTCAATGGCTGCCCAGTCCTCTTCATTCACCTCTTCTTTTACCTCTAATTGGTCTTCAGGGTCTTTATCATCCTCATCAAAAGAACCATTTTTGAAGTTTCTTCCTCTTTTCCGCTTTCTAAAATAAAACAAAATCAATTTTGTATTACATAATGAGAATTTTTTTTTTTAGAAATTGATCACTTGAATTATCACATTACATGGCCAAGGGGTACTCACAACTTTAAAAAAAATTTAATCTCTTTTTTGGTGCAAAAATATTTTAAACTATTTGTGTTGATTACATTAGTAAATAAACAATAATAAACTAAATGTGCTTACTCTTCTGTTTGAGACAGGTGCAGCATGAGATGATGAGCCAGGTCATTCTCGGTGGTAAATATTTGTTCACATCGCTGACAGCCATACTTGGGAAGGTCGGTTCTCTCTGTGACAACATCAGACTCCTGGTCCTCAACCACAGCTTGGCTGCTGGGTGCTGACTGCTGCTGCTGAAGTGTTAGCAAGTGTATAAATTTAAACATACATGCAGAATTGCTTACATAATGTGGAGAGAGAGAGCGAGAGAGAGAGAGAGAGAGAGAGAGAGAGAGAGAGAGAGGAACATTATTAAACAATCACTTGAATTTTCAACTTCAGAACTTAAGCATTGATCAGACCCCAGGGCCATAAAACTTAAACAAGCTTACTTTTGATATAAGTCTCATCTTTACAAAAGGAACCTATAGTGAAAAAGTGAGACAGAGATCAAAAGTGAGCTCGTCTAAGTTTTATGGCCCTTGGGCCAGGTCTTCTCAGCTCAATACCTCTTGGTGTATTATGACAGTCTGCTGTTCTCTGTCCGTCATCTCCACATGTTGGGCAGCCTGTACCAGTTCCTGGGACCCAGCCTCGTGATCAGGGAGGCTGAGTGTTGTCTCCTGAGGAGTTCCCTCCCCCTGGGTGAGATTTTCATGGGTCCCTTCCAGAGAGAAGCCTTCAGGAGCATCTTCAATGGAGGGGTATATCACCTCCATGTTTAGCATGACTAAAAATCAACAACATATTCATCAAAAAGGGTGCATGTACATGCATTTAGAAGTACTTTTAACTTCTCAAGTTAAGGTTGAATAACACATTATCACAAAATGGCTGACCTCTGACACTTCAATTTATTAAAAGGATTTTATCGACAGCAATCTGTAACTTACTCCATAGCCGGTTGGATAAAGTGTCGGGCTTATGATCCATATATCCCAAGCTCAAATCACGCAGGGTTTTTGTTGATACTTCATATTGAATTTTTTAGATATTCATTTTTTATCCCCAAACTGCAAATTTTTCGCTTATTTGACACTTGTACAGTTTATTTATCATCATATCTTTCATAATTGAATAATTTATAGTTAATTTGAGTGGCTTTTTCAATGTGTGTTATTCCACCTTAACTTACAGCAATTTATCTATATCTTGTAGACCTTTTAACAAACTTGACAGACATGTATTTTATTTTTTCATAGACAGTACATGCAGTTTTTTAATTCTAAAATTTTTACTTTTAACATTTCATGCATAGATAATCAAGGTCTTTGTAGAGAGCTAGTGCACTGAGAGAAATTGTGATACAATTATTTTTTTTAATATTAAGATACAAGTACAGGAAAATCAAACAAAATTTAAGACTAACTACATGTATACCAATGAATTATTATTATATGTTATCAAATATATATCATGTCAATTGAATACAAATACAAAAAATTCATAAATACCTCTGCTGACTCCATCAGGTGTGATACTTTTCCCGATTTTTTTCGCGTAAGGAGCAGCGTACCAGACTCTGAGCTCCTCTCCCGCTTCTATATCCCTGACAGCGGTGTAGAATATACTGGTCCCCATCTGGTATGCTATCAGGTTTTGTTCAGCTAGATAAAAACAAGATCACGGAGAAAATCTTAAAATGATCTAACGATTAAATGAACTACATTGTAGGTACGATAATCATGCAGGACAGTAACTAAATTTTGTTTCTCTGCTGATGAGTATGTAACAACTTTAGTAAGAAACAGTCTTTTACAAATATCAATAAAGATTTGATATACTATATACGGGGGAATATTAATCCCCGTTTTATTTTTGCCCTTGTCAGCGGGAAAATTTAAGAATGGGCAAATTCCGATGTCTTCAATTATTTCTCTTTCAATACAACTGTGTCTGGGCGAATTCAGGTAAAAGGGCCAAAACTATACGTGGTGAAATAATCCTGTACACAGTATACATACTTGCATCAGTTGCAGCTCGGACGAGGCAGAGCCAATTACACTCATTCTCATTGGTTGTATCCAAACTGATGATGGAGTCCTTGACAATCACCTGCAACATATTTACTGAGATAACGAACACGGCATGAAATATAGAAAATTGAAAAAGCTTTCCATCAGGAGTCTAACTAGTAATTCTAAAATCATCAATTGTTGAACAACCTTCAATAAGAACAAAGAGTCATCACTGAATTCATGCGTTGTCTTCTTGGCCTCAAATGGGCCGTAATGTGTATTCTTGCTGATAGGCCCCTGGGTGAGCACTGCTACCTCCTGGCCCGGTAAATCCACTGCCTGCATGGACTGTGGCAGGGTCAGTCGGGCCCTGAAAATGTTACAACGACATCAATGCTGTAGTCAGTCTATGTCACTAATGTAGCAAGCTATGATCAATATGGACAACATTTGTGAAATACATTTACATGTGTAGGATCAGAAACATTGTCTTCAGAAAATTTTGAATCATTTTGTTCTTAAAACTACCATCATTCATCGGCATGTATTATCAATTAAAGTAATAAAATTATATCCATTTCATTTGTAATGTTCTGTTCTGTTCTGTTAATGAGTACGTGGACATGTACAGGTACTTAAAAAAACAAGCTTTCATCATTAACGCTTAATATGATGTTTACCTATTAAGGCTAAATGATTTTTTCTGCAGTTGAGTAAATATTTTATTGTTGAAATAAATTCATGGTCCTAAGTTTTTGAGAATCTGTAGAAGGTTCTGCACTGACAAAAGAATGTGATGGATAAAAATTAGGTTCTCAAAGCAATTTACTTGGTTGTAGCTGGACTCTGGATTTCCGCGGGCAGAAGTCCAAGTTCTGGACAGCACTCTGTGTCATGATTTTCACCACATACATTACAACCTGGAATCATGGAGGCATTGTGCATTTTAAAAAAAGAAAATCAACTCATGAACATGTTTGATCTTCATTAACAGTCATTATTCATTAATAAACCTACTAAAAGTTTTGTTTTGTTGAGGATCAAACCTTCTAATATCAATATACATAGTACATAAAAAAAAATGCAATTAAAAAGACATTCTTTCCACTGCGTTACAGTGTAAATTTTGCCTCTTGTTGCCTCTGAAATTTAGGCGGCAATCATGTGATACATTTTCTCCATTTTAATTATAAAATTGTATTTCATGAATGATGTTATATTTAAGAAATGAATACAGTAGTTTTTTATTCAAACAAAAAGAATTTGATACCTTCATATGAGTAATCCAAGTTCTCTTGATTTACCCCATCTTGTCTATTCAATCTATAAAATAAACATGAGTACCATTTATGTATAAGTGTAGCAATTGGAAATATATGACTTTGACATTCATGATTCATTTTCTAATAAGGACATCTTTATTGTTATATGTATTTATGTATTTACTTACATGTCACTTTTGATATATATGGAAGGGTAATTGATTTCCTGCATTATCTGCCTCTCACTGAGGTTCTCCTTCCTCTGTAAGATCAAATATAAAGAAAATTTCTCTGTCTATAACATTCTGCTGTAGGATGACAATACATATCTAATTTGTCAGCAGCTGTACTTGTGAGGATTCTTTGCCTCTGTATTACATAGGGATCTGATGTGATGAACGTCAACAACTGCTGATTTA
The DNA here is from genome assembly GCF_963853765.1 of Magallana gigas. Taxonomy (NCBI): domain Eukaryota; kingdom Metazoa; phylum Mollusca; class Bivalvia; order Ostreida; family Ostreidae; genus Magallana; species Magallana gigas. The sequence continues at coordinate 19,208,527 of NC_088857.1, read as the reverse complement.
TAACATTGGGATCATCCAGTCTAAAATCTGCATCAATAATATAAACAAACATAAATGGTTTGAGTTATCATATTACTGTAAAAGAATGTCTTGTTCTCAATAACACACATAAAATAAAACAAAATTAACTGTCTGAGGCACACAGACTTTAACCTGCTGTTAATGGTCTGAGTACCATCATGACCATAGCCAATAAACAGACCTGTTAAGGATTCTAAAGCAAGATTTATTTCAAAAATGAATCAAACAAAGAGCTAATATGAGGATGATTTTAAAAGGTATGAGTTTGTTTGCCCATGCAATCTACCTGTTTGCCTGAGTCAATTCGCCCAGAGTCCTTTCACTCTGATAATTGTTAGCGCTTTAAACCGGCCTTGTTCGCTCCACCTTGATCAAACAATTTCTTAGCCTTTCCGTTAATTTCTTAACAACCATACAATAATGTAAGGCATTCTCCAGCCATTTTTTTTTTTATCAAATTATGACACAACTTAAATAGACATTTAACTAGCCCTCTTAATTTTTTTTTGGGGGGGGGGGGGTTGAGAGAGGAGGGGGGAGGGGGAGTTGGTCAGATATAAAAATATTAAACAAGGGAGAGCTGGACATAATTGCAGCCAAATTCAATTAATCTTAAAAATAAACACTGCTTTCATTTATCAAATTTATATGTCTGACTGGTAAGATCATCTTTATTTAGCAGGTGGCAAAAACAAAGGCTTTGATCATGCTTATTTCACAACGTTCACAACTATCCACGTGAGTTTGTTATGATTTTTAAAAGTTTCACAAAACGCAAATTTCGAAATATTGAGCTTTATAATAAAAATGGCGGAACGGTCGTTCGTGTCAATGCTAACTTTGCCTTCATTTGGTTCAACAATACGTTTATGATAAAGTCTTTACCTTCAGATTATTACTTGTTAAATAATTGTTTTACCTGCTTTTTCAAACAACTTGATTTATTCAAAGTTATTGCAAATTCGTTTTTTCCTTCCCAAATGCATTGGAAATGACCTTCACCGACAAAGAAAAGGGCGGAGGACCAATTTACATAAGTGCGATACAAGTTGAACAGTGATCTATTCGTTTCGTACATTTAAGGTACTTTACTGGTTAATAAAAATATATAAAAATTCGGTTGATTCTTTAAGTCTTCAACATTTATAAGGATAAAATTAAAATTTTAATCTGGATAAAAAGACAAATATTTTGAGAGGTGGAATGACTATCCATTCGTCGTACAAGTTGCTTTTTCCTTAAATTGGTTCCCATTAAATGAAAACGAAAGTACGTCAGTATCTTCATTCAGAATCTTTTTCGGGTTTCTCGAGCCCTAAAAAGGTAATGCCAGTGAGAATATAATGTCAACAAAGATTAATTAACTTCTTTATAATCTGAGACGTTATGAAAAGTTAGTTTTTACTTATTTTGCCAGAAATAATAATTGGACAACCAATAATTACATTAATTTTCCCGGAAGTTAAGCCTGTGCAGTTTGAAAAGTCTCAAATAAAAAAGGAATTGATCATTGTGTTGAAATTGAAAATCTGTTCTTATTTTTCGTTCTTTCAGAGCCATGCTGAATTTGTTTGTGAAGTTTTTTGAGTTTACACAAAGCCTAATGCTAACCCTAGACACATACCAAGACCGGCCTCCCAACCATCGGCCGGTATACACAAAAAACCTCCTGGTGATACTGAATTATGGTGGAATGATATATGTTTTGGCCTTCATCACTCTTTTGCACTGGGTTGCTTCCAGTGTGTGCCTCCCCGGGATATACCACAATGAACTGCAGGAGGATCCAGACTTTTCATTTTTCTATCAACGACTGTTTTTCTGGTACCTGACAATCAACGCCCTCGGACAATGGGTACTAACCATTCTGAATAGTGTCAAATCTGTTTACAGCACTGCATCTGACCTACCCATGTTCAATGACTCTACGCACCAGGATTGGACAAAGTGCACCAAATGTGACCAAAATGTCCCACCTAGGGCTCGCCACTGTAGCATTTGTGAACGATGTATACTAAAAAGAGACCACCACTGCTTTTTCACAGGATGCTGCATTGGTTTTCACAATCAAAGGCACTTTATCTTGTGGGCCTTTTATGGCATTGTTGGTACTGCTTTTGGCCTATATTATTTGGAGCAATATCTAAGCATCCATTATGTCTCATTTTTAGGCACAGAGTTCTTTAAATATTTCCTGCCATATGCTCTTGTCATCACTATTGTTGGTAAATCATCATTTTATACTTTCTTGGCCATTTTCTGGTTTTATATCACCATATCAACTGGACTTTTTTGTGTGTACATTTTCTTCTGGCAGATAAATCTGATCCTAAATGGTCAGACTAGCTATGAGTTGGTAAAAGGCCAAAAAATTTACCAGACTAATTTCTGGGAACAAATGAGGTCTGTGTTTGGTCCTAACTGGGCCATTCAGTTCCTCTTCCCTTGCCCATGGGTCAAACAAGAGGGGGATGGAGTATCGTGGAATTTTCACAATACCAAGTTCTTGTAGCAGACTTTCTTAGTTATTCAAATTTGCCACTTATTTATTAACATGAGAGAAATTCAAATGTAGTACATGTATAAGACTTACGGAATGTTGTAGAGTTTTTATGTTAGTGTTGAATGTTTTTGATATTTAGAATGATTTGCCTTGAAAAGGAAAAAAGGAAACTCAGTAAATGATTATCACTTTGATTAGAACATTTTTATATGTATCCATGTAGATTGAGCATAGAAAGAAAATGTTGCCATGTAAAACTTATACATGTATTTACTTTTAAAAAGAGTGATGCTTTAATCAAGTGTTTTCAACTTTACAGTGCTTTAATTGAAAAACATTTATTGATGAACTGAAAAGAATTTGCTTCTTTGCATTTCCCATGTTTTGCCTGATTTTTGTTTAGTCATTTACTTGGTCATTTTTCTCTTCAGGATTGTTTTAAAAATACAGTTTCTGTTTTGAATGCACTTCTTGATTGACTATGAAAATTAGATTATACTTGTATAAACTTTATGCTGACTCAGGCCAAAAAAGTATCAGTCATGATTTTTTGTTTGTAAAATTTATTGTTACATGTATTTTTTGTACAATTTTACTGTACTTAGTTGTAGAGAATTGAAATATTGGGAGTGAATTTTATTGCTACTGAATGTATCCTCATATTAATTAGATTGAAATAGCTACCCTTTAAATTTTAATAAATCATTCCCCCATTTCTGAAGTTTAAAATGTCCCAAAACCAGTTCGTTAAAAAAATCATATTAAATCATGATACCTTAACTCTACTGGCCTGCGACTAGTTCTCGCCGAGTACCATTTCTCGCCAGTACATTGTGATGTCACAATGTACTGGCGAGAACTAGTGGCACGCCAGTAATGACTGTCTCAAACGGTGAAATTATATTTCTATTTTTAAAGAGGTCAACCATTGTAGAAAAAAATACACAAATCCACTTGTAATCTTTCTCTGAAATGATCATTCCCATCATAATCCAAATGAACCACAAAAGAGCATATCATTGGTTCATAATTAACTGAACATCGATGACTGGAAAATTTATTCAATGGCAGTTTTAAAAGTTTGAGGAAAGAGTATATTCATATACCGGTACATATTTACAAACAAATTTATTAAAACTGGTGAGAAAGGGGTAGGGCTTTGTCAGTATAACTGTTTTTTGTTTGATTGGTTTTTTTTCCATAAGATGTAGATACATGAGTATAAATTCTGTAGCAATCAAATTCATCCATATGATACATGTACATGTGTTTTACCTAAGAACAATATCAGCTATTCCCTCCTAACTGTCTGTGTATTTTGTATGAAATTGTCTACATATATTAAATGAAATCCACAACATATTGCATATTTATATACATCTATCTGTTTTAATAACACTTTTAAGTTTCATAAGAACTATAAACATCTTACTCTGTTTAACTTTGAATGTAGATTTACACTTTAGAACAAACTAATCCATTAAATGATTACTGGAGCATCAGGAATAAAAAAGGACATTATTTTCATATACAATGTATACTATATAAATAGTGCCTGTTTGGGAGGGTAACAGTTGAAATTGACACCCCGAGAAAACCATTGTCAACCGACGCGAAGCCCAGCTCTTTTTCCATTCGGCTATGGAATTGTTGCTATAAAAGATATTAAGTACATAATCCTTAATTCATTTACAAGGATATTTTTTCCTATAAACTGAACCTATCTCCTATATTTTCGCTGTGAATTGCATATGTATTTATAAGTAGCTTGGTTTTTGAATCAGTGTTTATGGTGATAACAAAGTACTTTTTGAAAGAGATCCATTGGTACAAAGTTCATGTTCTGAAGTTAGATATTCAGTGCTTTATTTATATTGTATGTTCATGTTCTGTGCTTTGAGTATCTACTTTGTATTTGTTTAAAATGTCAATAAAAAGTCTTGATATATAGTTTTTGATAAGTTCTTTTATTTATTTTTATGATTAACATTATTTTTGCCTCAGTTGGGTGGGATGGAGTTGGGTGTATTTTCGCTTAATTGATTTATTTATTGATATAAAATAAAAACATAACTGTTCTTAGTAACATATAGGAGTCATTTGAAAATTATGCACAAATGTCGTAACCAAGCTTGCATGAATATAGGATACTGTACCATACAGATAAATGTGAGGTTATATGATGTGTATGGGGTGAATCATTGGAGAGACGATTCTTGAGATAAGCTAGCTTAGGCCTCTGAAATGAGAAATATCATGGACAATGCCCTCCAACTCTTAATTTCCCCGTCCGCCTAAACCACAGAAAGAAAACAACATGCATATACGTGCAAGTACACAAATTCATGTAATCTCCCAATAAAACCTATAAGTTTTGGCCGAGATACATCGCTAGTAAAGAATAAATTGATTTCTTAATTCTAAATGAAAAAAAATTAAATTCTGGTCTGATGCATCGTCTCAAGCTACGGTCCGGAGTCTGCAAAGCTCTCTCCTACAAGATGATTGAGGATCGTACTTGGTCGAGGCTTGCGACGATGGAGATGATAGCTCTTCACATTTTTTTCCTTACATGTGTTGTAGAATTGGACTCCTTTCTAGGCACATAAGATCGTTTTACATTGAGGGGTGTGGTGCAGGGTAGGAGAAAGCTATAGACTTAGTTTCAAACAGTATTGACCGTGATAAAACTGAATGATCCAGAATTTTTTTTTCCGGGGGGGGGGGGGGACGGTTTTTTGAGCTTGACGGGGGGGGGTCTCTGAGGCATATTTTTGGTAATTATGAAATGTAATTTAAAGAAATTGGAATTTTGCGGGGGGAGGGGGGGCTCTGGATCCCCCTGCCCCCTTTTAGACCCGCGCATGAAATGGATTGTCCTAAATTTGCCAAACTTGGGAGGGAAGGGCGTTAGGCTCTAAACCTTGCCTATGTGCGGGTCTTGTCTTGATCGGTCTTTAAAATTTCAGTTATTAAATTTACAGAGTAAAATTACCGAAAATACACCCCCCCCCCCCCCGTTTTTGAACATCAGAAAGGGGGCATAAGTCCCCTTCAACCCCCTCGATAATTCCCCATCTTGTTGCTATGTGTGCCTGTTATCACTATATAATTATTGATTTTTTAAATAGTCTGGTCATAAACACGTAACAACGCAGTATGCATGTATATGCATTGTGACATGTATGTAAAAGACATGTCTCACACTTTAGGTATATATTGCCTGTCTTTCACACCTGGGTAAATGTCATGGAGTACAATCGGGTATGAAAAACGAGTCAATTCGAATTACAGTCTCAAATTAAATTAGAAGGTATAATATTGGGATCAGATGTCTGCACATTTTTTTCAATTTGAATGTGAAAGACTTTGATAGATTCTGAACATTAAATACACGCCTTATCGTTTATTCTTATGCTCTAGCCAAACCAATTTTAAATGAAATCAAAGTCTCAATATAAAAAAACTGAGTTAATTCCACATAATTAACAATTTATTTAAACACCTTCTCTACATTTTTTGTTTTTGATGACGATATAATTCTTCGCAAAAGCCAGTCAGTGTATTTTGATTGTATCGATTGTTTTTGTGACAATTGTATTTCCATATCAAAATACTAAAAATCGCAAATAAAAAATACTGATATGAACCAAGTGAACAAGCTTTTTATAGCAGCCGTGAATCAAGGCATCATTCTTTGAGTATTATGATGTGATTAAAGGGACTTGGACACGATTTGAGATC